>NC_133652.1:253165216-254365216 GCF_009905375.1 Apium graveolens
TACCCATTTTATTTTACTGTTTCCAAGACTTATAACCTTTGGCTCTGATACCATTTCTGTAACACCCCCAAATCCAAGATCGTGAATTCGGGTCGTTACGATCACTTATTAATTAAATAATTCTCTTTTCACAATATTACTCGACCTTTTATTCAAACTCACATACACACAGGTTATATGCTTGGAAACATTATCAAATAAATCATTTCCACTTATCTACCTGACAGGGCTGGCGCACAAAAGCCTACGGAACTCACGAGCGTTCCTTACCCGCCTACGGACAGCAGTCCTGGTCTGATCCATGCTGGTAGTCTGTGTGATATGATATATAAAAGCAAGGGTGAGCATTAAAGCTCAGCAAGGTATATATCCCCATAATTAAGTATGTAAGGATAAATAAAACCAATAATTATACTTTGTATCTCCAAAGCGTTCTGAAAGTTTATATGCTTATCAAATTTATAATATTCTCAAAATCAACTACAATAGTATATCCACTGAATACTTGTATTCATCTCTTTCTCAAAATCATTTTATACTCGTACTCATTTTATTTCAAAATCTCAAGATGTTACTCGAACCAAGATTCTCAAATGGGTGTGATATATATTCATCAACATCCCAATTTAAAACTCAGCCTTATTGGCAGATTTCTCAAATGGATTTGATATATAATCATCAACATCCTTATTTAAACTCAGCCTTATCAGCAGATTTCTCAAATGGATTTGATATATATTCATCAATATCCTTATTTAAAACTCAGCCTTATCGGCTATCTGTTGTATATTTCACAACAGTTTTTCCAAAATGGAAGAAAGGGACTATACTGGAATAAAACCACGTATCGGTGATCAGCCGATACGAAATTTTCTCTACTAGTAGAAGGAATACAAACCTAGCCGCCTTTGGGCTCATCAAGACACTACACGGTGGTTGCCCATTGTCGTGCAAGTCTGAAAGTCAATGGTCACATAGACCATATAACCGTACAATGCGCCACTCCGCGCTTGCATAATGCGCCACTCCGCGCCTGGTCACTGCCCGATACCACTCTGTGCCGGGCAGGCCACATTCCAGTCCCAAAACAGTTATATCTTTTGCTCAAAATCCTTTTTCGAAGGAATAGGTCGTTAAAAGTTGACCTGTAAATAAGATGTTTTATTCATCACTTTTAACTCAATTGATCTTTGGGAGTTGTAGGATTTTTGAATTTAAAATCATTTTCAAATCCTTATCTGTAGTAGGGTGACACGTATATTACTCACTTGTTCTTTATTGAACGAGGAAGCAAAACTCTTATGCTTCAAGACTAAGTTCCCTAAGGTTTTGATACGTTTCAAATAATTAATCTCTTTCAAGAGTTTTGAATAATTTAGAAAGTACCTTTGGGAATTATGTCTATTTTTAAATAAGTTTTTAGAAGTCCGAAGATATTAAATATCTAAGGTCTCATAATTATATAAGAGGGATTTAATGAATTGATAAAATCTTAAGTACAAAGTATTTCTAATTAAGGTTCAATGATTAATAAAAACCTTAAATACAAAATATTTGTGAATAAGGTCCAACGAATGGAGACACCTTAATCAAATAATCAAAAACATGATTTGGTATCCTATAATTGCTCTTTGAATAGTTTTAAATCTTTATTAAATAACGTGAAAATTATTTATAAACTATTCAGTATATTTTTAAATACTTTCTGGATATTTAATAATCCCTTAAATATCGCTTTATAAAATAATCAATCAAGTAAGGGTGTCCCTTAAATGAATAAACCAATATTTCTCGAAGTTTAAGTCAAAATCTCAATCGTTCGCTTGATATATATATTACGCGAATGTACTTTGTTTATCGAAATAGAAATCTTTCGCGTCCGGCTCTCCTCCGGAATTAAATCGTTATTAAAATATCTTCAACTCCCATTATCATATATTATATTTGAAAATACGTTTCAACTTCTCATACTCGTGTAAAATGAAATTTGTTTTCGTAAACAATCGCATAATTCGTATGCATTGATATCATAGACAAGCATATATATATATTTGAACTGTAAATCATGGCATCAATATCACAACAGTATATATATAGCATGGATAGTATGAGATAGGGTTTCGAAAACTTGCCTCGAGTAATCGAAGTGGTATGGTCTCTGTGTTTGGTTGGCGATCTATAAACAAGAACCAACGGTCTAAGTTAGTACGCGATTAACGTCTCGCTTTTATTAAGCAACTTTCGCAACTACTCAAGTATAACGAATCTTCGATCGTCACATTCTCAACACTTATATTCTCACTTTATAACATGGTCGAGTTTTGAAATCGATCGTTCGCTTTAGAAAGTCCATTTCGAGTTTTAAGCTCGAACGTGAGAAAACCGCGCGTCAAAACTAGGTTTTTATGCGTTTCTCGCTTGCGCTCACTTTACCAAAACATTTTTATAAAATCGAAAAATTAATATTTTCTCAAAATTCTTTTTGTACAGTCTTCTCTACTGTCATATCCATTTTTTATAAGTTTTCCAGAATCTCAGAATTATTTTAAGTCCTTCAAAATCACCATGCAAGTGGACTTAAGTGCAGTTGGCTAATCGCAGAAATGTTTTACACTAAAACGACCATAACTCCTAAACCGTAAATCTCCCTCATGATGATCTACACATGTATAGAAACAAAAAAACAATATCTATCTATTCATGGTCAGTGGTTTTCAAATTTTAACCATTTTCATGGCCGAATGTCCTGCAGAAAACAGATCAAGTGCAAGAATGCCCAAACTCAATTTCTACTACTTGATCTTAACACAATCACTACCTATAACCATCATAAACACAAGTACTTCTCAAGATCCACCCACATGAACCTTATATGCTCTATCTAGTACCACATACATGGATTACAACTCAACATCTCAAGCCTTTAGCAAGAACATAATCAATACAAACTCAAACAAACACAATCCTTTGGATCTTAACACTACAACAAACATAACTCTTAAATCCAACCATAAAACCTTAAAGGGTTGAAAGTTATACCTTCTTGGACACTAGGAAGGTTAGTTCTAGGATGATTGAGGCTTGGTTTTCTTAGAAAACACTTAGAAGGGCTAGATCCTTAAGAAACAAAACCAAGAAACAAGTTAAAATTTCGGAGTAACCTTTCTGCACCTCATTCAAACATTTTTATAAAATTAAAAAAAATTAATTTGAGGCTGAAATTTGGTACGAAGCTTACCCATGATATAGAGAAGCTATGATAAAAATTTCATGATATTTGAATGAGTATATTTTGAGTTATGAATTTTTCTTTCTCCCTTGCTCAGAAAATCCGAACTGCTGGAATGAAAAATGGGAGAGCTTTAAGTGAGGGAAAAGTGGTTGTTTTCTTTGTGGCTAAAGTGTGGGAGTGTATAATGAATATATGGGATGTATGCAGCAGATTTGACAATAATTTGGCAAAGGTATGGGTTGGTTTGATTGTGTGGTGAAGTGAGAAAAGGGAGAAGTATGGCTTGTGTACTTGTTTGTCTCCCATCACTATTCAACACTATTCCACTAACTATTCTAGTTAGCTTCTAATCATCTAGTTACACTCCTAACTACTAGTTAGGACTTGGTTATGCATGGCCAACTTGCATGGGATTTAATTTCTCATTCGTTTATTTATTGTAAATGCAATCGTCGTTCCATTCTGATAGTTTCCACGTATAACGACTTGTTTCGTAGCGATTTCTTTTATCGCTTATAATCCTATAACCAATTCCATTCCTTCTCTTGATCATAGAAATACCTTGATATATTATTTATTTTACGTAGTATTCCCGGTTCTACGCCATTCTTTACGGATACGAAAACACGTAGTATAATTGTGAATCTTCGAATTCCGTCGGCTTTTACATTCACTTATTTTCCTCGATAAACAAGAATATGATCTCGGATTCTCAAAATTCCACTATCATTTAATGATGATCCTCATACGTATTACTTAATTAGCTCAAGTTACTATTCACAGAAGTTTTAAAATATTACAAAAATCAGGGTTCTTACAGTAGTGCCTCCAATCTTTAGGGTAAAACTATTGCCACGAGCCTAAGCTCATGGGCGGGGATATCGAATTTCATATTACCTTAATTATCTTGACATGTACGCGATTACCTTACCGTGCTGCATAAGCACGCACCCTAAGCCATTGTGCGAAGCGTCACTACACTTCACAAAATCTCCTTTTCCATCCGGCAATGCCAGCATAGGGGCCATCACCAACCTCTGCTTCAGTTCTTGAAAGCTGTTCTCGCATTTCTCTATCCATTCGAACTTCTCAGTCTTACGAGTAAGCCGCGTTAAAGGGGTTACTATCTTTACAAACTTGAACGAACCTCCGGTAGTGACCGGCCAATCCTACCTCTGGTAGTCGACCTAACCATGGTCATCAATTCATCAGTGGTCCTTTATCCAATCTTGTCAGGATCCTCCATGGGATCCTCCTCAACAACTATCCCTTCTAGGACAACATCCTCAACCGCTACATCCTCAATATCAACATCATCCGGTCCTGCATTAGGACACTCTATCGGATCCACAATCCGATCTCCAATTAGTAATAAAACATCATCGCGCTGTTGCTCCTCAACCTCAGGGTTCGGAGTCCCGCTACCATATACGATAACGAACTACGCTCCTATCACGATATTTATAAGGGTTCCCATAAGGGTTTTAACTGTCAGTACTACGTTAGGTAGCCCGACTATGAACTTGGCAAGAGTTCTTATTATCTTTGTGAACTTATTATCTTAACGTCATATCATCTCTGAGGTTTATAACGCTTAGCTCTGATACCACTTCTGTAACACCCCCAGATCCGGGGTCGGGGATCCGGATCGTCACGGTCTTTCTTTCCACAATATCACTTCACTTAATTAATAATAATAACCTTATGCTGTGACCCCACACTAACACACACCACAACCCGTTATAGTCTCAGAGATGAAATTTAAATAAGTACAAGTCTTTGAATCCACAATTTAAAAGTTATTACAACCCAAAATGATTACTTGATAAATTTACAGTTAATTGCCATTATCTGCCACAAGTTATAATTATACATAATTTGATTCTCAAAAATAGAATGCCTGATCTACCAATAGATCTACCTCTGCAGCTATAGCAGCCACAACATCATCGGGAAGACGCGGGACGCTTCCCACACGCTTGCGCTGGGTCTGCTGGAGTCTGGCCATCTTTCCTAACTGTTGTTGTGTGATGAAGAAATAAAGCAAGAGTGAGCCTTACAGCTCGCAAGATAATATATAGTGATAACAATAATATAAGTATCTAAATGGATACTTACTAGAATCTTTTATCATGAGTAAGATAATTACTTACTAGATATAAGTAAAAACAAGGGATGAAGTTACCAAATACTTCACTATACTTATATCATTTATAAAGCTACTTGAACTACTACTGTTCGAAGTATAATAAGATTCACGAGGTCATCCCATAGATGAGACCACAAATAAAACTTGAAAATATTTGATCTTTGAAATATTTGAAAAGAAATGAAGTTACGAGATACTTCATTCAATGGATACACCAATAAAAATGTTTGACCCTGTCAATGCTTCGGCAACCACCCATTAGTAGCCTTTCGATCGAAATGCTACGGGTAGTGTTGCAGAATTATCCAAATGGATGATGAACTCATTACGGGAGTTTGCCGCGCCAGGAAGACCACTTACGATGATCAGTCGTAGTAGTACAACCCCACCATTTTCTACATGTAGAGGAGAACCTGTCGGATTTACTTGTCAACCGAACACTGAACTCCTAAGGAATGGACCGCCTTAGCGGAACTTCCAGGCCATTTGGGCCAATATAATAAGGCTGGGCCGGCGCCACTCGACCACTTACGCCACTCCTAGTTCAGATGAAATCCATGACTCTGAAACGTAAAGCTCGTTCCCCCTTTCCCCAAGTAGAACTTGTTGATACGGCTCCACCAAGAAGTCGTATCTAGTTGGAAAGGAAAACTCACCGATATTTCCCAGGCGATGCCTGTTAATGGATTAACTTATTCCAAGAATTTTACTTCCCGAGTGTTGGGTAAGTAATCAATTCATTTAACAAAACAGCAACCTTGTTGCGAATATAAAACACACCACAGAGCCGGATCCCTCAGGTTTTGAGCGAGTATTTAAATCCCCTTAAAAGGAAGATCTTAAATATAAAAATGAGTTTTGGGATCCGCTCTAACTTTTAAAAATCATTTGAAGACTCGAAAACACTTTATAGAGTGTTTGGAGTAAAGCTGATTTAATGAAGTAAATCAGTCCCCAGAATATTTAGAAAATGACTGAATATTATTATTTAAATAATATTCCCATAAAGAATAATCTTTATAAAAATAATTGAAGTAGAAGTATTAAAACTTATACTTGAAACGAGTATTAAATAACCAAAGATATACTTATATGAAAGTACTATCTTTATTTGAATAATCGAAAATAAGTTTGATTATTGACACCTTATTCTTTAATAAAATAAAGAATATACCTCAGCAAATAATCGGAGTCATAGATCCTCAAATGAATATTCAAATAATATTCATTAAATAATATAAACTGAGTCATAAGCCCTCGAATGAATATTCAAATAATATTCAATAAATAATATAAAAGAGTCATAAGCCCTCGAATGAATATTCAAATAATATTCAGATAAATAAATAAAAGGGTCATAAGACCTCGAATGAATATTCAAATAATATTCAGATAAATAAATAAAAGGAGTCATAAGTCCCCGAATGAATATTCAAAATAATATTCATTAATAAAATAAAAGGAGTCATAAGTCCTCGAATGAATATTCAAAATAATATTCATTTAATATAAAGGAGTCATACGCCTTCGAATAATATTCGAAATAATATTCAATAATAAAATAAAGTTAAAGTTATCGAATAAACCTTATTCGATTAATAGTTTTGAAAACTATGACCATATATATATATAAGTATATATATATATATATCTATATATATATATATTTATATCCATATATACAAAATCTACTCGGGATCCTCGACTCCCGGTTTTAGAAAATATTTTCACCTTTGGGTCCCTGTACTAAGGGTATATGCAAATTACCGCTATCCTCTAGCATAGGTATTATCAACTGAATCAACAGATATATATGGAAAAAATGCGAAACAGGCATGCATATATATATACCATAGCAGCATGTTTCAATATATTGCATCATTTGCTAATTAACCAACATGCATCTATCGCAAGATAATGCAAATACATATATTCATCACAACAACAGTTATAACGGGTAGAAAACTTGCCTGAGCGACTTGGGGTGATAAAAGGCTCGGGACGAGTCTGGTAACCTATAAACAATAAGTAAGTTGGAATTAAACCAAAGTCACTTGTAAATCTATACTTTAACTAACTTAGACTCTAACGCTTGTTTTGCGCTTATTGATTCTCTTAAGTCACTCGAGTACCCTCGGCTCCACCATTTTTAATAAATTAACCATTACGAGTTTTAAAGCGATTCCTTCGCGAGTGTCTTACCAACTGCCTAACACTCTTACCATAATTGTTTCATACATTAGTTAACCCTTTTTGGTCTTTAACCTATGTTTCAAAGTAAGGCGAGGGGAAATGATTCGTTCGCGAAACGCCGTTACTTGAAACGGTCGTTTCTCCTAAACCGTACATCGGAATCAAACGAACTACATATCAAAACGAAGCTCGTAACATGAACTATCTAAACATGGCAATGGTCATAATCTAGCAGGGAGTTCTCGGGTCCAAATGTTATGAACAAAAGCAGTCTAAAGTAAATCGGACATTACGACGGCTATGTTTACGCGATTACCAATGTTTAAACTACTCCAATTAACCACCAACCAACTCATAACCATCAATACAACAAAACTTCACCAAAACCATACCACATCAGTCCATAATCTCCAAGGTTTTCAACTCAAACAACCACAATCAAGACCTATGAACTATAATCAAGCTTCAATTACCAAAACACTTCCAAATCAAACCAAACTACTAATAATCACAATCCATGCTTCTCATTTCACAAAACCAACCATTAAACTTACTAACAAATAAAGTAAATGCTAGGGTTTGAAGTTTATACCTTCCTTGGGAGGTGTTAAGTTGCTAGGAAGCCTTAGGGAGCCTCCTACAAGCTTGATCTTTCCAAAGAAATCAAGAACACAAAGTTAGGCTTTGAAGATTCTAAAAGTCCGATTTAAAGAACTGTAAAAATGAGGGTCTTACCATGATTATTTGGACGAGACTTGTGAACAAGAGTTGTAGGTCATCTCAATACCTTTCCAATGAGCTATAGAACACAATATTTGAGTGAGAAATGAAGGAGATACAGCAGTTTTAGTGTGCTGGTTCTGTTTTGGCCGAGAGCATGAAGAACAATGCCTTGGTTTCTTTTTGATTTTGATGAAAAATGATTTGCTTGGCTTGGTTGGTTTGATTTTTGTGTTTGTTTTAGTAAATTACCTAGTTGCCCTTGATTTTGTGTGGTTAAAAAGCCACCACATCTCCTTCCTTCCCATGTCATGCTTGTGTCATCCTCATGATGTCATCCTCCCCTCCTTGTCCTCTTCTCATAGGTTGGGTGACATCATCCTCTCTAATCCCTTTGATTAACTTCCTAATTGTTTGCCTAATGACCGCTGATCTGTTATACTGTTCGCTTAACTTTCGTTTTCGTTTATCGTTTGAGGGATCATACCCGGGATCTTATTACTTAGGTTCCCTTAACCTTTCTCAATACATTATATTCCTTTTTATGATCCTCTATTATAATCCTTTAATTTAAATCCTTTTATCCTGTTACCTTATACTCAATTCTTTCCGTATCTATTGGATTTCCGGGAAAAATCAAAGTGTTCGGATTTGGATTCTGACGATCTTTACATACACTTATATCCCATATAAAGTACTAATAAAATCTCAGAATATCCATATCAGAACCCCTATATAGTGTGGCATGAAAAGTTTTCTCATTCAGCAAAAATACTATTCATAAGGGTTTCAAAATTTCCCAAAAATTGGGGTTATTACACACACACTATAGAGGGGGGTGAATACAGTGTATAGCACAATCAAATCGAATTCTAATAACACAAGTAACAGAAAACAAACTTTATTCAAAATAATAAACTCTGTTACAGTATGGAACTGTCCTCTCTCAGTGATGAACAAATATCACGAGAGCTGCTAGGGTTACAATGAATAATCTTCTCGATAATGATAACACTTATAGTGTAAACCCTATGTCTGTGTTTATATACTACACAGTTACAAGATAATCACTAATTGATATGGAATATAATTCTGCTTCCTAAAATATATCAATCAGATATCTTTTCTTCCAAGTATCCTATTCTTCATAGAATTCCTTCTTCATGCATATCTCTTCTTACATTTGTCTTGATCTTCTTTTCCTTTCAATCAGCCGCCTTCCTTATCAGAACGTTTCCTTTAAGTCCTGATATTATCTTCTGATAGATATCTCCTGAACCTTAAGTACTGATGACTTAAGTTCTGACTTCAGTATAAGTGCTGATTTCAGTTAAGTACTGATTTGTCCGGTTTAAGTAAGATCTGAAAACTAAACATAAATCATATTAGACGTGACATTATCAAAAATATCTAACACCGTGTTAGCAATACGTGATGATAAAAGAGGATTTTGTGTAAAGTATAATGATGCATCCAAGCGATTTAAGGACCATGGCATAAGGTGTTCTAATCATGACTTAGAATAACATCCCGAACACGAGAACACATCCCGAACAAATAAGCCCTCTTGGAAACATCCATCTCTAGACCATATTATTTTAAAAGTGAGAAAGCAAGTCACGAAAACCATATTAACAATAAGAGAAAAAAATGAATTTCTAAATACCGAGAGAGAGACGCCGAGGGAGAGGAAGACGGAGGAGGGAGAGAGGCATACTCAAACTTATGCTTCAATAAACCCTAATTTGTCGCTTTCTTTTTTTTTTGTTAAAATTTCAACCACCCGCTCCCAATTTCCATCTCCCGCCCCCTTTCATCTCTTGGCCCAAGTTCTAATCAAAATAAACAGCCCGATCCAATCTTTTCATTTGAAATTTAAATAATTAATTTATCTTTTCTTTAAATAAATATTTTTTTAAATATTTTTTTATGAAAAATGAAGAAATTCAAAAATATATAAATATTATTAATAAATCCACTAACGACTTGTTAAGTTTTGAAAAAATGTTTAATTTAACAATATATTATAAATCACTCCACTAATATTATAACTTTTAAAAATAAATAAAATATATATTTCAATTATTAATTCATTCCCATGTAAATAATTATTATTTAGTTAAATAATATATATATATATATATGTTATATTGATAACACATTATAACTATACGGCAACATCAAAAAAGAGGGGTTGCGATCATATTTGTTTATAAGGCTATTATAATGTTTTTCTTTGCAACCCTAGGAAGAAAGGTTACAGTAGGCCATCTATGGCGTAGTGATTCTCCATTCCATACTTGTATAGATGAACGTATGAATGAGATATTAAAAAAATGTATGACTATAAAAAGCGGAGAAATAATGACCCTATCATACACACATGGACCACAAAAAATTCATTATTTTTAAAATTAGTTTGTTGGAATTTCCTTAAAGTTTAAAAAAGCTTCCCAACTATCAAACAAGCCAAAATTAATTGAGATTTATCTGCAGGAGGGCAATGAGTCCAATTCACAAAATTTATTTAAATTTATAGTAATGATTTTGGATTTTAAAAAATATTTATCTAGAAAATAAGTTTTTAATAAAATATAAGCTATAACATAAATTTTATATTTCCATGCAAGGGTTAAAAATAGGTTTTTATAGTTACTTAGAAGTAAAAAATAAGATAATGAAAACTACATTTCAAAGTTAATTCAACTAAGAATTTGGTACATGAGGTATTGTTTTAAAGTGTCTCGGCTATTAATAAAATTTTGAAATCGTACTAAGTATGGGTACACCTAACTACTGGGGGTCTGCCTTACTTGTTGAAGCCGTCTGATGGAAAACGACTTTCACGTTCGGCATAACAATTTTTTTGATGAAAAAATGATTTCATTTAATTAAATATAGTATTTGACAAAATTCTAGCCATAAGATGTGTTTCCTTTTTTGCCCGCTTTTTACCAATATAACTATTTTTAATGAAAGTTATTGGCAAACTATTCACCTAATATCCTTGAAAAATGTATTCACTATTTATTGAAAACATCCTATACATGTGAAAGAAATAAAGGGAGAAATGTTAGGTGAGTTTAAAGCAGTGACTCATTTTACATAAGTTTAATGACAAAAGAAATATTGAATGTGCATATTTTGGGAAACACTCATGTATAGAAGATGCAGTTGATAAGTTATTCTCAGAAATTATTATCCATACTTGTACATAAATAAGGAAATAATTATGGAAACTTAAAATGTAGAAATTTCTATAATGACAAAATGTGAGTTAAACAACTTCCTTCAAAATAGGTTTAGACTTTCTACGTGATCCTGAACTATTTTCGGTGGAGTACTTTTAGCTCACTATGAGCTTGCTAACAAGAGTAAATTAACTTATTAATATATTTTGCAAAACAAAGCTAGTTCAACAACATATAATAATTGCGTGCTTGTTAGAATGACTAAGCTTACTCTTAATAGCTTGCTGAGAGCGTGATCATCAGTGACCCCATTTTTATGACTACATAATTGATAAGTGGCATTTTATACCACTTAGAACGTCTTAAAATGGCTTAAATTGGTGTCTTGAAATCAAGTATTTTGTGTATTTGATGCGTTTTTCTAGTGTTTATGCATTTCAGGGTATTAGTTGCATTTCGGGGGAGGAATCATCAAGAATAAACCTTGGCATGTGTTCACCATTGCGAAAGGAAAGAAACGGGCAGATTACGGCGAAGAAACGGAGCAAAATCAGATTTTTTCCACTAGAGGTCTGAGCGCCCGCTCAGCATTGCTGAGCGGCCCCGCAGCAAGCTGAGCGCCCGCTCAGCTATGCTGAGCGGCCGCGCAGGGTCGTGGAAAAAAAATATATTATTTCAGGACTTCTACTTCTGTTTGGTTTCCACTTCTATGTAATCTATGTTTTATGGGACTATTATATAAGTAGATTTGAGACGTTTTCACAAGGGGGGATTGAAGAAGATCGTGTTTTTACGCAAGGAGCGAAGGAGATAAGGAAGAAGACCGATTTAGCACACCGCAACGAAGAGGAAGCATATCTTCTTGTGATTCTTGTTTCGTTGTAACGTTGGATGCTAGTTTTCTTTCTTTGAACTTATTTACTCTTGTGACGTACTCTGTTTTAATATAATTAGTTTAGTTATTATTTTCTTCTGTTTGTTTATCATGATTTCATATGAACCCATGATGACGATAAGTGCTATTATGGGCTAATCGTGATCATGGGGTTGTAACAAATTTATTATGGAATTCTTTAGTTAATTGTTTAATACTTTAGTGTGTGATGATTGTATGATATCTAGTATTGGTTGTGCGTAGTCGTCTTATGTGCGTCGCGAACATATAAGATAGGGTGTTAATCTCTTGTGAAGCGACGGTGGATATTGAGATTTAGAACTTGTCATGCTAGCATAGGTTCATGTACGTTGTGCATGATTAGTGGGTAACTCTAACAGTTTTATTTGCCCTATGTAATCAAAAGGAATAACTTGTGCTTAAATTGTTGTGTTGTCAATTTCTGTAGACATATAGGAACTCAACATAATTGATGACTATTCAACTTCTATCTTAATTGTGGATGCTTGGTAGAATGGTATTAGTACAATGAAAGTTGGCTTTTATCAGTTTCGTGTTATTCGATTAATATCATCACTGTCACATGCTAAAGGTAATAACAAGGGCTATTGAAGGAAGTAATAATGAAGTTGTGATCTCATGAGTGTTTTATTGTTGATAAATTAAAGTGTTAGTTAAGTGATTAATTAAGTAGTTAATTGTAGTTAATATTTAATCAACAATTTTAAGTGTTAGTGTCTTAACATTGAGAAGTAATCATACATTGGTGAGTGAGTTTAATTAGACAATAATTTAGTCTGAGTCTCTGTGGGAACGAACTAGAAAGTATTCTATATTACTTGCGAACGCGTATACTTGCGTAATATTAGCGCGTGTTTTCGCTCTAACAAGTTTTTGGCGCCGCTGCCGGGGACTCGGCGTATTTGTTTAGTTTATGTACTTACCATCATTGGTCATTAGGACTCAGTGATTAGGACATAGTAGTTAATTATTGTTTTCGGTTGTGTTTCAGGTACTTTAGCAAGCGTTTATGCAAACTCGTTCTCGTGCTCGCAAGAGGACTTTAGATACAGCTGAGGAGACAGACGAAGTTCTTGATATTCCGGAGAAGTTAGATTTTGAGGATTCGGATTCAGGAACTGAGCAGAAAGAACCAGTAAACATGGGAGATCGTATTGTTCAAGCTGATCCAGCTCTGATGGATTTTTCTCGGCCTAAAATTGATGACATTCAGTCAAGCATCCTTCATCCGGCCATTCAAGCTAACACCTTTGAAATCAAGCCGGGCACTATTCAGATGGTGCAGAATTCTGTTTCTTTTGGAGGAGCGGCAACTGAAGACCCCAACATGCACATAAGGAATTTTGTCGAGATCTGCAGCACTTTTAAGTACAATGGCGTGACTGATGAGGCTATCAAGTTGAGGCTTTTCCCATTCTCACTGAGGGACAAGGCTAAAGACTGGTTACATTCTGAACCAGCTGGGTCCATCACTACGTGGCAAGATCTTGCGCAAAAGTTTCTGGTGAAGTTTTATCTGATGGCAAAGACTGCTGCTATGAGGAGTGCTCTTACTCAGTTTGCGCAGCAACCTACAGAATCTATGTGCGAGGCTTGGGAACGCTACAAGGAAATGTTGAGAAAATGTCCACATCATGGAATGCCAGACTGGATGGTGATCACTGGTTTCTATAATGGTTTGGGGGCCCAATCTCGGCCCATGCTCGATGCAGCAGCTGGAGGCGCTTTATGGGCTAAAAGCTATACTGAGGCGTATAATCTTATAGAGACGATGGCTGCAAATGAGCATCAAAACCCAACTCAGAGGATGATGTCAGGCAAGGTAGCAGGTATTCTGGAAGTTGATGCAGCCACCGCTATTGCAGCCCAGCTCCAAGCGCTAATAATGAAGGTTGATTCTCTGGCTACATATGGAGTTAATCAAATAGCTATGGTTTGTGAGCTTTGTGCAGGTTCTCATGCTACGGATCAGTGTTCTCTTGTCAACGAATCTGTTCAGTATGTGAATAACTATTAGCGACAACAGCAGCCTGTGCCAGTAACCTATCATCCTAACAACAGAAATCATCCAAATTTCAGCTGGGGAAATAATCAGAATGTTATTCAGCCACCATATCAGCAAGGAGTGAGTAAACAGTTTAACCCACCTGGATTCCAGCAACCACAGCAGTATGCTACAAGGCAATTATATCCTCAACAGGGAAGTATAGCTGCACCTACTAGTGCTGATTTTGAGGAACTTAAGCTGTTATGCAAGAGTCAGGCGGTTTCTATCAAGACCTTGGAAAATCAAATCGGTCAATTAGCCAATGCAGTGCTCAATCGTCAACCTGGCACCCTTCCCAGTGACACGGAAGTACCAGGCAGGAAGGAAGCTAAAGAGCAAGTCAAGGCTATTACCTTAAGGTCTGGAAAAGTTGCTGATGCTGAAAAGGCAAAAGAAGGAGAAGTTGAAATTAGAGATGAAGAATCTCAGCAAAAGGAGAAAGCGGCGGAGCCAAGGAAGATTACTGTTGAACACACTCTGCCTGAGGCTAATACAGGGGAGAAACAGCTCTATCCTCCACCACCTTTTCCTAAGAGATTGCAGCAAAAAAAGCTGGATAGACAGTTCGGGAAGATTCTGGAGGTGTTCAAGAAACTTCACATCAATATACCTTTCGCTGAGGCTCTGGAGCAAATGCCTAGTTATGCGAAGTTTATGAAGACTATTCTTTCAAGGAAGGTGAAACTGGATGACCTTGAAACCGTTGCTCTCACGGAAGAATACAGCGTTGTTCTGCAGCAAAAGTTACCACCAAAACTGAAAGATCCAGGAAGCTTCACCATACCTTGCACCATTGGCAATCTGACTTTTGACAAGTGCCTTTGTGATTTGGGAGCAAGCATTAATCTGATGCCGTTGTTGATCTTTAAAAAGCTGGATCTGCCTGATCCAAAACCCACATACATGTCGCTACAATTGGCTGATCGTTCCATTACTTACCCAAGGGGCATAGTGGAGGATGTGCTCGTCAAGGTGGATAAGCTCTTCTTTCCTGCAGATTTTGTTATTCTGGATTTTGAGGAAGATAAGAAGATTCCCATAATCTTGGGAAGGCCTTTCTTGGCTACTGGCCGTACCTTGATAGATGTGCAAAAAGGTGAACTTACTATGCGGGTACAAGATCAGGATGTGACCTTCAACTATTCAAGGCAATGAAATTCCCTACAGAAGATGAGGAGTGCTTAAAAGTGGATGTGATTGATTCTGCAATTACTTCGGAACTCGATCGCATGCTAACGTCTGATGTATTGGAAAAGGCCTTAGTGGGGGATTTTGACAGCGATGAGGAAGATGGCAATGAGCAATTACAATATCTGAACGCTTCTCCCTGGAAGCGAAAGCTGGACATACCGTTTGAATCTCTTGGTATTTCTGACCTTAAGAATGCTGAAGGAAAGCTCAAACCATCAATAGAGGAAGCACCTACCTTGGAGCTCAAGCCATTACCTGAACACTTGAGGTATGCTTTTTTAGGTGATTCATCTACGTTACCTGTTATTATTTCATCTGACCTTTCAGGTAGTGAGGAAGACAAGCTTTTAAGGATTTTGAGAGAATTCAAATCGGCTATTGGATGGACCATAGCAGACATCAAGGGGATAAGTCTTTTATATTGTATGCATAAAATTCTGCTAGAGGAAGGTAGTAAGCCAACTGTGGAACAGCAGCGAAGACTGAATCCTATCATGAAGGAGGTGGTGAAGAAAGAAATTCTGAAATGGCTAGATGCAGGCATCATTTATCCTATTTCTGACAGCTCGTGGGTGAGCCCCGTACAATGTGTACCTAAGAAATGAGGTATCACTGTGGTCGCAAATGAAAAGAATGAGCTCATCCCCACTCGAACAGTTACAGGATGGAGAGTATGCATGGATTATAGAAAATTGAACAAAGCCACAAGGAAGGATCACTTTCCTCTTCCATTTATTGATCAGATGCTTGACAGGTTGGCGGGTCATGAGTATTTTTGTCTTCTGGATGGTTATTCAGGATATAATCAGATTTGTATTGCACAAGAGGATCAGGAAAAGACTACCTTCACTTGTCCATTTGGCACGTTTGCTTTTCGCAGAGTTTCGTTTGGGGTATGTGGCACCCCAGCCACTTTTCAGAGATGTATGATGGCTATATTCTCTGACATGATTGGAAATAATGTCGAAGTGTTCATGGACGACTTCTCCGTCTTTGGACATTCATATGATGAATGTTTGAATAATCTGCGCGCCGTACTCAAAAGATGCGTGGAAACTAATTTGGTGCTCAATTGGGAGAAATGTCATTTTATGTTGCGTGAAGGCATTATTCTTGGGCATAAGGTCTCTAACAAGGGTCTGGAGGTGGACAAGGCCAAGGTGGGAGTCATTGAAAATCTTCCCCCACCTAATTCTGTGAAAGGAATCCGTAGTTTTCTTGGTCATGCGGGTTTTTATCGGCGATTCATCAAGGACTTTTCAAAGATATCTAAGCCGTTGTGCAATTTGCTTGCGAAAGATGTGCTTTTCAAGTTTGATGATGAATGTGTGGCAGCATTCGAGACTCTCAAGAAGAGTTTGATCACTGCACCAGTTATTACAGCACCAGATTGGATAGAACCGTTTGAGATGATGTGTGATGCGAGTGATTATGCGGTAGGTGCAGTTCTGGGACAGCGCAAGAAAAATCTCTTCCATGTGGTCTACTATGCGAGTAAGACTTTAAATGGGGCCCAATTGAACTACACCACTACTGAGAAGGAGCTTTTAGCTATAGTCTTTGGTTTCGAGAAATTTCGATCTTATCTACTTGGTACGAAAGTAATAGTATTCACTGATCATGCGGCTATTCGCTATCTAGTTTCCAAGAAGGATTCGAAGCCGAGACTCATTCGTTGGGTGCTTTTACTTCAGGAATTTGAGTTAGAGATCAAGGATAGGAAAGGTACTGAGAATCAAGTAGCTAACCATCTCTCTAGGTTGGAGAATCACGATTCTACTTCACAAGATAGAACGTTAATCAATGAATCTTTTCCGGATGAGCAGTTGTTCGCAGTTCAGGAGGAAGAACCATGGTTTGCAGATATTGTAAACTATCTCGTCAGCAATGTAATGCCTCCTAATTTGACATCCGCTCAAAAGAAGAAGTTTCTGCATGAGGTGAAGTGGTATATGTGGGATGAACCATATTTGTTTAGACAGGGAGCTGACCAGATCATCAGGAGATGTATCCCGTTCTGTGAGACGGAGGGGATATTACGAGACTGCCATTCCACGGTTTATGGTGGATACTATGGTGGTGAGAAGACGACAGCTCGTATTCTGCAAGCAGGTTTTTTTTGGCCTACTTTGTTCAAGGATGCTCATCAGTTTGTTTTAAGGTGTGATCGTTGCCAAAGAGTGGGAAATTTGACGAAGAAGGATGAGATGCCATTAAATGTGATACTTGAAGTCGAGGTCTTTGATGTTTGGGGAATCGATTTCATGGGGCCTTTTATCTCGTCTTATAATAATCAATACATCTTGCTGGGAGTCGATTATGTCTCAAAATGGGTAGAAGTTAAAGCTTTACCGACAAATGATGCAAAGACAGTGCTAAATTTTCTTCATAAGCAAATTTTCACAAGGTTTGGAACACCTCGGGTAATCATAAGTGATGAAGGATCGCATTTCTGCAACCGTAAGTTCACTTCTATGATGCAGCGTTATAATGTGAATCATCGAGTAGCTACTGCCTATCATCCGCAAACAAATGGTCAAGCGGAAGTGTCTAACAGAGAGATAAAGCGCATTCTAGAGAAGGTTGTTTGTCCGTCAAGGAAGGATTGGTCTTTAAAGCTCGATGAAGCTGTTTGGGCTTACAGAACAGCATACAAAACTCCACTTGGTATGTCACCATTTCAGTTGGTGTACGGTAAGGGATGTCATCTACCTGTGGAGCTTGAGCATAAGGCCTACTGGGCATTGAAGAAGTTGAACCTGGATTTAGATGCAGCTGCTAAGAAAAGAATGCTTCAGCTTAATGAACTTGATGAATTTCAACTTCAAGCGTACGAGAATAACAAAATGTATAAGGAAAAGGTGAAGAGGTGGAACGATAGGAAGCTACATCCTAAGTTATTTGTTCCAGGGCAACAAGTTCTCTTATTCAACTCTCGGCTCCGACTTTTTCCTGGGAAGTTGAAATCAAGGTGGTCTGGACCTTTTATTGTCAAAACTGTGTTTCCACATGGAGCGGTGGAAATTTTTGAGAATGATCCGGACCAAGCATTCAAGATTAACGGTCAGCGGTTGAAGCACTACTATGGGGACATGGCAAACCGAGAAGTGGTTAGTGCCATTTTGTTGACTACTTGAGAAGGGTACGAAATGTCAAGCTAATGACGAAAAAGAAGCGCTGCGTGGGAGGCAACCCATGAATTGTTTGTACAGGAACCCTTAGAAGTTAATAACCTATCCAAAAACACAAAAAAAATCAGAAAACAGGGGCTGAAAAAAAAAATTCCAGTGACCCCCTGAGCGCCCGCTCAGCATTGCTGAGCGACCGCGCAGCAAGCTGAGCGCCCGCTCAGCTTTGCTGAGCGACCGCTCAGGGGTCGAATACCATAATTTTTTTTACAGTTCACAAAAAAAAAATAGTTGTAGCCCATAAACCCACGATTTGTTCCCACTACCCCATCATTGTAACCCTGAATTCCCAAACCCTAATCTAATCCACCCCTATATATACATACACCTATCCTACATATCTCCCACAAAATTCCTACACTTAAACTCTCTCCAAAACACCAAAACTCAGTTCTTACACATTTTTTTTTCACGACTCAATGGCACCCAAGAGAGCACGCACTATTGACAGCAGCAGCACAGTTCCTACTGCTGATTCATCGAGGGGTACTGCTGCAAGACCTCGGTTAACTGACAGAGCTACGGAGGAGGAGTACACTAGGCTTTTGGGGAAGCCGATTCTGAAGGAGAGAGGGTTTTTACCATCGGGGAGGGATGGTGAGTTGCTGCCCATGATTGCAGAGAAGGGGTGGATAGCTTTCTGCGAGTCGCCCGAAGCAGTGCCGATGAGTGTGGTTCGCGAGTTCTATGCGAACGCGAAGGCCGAAAAGAATGGGTTTTCTGTGGTCCGAGGGCTGACAGTTGATTAACACCCTGCGGCGATTCGCCGTGTGATTGGACAACGAGAGAGGAAGCCCGGGGAGGAGAACTGGAATGAAAAGACTGCTGAGGATTTTGACTTAGATTTGATTTGTGCGACTCTCTGTCGACCGGGCATAGTTTGGACATTCAGGACCGGCACTAATGAGTATCGTCACTTTCCGGCGATCGCCATGAACAGGTATGCCCGTGCATGGAATGCATTTATTTGTGCTAATATTTTGCCTTCTTCGCATGAACACGAGGTCACAGTTGAGAGAGCACAGTTATTGTGGGGATTTCTGAATGAGGAGTACTATGTGGACCTTGGTGAGTTTATCTACCAAGGAATTCTGAAGTTTTTGAGGGGAGCGAAGCATATGAACATCCCTTATGCATCCACGGTTACGAAGCTATGCCAAGCAGTGGGAGTGAACTGGTCGGCTCATGAGCAGTTGCAGTTGCCGACAGCTCCGATTGATTCTGGCACTCTGAATGGGATGCAGGAGTGGAGCGGTGGTGAGCCTGAGGAGCATGGGCTGGGTTATCACCTTCCAGGAGGGCGTCCAGCACGAGGTGCTACTATGGCTAGGCCAGGGCGTGATGAGGCTGGTTCTTCGAGAGCTCAGGAGGGTGCTGGGTTGGCTGATGCTCAGTATAAGACGCTTTCACGGTGGATGGATGCCATGTATGAGACGCAGAGCAGGTTTGCTCAGGAGCTCACCCTTGCGTTAGGGACTGCTTTTCAGGGCCTTGGAGCTGATATCCAGTGGCCAGTTTTTGGTGAGGACTCTGCATACCCGCCACCTGATACTCCACCCACTGAGGGTGATGATGATGATGACTCCGAGTAGGTATACCCTGTGTTCCTTTCTACTACCTTCACTGAGGACAGTGAAGATTTTAAGTTTGGGGGTGGTAGTTAAGGAATATTGTGTGTGTGTCATATAGCTGCATATTCATGATAGTTTAGTTCATATAGTTGCATAATTTATGCCATATAGTTTTTGTTATGTATGTCATGTAGCTCATGCATTTACCATGATCCCTTTTGCAATGATTTATCGACTGAATTGTGATATTGATGCGAGTGTAGTGATAGCATTAAAGTGATATTAAGTCGTGTAGGTTGATATGCATGCTAGAAACACTTGTAATTCCACTAAGTCTTAGAGAATGCGTAAGGGCTAGATTGTTGTTATGATTTGGTTATTTTCGAGGTCAATCTACTTATTATGCTTAGAATTCGATAATAGGTTCTTAGTGATAAAGGCATGAAAAAGAAAAAAAATTTGGAGAAAAAAAAATGGAATTTGTTGCTAGTTGTGGCTAGGCGTCAAATGGCTAGTAGCCGGCTCGCATATGGTGCGAGTAGTCTAGGGTTGAGCAAGATGGAGCGAAACGCACTTGCTCAGAAGTTATAAAAAAAAATAAAAAAAAAATAAAAAAAAAATTATGCATAATTGATCTAGAGTGGGCTCTTTGGTATTCGAGTTATTAAGTTCTTAGGGGACTTTGTGCCTAGTGACCTAAGGCTTTTAGAGTCTAGGATCCGCTAACCTAACGCTCGTTACATGGATACCATTGTATAAGTCTTTTGTGGACCTCACTCATTGCACGGTCAAATAAGCATTTGTGTTGTGAATAAAAAGCACGATTCCGTAATAAGCTCCAGAATTCTTGTAGTGTTGTATATCACTTTGTGCCTAGAATTTTTTTATTCTTTGTATAATCATTGGATTGCCTTGAGCATAGTCTAGTCATAATAATTGGTCTAGTTCCGAAGCATATCTATTAAGCATTTGCACACACCACGTTTCTGGCTGTATGTCCGTTTGCATGAGTTTATTGATCTTTAGTTGTCTAACTGCATTCGTTGAGATGTTGCAATTTGGTTGGTTAATCGTAGTAAGGGGGGATCGCTGTATTTTCATATAGATTGCATTCATGCATGTTTTTTATTTGTTTTTGAGTCTGTGACGCTTGAGGACAAGCATCGATTTAAGTTTGGGGGTGTGATAAGTGGCATTTTATACCACTTAGAACGTCTTAAAATGGCTTAAATTGGTGTCTTGAAATCAAGTATTTTGTGTATTTGATGCGTTTTTCTAGTATTTATGCATTTCAGGGTATTAGTTGCATTTCGGGGGAGGAATCATCAAGAATAAGCCTTGGCATGTGTTCACCATTGCGAAAGGAAAGAAACGGGCAGATTACGGCGAAGAAACGGAGCAAAATCAGATTTTTTCCAGTAGAGGTCTGAGCGCCCGCTCAGCATTGCTGAGCGGCCGCGCAGCAAGCTGAGCGCCCACTCAGCTATGCTGAGCGGCCGCGCAGGGTCGGGGAAAAAATATATTATTTCAGGACTTCTACTTCTGTTTGGTTTCCACTTCTATGTAATCTGAGTTTTATGGGACTATTATATAAGTAGATTTGAGACGTTTTCACAAGGGGGGATTGAAGAAGATCGTGTTTTTACGCAAGGAGCGAAGGAGATAAGGAAGAAGACCGATTTAGCACACCGCAACGAAGAGGAAGCATATCTTCTTGTGATTCTTGTTTCGTTGTAACGTTGGATGCTAGTTTTCTTGCTTTGAACTTATTTACTCTTGTGACGTACTCTGTTTTAAATATAATTAGTTTAGTTATTATTTTCTTGTGTTTGTTTATCATGATTTCATATGAACCCATGATGACGATAAGTGCTATTATGGGCTAATCGTGATCATGGGGTTGCAACGGATTTATTATGGAATTCTTTAGTTAATTGTTTAATACTTTAGTGTGTGATGATTGTATGATATCTAGTATTTGTTGTGCGTAGTCGTCTTATGTGCGTCGCGAACATATAAGATAGGGTGTTAATCTCTTGTGAAGCGACGGTGGATCTTGAGATTTAGAACTTATCATGCTAGCATAGGTTCATGTACGTTGTGCATGATTAGTGGGTAACTCTAACAGTTTTATTTGCCCTATGTAATCAAAAGGAATAACTTGTGCTTAAATCGTTGTGTTGTCAATTTCTGTAGACATATAGGAACTCAACATAATTGATGACTATTCAACTTCTATCTTAATTGTGGATGCTTGGTAGAATGGTATTAGTACAATAAAAGTTGGCTTTTATCAGTTTCGTGTTATTCGATTAATATCATCATTGTCACATGCTAAAGGTAATAACAAGGGCTATTGAAGGAAGTAATAATGAAGTTGTGATCTCATGAGTGTTTTATTGTTGATAAATTGAAGTGTTAGTTAAGTGATTAATTAAGTAGTTAATTGTAGTTAATATTTAATCAACAATTTTAAGTGTTAGTGTCTTAACATTGAGAAGTAATCATACATTGGTGAGTGAGTTTAATTAGACAATAATTTAGTCTGAGTCTCTGTGGGAACGAACTAGAAAGTATTCTATATTACTTACGAACGCGTATACTTGCGTGAATATTAGCGCGTGTTTTCGCTCTAACAATAATATATTTGGAAATGAGATAAATAACCCCCAAAACCAGCAACCTCGTAAACTTAAAAAAAATTATAAATATATCAACATCACAACATTAATTTTAAACACGTACAAAAATTCATTACACCATAATACATCACATAAAAGCATGTTCAAATCCACCAGCTAAATATATAATCATGTTGGAAATCTTATGTTTTGTCTGACTTGACAACATAAAACTAGAAAATCTACTTCACAAAATAACAACCAAATAAACTAGAAAACACCAACTTCAGAGAAATAAAAAAAATAAAACAACCTTAGAGGAAAGTTAAATGTACCAACCAAAACAACTTAACCGAGCTAATAACAATTTCATAAACCTAACTTAACCAAATAAAAAAATTCCTTAATTCTTTTCCCCCCTTAATCATGATAATGAGTAAAATAGGCATCTCAAAAGTTTCATCCACGACAGTGTCATCCTTGTCTTCATGAGGCTGGTCCTCGTCAGCAACTTTTGGTATAGTAGTCATACTACATAAACCTTCCAAGTCAGAAGCTTTGTTCATATTTATTATTGCAACACCGATCAAATCATGCAAGTTTACAGAACAATGGGTGGGTGAAGTAGGAAATGAAATAGAGCGAGTAAATGTAAGAGTTTAAAGGCCCACAATAAATCTTTCCAGAACTTATTATCAACTACCTCATCATCCAGTTTCTTGAGAATCAATTTCTGATTATCTTTCACCTTAAGTATAAAATTAGTAAATTTACTTTCCAAATACATCTCACTAAAAGAATAACCAAATTAGGGAGGATGATGAGAAAAAAAGTTTAGGTTATTCTAATTAAATCATAGTTTCAAAGTTCCATTTTTCTAAACCTTGAGATTAGAATAATTCAAGCATTTTTGGTCAAAACACTTTTTATTAAACAAAGAAACATCCTTTTAAAGTTCAAATCCATCCCACTCAAGTCAACAACAGACTATAAGAAGTCCAGTATTGGGATTTGCATAGAAAACACCCCACATGTTCTTCAAAATCAATTCACACAAATTAAACTTCCATCCAGACATTATTACAAAAACAACCAACACATCTTGTGTATAGAAATTAGATTCAAGCCACAATCTGGGACAAGTATTGATTAAACAAATCTAAAATATACAAAATGAGCTATGTGATCACTTGGGTTGTTAAAAGAGGAATGAACTCAATAATCTCAGAATTACCACCGAGTAAGAGTTTTAAATGATCTAAAGTCACAAAATTATCTAAATTATTAGGACCTCTCACCTAAAAAGTTATAGATAAGGGTTATTTTCTTTTAGAAAATAAAAGATACCAAACAGTAAAGTTTATCGACATGCAAATTTATATAAAACTCTTAAACTAAGCGAGGATACTAAATCTAAGTAAAATTTAGGTAAATTCACAAGAAAAGATTCAAATCCTAGGTCATATAAAAGTTTATAAGCACCACATTGAAAGAAATTCTAACCACCAAGCAGTTTACCAAGTATAGTCATCTTAATACAAATATATATTTAACAAAATCAAGCCTTAAACTTATCATGAACAACCACATTCTTCTTTTGATGCTCCTGATCAACTCCCACAGTAACTCATGAATGATTCATACCTTGAATTTCTTTTTCGCTATTTACATAAATCGGATTTAACCATTATCAGTATCTTTATCTCGTAACTTACATTTTTTACAGTAATCCCGACAGCATAGGGGAAACAACTTTACTTGAGGCCCAAGTCTTTTTCTACGCATGAATGGAGATTTAAACGACCAACAATGTGTATATTTTGTTGAGATAAGTGAGAAAACTCAAGATATCCAATTTGGGTAAATTAAGAGACTTGGTTTATGACATCAACATCATTTTTTTCTCGTAATATAACAAATAGTCGAGTAATTTTAGAATTTTATTTAAAAAAAGATCCAGCCTTGCATAGTACTCAACATGACAGATTTTAGAAACAACTAGATAAATCTTAACTACTAGATAGATATAAAAAAACTACCACATTACTTAAATAGTAAATAGATAAAACTTTAAATTTCAAATATGTGATTAAATTTATTTAGAGACTCAACACATTGAGCAGAAAACCTAACAAAAATTGACCACATTCAGGTAGCGTGAAAATTGAATATATCATAAAGTTGAAAATTAAAAATAAACCATGTAAATAGAGATATTGGAAAAATAATGAAAAATTACAATTATTAAAACAGTAATATGATCATGTCTGAACATTTGACATGCCAAGTTCACATCTTAGCACATATATACCTTAACTTGATTTTTATAACTTTCCTTTTAAAAATAATCTAAATGTTGTAGCAATCATACCTCACCCATTAGGCAAAGTAACCCCTGGACCAAATTGTAAGGCTTCTTTTTATGCTTAAATTGTAATCATAGCAATTAGGCTTTGGTGGTTTTATTTTAATTGGTTGTTTTCTGATAAGTGGTTGTTTAAGTGTCTTATTTTGTAGTTTATAAGTGGCTGATTAAGTTGCATTTTTCTATTAGTTTAAAAGTGACAATTTTAGGGGTATTTTTATTTTACCCTACAAGTGGCTATCTTTTTATAAGCCTTTGTTCTCTTATAAGTGGCAGAATATGTATGCTCTCTAGAATTGGTGATAGCCTTATCATCCACCGATTCTAATGTTATTTTATGTATGATTTTTTCAGGATGGAAGACGATTGTTTCCACCACAAGGGTCAATTACATAATAGTAGTTATGTTGGAGGAGACCTGGCTATTTTTAAGTATGTTTAGCATGATAGGTGGTCTTATACGGTACTAATATAGAATATTAAGGATGACCTCGAATACTATGTAATCGGAGTAATATATACAAAAAAAGAAGGGTAGAAATTTTATGGCAATGATGGAGATCTTAATGAATTTGATAAAGCTGTAAAAAACTTGGGCTACCTAGATTTTATATTGATAATGTGGTCGATCATAAGATCTAGCCTTTGAAACGGATACGGCCACATGTAGTGATGCGACCTAGGCCAAACCTATTTGCAGGTATTATTATTTATATTTGTATAATTTTCACTGTTCCAATCTTGCCTACATATCAATTGCTTTTAATTCTGATGACTATTTTATTGTAGCTAAAATCCTAGTGAAACAAATGTTTATGACCACTCACCAACTCCAACAACAAAAAAAGGAGAAGGCAGCTGATATACTCAACAGTCCTCGGAAGTCAGCACGCCTTAATAATCCATAAGAAGTCAATAGTCCTAGGAGGTCAACACGATTGAGTCAGTTGCAAGTTAACACAGTTGAATATTCAAGAGGTTAAAAATCATCCAAAATGAACATATTTCCATGATGGTCAAAAGGTTCATGATGCAATTGTGAAAGTTGCAAGTGTGACAAAGAAATTGGATTTACAAAATCCGCCAAATGAAGATAAAAATATGAGGGAAAATGAAATTGAATTAAGACTGCATTATGTTACTTTTCTTACTCAAGTATAATATATTGCGTATAAATTTTAACATTTGCATCATGTTTTGTTTGCGGGACCTTCCTCACCAACCCCCCCCCCCCCCCGCCTGAAAATGAATTTGAAGTAAGAATGCATTGTTTAAATCATCATTATGCAATATAGTATGTTTCTTAATAAATCTATTATCTGCATCTTTATTTATTTACAAGACCTACCCCTCACCCATCTCACCCTCCCCCACTTATAAAGTATAAAAAAAGAGATATTAATGTGACTATTAACAATCAAGTGTACAAGATTCTAGGTTTACCTACACTAGCGACAAATATTAGAGTTGAGATGAAAGGAAAAAGTTCAGGAAAAGATAGTATTTAAGAGGAAGGCTTTGAATATGATCCTTGAGCAGGGGAAAATAAAGAAGATGATAATAGATGAAAAAAGAAAAGGTGTGTCATGTCTAGTACTAGTTTAATTTAATGTTATGTTGATCATCCCTGTAAATTAATTTTATTGCATTATTATTTTCTACACTATAGAGAACATAAAAGAACTGAAGAAAAAGCCTCATGGTGGTAATTGAACAACTTGTTCACGGTACAATATTGCAACTGCCTCTCAGAAGGATGCATCAACCAAGGCACCATAATCATCAGTTCTGGTAGAGCCTGCTACACAAATCCAATTATCATAAATTGAGGGAGTACAAATAATGGCTGCTCATGTAGCTATACGGAAGCATCAACATGCACAAAATACCGAGAAAATGCAAAAATGGATAGTGGAAGTGGAACTACGAATGAGCGAGTTGATGTAGAAGATGTATTTCCTGATATGGGAGAATAATCTGAAAAAGATTAGCATCTTTAATTCAAAATTATTTTTCTTTGTAGTTTGTACTTGAATATTGTGTAAAATGGATTTGGTGATAATCTAGTATATTTGATCATATGTGTAATTATTATTTGAAGTTGAAGTTTCTAAAAAAAAATATGAACAATAATTATGAATGAAGTTCATACAAGGCCCTTCGACAAAAGAATTGTCTTGGACGAGAATAATGAATTCCAACATATATTCGACAATGACAAAGTTGTGTCTGAATTTGGTCAATTTCTAGGGACATTAAAGAAGTGTGTGCCACTTACTTATAAATCTTTGAAAGATGTTCCTGATTTGAAGACCACTTTGCTGAATTGTGTCAAAGTAACTTATAACTGCAATTTTTCTCAATTGTCTTGCTTATATTAAAGATATTAGTCATAGTAGAAAATATTTTAATAATTTATGTTTGACTTACATGTAAGAGATGGTACATACTTCCTGATGAGTTGGAAAGATGGGTGTTGAGGTCAATTAATACAGATTGGAAGGGGTACACGAGTCGTACCAAGACGAAACATTATAATGCTTATTTTATTAAGGAAGAGAGATTAGCAAGCAAGACTGATGAAATTTCAGTCGAGGAATTCAAACTGTTGTTGCAGTATTGGGGAGATCAAGACAGTCAAGTATACATATAATTTAAACAATTGATGATCATCTATTTTATGTATCCAGTTATACCGAATTAAATTTTATGATATTTTTTGTAGATCAAGGCGCAAAGAAATGCTAACAGTCAGCATACACATGTAGACACACACACACACACTGTTAGTATTAAATTATTTTTAAAACTTCGACACGAGATGGGATGTTCCTAAAATTTTTTATTACCTGTATTATCACCTCAAGTTTATACATATAAATTTATCACTTAGTTATCTTAATTTTTCATCTAAGTTAAGGATTCAAAAGAAACTGTTTTTGTTAAGACTTATAAGAAAAAATCTGGTCGCAAGTATAAAACTGATGGAAGAGTAACTAACTTCATTATTGTAAGTATTTTTATTTTTTTCATCACGTTCTAGTCTTATAGTTTGATTACAAGTATTTGAATTGACTTGTTTGTGGATTTATTTGGTAGGAAAAATTTGAAAATGTTCTGGGAATTGAGTTATCTGGACCAACTAATGATGTCGATGAACTTTTTTTGATGTAAAAGGACAGGGTCCTTCTTGGCTTGTAGGGAGATCTGTCAAGCATGTCAAAGGTTTTAGCCCAATGAAGTCGCAAATCAGTGACTTGGTAACAAAGATCAGGCAAGAAGTTGCCGAAGAAATGGAAGAAAAGATAAAGATGCAAGAATAAGAAGTTGACACAAAGATGAACAAGATGCATGAGAAATTTAATTGGGTTCTGAAGAAACTAGGTGAAGCAAATCCTAGCATCAATGTCAATATGAAAGAGCTATGTGCCATAATTTCAAGTGACCACGATGATGGCACTCCTGTTATCATGATAATTCTCGCTACTGGAGAAGGTTCTACTTAGTCAGATGTGTCATATCACTACTACCATACTTCTATGATTTTTACCAATACTAAGTTATTTAAGAATTTGAACTTTGTAACATAAACTTCTTAAGACTTTTGCTTTCTGCTTTGTTTGGTTGCTATATTATATAGTATGGTGATGGTACACTGGTAGGTTATGGTGGTGAAGGTAGAATGGTGAAGTAAAATGGTGGTGTTATTTATTTTAGGTTGAACTTAATGCAGTAGGGAAATGTTTCTTATGTTGGTTTTAAGACTAGTGTCTTATTCATGGGAAATGAATACTTACAAACAGGTCTTGTCAGTTTTTTAGTAAAAGCGTTATAATATATCTTTAATATTGTTGATATTGATTAGTATAAATATGTTACAAATACATGAAAAACATTGTAGTAGGGGTGCATCAATACCCTCACAAGTGGGCCCTGCATGTGGGCTCCACTGGTCAACTCCCGCTAGAACTCCTGTTAACGCAGTAGCCTATTACTATAACACATATTCGAGTGTTATAATAGGGTGAGCCGGTGTTGCCGTAGAGTCCTTTCCCAATGGTTAAAATTGTACCCCCCTAGAATGTTGCAATAGCCAATTTGGCACATATATCAACATTTTTTGGTTTTTATCAATGCTTGTTGGAAGTTGTAGTATTCTTCTACGACATTGTACTTAAAGTTCTTTAAAACAAACTTAAAGTGCCTTTGGAAGTGGCCATTCATCACTTTATTTTATAATACACTATTTAGTAGGATGGCAATTGCAGAAATGAGAACCCATCTTAAACTGAGACATGAGATCTAATTTCAGCCACAAATTTTTTACATTTAAATTAAATCTTAGCCATCCAATTTATATTTTAAATTTTATTTTAATCCCCCAACCCCACCCACCAACCAACGACCAATCTCGCTATCCAACACCCCTGTTGTTCAACTCTTCCCTACAGTCTCTCTCCTCTGCCTCTCTTTCTCTCTCATATATCCATATAACCATACACGCATAACTCCTTCGCCCATCTTCATCATCTCCACCTTTATCTCCACGCACACGCCAACCACTGCCGCCCAACCTTTTACGCCCAGTCTCCACCCAACCATTGTGCCCAGCTGCCAACATCAAATATGGAGTGATTATATTGTTGTGATTCTTGATTTAGGTAATAAATTATAAAATAATATATATTTTCTAGTGATTTTTTCTTATAGTTAGTGATTCATCTATAATTGGGGTGTCTAAATGATGGTGGTGGTGATGCAGTGGGTATAATTTAATTATGGTATTTTGTAATAAAATCTGGTGATTTTTTTGCTATGATATTGGTGATTGGAGTTGATGATGGAGTTGGTGGCTGAATCTGGTGGGTGAAGCCAGTAGTCGGTTGTGGTGATTTTTTTTTCTCTGGTCGTGATTTTCTGTTTGGTGGTGGTGGTGGTTGGAGGAGTAAGAAGATGATGGGGGAGATGATGGTTAGAGATGATAATGAGATTTAAAATGAATGGTGTACATTGTAAGTAGATTTAAATTTGAATGGTGAAAATTAGATCTCATATCTCATTTTAAAATGGTTCTCACTAGAGTAAGACCCTTAGCAGGATTATTCTCCCTTCCACGGTTGTATAGATGAACGTTTGAATGAGAATGTTTGAATGAGATATCAAGAAATATAAGACTTTAAAAAATGCATAAGTTTAAAGAGCAATGACCCTTGTCAAACACATCTAGACCACAATAAATTCATTATTTATTATTTTTTTGTGTGATGCCTATTAAAGTTAAAAAAAGTTTCCTAACTATCAAATATGCCAAAATTAATTGAGATTTATTGTAGGGGCAATGACTCAAATTCATAAAATAAGCATTCTTCTTACGACCAGATCCAATCTCCTTACTTAAATATATAGTAAAATTTTTGAAATTTTAAAAAATATTTAGCTAGGACATAATTTTTTAATAAAAATACAAGTATTAACATAATTATGATATTTACATGCTAGGGTTAAAAATGTTTTCATAATTACTAATGAGTATAAAAATAAGATAATGAGAACTAAATTTAAAAATAATTTCAACTACAGAATTTGGTTCTTTGGTACATGAGGTGTTGTTTTAAAGTGTCTCAACTATTAATAAAGAGTTGAAACAATACTAATTAAGTACGGGTACACCAATATAATGTAAAAAATTTAAATGAAAGTTATTGGCAAACTATGTATCTAACATCCTTGAGAAATTTATTCATTATTTATATAAAAAACATATTTATGTAAATGAAATAAAGGGAGTAATTTAAGGTGAATTTAAAGTAATCACTCATTTTTACATCAGTTGAGGGATAAAAAAATATTTATTGTGCATATTTCTGGAAACACTCATATCAAATGAAGTTACAAATTTGTTCTAAGAAATTATAATTCATGCCTATACATAAACAAAAAAAATATTTTGGAAACAGTAGATATGCATATTGTAATAATGATAAAGCGTGAATTTGACAACTTTCTTTACACTGTCTTCCCGAACCAATTTTGTGAAAGAAAAGAAAAGAAGGGGGAGAAATCTCAACATATATTTTCTGCAGGTTGTTCCCCAATATTTTGATAAAAGAAAGGTAAAGATAGTTGAGGAAAATAAGGGGTTGATTTCCTCCAAATATTTTCTTTCCAAAAGTGGGAAGATTGGGGGAGAAACGAAAACGACGGAAGTAGCGATAATTTTATTTGCATTTATTACCCTTTTCACGTGTATTGATATATTCCAATTTTTACCGCGTATCTTTTCACTTTTTCCTGATGGACAACACTTATCAAAAGATTTTTCTCGCGGAACATCCCTCTTATAAGAAGATTTTACTAGTATTTAGAAAGAATTACTCCATCACATCCATCCAGCCAGTTCTATATCATCTTCTTAAGGTAACATTCTTCAATATCACTGATATTTATTATGTTTGTTGTTATACACATAGATTATGTGATGTGTATTGACTCACAATTTTTCAATTTATCCACCTTTATATTGTAGTTCTTGTCCTGTTAACCCTTTTGTTCTGCTTACATGTGATGATGAATCTTCAAGTATAATTTTCTATCTATATGCATATATAATTTCTATACGAATGCAAAATATGCACTATCATTTTAGTACATTCAATCCACATATATTATTACTATAAATTAAGAAAGTGATATATTGAGCATATTTATTTATTAATGAATTAAGATGGATAACACTGTATATGAGAGAGCTTCAGAACTCCGACATTGGGTTCGAAGTAGGCAATTGGCTGATGTTCATTTGCTAACTTTGTTGCTTGGTTTTATTACACGCCGTAGACTCAAGTATAAAAGGGTTAATTTACCTACAAGGGAATTATATTTACGTAGACAAAAGGTGCGTGAAGAAATCATGAATAACCTTTCTTCAAGTGGTAAAGCACATAAAATTATGCATATGAACATAAGTGTTTTTTTAAAGTTATGTAATGTCTTAGTACAAGTTGTCGGCCTTCGACCTATGAAGCGAATGTCAGTTGAAGAATAAGTAGCTAAATTCTTGCATAGAGTAGGAATTGATGTAAGAAATCGCATAATCTCGTGGGTTTATTGTCGCTCGGAATCAAGTACAAGTAGGTCTTTTCATCGAGTTTTGAAGGCGATTTTACCCATAGAAGATCACTACTTACAACAGCCTAGTGGAAAACAACTCCCAAAGAGATTCAAGAAAATGGTCAATTTTATCCTTATTTAAGGTAAATATGCAAATAGATTTGAACATTTTGTTGTACAATCTCAATTTACTATTTAGAATAGGAAATAAAATTTCAGGATTGTGTCGGGGCTATTAATGGAACATATGTTCGCGTGAAAGTACTTAATAAGGATGTTCCAAGATACCGTAGTCGAAAAGGGATATCCAACAATAAATTTCTTGGTAGCGTGTAATTGGGAATGTACTGCATTAGATTCAAGAGTAGTAAAAAAAGTGCTTGTAAGAGAGGATAAGCTAGTCATCCCTGATGGTAATATGAAACGTAAAATATAAATTTTCAATTTTCTTTAGCCTTATTTTTTAGTATTATAATATTTTAACTCATTTAAATATAGGTAAATATTATGTAATAGATTCGGGACTTTCTTAAAGAGGTGGCTTAATTTCTCCGTATAGATTAGTTCACTTTCATTTGAAAGAATACTCAAGTCATGCTCCACAGAAATTTAAAAAATTATTTAATCTCTGTCATGCGTCATTGAGAAATATTATCAAAAGGGCATTTGGTGTGATTAAGAAAAAACTTTCCACAGTTAGAAGTATCGCTGAACTGTTTTACTTATGTAAAACACAATCTCAAATTTTCTTAGCTTGTTGCATTCTTCACAACTTCTTTTGCGAGGAAGACCGTGATAAATAAATTAAAAAATAAGTGATGGAAGAATTTCTAAATGCACCTGCAGAACACAATTTTATGCTCCAAGAGACACGAATGAGAATAGTTTGCAAGGAGAACAAATTCGAAATGAAATTGCTAAAGCTATATGGGCTGATTATGTGATTTATCCTAATAATGAAACTAACATTTCTACTTAGATTTTTAGTTTTTTTGTAATATGAGTGTAATTGACATTATATTTTTTTGTTATTGTGTAAGCTTGCTAAATTTCATGTATTTTCTGATAAATTTTAATATTATATGCCGATATATATTTGCAAATTGTTAGTAATCAGTTTTTAATGTTCATCTGACTGTCTGATTACAAGATATTCCATTATATTCATTTATCTCGTTTATTTCCACTTTTAATATTCAGCCACTTTGTTGCTATTATATATATGTGAGATTATATAACTAAAGTAAAGATAATCTCATTTTAAGTTTTCTAGTATACTACTTCTGTAGGCTGAATCCTGCTTTGATAATAAATTATTTTTCATCGCATTTTTCTTTTTGTAATTTAGGCATGACGAAAAAGTCTAAAGGAGATAATGTGAAAAGAGAAATGTTAAAGTGGACACCTCAAATGGATGGATATTTTATTCAGTCTATGCTTACACAAGATTATCTTGGAAATAGAATTGATGGAACCTTTACTTCTAGTGCCTACACAAACATGGTTAAAGAGTTGTGTGAGAAGCTTAATATGGATTTCTATAAAACTCATTTGAAAAATCACCTGCATACACTCAAAGATCATTTTACACAATGTTATGATTTATTCGGCGGTGTAGGATTGAGCGGAATTGTTTGGAATTATGAAACCAAGTTATTTGAAGCAGAGAACGAAGTTTGAGATGCTTTGATAGAGGTATGTATTCACGTCTCACCAGTTAAATGAAAATGATTTAATCTGAGTTATTATTGTTATTTTCTTCATAAATATTGTGATCAGTCACTGGCCAGTTTTGTTGCCATAAAGTTTGATCATAGATTTATATGCTAATAAATATGGTTCATAAATTATAATGTTATTTATCTATTGTACTGTTGTCAGCAGTAAGTTTTTTTTATATCTTTTTTCACAAATTAGGCAAAGCCTGATGATGTGAAGTGGAAAACAAAGAAGATATACAATTACAATAACCTGTCAGTATTATTTTCTAAGGACAGAGCGACTGGTGCTGCTGCTGGAATTGCAAAGGAAAAAAATAAGAGATTATTAATGGAAACATTAGAGGAACCAGAAACACTCGAGGAAGTTGATCGATTATTATTTACTAAAAAAGTCACTATGGAAGATTTAATTGGTGATAATGACGTGTTTATCTCTTCTATTCCATCTTCAGAAGAGATGCAAATGCGCTCAAATTCATCAAAAAATAAGAAAAGAAAATGTGATGAAGAAAAGGAAATGATATATAAAATTATGGCTTCACTTGAAGTGGTCGGAGAGGCTATCAAAGAAGGTTATGCTATACTCAAAGATAGTAAAATTATAATGGATCGATCTCGTCAAAGGGTTTATAGTGGAGAGGAGATTTATAATGTATTGGAGCTTATGGAATTGAAACTAAAGTTAATTTCCAAATATTATCTTTTCTTGATCAAGAATGAGGACAACACACAAGCTCTTTCTGGTTGTCCAACTCAAGTGCGAGAAGCTATATTATACGTGTTGATTGAACGTGATGCATCTTGATTAGAGTATGTTGTGTTCTGGACATAGAAAGTCTGAATCATAAACCCTATGATTTTTTACTTTAGACTTATTTATTCTAGTTCACGTGCTTTCTTTTATTATTTTCTATTTGCTTTTGCTTCTGTAAGGATGATGCTTGATGATTTTTAAGTTTAAAAAAAATTATATTCTTATGTTTTATTTTGTAGGTTTTTATATATATTCATATTTAAATTTTTGTGTCATGTTTTTTTCTTCTCAAGGTTGTTGTTTGTATTTGGGAACAGATAATATGATACTATTCTTGATAGTAGTTTAATGTACATGGACATCAGGATATGCCATTTAGACTTGAAAGTGTAGTTTGCATGTTGAAAAAACAAGAACTATAGTGTGACATCAATAATAGTGAAAGATTTAACTTACACTGAATTTTGAATAAAAGAACTATTTGTGTGCTAATTTAATTGTTAAATTGGTGATATAATGGTAAATTATCATAATTTCTTTTCTTTTCTCCTTTATTAGGGAACAAAAGGAAGTAAATTTTTATCTCACTTTCTTTTCTTTTGAAAGGTGTTCAGGAACACTAAGGAGAAAATTATGAAAATTCTATTTCTTTCCCTTCCTATCAAAATTTATAGTATTTTCTTCTTTTCTTTTCTTTCAAAGTTCTGAAACACAGCGTTAAAAAAGGTTCTGAGTTTCTATTTGATCTCCTATAAGCTTGCTAACAAGAGTAATATATATTTTGTAAAATAAAGTTAGTCCAATAACATGTAACATTAATATCTAGCTTGCTAGAATTAAGCGTATCATCCGTGTCCCCTTTTTATGACTACCCAATATATTTGAAAATAAGAACTCCCCCCAAAACCTGCAATCCAGTAAACTTAACAAAAAATATAACTATATCAGCATCACAACATAAATTTTAAAAACATACAAATAATCATTACACCACAAAATGTCACATAAAAGCATGTTCTAATCCACCAGTTAAATATATAATCATTTTAAAACAACATTTCTGTGACTTGACAACATAAAAGTGGCAAAATTACTTCACCAAATAATAACCAAATAAATCAGTAAAAATCAAGTTCAGAGAAACCAACAAATTAAACCAACTTAGAGGAATGTTAAACTTACCAACCAATATAATTTAAACTGAGTTAAAACACGTTCAGATTCCGAACTTAACCAAATAAATCCCAACATTTTTCCCTAATTTTTTCCCCATTAATAATAAAAAGAGTAAAATTAGGCATCTCATAGTGTCACACATCAGTCTCAACCTTGTCTTCATGAAGCTGGTCCTCGTGAGCAAGATGTGGAACACTAGTGTAGTCCTACTACACAGACCTTCCAATCCAGAAGATTTTTCCTGATTCTTTGTCTTAACAACGATCAAATCATGCAAGTTTATAGAATCATGGGTAGGTGAAGTAGGAAATGGCCTAGAGAGAATAGTTGTAAGAGTTTGAATTCGCAAAATAAATCTTTCCAAAACTTATTATCATTTACCACTTCATTTTCTTGAGAATCAATCTTAGATTATCCTTCACCTTGAGTATAAAATCAGTAATTTTTTTCCAAAGACATCTCACCAAAAGAACAACCAAACTGGGGCAGTGGAGAGATGAAGGTCTAGGTAGTCCTAAGTAAAGCACATTCCATTTTTCTAAACCATGAGTTTAGATTGATTGAAGCATTTTTGGTTCAAACACTATTTATTAGATAAAAAACAAATATAAATAAAAGTTTGAATCAATTATTTCAACAAGAACAAGTACAACTAAATTGTATTTTTACATAAAATAATAGTGTTTAAATAATTTCAACTTAACCAAAATTAATTTTTTATTATATAAATCATCTAAAAATTCTTTATATCATTATAATTTAAATAATTATGACAAACTTTTATTTAACCTTTTCAAATAGATGCAAAATAATGAACCTTAAAAAAATCTTAATTATATATATATATATTTAATTCAATAACTTAGAATACATGATTCTGGCAAATCGTTTTGCTACTACTATACTAAATGGCAGAAGAAAACGTCATTTCAACAGCAAACCAGGTTGACAACAAGAATTTAGGCTATTTTGGAGTTCATGATTATGCCCCTCAGAATATGAACAATGTGCTTGATGTTGAGACAACTAGAAAACTAAATCGGGCTCTTGCGGTAATGCACGAATGTTTCACGTCGGCAAAAGAACCTTGGAATGGGAGAGATGAGGTGTAACTCAAGATGTAATCTTTAGCAGGCAAGGACTGCTAGCACCTAAAAAACATAAAATAATAAGTATGAAGAATAGAATGATAAAAAGAGTAAAAAACTAATTTTGATATAAGTAAATATATGAGATAAATATTAGAAAAAAAATATTTTACATTAGTTTATTAAATAGTACTATACCTCTTAGATCCATGCCATCCTTAGATAATACGTTTTGGAGCATTTTCTTCATTGTCTACTGTAAATTATCAAAAACATATATTTAAATTTTTGAATAAAATATTCACAATCATATTGAAAATAAAATAAAAATTTAAAAGTGTACAATTTCAGAGAAAAATACATATCAAAAATATTTAATATTCTAATTACCACAACATATACGAGGGCATCCACTAAAAAATAATCTATTTTTAATCAAACTATCACATATTAACACGTTTACGTTTTATAATCATATCTATTTTTAATTGACTAACACATATGAACAGATTTTATATACAAAACAAATAAGGTTTAGTGAAAACTAAATTAAAAAAATATAATCTACCGTAAAGCTGTGTTCATATGAAATAGTCACTCATAAAAATATATACATACGACATGTCTATACATAAATATACATATAAGTTAGTTAATAACCGGGTAGTGACTCACTGTATGTCTGCGGGTGACATAAACTACAAATTCAGCAATACGAAATATTGTTCTAATAAATACGAAACTCTACAAAAAATACATTTTAAATCTTATGAAACAGAGGCCTTTGAAAAAGAAAACGTGCAGAAGAGAAGAATACTAGCACAATTTAGGAGAAGAAGAGGTCTTCCTTATAAAAGAAAATATGATACGGTGAAGAGTGAAATTCTGCGATTTGGGGAAAAAAGGGTGTTAATTTTTATGAATTTATAGTGAAGGTTCTAGAATGAACTAGAAATGATTTCTTTAACTCATACAATTATTACAATGGACTAAGAGTGTGTTTGGATACCCAGTAAGAAGCTCAATTGGTGTTGGAGTGTGTTTGAAAGCCCACAAGAAGCGCACTTGGGAGAAAATCCCAAATCAGGCTAAAAGCCCACATCAATTTAAATGAGTAGTGGAGGAACTTATGTGGTTTATATTTTAACATAATCATACTTTCGTTATAAATAATTAAATTTTGTAAATGTCCTTTAATATTTCTTGTACGAAACCTTTAGTCTTTCATGTATAAGACCTTTGACTTTTCATTTCTAGACTTTTGACATTCTAGTCTCTTGTAACTTATGTCATGTAAAGCCTATAAATAGACATTGTACTTTAGAATGAAAATACACATCAATATATCAAAATTATCACTTCTCTCTCTCTCAGAATCTCTACTCTATATTAATCTTTATTTTATATTATATTTCATAATAACTTGTATTTATCATATTTCTTTTGTTGTCTCTTTTGTTCATTTTTAATAAATTTGTGACTGGTTTTCATATTTTTTTTGATGTATTTGTGTTTTTATTAGAAATTGTAAAGTATTTTCTTTTAAATTTTCTATTTATTATAATTGGTTATCTATTTTTCTATTTTTAGAAATACTGGTCTTAAACTAGTATTTTGAATTTTAAATATATGTATAAAATATAAAATATTTTGGGTTAAAATCATCACTTCTCCCTCTCAAAGTCTTTACTCTATATTTTTCTTTATTTTATATTATATTTCATAACACGTTATCAGGACAACATGCTCTATGATTCGTTAGTTTTATGGTGTATTTTTATTTGAGGAGACTAAACTTGGAGGTTTGTTTAGCATCAAAATTCAAGTGGTTAAAATTAAGGTTTGTTCCATTACAAGGTATGAGGTGTTGCTTATGATCGAGGGTCGAAGTTTTTTCTTCTTCCTATATTCAATTGAACGTAAAACTGTAGAAGTTTATTAAAGTGAGAAATCGGCAACCGCAGAAAAATGACCATGATTTTTAAGATTATAAGGTACGCATCTATATCATCTTCTTCATTTTTATCATGATGTTTTATAAATCCTAATATTTTAGTTGTGCCCATAAAACTCATGTTGATTCCTTTTACCTCGAAAATTGAATCATTTAAAACTTCCCAAAAAGATCATTTGTTTACATAATACTTTTAACTTTTAACATTTTTATTAAATTCCTCCCTTTAATATGTCAGATTATGTGATATACGTAAATTATTGATGTGACTTTGGAATAAGTACATCTTTCATATAAACTGAATCACATCTAAAAATCAAGTATAATACCAATCTAGTCAATAACTCAATTAAATTATGTTTTGGTTGCTCACATTTTATATCAGTCATATATTTATTTTCATGAGTCATAGCATTTTTCAAGATTAAAGTTATTCATAACTTTCATAATTTGTATCTTTCCAAATAAATTATTTGGATGATATGAATTACCTATTTTCGATCCCGATTAGATCTGATTTTATTAATGTATATTGTATTATTATTTTTAGGGCAAGATATTGATTTGAGGTTTAATACATACAATTATGTTGGTATATATGCAAAAGTTTAATTTGCATATTTAAATGTATTCTTACATGATTACCATATTATCTAGATATGAGCTTGTATTTGTGTGTATGTCTTAGGCCCTTTTTACAATTCTCGCAAAAATTTTATAATCGATGCAATATATCTTTGGTATGTCTTATGTATTTGTGTGACAATATACACTATTATTTAGGTGAAACATATTATGACATATTTACACATAAAATATGTTCACACTACCCTGATATCTTTTGCATATGTTAGTATATGTTTTATGTGTAATGCATGATCAAAAAAATGGTAGTTTAATATCATAAGTATTTTTATGTAGTTTTGTTTGCGATGCATATGATATATGGTAGCACTATACATTCATTTTATGATTAATTGATATTATATATTATTATTTGTAATAAATAGTTTCCCCAAATCTTGAGTTCATCACTGTTTATATTATACAAAAAAATATAGTTGATTAATGACAATTAGAAGTTGTGTGAATAATAACGAGAAATTTTGTGAATATGAACACGAAATTTTTATAAGACACATTTTGATGTGTTTGGTCCTATAGAATCTCTGAAGGATATTATTGGATGATTTATCGTAGATACGACATCAAGGAACATCAACAACGAAAAATATCATATGTTTAAGCTTTTCTATCAAGATATTTAATAACATTGACAAAAAATGAAGAAAAATGAGTAATGATTTATAATATTCTCGAAAGATGTATTATATAAATAATAGTGACATTCTTAATTTTTGGATGCAATAAAATATTAAATTTTGTGCTGATGAAAAGTATCCCGAAGATATTATATATTGGAAAATGTTATTAATTATGAGTTGGTATTTTTATCTTTGTGGTTAATTTATCCAGTATATGAACTTAAGCAAGTAGTCCACACCATTCCCATAAGTGACTATGACAATATTAAGAAATATAATATTCTTAAACTGTTTTGTAGCATGGTTATGATCTCCCGAATATGAACACATGGGTGTTAATGTTGTACATCAAATGAGAGTCATCCAAATGGGGAGTGTTGTATATATTGGATGACTCGTTATATTAGGTAGAAGGCTCCAGAAGAGCATCTTTATTATTATCATATATTTGAGTAAATATTTGAAAAAAAGAAGGAAGGAGGAGAATAGAACATTATATACTCTCCCAAGTGATTAGAAAAAGAAATTAAATTTATGATGAATAATCGACCATATAGAAAAAACAAATGATAGTTGTGCTTTCAAGTCTTAAGTTTATTAAGGCACTTAAAATAGTTTGGAGGAAGTTTTTAAATTCTCCACCAATTTTATATATCTAAAATTATGTAAAATATACATTAGGGTAACCAGAAGTTTACTGAAAAATATATAGTTACGGACTAGTAATCCCGACATTAAAAATATGCGAGTAGTAATTAAAATTTTATATGGACGTTCATTGAAGAACCCCTAGATTCTTCTAATTAGATGTATGATATTTGATCATAAGGAAAATTGATCACCAACAAAATATATTTCTGAAAGTGAATTGTATATCTTTAAATATAGAGCATTAAGATATTTTATGCATGAACTACATGGTTACATGCCTAGTTGTTATTCATAACCTGAAGTTTGTGAGTTTGATTCTTTTAGTTAATGATATCATCAAGAATATTCATTTGTATGATACTGGTAAGTTTATCGCCCATTCAAATTTATCAAATATCTTATAGCACATATTGATTCGCACCTTGCCATCTAGTTCTTTCTCCCCAATGTGAAAAAATTTTGGTCAGCTCAAATAGTTCCACCAGTACAATTAAATCGATTGATGTTCATTATAAATTTGTGATTATCAGGTTTTAGCCATATATATGTACATGTTTATGACTCAGTTTAATGAGTCCATTTTCCCAAAATCAGGGGAGAAAAAATAGCTGGTGAACATATAAGCTTAAATATTTGTCTCATCTTGGTACTCAAAGTAAAAAAAATGAACCAGAAGTTCATAGAATATATTCACTATGTTTCAATAATTTCCAGACATATATGATGACCAAAAGGAGTTACTATGTCACATATATCAGCTATTAATACTCCAAATGAAATTATCCAGGAGGATAACCTCAATCTATTAATGTGTCTAAAGAACGCCCGAAGGGTGATAAGCTCATAAGTTTCATTAATAAAATTCTTGAAAAAAATGGAGCAGTGGTTTATAATGAATAAATCAAGCAGTGGATAACATTTGAATAATCTCTGGAAAAGATTTTAGACTTGACAAATGAAAGAAAATATAAAGGTACCTGAAAAGTTTTTGAGATCTCAATATATTATGACATGTTTAGAATAAATGAAATAATTACTCAATTCGACATCGAAAATATTTAAAACTTGAGGTTATGGATGATAATGAGGATCGGAAAATAAATTGGCTAAGAATGTAAATAAATGATTAAGGAAAAATCTTTTACAAAGAAAAAAGTTATTAGGACTTGCAGTTCGCACACCAGAAGTTGGGCAACAAGCGCGCTATAAGAACTATTTGAAACTGCAGTCCACACAGTCAGTGGGATATACATGAATATTGCAGTAATAATAAATTAAAAATATACAATATATGAGATTTAAACGTCAGATAGTTGCAAAATGATCTCATATTTGATTAAGAAGAGAATAGAAAATGTGTAGTACATATAATTACATGATAGTCTGACATTATATGAAAGATTTAATTTATTAAATAAAAATATTCCTGAAGAATCTAAACCGCTGGAAGCGGTAGATCAAGTTTTTGAGAACTAGTCCTATCAAATTGTTACGGGTTTCAGACCAGTAGTCCGACATAAAATTTCATCAAATATATTGATGTTTTATTTAATGTTTATCAAATTATACTTTATACATCTGAGTATGTACGGGCATAAGAAGGTGTATGTGAAGTATTCCTAGTAATTTGTTTTGAGGGTAATATGAAATGTGATAAGTGATAACTCATGTTAATCTTTGGCCAGAGTGGATGGAAATTAGAATGTGTTCTTAATTGACATTCAAATGAGTTTCACCTCAAAATCAAAATATATTGGGTTTATTGAGTTTATTTTATTATAAAGTTTTTCTATCACTTCAGAATTTCCCTAAAACAATGCATGTTTTGAAGGGGAAAATCACTTTTGAGTGGAGGCTAAAATATTTTACTGAGAATGCTCATAAGTTACGACTTATGGAAGTCAATTAGATATAAATCCCAGAATGAAAATAAATACATGATTATACACTTGTGACATAAGATCATACAATATTCAGAGTTATAATTTCTTCCTTGAAGGAAGATGATATCCACTACCGTGGAACTTGAAAATAAATTGGTCATAAAGTACCATGAATCATATTGCAGTAATTTATTGATTTATCTTTATACATGTTTCAGTACGTTTAATTAATTTACTGGCTGTAGGTGATGACAAGTTCTACTAATTCTTATCTAGAGTAAGATGATCTTGTCCTAAATGAAAGGGTAGAACCATGTTCACTGTATACTTTAAAACTAGTATAAGATGATGGTATACAAATCTTAAAGGTACATAATTTTTTTATTTGATCTCCACTAACCTCTTCCAAAAAGGTTTAAATTGATTTTGCAGGTGCGAAGTGTTTACTCTGATTATCATAATTCGGGTCTCAATTCAATATATTCACATATTATTGAAGATGTTATTATTTTGGAATACAATAAAATTAACAATTTCATGGACTTCTCATAATGAAATCGTGCTTCTGGCAACACGTTAGATTGGTTATATAAGTGTATGACAGTGATTCGACATGGTACTATAAGTTGTAGTTTATTTAGCAAGATTGAAGTTATACAGACTATATAATGTGCTCGCTACACAACTCAGTGAATAATACACAAAATCATGCAATGCCTTATGAACAACTACATATTACATCAACAATATCATCAACTCAAATATTTTATGCGACCTTATCATCGGGGGGAGATATGCGCGTTGCACTCTTTTTTCTTTAACCATGGTTTTTTCCCAAAGGGTTTTCCTGGTGAGTTTTTAACGAGGCAGTATCACATGCGCATTATGAAATAATGTTCTTGTTTCTTTACTATGTTTTTGTTGAGAACCACGGACTTAGGGTGTTACTACGTTTTACGATAAAGATTACGAAAAGAGGATTACCTTGTTAATGGTTGATTCCACGCTCTTCTATTGTATTCCCAAATTCCCTTGAGCGAAGTGTGGCCTCCGTCTTCTCAAGTTATCCTCTCTTCTTGCTCCTTGGTGGCTACAATATGTTTTCACATAATTACCAAGCAAGAAGAGAATAAGAATATATATAGGCTACAATAGGGACCATGGATAATTAGGTTGGGCCTTCTAATTACATCTTGAGCCTAGCCCAATGTAATTAAATATTAATTCATTCCACTAAAGAATTAATATTTGCACTACCTTTCCTAATATCGTAATTTAATTAATTCGGTTCCAATATTATTTACTTATTAAATTCCCCATGTTTAAAATATCATATGTCCATTAATTAAATAAATTACTGATAATTTATTTAATTAATATCTTTTATCCTTGATCATCCACTCAACCTTTATTTAATTATGCCAGAATAAATTCCACCTGCAGGGTTTCACATAATTAAATCTTTTTGAGCTTTCAAGGGGACATCATTAACCCAAATATTATCAGGACATGGATTCCTTTAATAAATAATATCCACCATGTATATAATTCCATCACCCAAAATATAATGATATAATTCAAAAGAATTATTTCATATATAAATCAAAGCATGTAAATAATATACACGTGTCAATTACTATTTCCGGATTAAGAACCTAAGCATTAATAATAACATAGAATCTTAGTTCTCCTTCTTAATCAGTATTAAGGGAACAATTCTAAATTTGATCCTGTTCAATATACACAAAGTATACTAGTATTATTTATTAGTCAATATAAACTAATCTAAATAATACTACAGCCATACTAGTGGATTGTCCAACACCACATGTGCTGTGAACCTTATTATATTATATAACCGTATTTAACAATCTAATATTCTGTATCCCATTTGATACTAGATTGTTCACAATATATAATATTAGACAACATGTAAACAATCAAATGATTCTCAAATAAACTGGCCAGAAATAAATGTACATACTTCAAATAAATATTTTCAGTATACACTAACAGTTTTTCACCCACAAGATTTCTCGCGTATGGTTTTAAAGAGATATTGTTTCATATAATGGACACCTAAGGGGGTGTGTTATAAATAATTAAATTTTATGGATGTCCTTTAATCTTTCATGTACAAAACCTTTAACCTTTCATGTATAAGACCTTTGACTTTTTATTTCTAGACTTTTGACTTTCTAGTCTCTTGTAACTTATGTCCCTATAAATACACATTGTACTTGAGAATGAAAATACACAACAATTATTCAAAATCATCACTTCTCTCTCTCAGAATCTCTACTCTATATTTTTATTTTATTTTATATTATATTTCATAACAATTTTTTATTTATCATATTTCTTTTGTTGTCTCTTTTGTTCATTTTTAATAGTTTTGTAATTGGTATTCATATTTTTTCTTTTGGTGTATTTGTGTTTTTATTAGAAATTGTAAAGTATTTTTTTTGAATTTTCTATTTATTATAATTGGTTATCTATTTTTCTGTTTTTAAAAATATTGGTCTTAAACTAATATTTTTAATTTTAAATATATGTATTAAATATAAAATATTTTAAATATATGTATTAAATATAAAATATTGGTCTTAAATATATCTGACTGTACGTGACACATCGTATTTATTTAAGTCAAGTCACCAAGTTTAGTCAGCATTCCGTCAAATTTTTAACGGAATGTAACAGAGAGTAATTTGGATGAAATTTTTTGAGAATAAAATGATGTGATTGAAAGTTTTTTGAGTTGGATGACCCAACTGCAAATTCCCGGTCAATTGAGTGACCAAAATGCCATTTAACCCAAAATAATATTTTTAACTTATAAAATGGAATTTACCAAACAATTCATTAACTTATAAATAATTATATCTTAACATATAACAAACCTATAAGCAATATTTTACTTATTTGACACTTATTTATTATAAGTGAAAAGTTACTTATTTAATATATTCCAAACTGTCCCTTAATATTCCTACTTTTCATTTATTTAATGTTTTGTTATTTTTTTATGAAAATACTTGTAATTATCGATTTAGATATAAGTGTAAAATTTTATTTTATTATTAATCATATTCTTATATGTGTGTGGTTTGAATTTTGAATTCATGCTTATAGATAAAAATTATATAATATTGATTTTAATTTTTTTGATTTAGTTATATTCTTATTCTTATTTTAAAAAAAAATATTTTATGTATATATAATGCGAGAAAATGTAAACATGACTTCCCATAATAATAACAATGTTTGTTATATATATAAGGTTGACTTATACAAAAGAAAATTATTATAAACGATTGGAGTTACAAATTTATAAAGTAGTTGTGAGTAATATATACTTTAAGTTACATATGTGTTCATTACATATACATACATTAATGGGAATTATGTGAACAATTGTTTCCGCACACTTTCAAAAGTTTTAGGTGATCTAGTGAAAATAATTGTTCTACACTCTTTTAAAAAATTTGGGTGATAAAAATAATACTGATGTTATTTAATAAATGATTTTCTAATATGGTGGCTGATGAGATAGCTCGAGAATCATATCATTTCTCAATTTGAGTGACGGATTGACGGATAAGAGTTCTGTTCCAATTGGTATAAATGTTGATTTGAAAGATAATCTACTTAATTAATAATATCTTTTTGTTCATCAAAAAAAGTTTTGTATGTTTTAACTTTTAATGTTGAATTATTTGTTCTGCTTTGGTGCATATAATTTTTTTAAAACATAATTGGACTTCATTAAAACTTAATAGAATCATACAAAATTGTCTTCAACAAACTAGTGGGAGGAGACTCGAACACTTTTTAGCTATTCAGAAACAAGTGATTACAACAATTGATGAGTTTCCTTGTTAGGTGGCTTTTTAATATAACTTACCTTAACATTATTCATCTCCATCAACGTTGTCTTGCAAGACTCCAAAATAGTTCCCAACTCGAGCTGTTACTTACTACTTTTCTATAGTGCATTGACGACTAACAACAAATCAAACTCCACACTTACACGTTGGCTTTGCATATTACGCAACCAAGAAAGTGCCTCCTGGGTACTTATTGCTTCTGCTTCGAGTACTATCACACACACTGGAAATGTAGCAACTTTGCCTCCCAGAAACTGACCATTATGGTCACGCATAATCATACCAACAGAGAAAGAATTTACTCCCGGAAAGACAGAAGCATGTACATTTAATTTGAACTAACCTTGAGAAGGACATGACCATTTGACATTCCAGCCTCTACCTCTATTACTACATGTTCCTTGTTTATTGCCACTAACCCATTTTGCCACATTTTTTAATCATTTATCTTCCTCAAACTCAACTCAACTACCAATGTTGGAGCCAGCTTTTTTCCTTCCTAGAGCTTCTTATAACGCCTAAACCATATCCCCAAAGCATTGTTGGCAAGATTCTCATGTGTGTATGTCTTAAGTTTATTCAACAACCAGCTCGGTACAAACTCAGTTTTCGTCATGCCAAACATCAGCTCTAATTCCTGCCAGCACTGAGATGCAAAGCTACATTCAAAGAATACGTGCAACAACTACTCACCATCCATCATTCACGTTACAGAAGGGACATAAGGTAGGCACCGTGACCCCATGTCTGAGTAAATGCCTTACCGGAATCGTAATTTTGCAACACCTCCACAAAAATATCTTCACCTTATGAGGTAGGCTCAATCTCCACAGTCTGTTCCACCCACTTAATTGTTGCATCTGAGAATTTTATTGTTCGTTGATCGCCAAACACTACAAGAAATCTCATTTTTACCAACAAAAGTTGCTAACGAAAATCTATCCGTTAGCAATTCCCAATGAGTTACTGTTATTTCTAAACAATCTAACAATGAATTACAGAAGGGGGGTTGAATGTAATTCTGGTTTTTCTTCAATTTCAAGAACTATTCTACCTCCAATATATAACAATGTTTGATTAAGCAAAAATATTGAATGAAAATATTGAAGTAATCAAACACAAAGTAATTAGACAAAAGTATTTAAAAACTTTCTGGTGGATTGACCTTTTCCTCCAGATATATATTTAAGATCGAGAACTCTGTGATACAAAAAATTGTACACAGCTGCTTACAAGTAGAATTACAAAGAACAGAGAAATTCGTCACATATACGGCTTTATCTATTTCTCTTGTCTATTGCTTACTTGCTTGATTTCACTTAATTCTACTTGCTACTCTTGGTTTATATATCACCAAGCTACATAGTAAAAAGATAAACTAATAAGACAAAAGTATCTTAGTCTAATTACATGCTTATTCATTTCTCTATCAAGTATCTTTGAATATCTTCAAGTTAGCATGGAAATGGAAATGCTTCTTTGTTCTCTAAAACCTGTAAATAGGCTGCCACATTTTATTTGTATCTAATCAACGCATGTGATTGTCAATTCACTATCAGCTGTAATTTGAATTTGAACATCCTTTGAAATTGTGTTGAATCATCCGTGGAAGCTTCATTAGACTATCCGTTGAATGTGACTTGGATCATCCGTGGAAACCTTGTAGAGTCATTCGTTGAAAGTGTTCCATAGCAGTTAACTCTATTTCACTTATGCAAAATTACAAGGCATCTAATATTTATAGTTAGACAACCTACTTTGCATATCAATCTAGTAGTCAAAATGACTTTTAATATCCTACAACTTCTAGATCTCCAAGGTACTGTAGTATGCAGGAATGTGTTACAAAACTTATTGATACATAAGTTACTCTCTCATTGGATGTAAGGGTGATCATCCGTCGAGAGCTACAAATATACTGAATTAAATCTACTAAGGTGTTTTGGTGAACTTATCATCAAGCCTATGACATATTTCTAACAATCTCCCCCAATTTATGTCTATTAGAATTATAGGAATAAATTAAGAGAAACTTGATGATAAAAAAACCCTATGAATATATACTGATTAATAGTAGATAAAATTAACAAGTGCTACAATTTATTGAAAATTATTCAGAGGAAGGTTCATAGAAAATCTCACAAGCTATTTTCAAGGTGCTCCTTTAGACTGAGCAAATTTATCTTGTTTCCTTGATTGTCTAGTCCTCTTTCCCAGTTTCTCATCGTTCTCTTCAATCTGGTGTTGAAGTTGTTTGAAGAATTCAGATTCGTCTTCATTAGTCTAATCAAGCATCTCTTGCATCTCCATGAGAGTTTCATTGCTTGAAATCTTTAGCTGATCGTCTAATCTGAAGAATCTTCTGATGTTCTTTTCAGCCTTGAACTCCATTATCCAGAATAGCCTCAAATACACTCTATCTCCACTGTAGGAAATAGTTAAGACTCTTGGAAGTGCATTTGAGTCTCTCATGCTTTTCATTATCTCCTCAATTTGTTCAGTACCATCTTTTTGGCAACAATGTTGAACCCAAAGTTCTTCTTTATTGAGGAGAAAATCTTCACTAAGATATAATAGCCTTCATTGAGAATTCTGTGAAGAGGCCAAGTCATCTCGTTTTCATCCTTGTACCTGAATACCAATCTCTCTGGAAGCTTCTTGCAAGCATCAATAGCTCTCACTTCAACTAGCTCATCCAGATAGAGATTGAGGTCTGAAAGCTCCTTGATGTCACAGATGTAGAGTTGATCTCCCTTATTGACAGTTGCTTTGGGTTTGGGTAGATTTTTGGATTTAAATGGAATTGACTTGACTGACTTGTTTGGTATGGATTTTCTTCTTTAGCTGAGGTAGTTGAAATTAGGAGGTTTAGATCAGGGATAGGTAGGTTTTCCCAGTCTATTGGTTCATCCCTTAGAGTTATTGGATAATCATGAAAATTCACATCTAGATAGACCTTGGTTTCAGCTTGTTCCAAAGTGGGCAAAGTCAATTAATTTGTAGTGGTAGATTGGGTAAACTCAGGTTCATCTTCTTCTTCTTTTTCTTCTCCAAAATCCAGTTTCCTTTTGGTTGTTTCCTTTCTTAATCTATTTCTACTTTTATGCTTTGGCTCTTCTTGCTTCTCTTCATTCATAGACTCAGCTATCCCAACGGGCTTTTCAGTTTCTGTGGTTTTAGGCTTCTTAGCTTGGTTCTTGGCATCTAAGGCAGCTTGTTTTTCGATTGTTTGAGCCTCACCTTTTCCTCTTTCTTAGCTTCTGCAAATGGAGGATGTCCAGCCAACACACAGATAAATTTTCCATTTCTGTAGACTTTAGCAATTCTCTTTTTCAAGACCGAGTCTCTGGGATCTTTGTGATAACAATAGATCTTCCAAGCAGCTTCTTTTCATCAGGCTTGCGAGTTGCATAGACTAGGTCCAATGGATTTTTGCTTGAATTTTTTGGGTAGTTTTTCTTTGGCTGTAAAATCATATTGGACTTTAGAAGTCTTCTTGCTGAGGATTGACCTTTCTCCAAATTTCCCAAGCTCATTTCATTGATTGAAATTGGTCTCAATTGAGTGAAGCATTTTACTAGTTTTTCAGGTTCTAAAATTGGACCAAATTTTTTTTCAGTCTTCTCATCAATTTGCTTCAATTATTTATTCAGCCTGAGCTTAGCTGCTACAATGTTGATATAGTCATTGCTATCCAAAACTGGTGGTTTAGAGTAGGTAATTGTTGAAACAATCACTTTACTGACTTGAATGTGAACTTTCTCCCCCTCACTAATTGACTCCCCCTTACTAACGGTAATGATAGTATTATTCTTCCCCTTTTTGTTAGCATCAAGTTGAGCAGGGTTTGAAGTTTGTGCAGCCACCAATTGTTGTAGCAGACTTGTCTGAGCTTTGTGATTTACAAGTATCTTAACCATTGATTGCTCCACATTTGTAATTTTTTAATCCACGGCCTCAACTGTTCTATTCAAATCAGCTTCTTTTCTTAGCTTCTAGACTATTTCTAGCATAGTTGCTTCTGGAAGCTTAACATCCAATTTCTTTTAGACATCCTCCTTTAGTTGAGATAAATCGTGTTTCAGAATGTCCATGCTTTGATGATGTTGAAGAGCTTGAATCTTGTGCAATTGTAGAGAATCCATATGGGTTTGAAGAAGTGTCTTGACGCTGGTGTTGTTGGTGATTTGAATGGAAGCTTGAGTTTCATGAACTAGCTTGAACAAGATGGACTTGAACTCATGAAGATTGCATTCTTTTGAAAACATCCATTCTGGAGTTTCAGTCTCTCCCCCTATGTTCCTACCTATTTCTTCAGGACCCTCTCCAAGAGAATCATCACCAAAAGAATCACCAGATGTTGCATAATCATACTCAAAATCCTCACCAGCTATGGAAGGAAGTGAGTTGATGGCATCTTTGGCCCTTAGCATAGATGCTGTTGTGTGCACCAAGTTCATTGTCCTCTCAGCAACCCTATTGTCATGTTCAGCCAAAATTTGATAAGCGGGAACAGGGTGAGTAAATGCCTCGGCTTCATAAGAAATAGAGTCTAAGACAGCTTGATAATCTTGCTGAAATAGCTGCTTCTTTTCAGCCTCATTGACATCCATTAACTCACTAACAATGGGCTCTTCCCATCTTCATTTATACCTGCATTTCTATCATGTTCTTTCTTTTGTTGCATCAAGGGCTCCCCTTGGCTTCCCACCTTCACACCCTCACCTTTACCATCTAAGTTGGGATTCCTCTCAGTTTCTTTTTCCAAGCTGGAAGAAATAGCTTGTATTTGTTCACTCTTTTCCTCTCCTTTTCCTTAGAGCAACTCAGCCTCTCACTCTGTTCACTCCATTCCCTCAATCCTAGTAGTGATTGAACAACTACTAAGTCATCTGCTCTTGTAACAATTATTGAAATTTCAAGTGGTGTAGTGACTTTCAACGGATGAAAGACATCCTTCGAAGTAGAAGTTGAAAAATTCAACGGATAATAGCTGTTAAGGACATCAGTCGAGATACAATCACTGGTCAATGGATGAATATATCCGTCAAAATAGTGAGATGAATGAGTTTGGAGTTGAAATTATTGTAGAATCTGTGGTGATTGATTTCATATTTTCCACAGATTTCTGAACATTTTCAGAAAGAAATGGCAAGTGAGCCAACAAGTCATCTAAAAGATGATGCTCAATTGCTTGAGATTTTGGCTTCTCCAAGAGAGTTAAAGATGGAAAATCAGGAATTGATGTGTGAATCATGTCCACATCCAAAGAATTTATGGGTGAGTTTTGTGTGTGAGGTACTTCTATAGTTACAGATTTTGGCTGTGACTCTACATTTATTGGAGCCACATCAATCTGACTTTGAGATGGTGCATTAACTGAGTCTTTGACTGTAGTTGGAACTGTGTGTGCACCCTGTGTATCCCCAGTGTGTTTAGATTTCTTCTTTCTTGTGTAAGTTTGAGGTTGATCTGTGTTCCCAACCCTTTTAGCCTGTGCTCTTGGCTGAGAGATTTTTTCAATGCTTACATCCTTTTGGGAGGATGCAACTAGCAATGAGCTTAATTCCTTATTAATCACTACCGTTTGTTGGGAAACTGCAGTATTGATAGGATGGGTTATACACACCTCACTCTCCTTATTCTTAGGGCTTCTTTGATGTTCACCCTATCCTTCACTAACCTCACTTCCCTTTACACTCCCGTCTGAAGTTTTGGTAGTTATTGAAACTATTCCCTTTTGAGAGGAACTGGAGTGGGGTCTTTGAGACTTGGATTTAGAAACTTTTGTTTTAGTGGCTTGGGTATGCATCTGTTGGGGAAAACTCACAGATGCCATAACCATAGTTGTCTGCAAAGAAACTTGTGGTAGAGAAGTAGCAGAGACATAATTGTTTACCTTACTTACCCGAGGTTCCTCAATGATTGGAAAATAAATGAGGGGAACTTCACTCAGATTATTTACCCTGTTCAGGTCAGCAATAACTCTTCTCTCTTGGACCCAACAATCTAACTTGTTTGCTGGGTTCTCAATTGAATTTTTTTTAGAAATATGGTTAGCTATAGCATAATAGATGTTCTTATTCCTCTTTTTAATATCTCCTAATTTATAACCCAACTCATACATAACAGACTCACTAAAATTATAATGTTTATCACTAAGTAACATGTATAACATGTTAACAAGTGAGAAAGTTATAACATCAAAATTGCTTATTTTTCTAGAAAAGACTTTAATGAAAGAATCACAGAGAAAGCTCCACTCCTTTCTAAGGTCTTTCATCCTAACCTCACCTAGCTTGGCAGGTTCAAGAGAATAACCTATATAAATAAGCATAGAGCTTACATATGTGTCTGTGTGTAGAACTAGTGTATTATTCTCAGGCAATTGGAAATATGCTTGAATTTTATCATAGTTTATGCAGTAATTATTACCTTTCAAAGTGAAGGAAATAATTTTTTCCTTTGAATTGAAAACAACGGTAGTCCAAATCTCCTCAACAACTTCACAGTAGATGACCGGAGACTCCAGCATAGCATAACTCAGTTTGCAACTTCGAATGAAATCTATCATTTTGTGATAGTCTTCAGAAGCAGCAATCTCCTTGTTCACCAATTCTAAAAAGTTGTTCTTTTCATATATAAACCCAGTTTGAGATATGATCTTGATTACTGGTGCCATTGTGGTGATTGAAAGTAATTACAGAAAGAGGGTTATTGCTTTGGAGACGAAGAGAGTTAGAGGGATTGCTTAAGAGAGATAAAAGTAAAAATGAAAATGAAATATACTTTTATACTCTCTCAAAAATAAACGGTTAAAAAAGTAAAAAGTAAAAATAAAGTAACCAATGAAATTTGCCTAAATAGTCGTTTAAAAATAAATAAATTGTTGAAATTCTAATGAATGTCCATCGAAATATACTTACAGGCTGTAAGTAAATTCGACGGATAATACCTAGAATTAACGGCTAAGATTGAAAGCAATTCGATGAATAAGGATTAAATAATTATCCATCCAGATAATAGTACCCAGAATAATATTTGATATTTCAGCGGATGATAAAGTTTAACGGATATTCATTTTCAACGGATAATGAACATCCGTCGAGATGTAAATTCTGACTTAGCCGAAATTTCATCTTTGACAAGAAATATCAAATTTTATTAAGGCTGCATTCCAAATTTCTTAGACATCAAAACAACCTAGGAGTAATTAAGCATACCTAACTCACTTACCAACCTAGAAAAGGTGGATTCATCAAGTGGCTTGGTAAAGATGTCTGCAAGTTGCTTCTCACTTGGAACAAAATGAAGTTCCACAGTACTATTCATGACATGCTCTCTTATGAAGTGGTACTTAATGTCAATGTGCTTTGTCCTTGAATGCTGTACTAGATTTTCAGTAATTGCAATAACACTTGTGTTATCATAAAAAATAGGAATCTTATCCACCTGTAGACCATAGTCCAACAGTTATTTTTTCATCCATAAAATCTATGCACAACAACTGCCAGAAACAATATATTCAGCCTCAGCTGTAGAAGTAGAGACTGAATTTCACTTTTTAGTGAACCAGGCTACTAGTTTGTTTCCTAAGAATTGACAGGTTTGGTACTTTTTCTATCAATTTTGCAACCTGCATAATCTGCATCTGAATAACCGGTTAGATCAAAACCAGAATCTCTAGGATACCAAATGCCAAGTTTTGGTGTTCCTTTAAGATATCTGAAAATTCTCTTTATATCTACTAAATGAGATTCTCTAGGATTAGCCTGAAATCTAGCACAAAGACAAATAGCAAATATTATATCTGGCTTAGTGGCTGTTAAATATAACAGTGAGCCAACCATGCCTCTATAACTTGAAATGTCCACAGACTTTTCAGTAGTGTTTAATTCAAGCTTAGTGGCCGTGGCCATGGGAGTTTTTGCAGATATACAATCCATTAAGTCAAATTTCTTTAAAAGATCATAAATATATTTGGTTTGACTAATGAATATTCCATTACTAACTTGCTTAACTGGTAAACCAAGAAAGTAAGTTAGTTCTCCCATCATGCTCATTTCATATTTACTTGGCATCAATTTGGAAAACTTTTTGCAAAGTTTCTCATCTACAGAGCCAAATATAATATTAATTACATAAATTTGAACAAGTATACTAGAGCCATTAACATTTCTAAAGAATAAAGTTTTATCAACAGTACCTCTTGTGAAATGATTTTCTAAGAGAAACTTTGACAAAGTGTCATACAAGGGTCTAGGTGTTTGCTTCAATCCATAAAGTGCTTTCAAAAGATATTATACATATTCTGAAAAGTTGGGGTCTTTAAAACCAGGAGGCTGACTAAAATAGACTTCCTCCTCCAAATCTCCATTCAGAAATGCACTTTTAATGTCCATTTGATAGACCTTGAAATTGGTATGGACTGCATAGGCCAGAAAGATTCCGATGGCTTCAAGTCTTGCAACAGGAGCAAAGGTCTCATCAAAACCTATTTCTTTTTGGTGATAATAGTCCTTAGCAACCAATCTAGCTTTATTCCTGTCTACTATGCCATTTTTATCTCTCTTGTTTCTGAATACCCACTTGGTGTCAATAGGATTCTTTCCTTTAGACTTGGGTACCAACTTCCATACTTTATTCCTTTCAAATTGGTTTAGCTCCTCCTGCATAGCTAAAACCCAATCAGGATCCAAGAGAGCTTCTTCTACCTTTTTAGGTTCTTCCTGAGACAAAAAGCTATTGTATAGACATTCTTCTTGAGTTGCTTTCCTAGTTTGCACTCCAGAAGATACATCACCAATAATTAATTCAAAAAGTGATCTCTAGTCCATTTTCTCTATTGAGGTAGATTAGCTCTAGATGAAGAGACCTCATAGTTTCCTTGATGAGTGACTGAGTTTGTGGATCTTTGACCTGAAGTTGGGGTAGTTTCACTGTATGATGCAAAATTATTTTCAAATCCTATTGATGGCTCAACGGATGTTGATCTTTGCCTCTCGATAGATAATGCAGATTGTCTTTCGATGGATGATGTACTTGGTCTTTCGACGGAGGTTGAATTATGTGCTTCATTTGTAACTAACTTTTCGGCATTGTCCCTATAGATTTTTCTTGATCACTTTCATATTCAGTATCATCACAAATTATCTCAACATTGTCAAATTTGAGGCTATCATGGAAACCTTCATCTTGCAGTCCTTCAATCTTCTTATCATCAAACACACCATGTATAGATTCCATAACAATGTTGGTTCTGAGATTGTAGACTCTGTATGCTTTTCCAACTGCATAACCAACAAAAATTCTTTCATCTGCTTTAGCATCAAACTTTCCATGTTGCTCAGTTTGATTCATTAATATATAGAATTTACAGCCAAAGACATGAAGAAAGTTTAGTGTTGGCTTCCTGTTCTTGAACAATTGGTAGGGATTCATGCATTTTGATTGATTGACCAAAGAAATATTCTAAGTGTAGCATGCAGTACTCACAACTTCTGCCCAAACATATGTTGGTAACTTTGATTCTTCTAGCATTGTTCTTGCAGCTTCAATAAAGATATGTTCTTTCTTTCCATCACTCCATTTTATTGTGGAGTTCTTGCTGCTGAAAACTCATACAAGATCCCATTTTCTTCACAAAACAAACTCATCACAGAATTCTTGAACTCAGTTCTATTGTCACTCCTGATTCTTCTAACTTTGAGATCAGGATGATTGTTGACTTGCCTTATGTGATTGATGATGATTTCACTAGCTTCATCTTTAGATTTGAGAAAATATGTCCAAAAGAACTTTGAGAAATCATCCACAATTACTAGGAAATATCTTTTCTTTGATATGTACAACACATTGACTGGTCCAAATAAATCCATGTGCAGTAATTGTAAAGGTTCTTCAACTGTTGACTCAAGTTTCTTCTTGAATGATTCCTTGATTTGCTTTCCTTTCTGGCAGGCATTACACAATCTATCCTTTGAGAATTCCACTTGAGGAATACCTCTTACGAAATCTTTCCTGAAAAGTTCATTCATAGTCTTGAAGTTGAGGTGGGACAACTTCTTGTGCCATAGCCAACTTTCATCTTGACTTGTCTTGCTGAAAAGATGAGTGACAGATTCTGCATTTGATGAGTTGATGTCATCTAGATACACATTTCCTTTTCTCACTCCGGTGAGAACCATTTTGTTACTTTTCTTGTTGGTCACAACACAGGCTTCAGAGTTGAATGTTACTGAGTTGCCTTTATCACAAAGCTGGTTGATACTCAACAGATTATGCTTGAGTCCATCCACTAGGGCAACTTCCTCAATGATGACATTATCTTTAGAAATCATGCCATATCCCACAGTATAACCCTTGCTGTCATCTCCAAAAGTGATACTTGGGCCAGCTCTCTCCTTGAACTCAGTGAGCAGGGTAGAATCTCCAGTCATGCGCCTTGAGCAACCACTATCCAGATACTAAAAATTCTTTTTATTTGCCTGCACACATCAAAATCAAATCAAGTTGATTTTGGTACCCAAGTTTCCTTGGGTCCTGCTTTGTTAGCCTTTTTTTAAGGTTTCTTAGGCTTATCCTCATTTGACTTAAGCATCTGAGATTCATCCCTAGTCATTTGAGTGGAACCTTTAAAATCATTCATCATGGAAGAATTATCATACACATGATGATTAATATGGAAAGGCATATTCTGTGCAAACATGTTATTCCAGTAAGGCATGCTAAATGGCATTTGAGGCATACTAAATGCAGCATAGTAAGGATTTTGTGCAAATGGCATATTAGTAAATTGTGCAATCAAATTATTTGCAGGCATAACATTCACAGACATTGTAGGCATACTAGGAAATAAAGGAGGTGCAGACATGGGTGCAGGCATAGCAATTTTGCAAATAATAGACAAATGATTAACACTGCCACACTTCACACAGATTTTTCCAGGTGCATATTTGTCAGTTGTGTAGTTGTTATGTTTGTTTATTCCTACTTTCCCATTTCTATTGTTTTTCCTTTTAGATTATGCTTTAACCTCAATTTTCTTCAGCCTGTCATTCAATTGCTTGATTGACAGATGCCCTACATTTACTCTCCTATTTCCCTTGACTTGACTAGTTTCTCCTGTAACAAAGTTCTTAGATACTGATCCATATTTTTCATTAAACTTAGCTAGCTTGGATTTGCTAACTAGCTTCTATCACTCGACATATGTGTTTTTTTATCTTTCGACGGATAATACTTTTGATCATTCGATGGATAATCTTCATTATCCGTCGAATCCACATTCGTTGAAAGTCCTTCTTCCAAGTTAGGATTCAGTTTCTCCTTGCTCTTTTTCCAGGGATCATCACAGAAAGACTCTATACCTTGAACTTTAGTAATTTGAGCATGGACATCACTGGATGATTTCCACGCCTTAATTACTTCTTGTTCTCATTCAAGCTGCTTTCTTAAAATCTCCTCTTTCTTTAAAGATTCAGTTAGTTCATCTTTAGCAATCTTGCATTCTATCTTTAATTTCTCAAACTCAACAAATTGACTTTCTAACATATTGTTTCTTTCACTCAAAAATAATTGTTCTATTTTATCTTAGTGTTTTCTTTAGAGAATGATTTGAGTGTAACACGCAAGTGATATAATTTTGTTGACATGTCATTTATAGCATCATTACACTCAACTTCTTGTAATCCGCAGACTCAAACTTCTTTTTATCAGAATCAGGTTTTCTGCACTCGCTTGCAAAATGACCACTCAAGACATATTTGAACCATTTGAATTTTGACTTTTCAACCATGTTTCTGTTTGGCTTGGATGCTCCAAAATTCTTCTTGAATTTGAGCTTGGCAAACCTTCTGGATAGAAAAGCCAAATGTTCATCTATGTCATCCATATCATCTTGACTAAGATGGTATTCATGTTCAGCTACTAGCCCTTTTCCCTTGCCTTCACAAACTCTAGGGTTTGGTGCAGATTCCATAGCTTATACCTTCACCTCTTTCTCTCCCTTGCTCAGCAACCAGTGCAATTGATCATCCCTTCTTCCTTCCTTTCTCCAGCTGCTCATCTTATTCTATTTCAAGCTCATAGGTCTTTAGAATCCCATACAGTCTATCCAGAGTAAATTCCTTCTAATCTTGGGAATTTCTAATTGAGACTGTCATAAGCTTCCATTCCTTTGGTAGAGATCTAAAGAATTCGAGGTTTGAATCCTTTGTCTGGTAGACTCTTCCATGCAGCTTTAGAGCATTTAGCAGTTTTTGAAACCTGCTAAAAATGTCAGTGAGTGACTCACTTTCTTCACTATGAAAATTCTCATACTGCTGAATCAAAAGTTACATTTTGTTTTCCCTTACTTGCTCAGTTCCATCACATATAACTTAAAATGTATCTCAGAAATCCTTAGCAGTTTTGCAATTGATGATGTTGTCAAACATTTCACCATCTGTGACGGCCTTAACCCCGGGGTCAGGGGATGACATCACTAAAATATAACAAACAACAAATATAAACTACTAATTAAACATTATTATATAAACACGATCCCAAACCAAGATCTGATACATGTTCAAGTATTATTTAGGTTACAACACTACAACTAATTTATTCCACAACCCGACACTCTAACTTATTACAGCAACTCATCAAACCTCATGGTTTGATACAAACTACCTCAGAGGAGCCGGGACTGGAGGGGGCTGACACTCTATTCTGCCCTGGTCTGACTGGTCTTCTAGACATCTACAACATATAAATAAAAAACAAGCTACAAGGGTGAGGAATCAATTGCTCAACAGTACCACTATATGAATAATAAGTAAAGTAGTGTATATAAAAACAGTAAATGAATAGAAATCATAACTCGTTTACGAAAACAAGTAAACATGTATAAACTGGATATCAACAACTAGCATGCTCTATAAAAACGTATCATCAGTGGTGTGCTGTGTGAATATCAGAGTTCAAGTTTAGCATGCTATTTTCATTTATAAATCTATTGTTCCATTACAGGAAACACAAAATCATCCATTCTGATACGGGAACCACTAAACTAAAATCAGATATATAATTGGACGAATCCTAGGGACAGCTGATCAGTCTATCCCACCACAACTTGTTCCGGAACTCAGAGACTAGCTAGGTCTCTGTCACGCTGGACTAAGCGGTTTAAATATGGCGCACAACCAACTTAGCCTCTTACGCAAACCCGTTGGGCTGTTACGGGCCTCTTACACAATCATCCAATATCTGATCCGTTTTATCCAGTTTCCAAAATCACTTATACCTATCTCTTTTAAAACAATTATATCACAACACACTTTCCAAAATCATTTCCAGTTTTAATCACAATCTAGAGATAGACATTTTCATAAGTCACTTTTCCCCCAAAATGTAAGTTAATAAAAAATATTTAAACACGGGGGATACGTAACTTAAAATATTTCGTTCCAGTACGAAAATTATATCAACAATTATTCATATATACTGAACTGTAAAAGATTTGTTCAGGGGTACTTGCCTTGTGAACCTTTAAAACTAACACTGGCTTGACTTTAGATCGAGTTTAACAACTGGGTTCTTCGACTCGAACCTACATAATCGAAACATCCTAGGTTAGACGACCAGGTATGCTTGACATATCCTCGCTAGACACTTACCCAATGATAACGATTTCTGACTCGTACATATTCATATAATATTGTACACGTAATAATAATACACGTAAAAATCAAGTTTCAATTCTTATTTAACATAATTTTCAAAAAATTTGGACAGCGACTCCTCTATTTATAGACCTACCCGTCGAAACATCAATCGACGTCAATTCCCAACAAATCCAATTCATAACTTATAATCCACTACGAATCGCCACACGAATAGTTAGTTACATTCCAAAAATAATTTATATGAATTATTTTATTTATTTAAAATATTTAGGACTCAGATAAAAATCATCATCGCCCACCGTCCGCTCGTAAAAAATTATCGCGGACGGCGGAAAAATTTATTGGTGCCCGAAAATATTCGGGTATCCGAATAAATTCTACCGATTATTCGAAAGTATTTTCCTGCACGAATTATTATTAATATCATAAATATTCCTTCAAATAATTTCTGCAGAAAAGGAAAAATAAGATTAATAAACAATTTCAAGCCAAACAAATATGCGCACCACAGTCTAACTGGAACAAACGGAGCACAGTCGGAAAAACAAACGGAAACGCAAGCAGCAACACAAACAACAGCTCCCAGGGCCCTAACACACACACACACCCATGACACACACACACGGCCAGGGGCACCCCACGCGCCACCACCCTCACCGGAAACGGAGAGGGACAGCGGTGGAGCAAGAATAACAAGAAGAACTAGCATGCACATATATATATAATTATATACATGTAATCAAATAAGAATAAGCTAGAGTAATCACCGAAAAACCACCGAAGAAGCAAGGGAAATCGTAGAGGAAAGGGGCGGCTGCGACGGAATAAAGAAATGAGGAAATAGAGAAGAGAGGAGAGAAGATAGGAGGAGAGAGAAATAGGGAGGAGAGGTGAGAGCGAGAGAGATTTGAGAGAGGGGAGATGAAAGAGATTTTTTTGATCGAGAGAGAGATGAGGGCGCGTGAGGAAACCAGGGGGGGGTACAGATTTTTAATTTATTTTTTTGTTCTCTCCTTCACCAAATTTGTACACGTAGCTGACAAATTCTGAATAGCTGACACGTAGCATTTATAAATACAAAGATTCGCGGTCCGGTTTGTCCCGAAGATAGATTTTTAACGAATAAATTTCCGAGCAAAAATACTCCAGAAAAATGCCAAACAAGTTTTACAATTTTATAAATACCCCGAAATTAATAAAACATGAATTTCAAAATTTTTAAATAAATTTTGAAATGCAACTTAGACCCGCATTTTAACAATAAAATGAAACAACGCACGGATGAATTTAATTCCAAAAATCTCCAAAATAATTTTAAAATTCTCAGAATATTAAAAACTTAATAAAACATGAGTTTTGTAATTTTTGAGAAATTCTGGAATTAAATACTGATTTTTCAAATAATTGCAATCGGAAAATCATTTAAAGAGAAATTATTAATGAAATTTTGATTTCTAAATTTTATAAAATCCCAAAAATAATTATTGAAATTATGAAATCATAAAAACAATTTTTAAGACAATCCAAATACTTTTGAAAATAAATTTTCCATAAAATCACTTTTAAAAGCGAAACAAAAATAATATGGTTCAACAAACAATCATACGAATAATCCACGCAACCCAACAATCACATATAAATAGTAATAAATAAAACACAGCTGTCAAAATCAATATACAACTTTTTATTTTATTAATTACGCAATAATTACACATTTAAATAATATAAAATATACGAGTCATTATATCCTTTCCCCCTTAAAAAGATTCTGTCCTCGAAATCTTAACTACTTAAACAAGTGAGGATATTTGTCAAGCATATTTGACTCTAACTCCCAGGTAGACTCTTCTACCCTAGGGTTTCTCCAAAGTACTTTAACTATATGAATAGTCTTTTTCTAAGTACACGCTCCTTACGATCTAATATCTGGATTGGTTGTTCCACATAGGACAAGTCTGACTGAAGCTCGATTGGTTCATACTCAATTATTTGATTTGAGTCAGGGATATATGGCTTCAACATGGATACGTGGAACATATTATGAATATGCTGCAATTATGGCGGTAACGCTATCTCGTACGCAACCTTTTCTATTTGCTTTAAAACTTCAAATGGTCCTATAAACCTTGGGCTGAGCTTACCTTTCTGTCCAAATCGAACTAACCCTTTTCAAGGTGATACCTTCAACAATACCAATGACCCTATCTCAAAATTCATATTCTTTCGATGTAAATTTTTATTCTTCCTCTATCTATCTTGGGTGTCTTCCAACCTTTTCCGAATCAATGCTACTGCATCTCTAGTCTGTTGCATTATTCAGTTCCTTACACCTTCTTCTCTTCTACTTCGTCCCAATACAATGGTGATCTGCACTTACGTCCATATAAGGCTTCGTATGGTGGCATTCCGATGCTAGCATGGTAAGTATTATTTTAAGAAAACTCAATCAACGGTAGATGATCATCCAAGTTTCCCTTGAAATCCAAGGCCCAAACCCTTAACATATTGTTATTCCTAGAGGACTAACAATGAGATTTACAGAAGGGGGGGGGGGTTGAATGTAAATCTCAAAACTTTTTCAGGTTTTGAGAAGTTTATTAAAGCAGTGTGTTCTAGATGAACAAGTGTATGAATTGCTTTGAGCTAATGCAGACAGATATATATTCAAACACAAAATGTAAGAAACACAACAAACTTTAAAAACTTTTCTGGTGGATTTGTTGTTCCACCAGAGATGGTATATTAGAAAATCTGTGTTCAACAATGTTGATCACAGCTGCATCCTAGTACAAACTAGATGAATTTTCTCTCAAGATATTTCTTAACAGCTCTGGAAAATCTCTCTCTAATTACTAGCTTCTTCTTGGTTTATATATTACCAAGTGTACAAGTGAAAAACAATATAAAATTACAATAGTAAAATAAGTTCTTCACTTGCTTCTTTTCCTGTTCAATCAAGTACTTTGTTGACTATTGCATCTTTGTACTAAAGAAGAACGGCTGCTTTTTCTGTTGATCCTGAAATACGGCTACCACATCTCAGTTTTCTCTGTCAACCCATGTGCCTCTGTTTGTAGGTACAACTACCACTTATCAACGGCTAATTAGCAGAACATCCGTTGAAGCTTTCATCCGTTGATGACTTCATCCGTTGAAGGATGTTATCCGTTGAAGCTTTCATCCGTTGATGCTCTCATCCGTTGAAGGATGTTATCCGTTGAAGCTTTTAGAGACATCCGTTGAAGCTTAGCTTCTCATCCATTGAAGGTCTTTAAGTCATCCGTTGATACCACTTCATTTATACAAAATTACAAGGCATGAAATATTTACAATTGGCCTTCCTATCTGCATATCATCTAGTAGTCAACATGACTCATAGTTTCTCTCAACTTCTAAGAATTACATTTTAAATACAGAGACTGAAATATGCTACAATACTAGACTTATTTCTAAGTAAAGCTACACCATCAACGGATAGCCAAAGTGGTCTTATCCGTTGAGGCTACAGACACTAAATTTCTACTTAAGTGTTTTGTTAAACATATCATCAAACTAATGCACATATATTCCTAACAATCTCCCCCTATTTATGTCTATAAGAATTGTAGGCATAAATTCAGGGTTAACTTGATGATAACAAAACACTTAACAAATATTTGAATTGAAACTAAGTAGAAATATAAAAGTGCTGCAAAAGTGTATGTACTAGGAGGTAATTGAAGATTTACAGTATTTCCAAGGGTGCTCCTCTAGCCTGAGCAAATCATCATTTTCTTCTTTGTTCCCTGGTTTTCTTTCCTAGCCCTTTGTCATTTTCCTCAATTTGGAGTTGGAGTTGTCTGAAGAATTCAGCTTCATCTTCATCACTGATATCCAACTTAGATTGCATTTCCTTGAGAGTTCCATTGCTGGCAATCTTGAGTTGGTCTTCAAGTCTGAAAAATCTTCTGACTCCTTTGTCATCTCTAAATTCCATCAACCAATGAGGTGATTTGTGAATTTTAGTTCCCCTTTCTTGTATGAGTAAGGTTCTGGGCAAAGCATTTGGTTCCCTCCAAGTCTTCCTTATGTTGGCAATCTTGTTGAGAATTTCAGTCTTGGCTGTTCTGGTAAAGCCAGAATCCTTTTTGATGGCTGAAAAGACTCTGATCAAGGTAGAGTAGCCTTCATTTAGAATCCTGTAGAGAGGCCATGTTCTTTCCCCAGCTCCCTTATATCTGAACACCAATCTCTCTGGTAGCTGTCTGTAGGCAGCTATTCCCCTTACTTCCTCCAGCTCATCCAGATAGAGATTAATGTCTGAAGCTTCTTTTATGTCACAGATGTGAACATAATCATCTTTAGAAATGGGTGGCTTAGGGTTAGGTTTTTGTTTTTGAGTGAATTTCTTAGAGGTTAGGGGAGGTGTAGATTTAGATTTTCTTTTCTGTTTCTTTGGTAGTGGTAGAGTGGTTAAAAAGGTAGGCAATGTGATGTTGTCCCAATCAATAGGTTCCTCTTTTGGAATGATTGGTTCACCATGGATATTTATTGAGGGATCAGCAACAAAAGGTTCAGGTATGGAAGGTAGTGGTTTAGATATAGATTTGGTATCTTCAGGGTTATCTTCACTCCTTCTGTGTGCCTTGGCCTTTCTTCTGTTTCCCTTCTGCCATTCCTCTCTTTCTTCCATATTTTCACCAAATATGCTCCCAAGAACCTCATCTAAGTTAGCAATCTTTTCTTCACCCCTGACTTCAATTCCTTTCATTTCTTCAACTTGGCTTGACTTTAGCTATTTTTCAAGCTTTGCTTGTGCTCTTTTGTCAGCCTTGAGTTTTACAGCTTCTTTCTTCAACCTTCTGGTTTCTTCCCTTTTAGCCTTTAGAAATTTGGGATGTCCTTGCATCACACAGATACTCTTTCCCTCTCTATAGATAAAGGCCATGTTCATTCTCTCACCCTTGTCCTTGGTCTCCTTCTTCTTTATGATGCTTGCACTTAGAACTTTGTCTCCATCAGGTTTTGGAAGAGGAAAGTCTACTTCCTGCATCTGAGCAAAGTCTAGGGGATTCTTTGTGGAGTCCATACTGGATCTAGTGTTAGGCTTTAGAACCATAGGTTTTAAATTCTTGAAAGAAGTCTCTCCAACCTTATTTCTCCCTACTGGCTTGAGCTCCATGTTGATTGGTTCAATCTTTGTGCTAAATTTCACAGATGTTGATTTATTTTGTGTAGAACCAAACACCAATTGCAACCTTTCATCAATTCTCCTCCATTGTTCTTTCATTTGTATTTCAGCTGCTGCTAGCTGAATCAAATCAATTCCATCAGGTTTTCCCTTGATTTGAATGATTGGAGAGGTAGTGATGGCAGGAACTAGCACTTTAGATATCTGAATCTTTGTAGAGGGCTCTCCTTCCCCTTCCCTTTTATTCTCCCCTTTTTGTTATCATCAAGGAGAGGGGTCAAGCCTTGTGCTTTTGCCAGCTGCATTAGGAGATTGGTTTGAGATTGTTGGTTGAGAAGAAGGGTGACCACAGAATCTTCAATTCCTTGAACTCTGTCTTCCAACTTGGCCAGCCTTTGTTCAGTAACTGATTCCTTTTTCAGTCTCGAAACCAAGTCCTGCAAAGTACCATAGGGCATGACTGAATCCAATTTTTCTGAAGTGAAGGATTTCAAGTCAGCAATATCTTTCCTGAGATCATCCAGACTCATATTTTGCTTTACTTGCTGCAACTTTATGAGATGCAGTGAGTCCAGGTGAGCTTGGAGGATAGCCTTGATATTTGCATTTGAAGTGTTCTGAATGGCCTTTTGAATAGAGATGATTTGTTTGACCAAGTGGACATTGAATTCACCTGTTCTATGCTCCTTAGTCAAGGCCCATTCAGGTAGATTAGGAATGGAACTAGGGTCTTCATCTCCCCCTATGTTCATGCTTCCATCAGAAGAAATAGAGTCATCATCATCAGAATTTACTCCAAATTCCTCAGATGGCTCACCAGCTGTAGAAGGCATCCTGTTAATAGCAGCTTTATCCCTTTGAAGAGATTCTGTTGAGTGCACTAGATGTAGTGTCCTTTCTGCCTCCTCATTGCCCTGAGCAGCCAACATTTGATAGGCTGTCACAGGATGAGTAAAAGTGTCAGCATCCAAGGAAATGTTATCAATTACAGCTTTGTAATGTTGCTGAAATTGTCTTTCCTTTTCAGCATCATCCACAATCATTGACTCATGAGCAATGGCTGGTTCCACCCTTGTATCAACTGTACCTGCTTTTCTCTCTTTTTCTCTATGTTCTTGCATCAGGGGCTCCCCCTGGCTCACACATCTCACTCCCTCACCTTCACCTTCTAAGGTGGTACTCCACTCACTGACTTTTGCCATGCTGGAAGAAATAGCATGCATTTTTGTGCTCTCAATCTCTCCTTTTGCCTGGGAGCAACCCAGCCTCTCACTCAAATTTTCAGTCCCTGCCCTCAATCCTAAAAGTGATTGCACAGTATTCATGTCTTCTACACTTGGAATCATTTCAGTTATTTGTGTAGAGACTATCAACGGATGTGGAATATCCGTTGAAGGTGAAACTGTTGTTATCAACGGATAACTGCTGTTAAGCTTATCCGTTGAAGAGCAACCACTTGTCAACGGATGAGTGATATCCGTTGAAGAAGGAAAAGAAGATGAAATTGAAAGTGATATAACTGTTGAATCTGTATAGATTGATTTGATATGTGTTGATACAGATCCTTCAATTATATCTGAAAGAATTTGCGGGTGATCCAACAAATCATCTAAAAGATGATGATCACCTGTATTTGAGTGGGGCTCCTCCCTGAGTTGTAAAGAGGGAGAATCAGGAATTGATGGGAATAACATATCCACATCCAGAGATGGTGAAGAAGTATTTGGTGATTGATGTGTAGTTATTGTGAGAGAATGGGGCTGTGACTCCACATTTATTGGAGTCACATCAAACTTAGTTTGAGAAGGCACAGAGACAGATGGATGTATCTGTGCAGTGTGTGCACCCTGTATAGAAGATTGGGTTCTAGCCTTCTTTCTTCTAATAAAAGCTTTTGTAGGTGAGTGTTTGGCTTTAGTGTCCCTCCCTCTTTTGTTCTGTGTTCCTGGTTGGGAACTCTTTTCAATAGTAACATCCTTTTGGGAGGATGCTACTAGGGATGTGCTAGAAACCTTTTCAACCACCACAGCTTTTTGAGAAACTGGGGCTTGGCTAGCTTGGGAAGCACTCAACTCTCCTTCCTTATCCTGGGGGTTTCTTTGATGTTCACCCCTCCCCTCACCACTCACACCCTGTTCACTTCCCTCAGGGTTAATGGTTGTTGTTACAACTGTTGTCTTTTGAGAAACAACAGAGGTGGTTTTCTTTGTCTTGGATTTTGAAAGTTTAGATTTGGTGACCTTGGTAGAAATCTGTTGGGGCATTGACACAGATTTCATGGCCACACTAGAAGATAAAGAAATAGAGGGGTTGGAAGAAGTAGGAGTTGTAGAAGCAATTACCTCACCTACCTGGGGTGCATTCATGATTGGTAAATATACCAATTGCACACTGCTGTTGAGATCCATTCTCAATAAGTCTGCAAGAACTCTTTTCTCTTGTGCCCAGCACTTGAGTTTATTATTCTCATTGATAATGACTAAATTTTCAGCAACATGGTTAGCCAATAACATAAAGAATCTAGCATAATAGATGTTATTAGGTCTATTAGCTTTGTTACCTAATCTAGTACCTAATTCTAGCATCACATAGTTGCTAAAGTTAAAGTACCTATCAGAAACAAGCATATAGAACATATTAACAAGAGATGAAGTTATGGCATCAAAATTACTAATTTTCCCAGAGAAAACCTTTATGAAGGCATCCCCAAGAAAACTCCATTCTTTCCTAAGGCCTTTTCGTCTAATACCCCCTAAATTAGCAGAGTTAAGAGAGTAACCTATGGAATCTAACATGCTGGATACATCACTATCAGTGTGTGGTGTCATGGCATTGTTCTCAGGTAATTTAAAACATGCTTGTAAGTCATCACAGTTAATACAGTGATTTTTACCTTTGAGAGTGAAGGAGATAGTCATATCCATGGAGTTGAACTCAGCAGTTGTCCAAATCTCCTCAACTACTTCACAGAAAATCGTTGGGGCTTCCAGCATTGCATAGCTAAGTTTACAGTTTTTGATGAAGTCCATCATTTTGTTATAATCTGAGTGGGCTTCATTCTTTTCTACCAGAGCTATGAAATTGTTCTTCTCGTAGATGAACCCAGATTGAGACATAATCTTCACGACTGGTGCCATTGTTGTGAGTAGAAATTGCAGAGAATAACTTGAAGGTTTTGCAGAGAGAAAATGGTAAATGCTTGAAATTCTAAGAAAGTGTAAAGTAATAATGAACAATCAGAAGGGCTTATATTCTTTCAAAGAAAAAGAAATAAATAAGGGATTAATCAGTAAATAGGTGTTAGTGAATTTCAGCCGTTTAAGAATAAACTGTAAGTATTCTAATAACTACCTTTAAAACCAATACATACAGATGTATGTATGGTATCAACGGTTAAGAAAATAGAATCAACGGCTGTGAGACACCTCAAACGTCTGATGTGACATTTCAACGGATAATGTAAATTGTCATCCGTTGAAAGGTACTTCAGTTTTATTCGTTGACGGATAAAAGTTCCAGAAATATACTTGTCTTTCAACGGATAATGAATATCCGTTGATAGAGCAATTTTGACTTTCAACGGATAGGGAACATCCGTTGATGGAATAAACTTTGTTAAAAGTCAAATTTGTTCTAGCAACTAATATACTTCAGGCTTCACTTCAAATTGCAAAGAAGACATGAATTTTAAGAGTAATTAAGCATACCTAGCTCACTTACCAATCTTGTGAATGTTGATTCATCAAGTGGCTTGGTAAATATGTCAGCAATTTGTTGTTCACTTGGAACAAAATGTAGTTCCACTGTACCATTCATGACATGCTCCCTGATGAAGTGGTACTTAATATCAATGTGCTTGGTCCTTGAGTGCTGCACAGGATTCTCTGTTATGGCTATGGCACTTGTGTTGTCACAAAAGATAGGTATTCTATCAACATGAAGTCCATAATCAAGGAGTTGATTCCTCATCCATAACATTTGAGAACAGCAACTTCCAGCAGCAATGTATTCAGCCTCAGCTGTAGAAGTAGAGACTGAATTTTGCTTTTTGCTAAACCATGATACAAGCTTGTTTCCCAGGAATTGGCAGGAGCCTGTTGTACTTTTCCTGTCTATTTTGCAACCTGCATAGTCTGCATCTGAATAACCAATTAGATCAAAGCCAGATTCTCTAGGATACCAAATTCCTAAATTTGGTGTACCCTTGAGATATCTGAAAATTCTCTTGATAGCAATTAAGTGAGACTCCCTAGGATCAGCTTGAAATCTAGCACACAGACATGTAGCAAACATTATATCTGGTCTGCTAGCAGTTAAATATAAAAGTGAACCAACCATGCCTCTATAACTTGTAATGTCCACAGACCTTTCAGTCTTATTTAATTCAAGTTTGGTGGCAGTGGCCATGGGAGTTTTTGCAGATGAACATTCCATTAAGTCAAACTTCTTTAAAAGATCATGAATATATTTAGTTTGACTAATGAAAATTCCATTACTAACTTGTTTAATTTGTAAACCAAGAAAATAGGTTAGTTCTCCCATTAGGCTCATTTCATAATTACTTTGCATTAGCTTAGCAAACTTTTTACAAAGTTTATTATCTTTAGAACCAAATATTATGTCATCTACATAAATTTGAACAAGTATACTAGAGCCATTAACATTTCTAAAGAAGAGAGTTTTATCAACAGTACCTCTAGTGAAGTGATTCTCCAAAAGAAATTTTGATAATGTTTCATACCAGGCTCTAGGTGCTTGCTTCAGTCCATAGAGTGCTTTCAACAGATAATACACATAGTCTGGAAAATTTGGATCTTCAAATCCTGGAGGTTGACTTACATAGACTTCTTCCTCTAATTTTCCATTTAGAAATGCACTCTTGACATCCATTTGATAGACTTTGAAATTGGCATGGGCTGCATAGGCTAGAAAGATTCTGATAGCTTCAAGTCTTGCAACAGGAGCATATGTCTCATCAAAATCTATTCCCTCTTGCTGAGAATAGCCTTTAGCAACCAATCTGGCTTTATTCCTTATGATAATGCCATTTTCATCCATCTTATTTCTGAATACCCATTTTGTATCAATAGGACTCTTGTTCTTTGGTTTGGGTACCAGCTTCCAAACTTGGTTTTTCTCAAATTGGTTTAGCTCTTCCTGCATAGCTAATATCCAATCTGGATCCAATAAGGCTTCTTCCACTTTCTTAGGTTCCTCCTGAGATAGAAAACTACTATACAGACATTCATCTTGAGTAGCTCTTCTTGTTTGCACTTTAGATGATGCATCACCAATGATCAGTTCAAAGGGATGATTCTTGGTCCATTTCCTTTGAGGTGGAAGATGAGCTCTAGATGAGGTGATCTCAGTATTGTCATGATGTGAGACAGCGTTTTGATTTGTTGAAACTCCCCCTGAGTTGTTGGTCCTTTGCAGGGAACTTGGAGTTCCATCAATTAATGATGTAAATTGATTATCAGTTGATGAGCTATGATCAACGGATGCTTCATTAAGTACTTCAACGGATGATGCACAATGTCTTTCAACGGATGCTGAATTTTGTGCATTATTCAGGGGCAAATTTTGTATTCCTTTTGAAGTGTCGTCTCCATCAATCTCTTCTTCACTATCATCACAATATATTTCAATATTGTCAAATTTGAGTCTCTCATAATGTTCCTCATCTGTTAGTCCATCAATCTTTTTATCATCAAACACAACATGCACAGATTCCATAACAATGTTGGTTCTTAGATTGTAGACCCTATAAGATTTTCCAGCTGAATAACCAACAAATATTCCTTCATCAGCCTTTGCATCAAACTTCCCTTTATGGTCAGATTGATTCCTCAGTATAAAACATTTACATCCAAAGACATGAAGAAAGTTTAGAGTTGGTTTTCTTTTCTTGAACAACTGATAAGGAGTCATGCCTTTAGCTTGATTGATCAAAGAAATATTTTGAGTGAAACAGGCACAATTAACAGCTTCAGCCCAAAAATATGTTGGTAACTTTGATTCTTCAAGCATTGTTCTGGCGGCCTCAATTAAAGATCTGTTCTTTCTTTCAACTACCCCATTTTGCTGAGGTGTTCTTGGAGCTGAGAACTCATGCATGATTCCATTTTCTTCACAGAACAGCCTTAATGTCAAATTCTTGAACTCAGTTCCATTGTCACTCCTGATGTTTCTTACCTTCAAGTCAGGATGATTATTGACTTGCCTGATGTGATTGATAATGATTTCACTTGCTTCAGCCTTTGATCCAAGAAAATAGACCCATGAGAACTTTGAGAAATCATCTACAATCACTAAGCAATATCTTTTTCTTGCTATTGACAATACATTGACTGGTCCAAACAAATCCATATGTAGCAGCTGTAATGGTTCATCAATTGTTGTTTCAAGCTTCTTCTGAAATGATGCTTTCCTTTGTTTGCCTTTCTGACAAGCATCACACAGACCATCCCTTGAGAATTCAACAAGAGGAATTCCTCTTACTAAGTCCTTTTTGACTAGATCATTCATTGTCTTGAAATTCAAATGGGATAGCTTCTTGTGCCATAGCCAACTCTCAACTGAACTTGCTTTGCTGAAGAGACAAGTAATAGATTCTGCATCTGTAGAGTTGAAGTCAGCTAAGTACACATTTCCTTTTCTAACTCCAGTTAGAACCACTTTGTTGTCTTTCTTACTAGTGACAACACAGGCTTCAGAATTGAAGGAAACTGTATTCCCTCTATCACATAGTTGACTGATGCTCAGTAAGTTGTGCTTGAGACCATCAACTAATGCAACTTCTTCAATGATGACATTCCTTGTTGAAATCAAGCCATATCCCATAGTAAACCCTTTGCTGTCATCTCCAAAGGTTATGCTGGGGCCAGCTCTCTCTTTAAACTCTGTGAGCAGGGAGAAATCTCCAGTCATGTGTCTTGAACAGCCACTGTCCAAGTACCATAGATTTCTTCTATTTTCCTGCACACCACAAAATCAATCAATTTGATTTTGGTACCCAAGTTTCCTTGGGTCCATTCTTGTTAGCCTTTCTCCTAGACTTCATTCCTCCTGCATCTTTAGACTTAGGTGAGTTTGAGTCAACCTTGGTCTTAGATGTGGTTGGTTGAGGTGTAGGGTTAGTCACAACATTATCCAGCACATTTATAGAATTATTAGGCATGGATTGTGCATACATGTTATTCCACATTGGCATATTGTATGGCATTTGAGGCATACTGAATGCAGCAAGATAAGGATTGTTAAAATATGGCATGTTTGCATAATGTGCATAAGGATTTTGTTGAGACATAACAGGCATAGCATGTAGAGGTGATACAGACATGTTAGGCATGGAAGAGGGTACAGTTATGGGAGATTTCTTAATAGATTTACAATTAGCAGATAGATGATTAACACTACTACAATGCACACAGCTTTTTCTAGGAGCATACTTATCAGGTGTGTAATTGTTATGTTTGTTAACTCCTACCTTCCCATTTCTGTTGGATTTCCTTTTGGATTCCTTTTTATCCTCAACCATCTTGAGCCTATTGTTTAACTGTTCTAAGGTCATGTGCCCTACATTCACCTTTCTGACATCTTTGGATGTGTTTGCTTCTTCTTTGACAAAGTTCTTTGAAGTTGAACCAAACTTTTTGTTGAGTTTCTTTAGATTTTCTCTTTTAGAAATATCTGCCTGTTTTAATTGAGGAACCTTCAACGGATGTTCCTTTTCTTCCTTCAACGGATAACTTTCATCATCCGTTGCTCCACATCCGTTGACAGTCCATCAATTAATTCCAGTTTCTTTTTATTTTTATCCCAGGCAGTTTCACAGAATGATTCAATTCCTTGGACTTTGGCAATTTGAGCACTTACATCCCTAGATGTTTTCCAGGCTTTAATCACCTCTTGCTCTTTCTCTAATTGATTGGAAAGTATTTCTACTTTCTTAACAGATTCAGCTAGTTCATTCTCAACAGATATACAATGCAATTTGGTTATCTCTAGGTCAATCAACTTATTTTCTAACACAGTATTTCTATTGCTTAAAAACAGATTGTTCTCTTTGATCCTACTATTTTCTTTAGCAAGAGATTTAAGAGACACACGCAAATGATACAATTCAGTAGACATGTCATTGAAAGCATCATTGCACTCTTCTTTAGTAAGCTGTGTTAAATCAGTAGTGATTACCTGATTGCTTGATGAACTAACTTCGTTTTCTTCAGAATCAGCCATGAGAGCAAGGTTGACATAATCCACATCTTCATCCTCTTCATCTCCATCAGCTGCCCAGTCCTTTTCTTGAGTAATGAAAGCCCTTTCCTTCTGTTTGAGCAGATCAAAATATTTCTTTTTGTAATCTACTTGTTCAAATTTCTTCTTTTCAGAGGTTGGCTTTCTGCACTCACTTGCAAAGTGTCCACTTATACCACAATTAAAACACTTGAACTTGGATTTGTCCACCATGTTCTTATAGGGTTTAGTGGCTCTAGTGTTTTTCCTGAACTTCATCTTTGCAAATCTCCTGGACAGAAATGCAAGATGCTCATCAATACCATCAGAGTCATCTTGACTGGAGTTGTCTTCATTTTCAGCAACTTGCTCTTTACCCTTGTCTGATTCTGGATTTCTTACACCATCTTTGGAGCTTGATGTAGATCTCACAGTTTCTTTTCTGCATGCTTTCTCATTTTCAGCTACCAATGCAACTGAACCTCCTTTCTTTCTCCCCCTCTCCAATACCTCATCCTGTTCCAACTCTAGTTCATAAGTCTTCAAGATTCCATATAATCTTTCAAGAGTAAAGTCCTTATAATCCTGAGAGTTTCTTAAGGAAACAGTCATGGGTTTCCATTCCTTTGGTAAGGATCTCAAAAATTTAAGATTTGAATCCTTCACCTGGTACACTCTACCATACAGCTTCAGTCCATTCAACAGCTTTTGGAATCTATTGAATGTGTCATTTAAAGATTCATTCTCTTCAAAATGAAAGTACTCATACTGTTGAATGAGAAGCTGCATTTTGTTCTCTTTTACTTGTTCTGTACCTTCACACAGCAGCTGAACTGTGTCCCAAACCTCTTTGGCAGTTGAACAATTTATCACATTATCAAACATATCCTTGTCAAGACCATTAAACAAAATGTTCATAGCCTTCTTATCCTTGTGGACTTCTTCTGTGTCTTCCATTGTCCATTCTGCTCTAGGTTTTGGAATGGATTGACCAACAACAATTGTGGCCGTAGCAACTGTGGCTACTTTGTGGGGAATGTGAGGACCATTCTCAATGCAGTTTACATAACCTTCATCTTGGGAGAGTAGATGAAGGTGCATTTTCACCTTCCAGTGGTGATAACTGTCTTTGTCAAGAACTGGGATTTTTACTCCAATATCCTTCTTACTCATCTTTGTTAGATTCCAAGATCTTTAAACTCTTTGTGTGTCAAGAGCAGGCTCTGATACCAATTGTTATTCCTAGAGGACTAACAATGAGATTTACAGAAGGGGGGGGTTGAATGTAAATCTCAAAACTTTTTCAGGTTTTGAGAAGTTTATTAAAGCAGTGTGTTCTAGATGAACAAGTGTATGAATTGCTTTGAGCTAATGCAGACAGATATATATTCAAACACAAAATGTAAGGAACACAACAAACTTTAAAAACTTTTCTGGTGGATTTGTTGTTCCACCAGAGATGGTATATTAGAAAATCTGTGTTCAACAATGTTGATCACAGCTGCATCCTAGTACAAACTAGATGAATTTTCTCTCAAGATATTTCTTAACAGCTCTGGAAAATCTCTCTCTAATTACTAGCTTCTTCTTGGTTTATATATTACCAAGTGTACAAGTGAAAAACAATATAAAATTACAATAGTAAAATAAGTTCTTCACTTGCTTCTTTTCCTGTTCAATCAAGTACTTTGTTGACTATTGCATCTTTGTACTAAAGAAGAACGGCTGCTTTTTCTGTTGATCCTGAAATACGGCTACCACATCTCAGTTTTCTCTGTCAACCCATGTGCCTCTGTTTGTAGGTACAACTACCACTTATCAACGACTAATTAGCAGAACATCCGTTGAAGCTTTCATCCGTTGATGACTTCATCCGTTGAAGGATGTTATCCGTTGAAGCTTTCATCCGTTGATGCTCTCATCCGTTGAAGGATGTTATCCGTTGAAGCTTTTAGAGACATCCGTTGAAGCTTAGCTTCTCATCCATTGAAGGTCTTTAAGTCATCCGTTGATACCACTTCATTTATACAAAATTACAAGGCATGAAATATTTACAATTGGCCTTCCTATCTGCATATCATCTAGTAGTCAACATGACTCATAGTTTCTCTCAACTTCTAAGAATTACATTTTAAATACAGAGACTGAAATATGCTACGATACTAGACTTATTTCTAAGTAAAGCTACACCATCAACGGATAGCCAAAGTGGTCTTATCCGTTGAGGCTACAGACACTAAATTTCTACTTAAGTGTTTTGTTAAACATATCATCAAACTAATGCACATATATTCCTAACACATATCTTCTATTATTTGAATCGTTCTCTGACTTTGACCATCTGTCTCAGAATGATAAGCAGTGCTCATGTTTAACTTAGTTCTAAGGCACTCTTGAAACTTAGTCCAAAATCTGAAGTTAAATCTTGGGTCTCGGTCCGACACAATCAAAACAAGAACTCCATGCTTGGTTACTATTTCATTCAGGTATATTTTGACTAAGTTTGCCAAAGAATATCTTTCATTGATTGGAAGCAAATGTGCTGACTTGGTCAATCTGTCGATGATTACCCATATAGCATCATGATTTGACTTTGTCTTTAGCAGTCCTACTATGAAATCCATTGCAATCTCTTCCCATTTCCACTGTGGAATCTCTAGGGGTTGCAATAATCCACTTGGCCTTTGATGTTCTGCCTTTACAGTCTGACACACATGACATTTGCTAAACCAATCCACAATCTCCTTCTTTATTCCTGGCCACCAGAAGTCTTGATACATTTTGGTACTCCCCGGGTGAATAGAGAACCTAGAATTATGAGCTTCTCGTAAAATCTCATTTTTTAATTCAATCACATTGAGAATCCATATTCTTGAAGAAAACCTGAACATACCTTTGCCATCCCTTTGAGTACAAACTTCCTCTCCCATCAAATTATCCAATCCTTTATTCATAACTTCCTCTTGATGTTTTCTTATTCTTTCCATCAATTCTGGCTGAAAAGTGATTTCATATAATTGCTCTTTGTTATCTTATGGCACTCGAACTTCAATTTCCAGCTTTTCCAATTCCCTTGCTAGTTCTTTAGAAACTTCGATCTCATTTAATCTTTCCTTCCTGCTTAAGGCATCGACTACCACATTGGCTTTCCCCGGATGATAGTTGATGGAACAATCGTAATCCTTAATCAGCTCCAACCATCTTCGTTGTCTCATGTTTAAGTCCTTTTGGGTGAATATATACTTTAAGCTTTTATGATCCGTATAGATGTTGCACCTCTCTCCATACAAATAATGCCTCCATAGCTTTAACACGAATACTATTGCTGCTAACTCCAAGTCATGCACGGGATAATTCTGCTCATGGGGTTTTAACTTCCTGGACGCATAAGCAATAACTTTATCATGTTGCATTAACACACAGCCTAAACCTTTCAGAGAAGCGTCATTGTAGATCACAAAGTTTCCTATTTTATCGGGTAATGCTAACACAGGTTTTGTCACTAATCTCGTTTTCAACTCCTGGAAACTTTCTTCATATTTCTCGGTCCAAACAAACCTTTCATTTTTCCTTATCAGCTTGGTCAATAGAGTTGCAATCTTGGCAAAGTCCTTCACAAATCTTCGGTAGTAGCCTGTCAGTCCAAGAACACTTCTAACTTCTGTCGGAGTCTTCGGTTGTTCCCATTTGGATACAACTTCAATCTTCATGAGATCCACTTTAATACCATCCTTACCTACTATATGACCCAAAAACTGAACTTCATCCAACCAAAATTCACATTTTGAAAACTTAGCGTACAATTGCTTTTCTCTCAGCCTTTGCAAAGCAATCCTCAAATGTTCGGCATGGTTATCTTTAGTCTTCGAGTAGATGAGGATGTCATCAATAAATACAATAACAAACTTATCCAAGTACTCCTTATACACCCGGTTCATTAAATCCATAAAAGCTGTTGGTGCATTAGTCAATCCAAATGACATCACTAAGAACTCGTAATGGCCATACCTGGTTCTAAATACAGTCTTCAGTATATCTTCAGGCTTGTTTTTCAGCTGGTGATAACCCGATCATAAGTCAATCTTCGAGAAATAACACGCTCCTTTAAGCTGGTCAAATAAGTCATCAATCCTGGGTAGAGGATATTTATTCTTGATGGTTAACTTATTCAGTTCCCGATAATCAATACACAACCTCATGCTTCTGTCTTTCTTCTTTACAAATAACACTGGTGCGCCCCATGGGAATACACTTGGTCTAATTACCCCTTTATCCAAAAGTTCCTGAAGTTGCTTAGCTAGTTCCTTCATCTCTACTGTGGCCATACGATAAAGAGCCTTTGAAACTGGTTCTACTCCCGGTATTAGGTTAATAGAGAACTCAATCTCACAATCGGGTGGTAATCCTGGCAACTCATCTGGAAAAACATCCGAAAATTCACTAACTATTAGAATCTCATTCAGATTAGGTACCTTTTTCAGAATGTCCACAATTTGGGCTAAGTATGCCTCACACCCTTGTCGCAACAGTTTTCTTGCTTCCAACATCGAGAGAAATTTATTTTCCTGCTTATGTCCTTGGTAAGTCATTCTGACATTATCTTCTGTATACATCAAAATTTTCTTTTTCTTACAATCAATATTTGCCTTATGCTGGGACAACAAATCCATTCCTAGAATCATATCAAATTATCCTAAATTAAATGGTATTAGGTCCACTGAAAAGGAATGCCCACAGATCTCTAATTGACACCTAGGAAAAAATTGATTAACTAAAACTTTATCCTGATTGGCCACTTATATGGTCAAGGGCTCAGCTAAATCTTCCAATATTAAACCCATATTACTTACACATTCTTTTGATATAAAGGATTTAGACGCTCCCGAGTCAAATAAAACTTTAACAGGCACGGAACTAAGAGAAAGCGTACCTGCAACTACATCCAAATCTTGAGCATTAGATCTCTTAGCCATCTTGAAGGTTTTGGCTCTCGCTGTGCTGGTTGCCGGTCCTTGAGATACACTACCTTCTATGCTGCCCTGAGTAGCGATCTTACAATTTCTGGAAATGTGTCCAACCTTACCACACTTAAAGCAGGTAACTCCGGGGTTCCCTGAATTACACTCTGATGCATAATGGCCTTTTTTATCACACTTAAAACACTGGACATCCTTTCTGCATTGACCACTATGCTTTTTACCCTATGACCACGATTGGCTTGGTTGACTGAGCTGCGGAAGAAGCAATTGAGGTGACACCAGAACTAGTTTGGGAAAAACCTTGTCTCCTGAATCTCTTGTTCCTATTTCGTCCAAATTTCCTTGGGAACTTCTGACTAGATTCTTCTCGATCCGCCTTATCAGTACCACTATCAAACTTCCTATTCCTATCGCTTCTCTCCTTGGAGGCCAACTTCTGATCACTTTCAATTACTAGGGCGGCCTGAACTACAGAGGTATATGTCTTAAGCTGCAAAGCCACCACTCCACTACGAACTTCAGGCTTCAATCCTTTTTGAAACCTCCTTGTTTTCTGAATCTCAGTACTCACATATCCAGGGGCTAATCGGGCCAATTCCGTAAATTTGGCCTCATACTCAACCACACTCTTCTCACCTTGCTTCAATTCCAAAAATTCCACTTCCAATTGACTCTGCAAACAATTCGGAAAGTACTTCTCTAGGATTAGCTCCGTAAATCTGGTCCAAGAAACAGTTACCTCTCCTTCTAATGCACGCGTGGATTCCCACCAAAAATTTGCTTCACCCTTGAGAAAATAACTAGCATAATCCGTTTTAGAATCATCACTGACCTGAATAAGGCTAAAGGCCTTATCCATTTCCTTAAGCCAAACTCTAGAGATAATCGGGTCTACCTCGCCCTTAAACTCTGGGAGTTTGACTGACTGAAAGGACTTAAAACTAACAATTTGGTTTGGCTCTCTCGGCTGCTGAAGCTGCAACTGTTGTTGGTTTTGCTGGTGCTGTTGTTTTATGAATTGCTGCTGTTGTTGCTGCTATTGCAGAAATTGTTGTTGTTACAAAAATTGATGTTGCTTCTACTGGAATTGTTCTTGCTGCTGAGCCATCTGATTAGACTGTTGGCGCTACAAATCTAGCAATCCACCCATGGCTGGGCCCCCATCAGAGTTCCTGCCAGGGGAATTGGACGGTAAATTCTTCTTGGGAGGCATTCTCCAGAAACACAACAAAAAGTTTTATATAAAAATTGTGCCCCTGGGTAGCAACATTTTTATGTATCAGGCGAACGCTGCCACAATAAAATATTCCCTTCCTTATCTACTTGGAGTCCATCCACAATGCATAGCTAAACTTAACAAAACCAACAACAAATACAACTATAACAGTAATAGTAATAACAACAGTGCAAAGAAAATGAAAACCAACAATAACTGTATAAAAAGAAGAACTACAGTACAACAACAGTACAAGGATCCATTCAACAACAACAGTGCAACACTAGAAATAAAACCGAGTACACAACAAAACTGGTTATCATAGCAGCCTCCGCCTACTACAAACTACAATAGCATAATATACATATATAAAGGAAACAACTACAGAACTCCTACAAACCAACTCTGAGCTCTGTTGTAATAATTTGAATTTTTGAGACTTTGTAAAAACGTTTAATGAATAGTAACGCTGACAAACGGGGAAATTTTTTTAGCCCACACTATGTTGCGCATGAGAAAATGAGATTCGAAGTTGATATTGTGATTATACGTACCAAATGAGTGTATGTAAACGCTATTAGTTTTCGAATATTTACGGATCATCGAGGATTATGGGAATCACAATATAATTACGAATTTAAAACCTTACATATTTATATCCAAGTACGATAATTCAAAACATAAGGAATAAATACGAAAGGATTTACGTCGCAAACCGTTTACGAGAAATTATTACGAAAACATTGAAGCGACCGAACAAATGTGTAAACGATTAAATTAACATAAAGCACTAACTAACCATGGTAGAAAAGTAACCATGGTTACTTTATCAAATAGTGAGCTAGAGATATAGGATGATCAGCCAAGGGCTAGAGAATAGTAAGCTAAATGGCTAAGCTAATTAGCTCAGCTTGTGAACTAGAAAGCCTAGCTAGATTTTTCCAAGGATTTGGCAACAAGAATAAAATCCTAGGATTTAAACTAGAGAATAACAATCAAAAAAAGATATCACAAGCATTATTTTCAAGAATCACCAAGAAGCAACACAAAAACTCTCTCTCTCTCACACAACCTTCTTCATTCGGTCCTAGCAAGAAACAAGAAGAATTCAAAATCAAAACACCAAGCTCTAGCCATGGATAAATCCTCCCATTAATTCTCAAGCTACATACCACCTAAACTAAGGTTAGATAAATCTTTGAGCTCTTTTTATCAAGGTTTGATGGGTGAAATAAATTCAAGGAAGATGATAATGAATAGTAACTTTTACTTGGTTTCTTGATTTTAATGGTTGTTTTAGGTTCCAATAACCATACTAAGCACTCCCAAGACTTCACCATCATCAAGAACACATCTCAAGCTCTCAATAAAGGTAAAAATCTTTGACCCAACCTATAATAACTCGAAATTTTGAGACCTTGTAAAACATTTAATGAATAATAACCCTGACGGACGGGAAAAACTTTTGAGCCCACACTATGTAGTACATGAGAAAATAAGTTTCGGAGTTGATATTACGATTATACGTACCAAATGAGTGTATGTAAATGCTATTAGTTTTCGAAGAAAACGAACTTTGAAAAACGACCGTATTTACGACTCATCAAGGATTTCGGGAATCACAATATAATTAGAAGATTAAAACCCTACGGAATTATATTCAAGTATGATAATTCAAAATATAAGGAATAAGTACGAAAGGAATTACGTCGCAAATCATTTACGAGTAAGTATTACGAAAACATTTAAGCAACCGAGCGAACGCGTAAACGATTAAATAAATGTAACGCACTAACTAAACCATGGTAAGAAAGTAACCATGGTTACTTTATCAAATAGTAAGCTAACCATAGGATGATCAAGCAAGCTAGTCAAAATAGTGTGCTAAGGAAGCTAACACATGTAGTTAGCTTGTAACCTAGCAAGCTACTTGGATTTTGTCCCCAAGATTTGCAACAAGAAATAAACCTAGAATGCTATACTAGGAAGAATAAAAATCAAGGAAAGATATCACCCCCATTTCCTAGAAGCAACCAAGAGAAGCAAGCATAAATACCCCCCACCCCTTCATTGCTTCCATTCGGCCTTCAAGAAAAAAAGGGAGAAATCCAAATTCAAATCTCAAAATCTAGCCATGGTAAAATCATCCCATTAATTCTCAAGCTTCCTAGCAATCAAAATAAGGTAAGAAAATTCTTTCATCTCTTTTTATCAAGGTTTGATGGGTGAAATAAAATCAAGAAAGTCACGAGTGAATAGTATGAATAGTAACTCCACTTTGGTTTCTTGATTTTTCAATGGTGGTTTTAGGTTCCAAAAAAATCATACCAAGCACTTCCAAGCCTCCACCATCCTCAAGAACACATCTAAAGCTTTCAAGAAAGGTAAAAATCTTTGGCCCAACTTTATTTAAGATTCATTTTTATGATCTATTTAGTATGTGGTAGTAAACCTAGTTTTAGAAGTGGTAGTGATGAAATCTTGATGTTTAAATTAGGTAGATTTAAGGTTGATTGTTGTTGCCTCAAGAACATGATATTCTTGAGAGGAGTTTTTGTGTTGATGATGAAATGATGATTGTTGGTGGTTCTGTTAAGAATTAGGGCGTAAACGAAACCCCGATCGCAAACGTAACTCCGTTAAAACCAACAAATCGTAACTTTAAGTTTCTGCAGAAAGTCCCGAAGTTGTAAACTGTAGTTTCTTTAAATATAACCCTTGATTATGATATAAAATTTTATAAGGATCGTTTAGGCGCTTGAACCGCTGGATTCCGATTTACGGATCAAAAGTTATGGTCGTTTTACTAAAAGTGATTTACGCGACAAAAACTGCTACGAATAACGAACTTTGAAAATATAAAGGATTGACTTAAAAGTGTTCATAAATCATGAAATTTTTACAGAGAGTAACATATTGAGTTTCCTAACTTCCATGAAAACTTCAAGTGAAAATAAGGATTTCTCAATTTTATAAAAATATCGGAGCCGAGACCGCGCGATTAGAAACCGTAGAATCCATAAGCGGAGCAGACGGCGATAATGAGAATGAACCTAAGATACTTAGAAAAATAAAGCGACCATAATGTGAATAATGACTTAAAGGAATAATAAGGGTAGTATAAGTTGAGAGGGTGCATAATAAGTAGCACATGAGTGCGAGTCGCCGTAAATTAGAACGGGACCTAACGAAATAAATTGTGTTTATGGTTATAGATTTCCGAGCGGAACCTAGAGCATCCTCCACCTCTAGATACCCAGGAAAGTTTGCGAACTCAACTCCATTTACTATTGTGTTGTGAAAGGATTGTTTTATTATCATTGTATAAATACCATGCTTACCATGATACGTAGTTGTTGAATTTTCGCATAATGTAGCGATGTTGTACTATAAGTATATATCGTGAAATGTTTATTCCGCTATAAGCGTGACGTATTATAATAAGACCGAGAGTCGGTCGGGATTTCTAGATAAAAACCCGGGAATCATCCCGGTGATATTATAGGATGATTATAAGTCCATAGTAGTACATTTTAAAGGGACTCAACGTCCACTTACGAAACATTAAAATACCTCAAACTTTTATTAAAACGATTTCCAAAGATCGTATTCCCTCAACTATACTTTATCGTTCGGACAAGAATTATTTATCTACTAATCATTTATTATAGGAGAAGTATTCTCCAACGCTTATTTATTTCAAACCTGATTAATCATTAAGGATTATTAATTACGTAGACATAAACTAGTTGAGGAATATTATTTCAAATATTATTTTAAAGAGTAAACTCATTCAAGGTTTAATTATTTATCGAATATCGTTTAATTATTTATTATTCATTAAAGGGTAATTTCAGATCGTCGGAGAATATTACCCCGACTTATTTAATATTTTGAATATAGTTTCAAGGAGAAACTTTTCCCCCTTATTTAATTATCTGTTGACAACGGTCAACTCACATCCTTAGTACTTCCTCCAAAAACTTTCGGAAGTACATATATATATATATAAGAAAAATGCTTAAGGGAAACTTCGATGTGCTTCGAGTTCTCGAGATATGATAGGATTTCCTAAAGGACAAGGGAGGGGTAGGATCCAAGTACTTCGTGTATTGGATAGACTACTGGTACCTTAGGAGACGGTACAAAATGTACCTAAGGACCTGCGAAGTGTGTGTATACCCAAAATGGGACACGTAGCCCGAATGCGGCCAGGGTGATAACCGGGATACGAAGGTGTTGTCCTTCTACTAGTAGAAAAGGTTACTTTTATCGCAGTACAACTGATCATCGTATGCGGTGGCTCCAACAAATGTCCTAATTCTTCCAATTGGAATTGTGATGCAATACCGTAACCCAAGCCTAGGTGTTGGGATTACTATTAAGGTATTCATAGGATATTAAAATCCCTTAAAAGAATTATTTTCATAAGAAGGTGTGTATCACCAAGGAAAACTATTTTCGAATAAAATATAATTATCATATATGATGTTTTACATAAGTTATCATACAGTCATTTCATACTGTACAATATTATGCTGGGCATTATAGCTCACACTTGTTTTCTTAAATTGACACAACACAACAGTGAATCAAGATGCCTGCCATGAGAACCACAGTCGGGAAACGGGTAGGAAATGGCCAACTGTTCCATAGATTGTTTGGTGTTGTACCACAGGTGGTCCGAATAAGCTGGATTAGTTTTCAGTTGTTTTTGGTTCGGCTTATTTATAAGTATGACTTATGTAAGGTAATAAACAAGAAACGTATATTTGTCCAGATGACTAGCCTTAATTAAAGGTTACTCCCCAGTAAGACTAAATCACTTTTGGGTTGTAATAATTATCACTTGATGGTTGAAATTACTCAAGTTATGAATGGTTCATTTCTAAGACAATAACCTTTAAGTGTGTGTGTGTGTGTGATAAGTGTGGGGTCATGAAGCATGAGTATTTATATATTGTAGTGTGATTTGTGTGGTTGTAATAGTTTAGATGGCGTGGCCTCCGAGATTCCTGACCCCGGATTTTGGGATGCCACATAAATGGTACCAGAGCCTTAGGTTATCAAATCTTGTAAACGATAGGATATAAAATACGTAGACATTGGAATAATAAAATAATCAATTAGAACTCAACTCGAGTTCATCGTCGGGCTACACGGGTAGTCTTGATAGTTTTACCCTCAAGGGAATTCCGACTCTAAGTTAGTAACACCTTGCCTATTATGTCAGGTACCAGTGGAGCCTAGGAGGGAGATTGACCTTGTTGATGATGTCATGGTTCCTGAGCGTGACCCTACTCCCGAGCCAGAGAGCCCACCCATTGATGATTCAGATGATGAACCTACGGAGGATGTCCTAAAGGAGGAGATTGACCTTTCTATCCCCATAGCTAATGGCATTGAGATGACTCAGGGAGTTGGGATAGACTGGAGGGATGTAGGGATGTACCCTCACCCGACTATTCGCTCTCCTACACCACCCCCAGGGATTGAGAGCCCTATGCCCTATACTGATGATGATGAGGAGGGGATACGTGCACGGATCCATGAGGTTTATGATATATCCTCTAGCGACCCAAATTCACCTCTACCACCACCAACGACCATACATGTAGTTGTACACGACTGGATAGTGGCTTAGCTTAACGCTGAGATCACTGCGGCATCTGCTCGCATTGTGGAGTTACGCCAGGCACTAATAGCTGAGAGAGCCACCCGACTAGGATACCCAGGGGATTTCAGAGCTGCTTCCCCAGCCATAGCCCGCAGAGAGATCGATGAGATCCAGCTCCGTACCAGGGTTCAGATGAGGATGACAGCGATTGGAGGATACATCACGGTAGTTGATGCAGAGCTGATATTGGTAGGAGCGATGAGGAGGGTGCGTGACCTCACGCGCAGTGATAGTGACTGAGGGACTAGTGACTAGATATGGACCTTGAAGAAGGCTGGGTGACTTGTCACCAATTTTGATAGGATAGCTAGTAGTAGATAGCGTTTCTAGCCCTTCAGGGTACACGGCTTATGTATTTTCATTTCAGTATTCAGGGCAAGTAGTAATGTATTTTAATCAGGCATGTATGAACTCAGCTAGTTGTTTCGTCCCCAAGATATAAGTGGGAGATCTTATGAAATATATCTAAGCAGTTATTAAGAAATTGACGTCCATATTATTGCATTTATAAAAAAAACATGTTAGATAATAAATGACATGCTTACATATGAATAAATTAATCCAACTGTTATAATTACAACTATGTTGACCAATTTTCATTATCAGAACAATGCCACCCCGTAGAAGAGGAACCAGGGCACAGCCCGCGGAATCTGTTAACCAACAATGGAATGAACATGACCCTGTAGTAAATGAAGACGGTGAGGAGGACTTAGACTATAATGAATACGATGAGGAAGAATATGTAGAAGAAGAGGCTGAGGATACCCATCAAGGAGGAAACCCCATGAATGAATTTATGGAACTGCTAAGAGCAAATCTGAACCAACAGCCTATTCCACCACAACCACATGTTGCCCAACAGACTGCAGCTACTGCCTTTAGGGCCTTCAAATCTCTTAAACTCCCAGAGTTTCTAGGATCTGCCGACCCTGTGGAAGCACGGGCCTGGCTCAAAGAGATAGAAAAGTCCTTTGAGATACTAAGTGTTGAGGAATAACACAAGACCATTTTCGCGTCTTACATGCTGAAAGGAAAAGCTAACTACTGGTGGGAGTCCAAACGAAACCTAGAGACCGATGCTATGATCCCATGGGATAGATTTACCCGACTGTTCTTAGACAAGTATTTCCCTAGGTTTATGGAGACCTAGAAGGAGATTAAGTTTTTGGAGTTGAAACATGATACGATGACTGTAGCACAATATGAGGCCAAATTTACTGAGTTGTCAAGATTTGTGCCTGAATTTGTGAATACCGAAGAGAAGAAAGTGTGAAGGTTTCATCTTGGTCTGAAACAATGGATCCAAAACCGAGTGGCAGTGTTAGAGCTGACAGACTATGCCACCTTAGTGCAGAAAGCCTCGATTATTGAAGCTGGCAGTGAGCAGAGTGTGAAGGAAAAGGAAAATAGGAAAAGGAAGATAGGAAGCCAAGGAATAGGAACTGGAAATAGGAGCCTTCCAAGCAAGTTCATCAGGGGAGCGGTGTCCCAACCTGCGCGAGGCCCCAGATTCATAAAGGCCCCAAGCGAGAGTGTTGGCCAGGGCGGCGGACAATCTAGGGCAATATTTCATAGCCAACCCCACGCCCCAATATCAGAGTGCCAGACCTGTAAGAGAAGACACCTTGGGATATGCAACCAGGCAAGAGCCCCTATGAAATGTTACAGGTGCGACCAACCCGGACACCTTGCCAATAACTGTCCCCAATATAGCAAGACATGTTTCCAATGTGGGAAAGTAGGACATATGAGGAAGGATTGCCCGATAATGAAGCCCCCAGTCTCAGGTATGAGCAGAGCTGCATCCAACCGACCCCCAGCTGCTAGGACCTTCAACATGACTGTTCAGGATGTTGTTCGAAACACTGATGTGATAGCAGGTACCCTTTTGTTAAATTCCAAATATGCAAATGTCCTATTTGACTCTGGAGCAACCAAATCTTTTATACCTCAAGATTTAGCTAAAAAGTTAAAACTTAATGCCATACCCTTACGTGAGATATTACAAGTGGAAATAGCAAACAAAGAAATAATTCCTGTAAATCAAGTACACCCTAGGTGCAAGTTGAAATTAGAAGGGAAGGTCTTCGAGGTTGACCTAATCCCATTCGTGTTAGGAGAATTTGATGTAATCTTAGGAATGGATTGGTTATTCAGTAACGGAGCGTAAATAGATTGTGAACAGAAGAGAGTAAAGATAAGAGTGGAGAATGAAAATGAAGTAGTGTTTAAAGGTCAACGACAGAACCATAAATTTCTAACCATGCTACAGGCAAAAAGATTGTTAAGGAAAGGTAATGAGGCCTATTTGGCTTATTTGGTAGATACCAAAAAGGAAGTCCCTAATATACAGGACATACCCGTAGTAAACGAATTCAAAGATGTTTTTCCAGAGAACTTACCAGGGTTGCCACCTGACTGAGAAATAGAGTTCGCTATAGAATTAGCACCAGGAACGGCACCAGTTCCAAGGCCCCATATAGGCTAGCCCCAGTTGAGATGAAGGAAAGAAAAAGACCCAGTGTGTCACCATGGGGAGCGCCAGTACTGTTCGTAAAGAAAAAGGACGGCAGTATGATATTATGCATAGACTATCGAGAGCTGAATAAGCTGACTATTAAGAATAGGTACCCTCTTCCCAGAATTGATGACCTATTCGACCAACTTAAGGGAGCTCTACATTTTTCCAAAATAGATTTGAGAACAGGATACCACCAGTTGAAAATCAAACCGGAAGATATACCGAAGACTGCTTTTCGCACTAGGTATGGGCACTATGATTTCTTAGTCATGTCGTTTGGGTTAACCAATTCACCCGCAACCTTTATGGATTTGATGAACAGAGTGTTTAAAAAGTACCTGGATATATGTGTGATAATTTTTATAGATGATATTCTGATGTACTCAAAGACAGAGCAAGAACATGCAGAACATTTGAGGATAGTCTTAGAAATCTTGAGGAATGAGAAATTATATGCCAAGTTCTCGAAGTGCGAATTTTGGTTGAGAGAAGTGCAGTTTTTAGGACATGTAGTGAGTAGCAAAGGAGTTTTAGTTGACCCTGCCAAAATAGAGGCGGTATCCAATTGGGAAAGACCAACTACCCCAATAGAGGTTAGGAGTTTTGTGGGTTTAGCAGGATATTACCGAAGGTTCGTGCAAGATTTTGCTAAGATAGCTGGTCCACTGACTAGACTTACCCGGAAGACAGAAAAGTTTGTATGGACAGAGAAATGTGAGGGAAGTTTTCAAGAGCTGAAAAGGAGGCTGGTGTCAGCACCAGTGCTCGCTCTTCCCGATGGAAATGGAGAGTTTGTGATATACAGCGACACATCGCTTAAAGGATTAGGATGTGTACTGATGCAGCACGGCAAAGTTATAGCGTATGCCTCTCGACAATTGAAGGAATATGAGAGCAGATACCCTACGCATGATCTAGAATTAGCAGCCATAGTGTTTGCCCTAAAAATTTGGAGACACTACCTGTACGGTGAGAAATGTGAGATCTACACTGACCATAAAAGCCTCAAATATATTTTCACTCAGAAGGAACTGGACATGAGACATAGGAGATGGTTAGAGTTGATAAAAGACTACGACTGTGAAATTTTATATCACCCGGGTAAAGCCAAGTGGTGGCTGACGCCCTTAGTAGGAAGGAAAGACTCAAGATGATAATGACATCGGAGCAGTTAATTAAAGAATTTGAGAAGATGGAAATTGACGTGAGAATGACCGGTAAGGGAACAGGAGAATTATTTGAGATTAAGCTAGTGCCAGAGCTGACTGAAAAGATACGAGTATGTCAGGAAAAGAAGATGAGTGAAGAAAGAGGAACATTGACCGGTGAAGAAGTGAGATGTGAGAAGGACAAGAAAGGGATCATGAGGTATGCATCCCGAATTTGGATTCCAAATGTGCAAGAGTTAAAGGATGAACTGCTGCACGAAGGGCACAGCTATAGATATTCAATCCACCCAGGAAGTACGAAAATGTACCGTGACCTTAAGGAATATTATTGGTGGCCTAACATGAAGAGAGAAGTAGCAGAGTGGGTCAGCAAGTGCTTGACATGCCAGAGAGTGAAGGATGAACATCAGCGACCTAGTGGACTATTACGGTCCCTGGAAATTCCAGAATGGAAATGGGAGCATATAGCCATGGATTTTGTGATAGGCTTACCAAGGACAAAGACCAATCACGATGCCATATGGGTTATCATAGATAGATTGACCAAGTCCGCAAACTTCCTACCAATTAACAAAAGATACACCATAGACAAGTTGGTGGATATTTACTTGAAGGAAATTGTAGTTAGACACGGCGTTTCGGTAGCCATAGTGTCAGATAGAGACCCAAGGTTTAATTCCCGATTTTGGAGAAGCTTCGAGGAATGCGTAGGCACCAGACTAAACATGAGTACCGCCTACCATCCCTAGACTGATGGACAAAGCGAAAGGACTATTCAGACCCTAAAAGATATGCTACGAGTGTGTGCCATTGATTTCAAAGGAAATTGGGATGACCACTTACCCTTGATCGAATTTGCTTACAAGAATAGCTATCACGCTAGCATAGGAATGCCCTCGTATGAAGCTCTTTACGGAAGAAGATGTCGCTCTCCCCTGTGTTGGGATGAAGTTGGAGAACACAAGATATTAGGACCAGAGTTAGTCCAGCAGACCAGGGAAATGGTAGGACTCATCAGGAAAAGACTGGTAGCAGCCCAGGACAGACAAAAGAAGTATGCCGACCAGACCAGGAAGGATAGTGAATATAAAGTAGGAGATTCTATGCTATTGAAGGTATCTCTGTGGAAAAGAGTGATGAGATTTTGGAAAAAAGGGAAGCTGAGTCCCAGATTCATAGGACCCTTTGAAATTTTGAGGAGAATAGGACCTCTAGCTTACGAGCTCGCCTTGCCTCCTAATTTGCAACAAGTGCACAATGTGTTCCACGTGTCCATGTTAAGGAAGTACCATGCAGATGCACGACATGTAATAGAATATGAGCATGTAGATTTACAACCAGACCTGACCTATATCGAGCAGCCAGTAAGGATAATGGACCAAAAAGAGCAAGTGCTGAGGAACGAGACTGTGAAGCTGGTTAGGATCTTATGGAGAAATCAAAATGTCGAAGAGTGAACTTGGGAACTTGAAGATGCAATGAGGAATAGATATCCCCACTTATTTTCTAATTGATTCTGGGACAGAATCCTTGTTAGACGGGAAGACTGTAATAACTCGAAATTTTGAGACCTTGTAAAACGTTTAATGAATAATAACCCTGACAGACGGGAAAAACTTTTGAGCCCACACTATGTAGTACATGAGAAAATGAGTTTCGGAGTTGATATTACGATTATACGTACCAAATGAGTGTATGTAAACGCTATTAGTTTTCGAAGAAAATGAACTTTGAAAAACGACCATATTTACGACTCGTCGAGGATTTCGGGAATCACAATATAATTACAAGATTAAAACCCTACGGAATTATATTCAAGTATGACAATTCAAAATATAAGGAATAAGTACGAAAGGAATTACGTCACGAATCATTTACGAGTAAGTATTACGAAAACGTTTAAGCAACCGAGCGAACGCGTAAACGATTAAATAAACGTAACGCACTAACTAAACCATGGTAAGAAAGTAACCATGGTTACTTTATCAAATAGTAAGCTAACCATAGGATGATCAAGCAAGCTAGTCAAAATAGTGTGCTAAGGAAGCTAACACATGTAGTTAGCTTGTAACCTAGCAAGCTACTTGGATTTTGTCCCCAAGATTTGCAACAAGGAATAAACCTAGAATGCTATACTAGGAAGAATAAAAATCAAGGAAAAATATCACCCCCATTTCCTAGAAGCAACCAAGAGAAGCAAGCATAAATACCCCCACCCTTTCATTGCTTCCATTCGGCCTTCAAGAAAAAAAGGGAGAAATCCAAATTCAAATCTCAAAATCTAGCCATGGTAAAATCATCCCATTGATTCTCAAGCTTCCTAGCAATCAAAATAAGGTAAGAAAATTCTTTCATCTCTTTTTATCAAGGTTTGATGGGTGAAATAAAATCAAGAAAGTCACTAGTGAATAGTATGAATAGTAACTCCTCTTTGGTTTCTTGATTTCAATGGTGGTTTTAGGTTCCAAAAAAATCATACCAAGCACTTCCAAGCCTCCACCATCCTCAAGAAAACATATCAAGCTTTCAATAAAGGTTAAAATCTTAGGCCCAACTTTATTTAAGATTCATTTTTAAGATCCATTTAGTATGTGGTAGTAAACCTAGTTTTAGAAGTGGTAGTGATGAAATATTGATGTTTAAATTAAGTAGATTTAAGGTTGATTGTTGTTGCCTCAAAAACATGATGTTCTTGAGAGGAGTTTGTGTTTTGATGATTAAATTATGATTGTTGGTTTTTGTGTTAAGAGTTAGGGCGTAAACGAAACCCCGATCGTAAACGTAACTCCGTTAAAACCAACAAATCGTAACTTTAAGTTTCTGCAGAAAGGCCCAAAGTTGTAAACTGTAGTTTCTTGAAAAATAACCCTTGATTATGATAGAAAATGTTATAAGGATCGTTTAAATAATAAGGGTATTATAAGTTGAGAGGGTGCATAATAAGTAGCACATGAGTGCGAGTCGCCGTAAATTAGAACGGGACCTAACGAAATGAATTGTGTTTATGGTTATAGATTTTCGAGCGGAACCTAGAGCATCCTCCACCTCGAGATACCCAGGAAAGTTTGCGAACCCAACTCCATTTACTGTTGTGTTGTGAAAGGATTGTTTTATTATCATTGTATAAATTCCATGTTTGCCATGATACGTAGTTATTGAATTTTCGCATAATGTAGCGATGTTGTACCATAAGTATATATCGTGAAATATTTATTCCGCTATAAGCGTGACGTATTATAATAAGACTGAGAGTCGGTCGGGATTTCAAGATAAAAACACGGGAATCATTCCGGTGATATTATAGGACGATTATAAGTCCATAGTAGTACGTTTTAAAGGGACTCAACGTCCACTTACGAAATATTAAAATACCTCGAACTTTTATTAAAACGATTTCCAAAGATCGTATTCCCTCAACTATACTTTATCATTCGGACAAGAATTATTTATGTACTAATCATTTATTATAAGAGAAGTATTCTCGAACGCTTATTTATTTCAACCTGATTAATCATTAAGGATTATTAATTACGTAGACATAAATAAGTTGAGGAATATTATTACAAATATTATTTTAAAGAGTAAACGGATTCAAGGTTTAATTTTTTATCGAATATCGTTTAATTATTTATTATGCATTAAAGGGTTTATTATTGATTTAAAAATCATAGATCCTGATTTAAAACATACTTTCTGATTTCGGAAAATCATTCGACTAATTTCAGATCGTCGGAGAATATTACCCCGACTTATTTAATATTTTGAATATAGTTTCAAGGAGAAACTTTTCCCCCTTATTTAATTATCTGTTGACAACGGTCAACTCACATCCTTAGTACTTCCTCCAAAAACTTTCGGAAGTACATATATATAAATGAATTAAAGCTATGCCTATCAACAAGCAAAACGCTTGGGGGAAACTTCGATGTGGTTCGAGTTCTCGAGATATGATAGGATTTCCTAAAGGACAAGGGAGGGGTAGGATCCAAGTACTTCATGTATTGGATAGACTATTGGTACCATAGGAGACGGTACAATATGTACCTAAGGACCTGCGAAGTGTGTGTATACCCGAAATGGGACACGTAGCCCGAATGCGGCCAGGGTGATAACCGGGATACAAATGTGTCATCCTTCTACTAGTAGAAAAGGTTACTTTTATCGCAGTACGACTGATCATTGTATGCGGTGGCTCCAACGAATGTCCTAATTCTTCCAATTGGAATTGTGATGCAATACCGTAATCCAAGCCTAGGTGTTGGGATTATTAAGGTATTCACAGGATATTAAAATCCCTTAAAAGAATTGTGTTCATAAAAAGGTGTGTATCACCAAGGAAAACTATTTTCGAATAAAACATAATTATAATATATGATGTTTTACGTAAGTTATCATACAGTCATTTTCATACTATACAATATTATGCTGGGCATTATAGCTCACACTTATTTTCTTAAATTGACACAACACAACAGTGAATCAATATGCCTGCCATGAGAACCACAGCCAGGAAATGGCCAGCTGTTCCGTAGATTGTTTGGTGTTGTACCATAGGTAGTCCGAATAAGCTGGATTAGTTTTCAGTTGTTTTTAGTTCGGCTTATTTATAAGTATGACTTATGTAAGGTAATAAACAAGAAACGTATATTTGGCCAAATGAATAGCCTTACTTAAGGTTACTCCCCGGTAAGACTAAATCACTTTTGGGTTGTAATAATTATCACTTGATGGTTGAAATTACTCTAGTTATGAATGGTTAATTTCCAAGACAATAACCTGTAAGTGTGTGTGTGATAAGTGTGGGGTCGTGAAGCGTGAGTATTTATATATTATAGTGTGAGTTGTGTGGTTGTAATAGTTTAGATGGCGTGGCCTCCGAGATTCCTGACCCCGGATTTTGGGGTGCCACACAACCTTACTTAAGATTTAAGTTCAAGATTCTTTTAGAACATAGTTGTAAATAGAGCTGGCCAAACGAGCGGTTTGGCTCGGCCCGTTCGCAATTCGGCTCGTCAAAATTCGCCTAATTCGGCGCGTCAACGAACGGTTAATTATTCGGCACTAATCGTCAAGTTTAACGAACCGAATACGAACACTATTTTATAAAACCGGAACCGGCCCGGAATCGGACCGGCCCGAACCGGCTAATTCGTTGACGAACAGACAGAAAATTGAGGGGGTTATTCGCGGTTAACCGGCCCGCGAATAATTCGTAAATCGCGATTAAAGTTCACGCGCCAAGAACAAATTATTTCTTATATTGGAAGTCATACCAAGAATGGTTCCATGGGCGCCTCTGTAAGGTGGGTAAGGCTGTGGGGGATTGGCATAAGGATCAGGTGGGTATGTAGTGTAAGTAGTTGATGATGAGATTAGTTGTGATGGTGGGTATTGATTGTTTTGGTTTCTTCTTCTGTTGGGGTTGTTATTGCTACTCCAAGATGTACCCATTTCAAAACTTGTTGTTTGTTGTTGAGAGAGACAGAGAGAGGAAGAGAGAGACTGAGAGAGAGGCAGGGAGGGAGAGAGAGAAAGAGGCAGAGAGAGAGAGAGTCGGGGGTATAGTTTTTGGAGTTGAATTTGATGAAGGCGGTGAACCGCCTACCTATCAAATTATTCGTTTGTTCTAGTTTAATCGAGCGGTTAACCGCCTACCTATCAGTTTTCTTTATTCTAGTTTAATCAAATTATTCGTTTGTTAACCGCACAAACCGCCTATTCGCCAGAACCGTGTTATTCGCTTTATTCACGTGCCGTTCACGAGTCCTCCAACTCTGTAATCGGCCCGGCTCGGCCCGAACGGTATATCCTCGCGTGCCGTTCACGGTTTCAGATGTCAACTAACCGGCCCGTCCAAAAATCGGCCCGGCACGCTCGGCCCGTTCGTTTGGCCGGCTCTAGTTGTAAACCTAGTTTGGTGGAAATATTGTTGTAATCTTGATGTTTAGCTAAGTAGATTTAAGGTTGATTGTTGTTTCCTCAAGAACATGATGTTGTTGAGAGAATTTAGTGTGGTGATGATGATATGTTGATTGTTGGTGGTAGTATAAAGATTTAAGGCATAAACGAAACTCCGATCGTAACCATAATATCGCTAAAATGAACAAAACGTAACTTTAAGTTTCTGCAGAAAGTCCCAAAGATGTAAAATATAGTTTCTTGAAAAACAACCATTGATTATGATAAAAAATTTTATAAAGATCGTTTAGGCGCTTGAATCGCTTGATTCCGATTTACGGAACAAAAGTTATGGCCGTTTTACTAAAAGTGATTTACGTGACAAAAACTGCTACGAATTATGAACTTTGAACATAAAAAGGATCGACTTAAAAATGTTCATAAATCATGAAATTTTTACAGAGAGTAGTAAACTGAGTTTCTAAACTTCCATAAAAATTTCAAGTGAAAATAATAATTTTTCAATTTTATAAAAATACCAGATCCGAGCCCGCGCGATTAGAAAACCGTAGAATCCATAAGCGGAGCCGACGACGAAAATGAAAACAGACATAAGATACTTTGGAAAAGGAAGTGACCATAATGGGAATAAGGAGTTACGGAAATAATAAGGGCAATATAAAGTTGAGATGGTGCATAATAAGTAGCGCATGAGTATGAGTCGCCGTAAATTAGAACGGGACCTAACAAAACGAATTTTGTTTATGATTATAGATATCCGAGCGGAACCTAGAGCATCCTCCACCTCGAGATACCCAGGCAAGTTTTACGGACCCAACTCCATTTACTGTTGTGTTGTGAAAGAATTGTTTTATTATCATTTCAGAAATACCATGCTTGCCATGATACGTAATAATTGAATTTTTCGCATAATGTAGCGATGTTGTACGATAATCATATATCGTAAAATGTTTAATTCCGCTTTAAGCGTGACGTATAATTATAAGACTGAGAGTCGGTCGGGATTTTAATATAAAAACTCGGGAATCATTCTGGTCATATGATAGGACGATTAAAAGTCCATAGTAGTACGTTTTAAAGGACTCAACATCCACTTACGAAATATTAAACACCTCGAACTTTTATTAAAAATGATTTCCAAAGATCATATTCCCTCAACTATACTTTATCGTTCGATTAAGAAATATTTATTAACTATTCATTAATTATGGAAAAAGTATTCTATAGCGAATATTCACTTTAAACTCGATTAAATATTAAATATTATTATATTACTTAAACATAAACAAGTTGAGGAATTTTATTTCAATATTCTTTAAAAGTATAACTATTCGAGGTTTAATTATTTATCGATTAAATTATTAATTATTTATTAAATGATTTATTTATGATTTAAAAATCATAAAACCTGATATAAAATACTTTCTGATTTTCGGAAAATCATTCAAATAATTTAAGAACGTCGGAGAATATTATATCAACTAATTTTAAATATTTTGATCATAGTTTGAAAAGAAACTCCCCCTTATTTACTTATATGTTGACAACGGTCAACTCATATCATTAGTACTTCCTCCGAAAACTTTCGGAAGTACATATACATATATATGAGGTAAAGTTGTGCCTATTGAAAGGCATATGTCATTGCCTATATATTTATTCGAGGATTTAACTCAACTCAAATAAGAATGTAACAAGTAAATAGTGGATCTATCGTCAAAGAGATCTCACAAAGTAACATCTGTCAAAGGATTCAGAAACAATGTTCATCTAAAGACTTGAGAAATTAATTCACTGGAAGAAGTTCAAGAAATTGATCAAGCCTCAGTGATATAAATCAAGATTGTGGATTTAATCAAGTGACAGAGATCTTGTCAGTGTATTAAATAACTACAGGGATTTAATCTGAAAAAAATCAAGTTATCAAAGTCAAGACATGAAGAAACGTCACGGAAGTTAGTCACTCATGAACCAGACAATACATCGAGTGTCAACATTGAAGTGGTGGAATTGATTCATAATTTTCAGAAGATTTTCAGAAGAATGGTTGTCGTTCAAGAGTAGTATTAATTCTCTATTAATTAGTTTAGTCATATAATTTAATTAAGAACATAAATTATATCTGCAAAGATTAATTTATTAATTAATTGAATTAATTGATTAATTAATTCTGAATTATTATTACGAATTTTCAGAATTGATTTTGAATTTATATTCAATATTAATTCAGCAAGACAATCATTTGAACTGGTATGACAATCAATTTTCATACCAAAAATCATGTCAGTTCAATCAATTGTCATGCCGATTGTCTTTCCAGTTCAATCAATTGTCATGCCGATTGTCTTGACAGTACAATCAATTGTCATGCCGATTGTCTTGCTAGTTCAACGGATTGTCTCACTGATTGTCTTGCCAGTTCAATTGAATTGTGTTGATTGAATTATTAAAGTAAAGCAGCAACAAACATTCAATGACTTGATCAGACAATTGAATACACTTCAATCAACTCAAGAACACAGAAACAAAAGCAGCCGCAGAAGCATTTCATCTTTTAACTGCATTTCAAGTTCATTAATTTCTAGTCATTAAAGTTAAATCCAAACAACTAGAAATCATTTTCTTGTTCTTATGTAACTATCTAGCGGATCAAAATCCCTAGAACTTAATCTTAAATTACTTCTAGCATTTGATCTTTTTATTACAAAAATAGAAAAAGTTCATGTCGAATTTATTTTAGATTTGTCATAATTTATTTGAGATTAATTCCTTGTAAACGATACCGTTGTTGTAACACCTTTCAAATTTAATAATAGTTTTATTTAACTTGAATTTTATTTCACTTTTTTATTCCGCATTAAATTCGATTAAACGGTAAAGTTTGTATTCAACCCCCCTTCTACAAACATATTGGGACCTAACAATTGGTATCAGAGCCTTCTGATTAAGGAACAAATTAAGATCCTAGACTTTTGTGATTTTTCACCTCCTTGAATTTTTATTTATTCAAAAATTCGTAATGACTTCACAAAAAGTTGGAACCGTTAAAATTCCACTGTTCGATAAAGAAAATTATATTATGTGGAAGAAGAAGATGCTCTTGTTCTTACAAGTTGCAAATCCCAAATATCTGGACATATTAAAGAAAGGTCAAAAAATTCCGATGGTTATTGAACCAGAGGTTATAGAAGATGATGTTGTAATTACCAAAGCTAGAACCTATGTAAAAGATACTGATGATTTTTCTCATGCTGAAAAGGAAGAAGCCTCCTTGGATGCCAGCCTTCAATTAATTTTAGTTGATTCCCTTGATCCCTTGATGAACAGACATGTGATGAACTGTAAAAATTCTAAACACATCTGGGAAACTATTGAGGTGATTAATGAAGGCACATAGGAAGTTAGGGAGAACAAGTTAGAGATCCTAACCTCTGAGTATGAGCATTTTAAATCCAATCTAGGAGAAGGAATTACTGAAGTGTTTGAGAGGTACAATGCATTGATCAACAACCTGAACATAAATGGAAAATATTATTCAATCAGGGAGGTCAACAAAATGTTCCTTTTAACACTGCCAACTCATCTTGAACATAGAATCACTACCATAAGAGAAGCGAGAGATCTGAGTGAGATTTCTTTGGAAAGGCTCTGTGGTGTGTTAAAAACCTATGAGATGGAGCAGATTCAGCAGAAGGAAGTCTGCGGGAAAGGTAGAGTGGTCAGCACGTCTACTGCTCTAGTAGCTGAAGAACAACAACAACCACAACAACAATCTCAACAGTCAGAGAGAATGGAACAGTGTTCCAAGGCTGAGGAAAATGTGATAGTAGCAGATTTTGATCCTACTACAAATCAATCCGGTGATGATTTTTACTCCTTGGAAGAGCTGGAGCAATTGGAAGATGAGTCAATGGCCCTGATTGTCAAGAGATTCTCCAATGTCAGATTCAAGGGGAATCCCAAGTTCAAGTACAAGTCCAACTACAATAGATTCCAGAAAGGTAGATCTTCATCCTCTAACACCAGCAGTGGTGGATACAAAACAGGGATGGTTGATCGGAGCACCATTCGATGCTTTAATTACAATGAGTTGGGACACTTTGCCACAGAATACAGGAAGCCAAAGCAAGTAAGGAAAAACTCTTGTGATTCAAATCAAAAGAGTAAATCTGAAAAGGCTTACCTGGTAAAGGGAAGAAGCTGGGATGATACTGATAGTGAAGATGAAGAAGTTGGGAATCTTTCTCTTATGGATATTGATGGAAATACTTCATCGTAAAGAAAAGAGGTAAAATTTACTGATGCTGAATTAGTTTATCATCTAGGAGGTTCCTTAGATTGTGCTCGTCGTGATAATGAAATGTTAATTCAACAGGTCAAAGAATCCGGTGTTTCTAATTGCATGTCTTGTGCTTTTAATTTGATGTATGCTTATTTTAATGGTAAGCATGTTTCTAGTGATAAGACTACTCCTCGTCAGCATGTGAATAATAGGAAGCATAATAGGTCTAAGACTACTAGTCCTCCTAAGGATAGAAAGGAGACATTTATGCCTAAGCCTAAACAGAAATTTGTTAAGGCTGTTTACAAGGTCAAATGTCTAGTCATTGAGAAAGTTGAGAACATAAAAGTTAAGAATGTTGTTTTGCCTGATAAAGGCCAATTCTACAAGTATACCGGACCCAACCAAGTTTGGGTTCTGAAGAAGGTCTAATCCATTTGTATTGCAGGGCATTAAACAGGTGGAACCGGTAGTGTGGATTCTTGACAGCGGATCGTCAAGACATATGACCGGAGATAGAGCCCTGCTATCAAATATGGTTGAGAAAGCTGGCCCAGTGGTTACCTTTGGAGATAACAGCAAAAGTTTAACTGAGGGATATGGCTGTTTGTAAGCTGGAAATGTTATCATTGATAATGTGTATATTGTGCAAGGACTTGAACACAATCTGCTTAGTATCAGTCAGTTCTGTGATAAGGGCTACTATGTTTTATTCGACAAGCTGAAATGTCAAATCCTTCATAAGAAAAGTGAACAACCCTCCTTGATGGGAATCCGGAAAGGAAATCTGTTCGTAGCTGACATGAACTCTGGAAGCAATCCTGAAGTCAATTGTTTCTATGCAAAGGCATCATCAAATAAGAGTTGGCTAGGCACAAGAGACTTTCCCATCTCAATTTCAAAGCAATGAATTCTCTTGTCAAGAGAGAATTGGTTCGAGGTCTGCCACTGGAATTCTCCCCAGAAGGACTGTGTGAGGCATGCCAGAAAGGAAAGTCAAAGAAAGCAAGTCACAAAGGCATTGACACATCCTCCATAACTGATGTTCTTCAGTTATTGCACATGGATTTATTGGGACCAGTTAATGTTCTTTCGATGTCAAAGAAGTGTTACTGTCTTGTGATAGTTGATGACTATTCCAAGTATACGTGGGTTTTGTTCCTGCACTCTAAGGATGAAACTCCACAAGTTGTGATTGATCATATCAAGTTGACCGAGTTAGATTCTAATGTCCCTGTTAGAGCAATAAGGTCAGATAATGGAACAGAATTCAAGAATTCACTTCTCAATGGATTTTGTACAAACAAAGGGATTACCAGACAATATTCAGCTCCTAGAACCCCTCAGCAGAATGGAGTGGTAGAAAGGAAGAATCGTACATTGATTGAAGCTGCAAGAACTATGTTAAGTGAATCAGGTCTTCCAATGTACTTTTGGGCTGAAGCTGTCAATACTGCATGTTATACTCAGAATCGAACTCTAATCAACAAGGACCTCATGAAGACTCCTTATGAGATTATGAATGAATAGAAACCTTCTATCAAATACTTTCATGTATTTGGTGCTAGATGCTTTGTGCTCAAGGATGGAGATGATCGTCGTGGCAAGTTCGAGGCAAAGGCATATGAGGGTATTTTTGTTGGCTATGGAAGAAGATCATACAGGGTGTATATTATTGATCAACATGGAGTAACTGAAAGTGTCAATGTTACATTTGATGACACTAAACTCCCAAGTATCCCAACTGAAGATCCTTCTGAGAAACTAAAGTTTGATGATATGTCAGATTCAGAATCAGAAAATGATCAAGAACCTGAGGTGGCTGCTGGTGAAGAACCTGTTAATTATGATGATACTCAAGGTAATGGTGATGGAAACATTGGAAACAATGGGGATACCACTGATACTGACGGAGAATCATCAAGTCAACCTGGAAACAACTCAGGGGGAGATGCTGAAGGATCAACTAGTAGGACATAACATCCCAATGTATTTCAAGGCGAATCATCAAGATCAAATCTTCCAAGATAGACTGTCTGGAATAAAGCTCATCCTTTTGAGTTAATTATTGGTGATCCAGATGTTGGAGTCAGAACTAGACGTGCTACTCAAAATGAATGTCTGTTCTCAGGATTTCTTTTTGAGATGGAACCTAAGAAGATTGAGGAAGCACTGACTGATCCAGATTGGGTGATTGCTATGCAAGATGAACTCAATCAGTTTGAACATCAACAAGTCTGGAAACTGGTACCTAGACCTACACACAAGAAAGCTATTGGTACTCGATGGGTAATCAGGAATAAACTAGATGAAGATGGTGTGGTTAAAAAAACAAAACAATACTGGTAGCTAAAGGGTATTCTCAAGCTGAAGGTATTGATTATGATGAAACCTATGCTCCAATGGCTAGACTTGAGGCCATCAGGATATTTCTGGCATTCACAGCATTCTCGAACTTTAAAGTTTATCAAATGGAAGTCAAGAGTGCCTTTCTAAATGGAAAGTTGGATGAAGAGGTATATGTAGAGCAACCTCCTGGTTTTGAAGATCCAGATAATTTGGATTTTGTCTACTTTCTTTTGAAGGCTATCTATGGTCTCAAATAGTCTCCGAGAAAATGGTATGATACTCTTTCTGAATTTCTTATTGAAAATGGCTTTATTAGAGGTGTCATAGACAAAAATCTCTTTTCTAAAAAGCATAAGAATGATACTATATTAGTCCAAGTCTATGTGGATGATATAATATTTAGGTCTACTAATGATAGTCTCTGTAAGAGATTTGCTAAGTTAATGCACAACAAATTTGAAATGAGCATGATGGGAGAGCTGAAGTTCTTTCTCGGATTACAAGTAAATCAAAGGTTAGATGGAATATTTATTTTTCAATCCAAGTATCTCAAGGAACTCCTCAAAAAATATAATCTAGAGGATTCTGCATCAGCAAGGACTCCGTCATCTACAGTTGTCAAGCGTGGACCATGTGAAAACTCCATTAAGGTAGACGTCACGAGCTACAGAGGTATGATTGGCTCATTACTCTATCTTACTGCAAGCAGACCAGATATTATGTATGTTACATGCTTATGTGTAAGGTTCCAAGCGGATCCTAGAGATATTCATCTCGTTGCTGTAAAACGAATCTTGAGATATCTTAAGGGAACACCAAATCAAGGTATTTGGTACCCTAAAGAATCTGGCTTTAACCTTGTTGGATATACAGATTCAGATTACGCAGGAAGTGTTGTTGATAGGAAAAGCACCTCAGGGAATTGTCAATTCCTAGGTAGCAGGCTAGTCTCATGGTATAGCAAGAAACAACAAACAGTTTCCAACTCAACGACCGAGGCTGAATACATTACTGTTGGCAGCTGTTGTGCTCAGATCTTGTGGATTAGGAACCAGCTACGGGACTATGGCTCTGTATTGAACAAAATTCCTATTTTATGTGACAATACAAGTGCAATAGCCATCACCAATAGCCCTGTGCAGCACACGATGACCAAGCACATTCACATCAGGTATCATTTTATTAGAGAGCACGTCATGAATGTTACTGTTGAACTATTTTTTGTTCCAACAGAAGAACAAATAGCAGATATTTTCACTAAACCTCTTGATGAATCCACATTTACCAGATTAGTTGGTAAATTGGGTATATTAAATAGTTTTAGTGATTAAACTAGTTAATATCTGAGATCTGTTATTGTATGAATTTACAAATGAATTTTTCATGAATAAAAAATTAATTCGCAAATTTATTTTATCATTTATACCATATTTATTGCTTATTCTATGGAATTTTATTATCTTATCTTATTTATTTATTCAACTTGTTAATTTTAATATCTCAGGATATTTTATTTTCTCTAAAAATATTTTTCTATGAATTTTATTTGCTAAAATTCAAAAGAAATCTTTTTTGGACTAAAATATAGTTATATCTGGATATTTTAATTTGTATATATTGTCTGTATTTATTCTATATTATATAAAGTTTTTTTTTGCATTTCTATTTTTAAGCGTTTTTGTGTTTGTTATATATATAACTGCAATGACAATCAGCAAGACTATTGAAATTGTCTTGTTGAAAGTCATTCCAGTTTAACTTTATTCATTTTAATGTTCAGTATAGTTTTATACTGGCAAGACAATCGGTATGACAATCAATTGTCTTGCCAGTTATAAAACTTATATTATATATATTTCTATTTTCATTTTGTACTAGAATGACAATCGGTTTGACTATCGATTGTCTTTCCAGCTTATTCGTTCCTTTTTTCCTGGTATGACTATCGGTATGACAATCCAGGATTGTCATACCAGTTATTTTACTTAAACGTTTTTCTGTTTAGTTTTGTTCTTTCATTTTTTTCTATCTTTCTCTCTCAAACCGTCATCTGCTTCCTTGTATCAAAACCAAATCGCCATTTCCTTTCTCTGTTTTGCTCGAGTTCTTACTCAACACTCTTAATCTTTACTTCTGAGTATATACATACACGTGTATACATACAGAAGTGCTGCCCATTTTGTTCTAATAAAATATAAATCAGTTCTTTCATTTGAAATTGGGTGTGTTTTTTTTTCATTTTGTTTTTATATTCAAAACCCCAATTCGTTTTTTGTACTCCATCTGGTATTGTGTCGTGGGTTTGTAAAATCTGTTCGTCTACTGAGTTTGTGGGATAAAAATCAACAAGATACATTTTTTTTAATTTTTTGGATATAATTGAATTAATTCGAATTATTAATTATTTTTTAATTCGAATTTTCTTAATTTAATTCTTAAAATTCTGAAAGTGTGTGTCTTATTGAATGTATTAAAATGGCTCTCAATTTCCATATTGTCTCGCATAATCATGTTGGGTTTTTTAATCCAGAAAATTGTAATGTTGAGAAATTTAAGCCATGGATTCGATTTTTAAATGATCATTCGATTGTTAGCTCCGCTATTAAATCAAATGTTCTATTAAATGTCGACATGCTTAGACTGATTTGCACAACTTCTACTGTGGCCGCTGATTCTAACTCTTTTTCATTCACCGTGGCTAACACACAGTATGTAGTTGATGAAATAGTTATCAATAGAGCTTTAAATTTTCCAATGGACAATTTTGTTAATTTACCCACTGATAATGAGATTTCAAACTTTTTCCATGCTATTCAGTATCAGGGAGTGATTAATTTGACTAAGCTGTCTAAGTCATATTTGGTCTCTGAATGGGATATTTTATTCGATACACTTTCCAAAGTGTTTGTCAACTGCACTAAATCCAATTTTCACAACTTCACTTCCGCTTTGCAGTATATTGGTCTTGCGGTTGTTTTCAATCAAAGGATCAATTTTGGTAAATTACTTTTACCCATTATTCTGAGACGTCTCACTGCAGCCAAGCGCGATCATTCTACGAATCGTAGGGTTTCTTGCTACTACGCTCGATTTCTTATGCTTATAGAAGAACATCTTCTGACCCCTGAGCATAAGGCTCTTTTTGCAAACTCATCAGTAGCTGAACCATCTCCTGTAAACAAAAAGATCTACACACGAAAAGACATAACCTTTAAATTCATGCAAGTTCCAGTACTTGTATCTGCTTTCATGGCCGACTTCATTCCTTTACCAGTTTTTGCTCTTCCCGATCATGAACAACAACCTCAACCTCCAGTGGTACAAGCCACCCATGCACAGACTTCAGATGCTCTTCCACTGCAGGTAATACTTCCTGAATCTTAAACTATTCCTACTTCTGATGTAAGACCCTCAGTGGTTGATAGGGCTGACCATGAAGTTGTAGACCCACAGCTTCAATCCCAGGTCATAGAGCCAAACACAGAGTCACAACTTATCTCAAACTCTCCCCCACTATCAAAAATGTTACTGAGAAGGTTAGTTGGAAGTAGTGTGTTTTTAGATGTGGATGAACCCTCAGCTCTGCCTCCTCCCAAGAAGAGAAGAACATATACTGAGGCATCTGAAATCCCATCCTTGTCCCCCCAACAGGACATGGACTTTAAAATGGCCACTGCACAGTTACTAGAGCCATCCTCTCAACAGGATGAATCTATTGAAATTCGCCATTGGGCCATGGTATTTTGTACTAAGTCAAGCACCCTTCCATTACTCACAATGGAAGTAAACATACCAATAGATGACACTCAGGACACAGAGAGAGGAGTGCACATTGAGTCTGTTACAGTGCCTTCCATAGTTACGGCAGAAGAGCAGTCACATGCTTCAGAGGGAAAATCTGACTCTCAGCCACCTCTAATAGAGTCATTTTCTCCCCTTCCAGATCCAACACCTCTGGCTCCCTCACGGGATTCTCCACTCACAGATTTATCTGGAGAAAGTGCAGGGCAACTCGGTCAGTCTATCCCTGAAATAATTCAGACATCTATTTCCCATGAAAAGATAGATTTGGCTGAGGATCGGGACCCGCGAATTCCCATTGCATCACTACTAACCTCTCTTGAAAAGGCTAGGGTGATTTCAATTTCAGGTACAGAAGAATAGCAACAGGATGGCTCCTCACGAACAACTATACTGAGAGAAACACAAGCACGTGAGTTGAGCGAACCAGAAATGAGAGATATTCAGGTGAGCGCACACACAGACACAAACACTGAAAACCTATTAGCTCAAATTGCTGCTCTGATGGAACAACTTGTTAAAAGTCAGGCTGAGGCTCAGACATTCAAAGCACAAGTGGTTGAACGGTCTTCTTCTTCCACCTCTGTCAATAATCAGCTGGCACTCATCAGGAATGCTATCTCAAATTTGAAGACCACTGTTGTACCCAAGCTTAACTCCTTTCAGGAATCTCCAACTTTTTCAGCTGAAGACATTTCAAACTTCTGCTCTATCCATACTAGAATGAATTCTCTTGAAGATCTGATTGAAATGAACCATTCACTGGACTCTTCTAGATTTTTGAAGATAGAAAAGGGCATGGAACATCTCAATGAAGGGATGAAGCATTTGTATTTCATGATAAAAAAATTCTCACTATCCTAATGAAGAGCAAATGACATTCTTTGAAGGGCCGTCTGGTGAAGGCTCGGGCTCTGGAGGTCATGAAGGGTCTAAAGGGAAATCTGTAGAGGATTCCTCAACAAAGGGGGATAAGCAAGGGAGAAGTGGAAAAGGAAAAGAAAAATATTTTTCTGCTGGAGAGACAAGGAAGGCTGATGATGTCTACTATAGTGGAGAGCAAGATGACTTCGATATTCTTGATGTTCCCACTGAAACAGTCTTGGAAGAAAAAGCTAGTATCTTTGAAGCTGAAGAGGAAAGTAATTTTGATGACTGGGAAGAGGAAGCTCCAGTGGATCCTATTTTTGAGAAAGAGTTCCAGAAGCAGCAGTCAGAGTTGATGAGAAAAGAAGTTGAACTGAAAAAGATATCTCAGATCATTGACATGAAGAAAGAAATCCAAAGAACAGAAACTCTTGAAAAGCAGCGTCTTCATGACATTAAAGCTGAAGAAAGAAGAAGAGATGTCAATATGAAGATTGGTGTAAAATGGGATGAAGCAAGAAGAGTATTGATATACCTCAGCTGAGCATAAACAATGATAGGGAGTTTCTACATCTTCTCGATAGGCTGGAAATTTCTAATCCAAACAATGACGTGTACATGAATGCTATCAAGACTAAAATCTCAAGGATGTCAGATGCTTTTGACAAAATATTAAATGAAATGAGCATCTTTATATATTGTCAGAGTGAAGGATCTTTCAAGGTATCACTTCACCTGTTTGAGAATCGTTCTTTATCTGAGATTTGGGTTCTTCTCAACAAAGTCAAAAGAAGCTCAGAATTGAATGAAGTCCTTCATGAAAGGCTAAACGAGTTTGCTAATAGGGCTAGTCCTCAAGTGGTCAACTTACCCTTTCAAGTAAGATTCTTTAAGTCTGACTGTCTTCAAATCTTCCATCTCGATTCACAATCTCTTAAAGACTACTCTGCTAAGCATCTTGTCTGGATGGAACATCATTTAAGAACTGCTGGATACTCATCTGAGTTGAAAACTCAAGCTGCTGATCTGATTCAAGCTTACTATGAAAAGAACATCAAAAGGTACAATCAGTTTAAGAATAAGCTAAAGTCAGTTAGGGTTCAACCAGTTAGACCAGTCAGTTTCTCTTCAGAAAGGGATCGTGTCTATGACAAGGAGCTGCTGCAAGATTTCGAAGAAGGTGAATTCAGAAGTGAAGACAACTGAATTCAAATAGCTCAAAACTTAATGTAATATGCTTAGAGCTTAATGAATCAAGATAGACAAATGTATTCATATGTTCAGTCTAGAGGAACATCTATCTTGTATTCACTTGTAAATTTCTTTTGGAATCTGGAAAATGTTAAATATAATCCAGAACTTTTCTGCTATTTACTTTGCATTTCTGTTTACATCTTTTTCTTATTTGTTAGTTGAGTTATCCTCTAGGTATTTGTTGTTATTGTCTAACAAACAAATAGGGGGATATTGAAAGGCATATGTCATAGCCTATTTATTTATTCGAGGATTTAACTCAACTCAAATAAGAATGTAACAAGTAAATCGTGGATCTATCGTCAAAGAGATCTCACAAAGTAACATCTGTCAAAGGATTCAGAAATAATGTTCATCTACAGACTTGAGAAATTAATTTCTGGAAGAAGTTCAAGAAATTGATCAAGTTTCAGTGATATAAATCAAGATTGTGGATTTAATCAAGTGACAGAGATCTTGTTAGGGTATCAAATAACTACAGGGATTTAATCTGAAGAAAATCAAGTTATCAAAGTCAAGACATGAAGAAATGTCACGAAAGTTAGTCACTCATGAACCAGACAGTACATCGAGTGTCAACAATGAAGTGGTGGAATTGATTCATAATTTTCAGAATATTTTAAGAAGAATGGTTGCTATTCAAGAGTAGTATTAATTCTCTATTAATTAGTTAAGTCATATAATTTAATTAAGAAAATGAATTATATCTACAAAGATTAATTTATTGATTAATTGATTAATTAATTCTGAATTAATAATATGAATTTTTAGAATTGATTTTGAATTTATATTCAATATTAAGTCAGCAAGACAATCATTTGAACTGGTATGACAATCAATTGTCATACCGAAAGTCATGTCGGTTCAATCAATTGTCATGCTGATTGTCTTGCCAGTTCAATCAATTATCATGCCAATTGTCTTGCCAGTACAATCAATTGTCATGCCGATTGTCTTGCCAGTTCAATCAATTATCATGCCAATTGTCTTGCTAGTTCAACGGATTGTCTCACCGATTGTCTTGCCGGTTCAATTGAATTGTGTTGATTGAATTATTAAAGTAAAGCAGCAAGAGACATTCAATGACTTGATCAGACAATTGAATACACTTCAACCAACTCAAGAACATAGAAACAAAAGCAGCCGCAGAAGCATTTCATCTTTTAACTGCATTTCACGTTCATTAATTTCTAGTCGTTAAAGTTAAATCCAAACCACTAGAAATCATTCTCTTGTTCTTGTGTAACTATCTAGCGGATCAAAATCCCTAGAACTTAATCTCAAATTGCTTTTAGCATTTGATCTTTTTATTGCAAAAATAGAAAAAGTTCATGTCGAATTTATTCTAGATTTATGATAATTTATTTGAGATTAATTCCTTGTAAACGATACCGTTGTTGTAACACCTTTCAAGTTTAATAATAGTTTTATTTAACTTGAATTTTGTTTCTCTTTTTTATTCCGCATTAAATTCGATTAAATGGTAAAGTTTGTATTCAACTCCCCCTCTACAAACATATTGGGACCTAACACTATCAACAAGCAAAACGCTTGGGGGAACTTCGATATGGTTCGATGATTCCAAATAGATGATAGGATTCTTAAAAGGACAAGGGAGGGGTAGAGATCCAGTACTTCATGGACTGGGGAGACTACCATATTTATGTTCCGTATGAGAAGGTACCATGTGTACCGAAGGACATAGGAAGTATGCAAAATATACCCAGGCTGAATGGGGAAGCATATAAAGCCCGAATGCGGCTAGGGTGATAACCGGGATACGAAGGTGTCGTCCTTCTACTAGTAGAAAAGGTTACTATTTCCGTAGTACGATTGATCGTCGTATGCGGTGGCTCCAACAAATGTCCTATTCTTCCAATTGGAATTGTGATGCAACATCGTAACCCAAGCCTAGGTGTTGGGTTTACCATTAAGGTATTTGCAGGATAATAAATCATTAAAGAATTATTTTCAAAAGAAGGTGTGTATCACCAATGAAAACTATTTTTGAATAAAACATAAATATCATATATGATATTTTACTTGAGTTTATCATATAGTCATTTCATACTGTACATTATTATGCTGGGCATTATAGCTCACACTTGTTTTCTTAAATTGACACAACACAACAGTGAATCAAGATGCTTATCATGAAACTCACTGTCTGGAAACGGGTAGGAAATGGCCAGCTTTTCCGTAGGATGTTTGGTGTTGTACCACAGGTAGACCGAATAAGCTGGATTGGTTTTCAGTTGTTTTTAGTCCGGCTTATTTATAAGTATGACTTATATAAGGTAATGAATAAAAAAACAAATATTTGGCCGACGGACTAGCTTTACTTAAAGGTTATTCCCCGGTAAGACTAAATTACTTTTGGGTTGTAATAATTATCATTTTTTGGTTTGATTTACTCTAGTAATGAATGGTTCTTTTTCAAGACAATCACCTATAAGTGTGTGTCTGTGTGATAAGTGTGGGGTCGTAAAGTGTGAGTATTTATCTATTGTGATACGAGGTATGTGGTATATAGTGATTAAAATGGTGTGGCTTCCGAGAGCCTTAGGTTATTAAATATTGGAAACGATAGGATATAAAATACATAGACATAAGAATAATAAATAATCAATTAGAGCTCAAGTCGAGTTCGTCGTCAGGCTACATGGGTAGTCTGGGCAGTTTTACCCTCAAGGGAATTCCGACTCTAAGTTAGTAACACATTGTCTATTGTGTCAGGTACAAGTGGAGCCTATGGTGGAGGTTGACCCTGTTAATAATGTTATGGCCCCTGAGCGTGACCCTACTCCCGAGCCGGATGACCTACCCATTGATGACTCAGATGATGACCTTACTGAGGATGCCCCGAAGGAGGAGACTGACCTTCCTGTCCCCATAGCTGATGACGTTGAGATGCCCCAGGGAGATGACTTAGGCTGGAGGGATGTAGAGATGTACCCTCTCCCGACTGTTCGCTCTCCTACACCACACCTAGGGATGCAAAGCTCTTTGCCCTATACTGATGACAATAAGGGGGATGGGATGGATGCGCAGACTTACGAGGCTTATAAAATATCCTCTAGCGACCCAGACTCACCTCTACCACCCCCAGCGACCATACATGTAGCTGTACACGATTGGATAGTGGCTCAGCTTAACACCGAGCTCACCGCAACATCTGCCCGCATCAGAGAGCTACGACAGGCGCAGACAACTCAGAGAGCCATCAGACTAGGATATCCAGGGGACTTTAGAGCTGCTTTCCGGGCCATAGCCCATAGAGAGATTGATGGGATGAAGCTCCGTAACCGGGGTCAGATGAGGATAACGGCGGTTGGAGGATACATCCCGGTAGTTAACGCAGAGCTGATGTTGACAGGAGCAATGAGGAGAGTGCATGACCTCACGCACAGTGACAGTGACTGAGGGACTAGTGACTATTTATGGACCTTTGAAGAAGGCTGGGTGACTTGTCACCAATTTTGATAGGATAGCTAGTAGTAGATAGCGTTCCTAGCCCTTCAGGGTACACGGTTTATGTATTTGCATTCAGTATTCAGGACAAGTAATGATGTATTATAATCAGGCCATGTATGAACTCAGTTAGTTGTTTTATCCACAAGATATGATTGGGAGACCTTATGGTATATATATCTAGCAGTTAGTAAGAAATGGATTTTTATATTATTGCACTTGATAAAAACATGCTAGATAATAAATGACATGCTTACATATGAATATATTAATCTAATTGTAAAATATTTGCAACTAAATTGACAAATTTCATTATCAGAATGATGCCACCCCGTAGAAGAGGAACCAGGGCTGTAATACCCCAACTTTTCAGAAAATAGTTATACTTAAATATTCAGCTAAAACTCCAAATTAAATCCATAATAAGAATAAGTTTCTAGTTTTTCATAAAATTCTAAAATCCCAGACAGAAATAAAATCATCTAAGCTGAAAATAAAGAAAATCTTGGGAGACGCAGCTCCAATACAAACATAATCACTAAAATATTATTCCAAAGCATCCACCTTTAAGATGTCGCAAAAGCTAAGCACTTGAAAATTTGTGAGTAATGAGCCAAGAGCCCAGCAAGAAAACAATTCTACACTAGTGGATCAAGTATCAGAAATTTATAAAACAAAAATCATTTTCCAAAATCCATATGACATAAGATATAAAATTCGCTAAGGCCACAAATACCTGGTGACACAGTATCAAAAGTTCATAATTTCTGTCAATAATGCGCCAATTACTAAGGTATCATAGAGTGTGCGCTCCCGAAGGCATCATAAGTAGCACTCCCTAGTAAGGTATCAAAGGCTAGTTCCGGAACTATACGCAATTACTAACTGGTTCTTAAGTCAGAGCTCACTGGGAATTCTTATTTCTAAAATAGGGTACTTGATCCATAAATTTTAAAACAAAAGCAGTGCAAAAATATTTAAAAGATTTTAAAATAAAATATAGTGTGAAGAGTTAACTTACCTTAATAGCAATATCTCCCAAATTATGTTGCCAAAATGAACCTAGACATACACACATACACTTAATATAATAATCAGAATGTTAACATGTACATGTCACTAAGCTAACCACATTTTAACTTTATAAAGCTTAACCCACAATAACAATTAAATGTCACTACAAGTAACAAAATAAATTCATATTGACATATAAATACGATCATTCTCATATAATAGTTCAAAATAGTGTACCGACAAATAAAAAAAACTCAACACTTAAATACATTATATATAATAATAATAAATCAAGTATATGTAAACTATTTAAATTCAGAATAAAATAGATGTACGTTTAATATTTACTATCTATATAATCTTTAAAATAAAATAACAAAGATAAATAAAATAGGTAACATATGCTTAGGATTATGCAAGTGGACAAAATATCAATATTGGTGTATAAAATTTTCATAACCTTAGGTGTGAAAATATCATTATACAAAATAAGTATAACCAATTTAATAAATGAGCATATATTTAATTGGTGCACTAATCTAAATGCATATCTAAATCAAACATATATTTAACATATAACACATGAATTATTATACATGCACAAAACACATAATTATAAACATAAATTCATGCATTAAATATTTACAAAAAAATAGTGATTGTTAACTAAAACATTTAATAATCAACATCAAACCAAATGATTAAATTAAGTAAACTATAGTGTTATACACATAACCATGAAACTAAATAATAAAATAAACTAATAATAATTGAATTAGAGTAGTCATACATAAGTTCACAAAAATGTAATTTAATTATATATATATATATATATAGAAGTATGCAATAAACATGTAAAATACATAAGTAAAAATATAGGAAATAGAACGTACCTGAAAAGAGAAGATGTTATACAAAGATAAAATGATACGCTAATAGCCTATTTATACACAAGTTGGTTCAACTAATACTCCGATTCAATGGGTTAGTGGGTACGTGATCACAAATTTAAACAAACATTATCTTTTCTTAACATGTAGTGTTTGACTGAGTTTTTCAAATACACATAACACGTACTAATAAATATACACAACATAACTACACCAATTTTTAAATTCTAGTCATAAAATAAATATATGTTAAATTAAAATTATGCACATATAAATTAAAACAATTTTTTTAACCTTACTTAAACATTTTGGATAACTAGAAATGTTTATTTTTAATATAAAAATACGCGTCTTTAGATTTAATAACAAATCTATATAATAAAATAATATTTTTCTTATATAACCAAATAATTAAAAATGCGAAAAATGTATATATATATATATATAATTATAAAAATCATGGTTATTACATTCTACCCTCTTTAAAAAAATTTGGTCCCCAAATTTAAACATACCAAAAACATTTAATGATACCAAAAATATTTCTGCATCGAGAAAGTCAGAAAATATTTAACCAAAAAAAATAAAAGTAGTTTTTTTTTTTGGAAACACAAATAACTAAACTCATAACTCAGAGGTTAAGCCTAAAAGGGCAGTCTAGAGGAAGCTAACCTAGGCTTCTGAATACCAACTGTAATACCCCAACTTTTCAGAAAATAGTTATACTTAAATATTCAGCTAAAACTCCAAATTAAATCCATAATAAGAATAAGTTTCTAGTTTTTCATAAAATTCTAAAATCCCAGACAGAAATAAAATCATCTAAGCTAAAAATAAAGCAAATCTTGGGAGACGCAGCTCCAATACAAACATAATCACTAAAATATTGTTCCAAAGTATCCACCTTTAAGATGTCGCAAAAGCTAAGCACCTAAAAATTTGTGAGTAATGAGCCAAGAGCCCAGCAAGAAAACAATTCTACACTAGTGGATCAAGTATCAGAATTTTATAAAACAAAAATCATTTTCCAAAATCCATATGACATAAGATATAAAATTCGCTAAGGCCACAAATACCTGGTGACACAGTATCAAAAGTTCATAATTTCTGTCAATAATGCGCCAATTACTAAGGTATCATAGAGTGTGCGCTCCCGAAGGCATCATAAGTAGCACTCCCTAGTAAGGTATCAAAGGCTAGTTCCGGAACTATACACAATTACTAACTGGTTCTTAAGTCAGAGCTCACTGGGAATTCTTATTTCTAAAATAGGGTACTTGATCCATAAATTTTAAAACAAAAGCAGTGCAAAAATATTTAAAAGATTTTAAAATAAAATATAGTGTGAAGAGTTAACTTACCTTAATAGCAATATCTCCCAAATTATGTTGCCAAAATGAACCTAGACATACACACATACACTTAATATAATAATCAGAATGTTAACATGTACATGCCACTAAGCTAACCACATTTTAACTTTATAAAGCTTAACCCACAATAACAATTAAATGTCACTACAAGTAACAAAATAAATTCATATTGACATATAAATACGATCATTCTCATATAATAGTTCAAAATAGTGTACCGACAAATAAAAAAAACTCAACACTTAAATACATTATATATAATAATAATAAATCAAGTATATGTAAACTATTTAAATTCAGAATAAAATAGATGTACGTTTAATATTTACTATCTATATAATCTTTAAAATAAAATAACAAAGATAAATAAAATAGGTAACATATGCTTAGGATTATGCAAGTGGACAAAATATCAATATTGGTGTATAAAATTTTCATAACCTTAGGTGTGAAAATATCATTATACAAAATAAGTATAACCAATTTAATAAATGAGCATATATTTAATTGGTGCACTAATCTAAATGCATATCTAAATCAAACATATATTTAACATATAACACATGAATTATTATACATGCACAAAATACATAATTATAAACATAAATTCATGCATTAAATATTTACAAAAAAAAGTGATTGTTAACTAAAACATTTAATAATCAACATCAAACCAAATGATTAAATTAAGTAAACTATAGTGTTATACACATAACCATGAAACTAAATAATAAAATAAACTAATAATAATTGAATTAGAGTAGTCATACATAAGTTCACAAAAATATAATTTAATTATATATATATATATATATATATATATATATATAGAAGTATGCAATAAACATGTAAAATACATAAGTAAAAATATAGGAAATAGAACGTACCTGAAAAGAGAAGATGTTATACAAAGATAAAATGATACGCTAATAGCCTATTTATACACAAGTTGGTTCAACTAATACTCCGATTCAATGGGTTAGTGGGTACGTGATCACAAATTTAAACAAACATTATCTTTTCTTAACATGTAGTGTTTGACTGAGTTTTTCAAATACACATAACACGTACTAATAAATATACACAACATAACTACACCAATTTTTAAATTCTAGTCATAAAATAAATATATGTTAAATTAAAATTATGCACATATAAATTAAAACAATTTTTTTAACCTTACTTAAACATTTTGGATAACTAGAAATGTTTATTTTTAATATAAAAATACGCGTCTTTAGATTTAATAACAAATCTATATAATAAAATAATATTTTTCTTATATAACCAAATAATTAAAAATGCGAAAAATGTATATATATATAATTATAAAAATCATGGTTATTACATTCTACCCTCTTTAAAAAAATTTGGTCCCCAAATTTAAACATACCAAAAACATTTAATGATACCAAAAATATTTCTGCATCGAGAAAGTCAGAAAATATTTAACCAAAAAAAATAAAAGTAGTTTTTTTTTTGGAAACACAAATAACTAAACTCATAACTCAGAGGTTAAACCTAAAAGGGCAGTCTAGAGGAAGCTAACCTAGGCTCTGAATACCAACTGTAATACCCCAACTTTTCAGAAAATAGTTATACTTAAATATTCAGCTAAAACTCCAAATTAAATCCATAATAAGAATAAGTTTCTAGTTTTTCATAAAATTCTAAAATCCCAGACAGAAATAAAATCATCTAAGCTAAAAATAAAGCAAATCTTGGGAGACGCAGCTCCAATACAAACATAATCACTAAAATATTGTTCCAAAGTATCCACCTTTAAGATGTCGCAAAAGCTAAGCACCTAAAAATTTGTGAGTAATGAGCCAAGAGCCCAGCAAGAAAACAATTCTACACTAGTGGATCAAGTATCAGAATTTTATAAAACAAAAATCATTTTCCAAAATCCATATGACATAAGATATAAAATTCGCTAAGGCCACAAATATCTGGTGACACAGTATCAAAAGTTCATAATTTCTGTCAATAATGCGCCAATTACTAAGGTATCATAGAGTGTGCGCTCCCGAAGGCATCATAAGTAGCACTCCCTAGTAAGGTATCAAAGGCTAGTTCCGGAACTATACGCAATTACTAACTGGTTCTTAAGTCAGAGCTCACTGGGAATTCTTATTTCTAAAATAGGGTACTTGATCCATAAATTTTAAAACAAAAGCAGTGCAAAAATATTTAAAAGATTTTAAAATAAAATATAGTGTGAAGAGTTAACTTACCTTAATAGCAATATCTCCCAAATTATGTTGCCAAAATGAACCTAGACATACACACATACACTTAATATAATAATCAGAATGTTAACATGTACATGCCACTAAGCTAACCACATTTTAACTTTATAAAGCTTAACCCACAATAACAATTAAATGTCACTACAAGTAACAAAATAAATTCATATTGACATATAAATACGATCATTCTCATATAATAGTTCAAAATAGTGTACCGACAAATAAAAAAAACTCAACACTTAAATACATTATATATAATAATAATAAATCAAGTATATGTAAACTATTTAAATTCAGAATAAAATAGATGTACGTTTAATATTTACTATCTATATAATCTTTAAAATAAAATAACAAAGATAAATAAAATAGGTAACATATGCTTAGGATTATGCAAGTGGACAAAATATCAATATTGGTGTATAAAATTTTCATAACCTTAGGTGTGAAAATATCATTATACAAAATAAGTATAACCAATTTAATAAATGAGCATATATTTAATTGGTGCACTAATCTAAATGCATATCTAAATCAAACATATATTTAACATATAACACATGAATTATTATACATGCACAAAACACATAATTATAAACATAAATTCATGCATTAAATATTTACAAAAAAATAGTGATTGTTAACTAAAACATTTAATAATCAACATCAAACCAAATGATTAAATTAAGTAAACTATAGTGTTATACACATAACCATGAAACTAAATAATAAAATAAACTAATAGTAATTGAATTAGAGTAGTCATACATAAGTTCACAAAAATGTAATTTAATTATATATATATATAAGTATGCAATAAACATGTAAAATACATAAGTAAAAATATAGGAAATAGAACGTAGTGAAAAGAGAAGATGTTATACAAAGATAAAATGATACGCTAATAGCCTATTTATACACAAGTTGGTTCAACTAATACTCCGATTCAATGGGTTAGTGGGTACGTGATCACAAATTTAAACAAACATTATCTTTTCTTAACATGTAGTGTTTGACTAAGTTTTTCAAATACACATAACACGTACTAATAAATATACACAACATAACTACACCTATTTTTAAATTCTAGTCATAAAATAAATATATGTTAAATTAAAATTATGCACATATAAATTAAAACAATTTTTTTAACCTTACTTAAACATTTTGGATAACTAGAAATGTTTATTTTTAATATAAAAATACGCGTCTTTAGATTTAATAACAAATCTATATAATAAAATAATATTTTTCTTATATAACGAAATAATTAAAAATGCAAAAAATTTATATATATATATAATTACAAAAATCATGGTTATTACATTCTACCCTCCTTAAAAAAATTTGGTCCCCAAATTTAAACATACCAAAAACATTTAATGATACCAAAAATATTTCTGCATCGAGAAAGTCAGAAAATATTTAACCAAAAAAAATAAAAGTAGTTTTTTTTTGGAAACACAAATAACTAAACTCATAACTCAGAGGTTAAGCCTAAAAGGGCAGTCTACAGGAAGCTAACCTAGGCTCTGAATACCAACTGTAATACCCCAACTTTTCAGAAAATAGTTATACTTAAATATTCAACTAAAACTCCAAATTAAATCCATAATAAGAATAAGTTTCTAGTTTTTCATAAAATTCTAAAATCCCAGACAGAAATAAAATCATCTAAGCTGAAAATAAAGCAAATCTTGGGAGACGCAGCTCCAATACAAACATAATCACTAAAATATTGTTCCAAAGCATCCACCTTTAAGATGTCGCAAAAGCTAAGCACCTGAAAATTTGTGAGTAATGAGCCAAGAGCCCAGCAAGAAAATAATTCTACATTAGTGGATCAAGTATCAGAATTTTATAAAACAAAAATCATTTTCCAAAATCCATATGACATAAGATATAAAATTCGCTAAGGCCACAAATACCTGGTGACACAGTATCAAAATTTCATAATTTCTGTCAATAATGCGCTCCTTACTAAGGTATCATAGAGTGTGCGCTCCCGAAGGCATCATAAGTAGCACTCCCTAGTAAGGTATCAAAGGCTAGTTCCGGAACTATACGCAATTACTAACTGGTTCATAAGTCAGAGCTTACTGGGAATTCTTATTTCTAAAATAGGGTACTTGATCCATAAATTTTAAAACAAAAGCAGTCCAAAAATATTTAAAAGATTTTAAAATAAAATATAGTGTGAAGAGTTAACTTACCTTAATAGCAATATCTCCCAAATTATGTTGCCAAAATGAACCTAGACATACACACATACACTTAATATAATAATCAGAATGTTAACATGTACATGCCACTAAGCTAACCACATTTTAACTTTATAAAGCTTAACCCACAATAACAATTAAATGTCACTACAAGTAACAAAATAAATTCATATTGACATATAAATACGATCATTCTCATATAATAGTTCAAAATAGTGTACCGACAAATAAAAAAAACTCAACACTTAAATACATTATATATAATAATAATAAATCAAGTATATGTAAACTATTTAAATTCAGAATAAAATAGATGTACGTTTAATATTTACTATCTATATAATCTTTAAAATAAAATAACAAAGATAAATAAAATAGGTAACATATGCTTAGGATTATGCAAGTGGACAAAATATCAATATTGGTGTATAAAATTTTCATAACCTTAGGTGTGAAAATATCATTATACAAAATAAGTATAACCAATTTAATAAATGAGCATATATTTAATTGGTGCACTAATCTAAATGCATATCTAAATCAAACATATATTTAACATATAACACATGAATTATTATACATGCACAAAACACATAATTATAAACATAAATTCATGCATTAAATATTTACAAAAAAATAGTGATTGTTAACTAAAACATTTAATAATCAACATCAAACCAAATGATTAAATTAAGTAAACTATAGTGTTATACACATAACCATGAAACTAAATAATAAAATAAACTAATAATAATTGAATTAGAGTAGTCATACATAAGTTCGCAAAAATGTAATTTAATTATATATATATATATATATATATATATATATATATATAGAAGTATGCAATAAACATGTAAAATACATATGTAAAAATATAGGAAATAGAACGTACCTGAAAAGAGAAGATGTTATACAAAGATAAAATGATATGCTAATTGCCTATTTATACACAAGTTGGTTCAACTAATACTCCCATTCAATGGGTTAGTGGGTACGTGATCACAAATTTAAACAAACATTATCTTTTCTTAACATGTAGTGTTTGACTGAGTTTTTCAAATACACATAACACGTACTAATAAATATACACAACATAAGTACACCTATTTTTAAATTCTAGTCATAAAATAAATATATGTTAAATTAAAATTATGCACATATAAATTAAAACAATTTTTTTAACCTTACTTAAACATTTTGGATAACTAGAAATATTTATTTTTAATATAAAAATACGCGTCTTTAGAATTAATAACAAATCTATATAATAAAATAATATTTTTCTTATATAACCAAATAATTAAAAATGCAAAAAATGTATATATATAATTACAAAAATCATGGTTATTACAAGGGCATAGGCCGCAGAATCTGTTAACCAACAACGGAATGAACCTGACCCTGTAGTGAATGAAAGAACTAAAGAAGACCTAGACTATAATGAATATGATGAGGAAGAATATGTAGAAGAAGTGGCTGAGGATACCCATCAGGGAGAGAACCCCATGAATGAGTTTATGGAACTTTTAAGAGAAAATCTGAACCAACAGCCCATCCTACTACAGCTGCATGCTGCCCAACAGACTGCAGCCACTACCTTTAGGGCGTTCAAACCCCCAGAGTTTCTAGGATCTGCCGACCCCGTTGAAGCATGGGCCTGGCTCAAGGAGATAGAAAAGTCCTTCGAGATACTAGGTGTGGAAGAACGACACAAGACCATTTTCACTTCTTACATGCTGAAAGGAGAAGCTAATTACTGGTGGAAGTCCAAACAAAACCTAGAAACTGATGTTGGGATTCCATGGGATAGATTTACCCGCCTGTTCTTAGACAAGTATTTCCCTAAGTTTATGGAGAACCAGATGGAGATTAAGTTTCTGGAGTTGAAACAGGATAAGATGACAGTGGCAGAGTATGAGGCCAAGTTTACTGAGCTGTCAAGATTTGTGCCTGGGTTCGTGAATACAGAAGAGAAGAAAGTGTGAAGGTTTCAGCTTGGTCTGAAATAGTGGATCCAGAACCGAGTGGAAGTACTAGAGCTGAAAAATTACGCCACCTTAGTACAGAAAGCCTCAATTATTGAAGCTGGCAGTGAGCAAAATTTGAAGGAAAAGGAAAATAGGAAGAGGAAGATAGGAAGCCAAGGCGAAGGAGGGGGAGTAGGAACCGGGAACAGGAGCCTTCCAAGAAGGTTCATCAGGGGAGTGGTGTCCCAACCTGCGAGAGGCCCCGAATTTAGAAAGGCCCCTAGCGAGAGTGTTGGCCAGGACGGCGGACAATCTAGGGCAACATTTCATAGTCAACCCCGCTCCCCAATACCGGAATGTCAAACATGTGAAAGAAGACACATTGGAGTGTGCAGCCAGGCGAGAGCCCCTCTGAAATGTTATAGGTGCGACCAACCTGGACACCTTGCCAACAACTGCCCCCAACATAGCAGGATATGTTTCCAATGTAGAAAGGTAGGGCACATGAGGAAGGATTGCCCGGCATTGAAGCCCCCAGCCTCAGGGATGAGCAGAGCTGCATCCAATCGACCCCCAGCTGCTAGGACCTTCAACATGACCGTTCGGGATGCTTTCCGAAACACTGACATAATAGCAGGTACCCTTTTGTTGAATTCTGAACATGCAAATGTCCTATTTAATTCTGGAGAAAACAAGTCATTTATATCCCAAGATTTTTCTAAAAAGCTAAAACTTAACGGCGTACCCTTACGTGAGATATTACAAATGGAAATAGCAAACAAAGAAATAATTCCTGTGAATCAAGTACACCCTAAATGCAAGTTGAAATTAGAAGGGAAAGTCTTCGTAGTTGACCTAATCCCATTTGCGTTAGGAGAATTTGTTGTAATCTTAGGATTGGATTGGTTATCCAGTAATGGAGCGCAAATAGATTGTGAACGGAAGATGGTAAAGATAAGAGTGCAAAATGGAAAGGAAGTAGTGTTTAGAGGTCAACGACATGCCCAGAAATTTCTGATCATGCTACAAGCAAAAAGATTGTTAGGGAAAGGTAACGAGGCCTATATAGCTTATGTGATGGATACTAAGAAGGAAGTTCCTAACATGTAGGAGATACCCATAGTAAATGAATTCGAGAATGTATTTCCAGAGAACTTACCTGGGTTGCCACCCGACAGAGATATAAAATTCGCTATATAATTAGCACCAGGAACGACACCAGTGTCCAAGGCCCTTTATAGGCTATCCCCAGTTGAGATGAAGGAATTAGCTTCTCAACTGCAAGAATTATTAGATAATGGGATGATAAGACCCAGCGTGTCGCCATGGGGAACTCCAGTACTATTTGTAAAGAAAAAGGACGGCAGTATGAGATTATGTATAGACTACCGACAGTTGAATAAACTGACCATTAAGAATAGTACCCTCTCCCTATGATTGATGACATTTGACCAACTCAAGGGAGTTCTGCACTTTTCCAAAATAGATTTGAGGACAGGATACCACCAGTTGAAAATAAAACCCGAGGATATACCGAAGACTACTTTTCACACTAGGCATGAGCACTATGAGTTCTTAGTCATGTCGTTTGGGCTAACTAATGCACCCGCAACCTTTATGGATTTGACGAATAGAGTGTTCAAAAAGTACCTAGATATATGTGAGATAGTTTTTATAGATGATATTCTAATCTACTCAAAGACAGAGCAAGAACATGCAGAACATTTGAAGATAGTCTTAGAAATCTTGAGGAATGAGAAATTATATGCCAAGTTCTCGAAATGCGAGTTTTGGTTAAGGGAAGTTCATTTCTTAGGGCATGTGGTGAGTAGCAAAGGAGTTTTAGTTGACCCCGCCAAGATAGAGGCGATGTCCAACTGGGAAAGACCAACTACCCCAATAGAGGTTAGGAGTTTTGTGGGTTTAGCAGGATATTACCGGAAATTCGTGCAAGACTTTGCTAAGATAGCCGGCCCACTGACTAGACTTACCCAGAAAATAGAAAAGTTTGTGTTAGTCCCTAACAATGCAACAAGAATTACAGAAGGGGGGTTGAATGGAATTCTTGAAACTTTTTATGAATTATAAAATGTTCTAACTTAAAATATATATATGACAGTGTTTTGATTTGCAAAGTGCGGAATAACAAGTTAAATATGAATCAAAACACAAAGTGATAAAAACATAAGTCTTTAAAACTTTCTGGTGGATTAGAATGTATCCACCAGATATATATATATATATCAAGAGAACTCTGTGAAGCTTGAATAGCTCATAGCTGCTTACAAATAAGAACAACTAAACTTATAGAGAAATGCTAAGGATACAACTTACAAATGTTTATCTGAGAAAATACTTGCTTAGTTTCTTGTTGTTCTAATTGCTACTCTTGGTTTATATATCACCAAGATTACACAGTAATAAGATAAGATAATAAAACAAAACCTATCAAGTCTAATACTATGCTTCTTCATTACTCTGTTCCAGCATCTTTGAATATCATCATAATAGCATGGAAATGGCAATGCTTCTTTGTTATCAAAAATCCAGTTGAATAGGCTTCCACATTCCTTTTGCATATACTCGATGTATGTGACTGTGTTGTCACTGTCAACAGATGTTCAAATTGATTATCCGCCGGGTACATGATCATCCGTCGGGTTGCCTTGTTGATCATCCGTCCGGTAGCTTTGTTGATCATTCGTCGGGTAGCTATTTGGGACTTGACTACATTTCATTTATGCAGAATTACAAGACATCATCTATGTACAATTATTCAACCTATTCTGCATATCTAATTAAAGTCAACATGACTTATATGCTACTACAGAATCTAAACAAAGTTGTTTCCAGAAATGTGTTTCATGACTTATTATTACACAAGCTACTCACTCGATGGATAATAAATCATCATCCGTCGGGACTATATTGAGTCATCCGTCGGGACTATATTCCTTATCCGTCGAGTTCTATATTTTTCACTAAGTTAAATCTACTAAGGTGTTTTGTTAATGAAATCATCAAGTTCACAACATATTCACAACAATCTCCCCCAATTTATATCTACTAGAATTGTAGCCATAAATTAAGAGAAACTTGATGATAACAAAACACCCTAAAAATACAAATTTAAATGGAAGTAGATAAAACTGTAAAGTGCTGCAATTAACAAAGTGTACAAAGATTTGCTCACGGTCATTTTCAAGGTGCTCCTCTTGCCTGAGCAGATTAATCTATTTCCTTAAAGATCTGGATCTCTTTCTAAGCTTTCTGTTGTTTTCTTCTATCTGATTTTGGAGCTGTCTGTGGAATTCCAGTTCATCAGATTCTGAGAGATTTAACATTTCTTGCATTTCCAAAAGAGTCTCATTGCTAGAGATGCTCAATTGGTCTTCTAATCTGAAAAATCTTCTAACTCCTTTATCATCCATGAATTCCATCAGCCAGTAGGGCCTTAGATGCACTCTACTCCCTGTGTAAGGAATAGTTAGAGTCTTTGGGAGTGCATCTTTGGCTCTAATACTCCTCAGTTCTTCAATCTTCTTTAGAACAAGTCTTCTACCTGTTCCATTGAATCCAAAGTTCTTCTTGAAGGATGAATAAACCTTTATCAGCACATATTGGCTTTCTTGAAGGACCCTGTGAAGTGGCCACTGTATCTCTTTTCCTCCATTATACTTGAATACTAACCTTTCAAGTAGATTCTTGTAAGCATCAATCCCTCTAACTTCTTCCAGTTCATCTAGATAAAGGTTTAAATCTGAGAATTCCTTGATGTCACAGATGTACATGATGTCTCCCTTGTTGACTTTGGTTTGAGCTTTGGTTAGGGACTTGGATCCGAGAGTTGAGGGCTTCACTTTCTTGACTGCTCTAGTCTTTGTCTTCTTTGGCTTCATGAATTGAGGTAGATTGAGTTCAGGTATTGGTAGACTATCCCAATCTATTGCCTCATCCTTTGGAATGATAGGTTCACCATGAAAGTTCTTGGATGGATCTAACTTGAATTCACCATGTGCTGTAACACCCCCAAATCATCGACTCCCGGTTTAGAAAATTTTCACCTTTGGGTCCCCTATACTAAGGGTATACGCAACTACTGCTTATCTCTAGCATAGGTATTATGCAACTTATAAGCATTGAATCAACAATTAGATATCAAGATTTTGAAACAAGCATGCATATAAATATCATATCACATGCTCCAATATATCGCAAGATTTGCTAATAACAATCATGCACTTATCACAAGATAATGCATATACATATATACATCACAACAACAGTATAACGGGTAGAAAACTTGCCTGAGTGTTCCCGGATAGACTTAAGCTTAGAGTGGGTCCGATAACCTATGAACAATAACATAAGTCAGAATTAAAACCCGGTCGCTGAAGAAACTAGACTTTAACCAATTGAACCCTAACGTTCGCTTATGGTCACTTCTACGCTTAATGAATCACATAAGTCATTCGAGTACCCTCGGCTCCACCATTTTTAATAAATTAACTATTAAGAATTTTAAGGCGATTCTTTCGCGAGTACTCTACAAACTGCAATTAGTCATTTAAGGGCCTTAACCAAGGTTTCAAAGTAAGGTGAAGGGTAATGGTTCGTTCGCGAAATGCCGTTACTTAAAACAGTCATTTCTCCTAAACCGTACATCGGATTCAAGCGAACCACACATCAAAACGAAGTTCGTAACATGAACTATCTAAACATGGCAATGGTCAGAATCTAACAGTGAGTTCACGGGTCCTGAAGTTAAGAACAAAACAGTCTAAGGTAAATCGGGCATTACGACGGCTATATTTTCGCGATTTCCCAAATTAATCCAATATCATACTATCTTCAAATTCAACCAAACTACTAAATCAAACAAGGTTCAATTCATGCTTAAACATTTAAACTACTACTCCTCCATTAACAATCATCAACACCTCAATTAAAATCCAATCACTACAAACCCAACCAAACTTTAAACACACAAGCATCATGCTTCTCATGAACTATATTAATCAAAACCACTCCTAAATATTCAAAGTAAAACTAGGGTTTGAAGTTTTATACCTTCCTTGAAGCTTTTAATCCATGAAAGATCCTTGGAATGCCATTGGAAGCCTTAATCTATGCTTAAGCTACCTTGACCTTACAAATAAAATCAAGAATCAAAAATTTATTCTTGAAAGTTTCTATTCACCCTAAACTAAAATGATTTATTTGAGATAGCAAACCTTGGATTCAAGCACTCAAACTACTTGCTCTTCTTAGTTATGAAATATAGAATCCAAGAAAACAAACCTCTTGAATTATGATTGAGTAGAGCTTGGGTTTGGAAATTTTTCTTCTTGTTTTTCTTCAAAAAACCGTGAGCAAGGAGATGGGGGGAAGAAATGAATGTGTTTGCTTGGTTGCTTCCTTTTTTGTTTGTTAATTAACTTTTTACCATGGTAAAAATTGTGTGGCTCACAATCAACCAACCAATCCTTCCCATTTGGTCATGCTTATGTCATCTACTTATGTCATCTTGTTACACTTGTCTTCCTCTTGTTGGTGTGATGACATCATCATCCACTAACCCCTTTGATTAACTCCTAATTACTTGGCTAATGATCGCTGATCTTTTATACAGTTCGCTTAACTTTCGTTCGCGTTTATCGTTCGAGGGATCATATCCGGGATCTTATTATTTGGGTTCCCCTACCCTTTTTCAATATTTTATATTCCTTTTATAATCCCCTCTTATAATCCTTGAATTTAAATCCTTTTAATCATGTTACCTTATACTCAATTCTTTCGGTATCTGGTGGATTTTCGGAAAAAATCAATGTGTTCGAATTTGGATTCTGACGATCTTTACATACACTTATATACCATATATAGTACTAATAAGATCTCAGAATAACAATAAAAAAACCTCTACAAGGTGTGGCATGAAAAGTTTTCTTATTCAGCATAATCAGCAAAATCACTATTCATAAGGGGTACAAAAAAAAGTCCAAAATTTTGGGGTTATTACAGTCTCCCCTCCTTAAAAGGATTCTGTCCCGGAATCAGATAGAAAATGAATAGGGATACTCTCTTAGCATTGCACTTTCTAACTCTCAAGTAAATTTTCCCACATTGTGGTTCTACTATCAAACTCTGACTAGTTTGATAACCCTTCTCCTAAGCACTTGTTCCTTTTCATTCTATAACCCTTCCTGGTTGCTCCATATAGGTTACGTCTGGTTGCATGTCTATGCGCTCATATGCCCCTATTTGTCTAGCATCCGAATTACACTTCCTTATCATTGATACGTGGAACATGTTATGAACTTGCTACAGGTTCGGGGGTAGGGCTAGCTCATATGCTAACTTCCCAATACGTCTTAATATATCCAAGGGTCCAACAATTCGTGGGCTTAGCTTTCCTTTCTTTCCGAACCTCATCCATCATTTCCAAGGCTTTCCAAAGGAATACCTTTAACAACAAAAGGTCCCCTACTTCATACTCTTTGTCCTTTCGTTGTCAAATCAGCATACTTCTTATGTCCATATTGGGCTACTACCAGCCGTCCTCTGATTAGATCTATTATATCCTTGGTCCTTTGGACTACTGCGGGTCCGAGCATCTTGCGCTCTATAACTTCATCCTAACATAAGGGAGATCGACATTGTCTTCCCTCAAGGATCTCAAAAGGTGATATCTCGATACTGACATACGATCTATTACCGTAAGAAAACTCAATCTGTGCTAAGTGACCATTCCAAATTCTTTCAAGTCTATTGCATAAAATCTCATCATGGCTTCTAGCATTATAGCTTTTGCTTCTCAATACCCATTCTTTTCCAGTTCGTAATCGCTACTATCTTCCATTCCTAATATTATACTGGTTATACTTTTGCTCGTTAGCGTTCTATAACCTTTTAATAACCACGTCAACCTTAGTATCACGAACGCATTAGAATCAGAATACCACCGTACTTGGTACCACTTCATCTCTAGCTGCCTCCATCTTCGAAAGCTTAGTCCTTCGTATTGAAGTAAAAGAATTTATTGAGAGATCACTATGATCATGAACATTTGTTCTATTGCATAGTTAGTACAGAAGGTGGCCAGCCTTTAGTACTTGACAAGCAATTAAACAACATGTGGTATCCTACTAGGCTTCTATCACACAGATAGATAGTCATTCGGCAATACCTCCCCTTCTGGAAGGGTTGTTCTTCTCAGCTTACATGAAATGAAATGAAGAGAAAATAACGAATTGAAGAGAATTGTATATGAAAAAAAATACTGCCACAAATATCTGGCTTGGAATCTACCTCTGAACTATAGAGGTTTGTCATAGGAGAACAAAACATATGTATCTATATCAATATCTAGTATTATCGCATCGCATTTCAGATGCTTAAATATTTTTTCTATTTTTTCCATCATTCTATGGACCCATGCTCTTCCTCGAGCTTATACACAATCACCTTTGAAACTCCCTCGACATCGAAAATCGAATCTGGGATCTCATTCTAGACATCATCGTTACTAGAATTCTATGCTTTCACCGCAACCTTCCTCGTTTAGTAATACGACTCTCTATTGATAAGAAGGAATAAGTATTCAATAGGTAGATAATCTACTTAATTAGTCTATCAATGATAACTTATACACCACCATGACCCGATTAGTGGTACTCAATCTCAACATCCATTCCAATACAACTCTCACGGTTGTAAGTAATCGGCTCATTACTCGTAGAATCATTCCTGCATTACTATGGTCCACCGTTGACCTACTGTAGTCATTCGTTTTCCATGAAGTCTTAATAGCTAACCATACAAAGTCCATTCCTGCCATACCGAAATCATCTAGAGAGGAAACATAATCACCATTCCATGATTCATGAAGAACACTCCTGAACTTGGCGTACATATGCCATGAAGCTGCTAAAATTGCAGAAGAGTTTCAATAAAAGCAACGATAGCAGGTTAATACCATTCTTAATCATATGTCTATATTAGGAGACATGAAGCTCAAAGGTTCATTTCATCCTTTTTAAAACATGGTCCTGGCTTATTCTCAAGATATGACCTTATAAGATAGATAGCCCGCTCACGGCGATTTCATAAATTAAATCTTTACCAAACTACTATCACGGTTGAGTATCGCACAATCATCAGAAGGAATGTCAATCTTTCAAACCATAATACAACCTTCACGACTTCAATCATCATCACTGTATTCCTCTGGCACGAGCACCTATAATTATCCTCTTACATTTAAAGTGTCGGCCACCTCTTTGGCCTTTCCTGATAGTAAAATTTCCTTACAATCAATGTCTTTTAAATAACCTTCAACTAAATTTTCTACCTCATTTCCAATCACTGCTTGTATGAAAATGCTCTTTCTTACACTTCGGTAAAAAAAACATATCACCACTTTTCCATAAGTTATTGCATTAGTCCTTAAATGTAAACATTATCATGGCTGACTCTCGATCGTACTTAGGACGTCTTTTATCTTGGGCCCTTCTTGCTTTAACAATTCTGACCTTCATTGGTTCAATCTATACTTCTTATGGTTTAACAAGTGCCCACCTGGCATTATTATAATTACGCCATTTTTCCTTTATCAAATTTCTATTCTTGAGAACTTCGAATATTACCTTTCTCCTTATAAAACCTCTAAGGTTATCCTTAAATTGTTCCTCCTGTATTCCTAGGTACAGGGCATATCAAGATACCATTTACTAATACTAGAACCATTGTTTAAGTACTTTTGAAAAATTTCTCTACTGATCTTTAAAGGTTGTTGTTACCTTAATCCTTTCCAATTCATACTTTCAAAACTCATACTGTCCCTATTAAGGGTGAAATGTCAACCTTCATGCATTCCCCTATGGTTCCTCTCAAGTTATCGAGATTTTATCCTTCATTCCACCTTTAAAAAAAGGTACCCGCATTCTTCCATGGGTAAATCAAGTCATATATCCCTGATAAGGGTATCTTATTCAATCATTCCCACTTCGATAGTCTATACCTAATTTCACAATAACATTCTTATTCAAATTGAGGTCAATCCATATGGCCTCCAAAAGATAACAATGGTTATCCGCTTTTCTTTCCTGACTTGGTAATGATCACATGGATGTTCTGGAAGATATTGGTCGTGTTCAACGTGAACTTCTTTTTACTAAATCCTCATTTACTTTTGTTGTTTATCTCAACAGTCATCTCAATGTTGAGATATCTTCTATACTTGGTGTCTCCCTTTTTGGGTATCAATTAACATGCGTTACTTACACTTCACATTCTTGAAGGTCACTTCCTTCATATCCAATTTTCCTAATTTATTACTTTCTTGTCTCCTCAGTCCATCCGTGTTTCCTTATTAATCAATCGATCAATCTCAAATTTTCATCGAATACTGTCAACTTCAAGGCAATTAACTATACGTATCGCTTACGCCTTCAAACCTTGAATTTATTGCGCTGATGATGGCACACTTCTCTATATTTATTGCAAGTGTTTCTTAGGGTTTCCCATACCTAACTCCCTTATCACTTCTCAACTCTATTTCCTTTATATCCCTTTATAATCCTGCCCTTTTCAGTCTTTTAGTTTCGTTCTATTACAACCATTACATGAATCAACATAACATAAGCATTAATTTCAAACATCCCGTCATTCTGGATTCGTGTCCTCGGAACGAATCTTGACAACTTTTACAACTTAGATTCATAATTCATCATACTCGTCCGTCTTTGTTCTGGCTCTAAAGCTTTTACACTACCTCCATAACCTTGGGAAGTACTTTCCCGACAACAATTGTCTGAACTTTAATCAGTTTATTATAACCTCTGGCTCCGTGCCTTTCTTGGCCTTTCACCAACGGGTGGCCTCTCTCTTAGGAGGGTAAGTGACAAAAATAGTCTTTTGTACTTCGTCAATCATTTAGAATCTCAAATAATTCCTATATTTCCTTTAGCCAGGCTCTCGCCTCTACTGGGTTCGCTTGTTCCTTGAAATTTTGAGAGCTTAGCAACTTAAAGGTCCTGAAAGAATTTCCCACCGTACTGTCTCCTCAGGGTGGTGGTTGGGATAATAGTCTAAGTTCTTATTAGACAGGTCCATGAATTGCCGTATAGGAGTACCGTCTCGGGTTTCCTTTCCTTACTCGACTTTCTGTTTCCTTAGTATGAAATGTTTCATCCTTCTCCCATACTTGGGGTTATCTTATACGTTAAAGTCCTTGTTTTCCACTTCATTATGTTATGGGATCCTTCTTTCTTAATGGCAACCTCCCTGATTATCACATTCGGGGTTTGCCCTAAATCTTATTCCTCGAGCTATGGATTTCATCTAAGATCCAGTCCTTAAGCTCTTGAATGTTTGGAACCCAAATTCTGTAGGAATACCTCATTATTCCCTTATCATCTTTCTTGGTATTAATCTCTTCTCCAGTCATTGACTCTATGCCTTCATTCATCACTTTTTTTTCTTGGCACAATATGATCTTTTTCGATAATTCGGGTTGTATTACAATCTCAAACAGTGTTTCGGTACCGGCTCCAGTTACCTTCACTTCTATTTCCATTTTCTCAAAATCTCTTATCAACTCTCCCAAAGACATTTTCATCTTGAGTCTCTCCTTTATACTAAGGGCATTAGCCACCATATTGGCTTTCCTTGGATGATAAAGAATCTCATAATCGTAATCCTTGATTAGCTCTAACCACCTCCTCTGGCGCAAGTTGAGCTTTTTCTGCGTGAAAATGCACTAGAACACTTATGGCTTGTGTAAATCTCGCACTTCTCTCCATACAAGTAGTGCCTCCAATCTTTTGAGCAAAATTATTGCCACGAACCCAAGCTCATGGGTGGGGATATCGAATTTTTTATTCCCTTAATTGTCTTGACGCGTATGCGATTACCTTGTTGTGCTGTATAAGAAGCACCCTAATTCCTTATGCGAAGCCTCACTACAAATCATAAAATCTCCTTTTCCATCCAGCAACGCCAACATAGGAGCCGTCACCAACCTTTGCTTCAGTTCTTGAAAGTTGTTCTCGCATTTCTCTGTCCATTCGAACTTCTCAGTCTTATGAGTAAGCCGCGTTAAAGGGGCTACTATCTTTACGAACTTGAACGAACCTCCAGTAGTGACTGACCAATCCTACCTCTGGTAGTTTCCCTAACCATGGTTATCAATTCCTCAGTGGTCCTTTATTCATTCTTGTCAGGATCCCCCACGGGATCCTCCTCAGCAACAATCCCTTCTAGGACAACATCCTCAACCGCTACATCCTCAATATGAACATCATCCGGTCCCTCGTTAGGACGCTCTATCGGATCCACAATCTAATCCCCAATATGTAGTAAAACATCATCGCGATGTTGCTCCTCAACCTCAGGGTTCGGAGTCCCGCTACCATATACGATAACGAACTACGCTTCTATCACGATATTTATAAGGGTTCCCATAAGGGTTTTAACTGTCAATACTACGTTGGGTAGTCCGACTATGAACTTGGCAAGAGTTCTTATTATCTTAGTGAACTTATTATTTTAACGTCACATCATCTCTGAGGTTTATAACGCTTAGCTCTGATACCATTTCTGTAACACCCCCAAATCCGGGGTCGGGGATTCGGGTTGTCACGAGTTCCATTTCCCTTATCCATACTTAATCTTAACAGTCAACCAACTGCTGCGTATTGTGACCCCACAATATACACACACACCACAAGTTATAGTCTCAGAGATGAATGCCAAAATAACACAAGTCATTTTATTCCACAATTATAAACCATTTCACCTTAAAAATGGTTTCTGAATAATTTACATATTCTTTGCCATTATTACAATTCATAAATATACATGGTCTGGTACATCAAAAGTTGAAAGCCTAGCCTATTGGTAGATCCTACCTCAGCTACAACGGCATCAACGCCTACAGGAAACTGGGGAATGTTTCCTAACCGCTTGCGAAATGGGAGCTTGGTCCTGTTCATCTTTGCTATCTGTTGTTGTGTGATGAAAGAAGAAAGCAAGGGTGAGCAACAAGCCCACCGAAATAATAAGTATAAATATTAACAATATATGAGCATTCTCATAGTACTCATGAAAGTCTTGGTCAAGAAGAAATGAACCAAGTTGATATCTTAACGCGACCAAGTCGCAAAATATTCAGTATATATATACATATATTTTTCACAATCTTTGAAATCCTCTGACATGTATAATATACACAGAGTTCCAGTTTATAACTGTATAAAAAATATCGTTGCAAGGTGATCTCATATATCTAACCTTGTCTCAACATTTTTCTGAAATCTTTGACATGCACAAGATAATCATTTACTAGATATAAGTTTAAAAGATGAAGTTACAAGATACTCCAATATACTTATATCTTTTCCGAATACTACTTGAACTACCACCGTTCAAGTTATAATTAGTTTCAAAAGTTCATCACACTGATGAGACTACAAGATAAGACTTGAATAGATTCAATCTTTGAAATATCATTTGAAAGAAATGAAGTTACGAGATACTTCATTAAGTCTCGATATATATATACACCTGTATATATATATACATTTCATACACTCCTTGAAAACCTCTGTTATGAAAATTATAAACAGAGTTGCAATATCCAATGAATTTGGAAAGGAGAAAACCTTGGCATAAACCTGATATCTTGCTGATCAGGAAAAGATACCAATAAGTAACCTTTTCTACTAGTAGATGGACGAATTCCCCACTGGTCATCACCCTGGCCGCAATAGGACCTTATGCTGGACTGCCACTCAGCCACTTACGCATTTGATGGACTCCCATTGAGCCACTTACACTTTCATAGACGCCCACTGAGCCCATGTTGCTTATGCCGACTCAAATAGATGGACTTACTTCCCGAACGTTGGGTAAGTAATCAATTCATTTATCAAAACAGCAACCTCGTTGCGAATATAAAATACACCACATAGTCAGATCCCTTAGATTTTTGAGCGAGTATTCAAGTCCCCTTCAAAAATGAAGATCTTAAATTTGAAAACGAGTTTTGGGATTCGCTCTAACTTTTAAAAATCAGTTTGAAGGCTCGAAAACATTTTTAAGAATGTTTGGAGTAATGCTGATTTAATGAAATAAATCAGTCCCGATATATTAGAAAATATCTGAATATTATTATTTAAATAATATTCCAATAAAGGATAATCTCTATAAAAATAATTGAAGTAGAAGTTTTAAAACTCATACTTGAAATGAATAATAAATAACCAAAGATATACTTATACGAAAGTACGATCTTTATTTGAATAATCGAAAATAAGTTTGATTATCGAAACATTATTCTTTAATAAAATAAAGAATATTATTTAATAAAATAAGCGGAGTCATAAGTCCTCGAATGAATATTCAAAATAATATTCATTAAATAAAGTAAGCGGAGTCATAAGTCCTCGAATGAATATTCAAAATAATATTCATTAAATAAAATAAGCGGAGTCATAAGTCCTCGAGTGAATATTCAAAATAATATTCATTAAATAAAATAAAGTTATCGAATAAACCTTATTCGATTAAAAGTTTTGAAAACTATATCAATATATATATATATTATACTCGGGAACATCGACTCCCGGTTTAGAAAATGTTCACCTTTGGGTCCCCTATACTAAGGGTATACGCAACTACTGCTTATCTCTAGCATAGGTATTATGCAACTTATAAGCATTGAATCAACAATTAGATATCAAGATTTCGAAACAAGCATGCATATAAATATCATATCACATGCTCCAATATATCGCAAGATTTTCTAATAACAATCATGCACTTATCACAAGATAATGCATATACATATATACATCACAACAACAGTATAACGGGTAGAAAACTTGCCTGAGTGTTCCCGGATAAACTTAAGCTTAGAGTGGGTCCGATAACCTATGAACAACAACATAAGTCGGAATTAAAACCCGGTTGCTGAAGAAACTAGACTTTAACAAATTGAACCCTAACGTTCGCTTATGGCCACTTCTACGCTTAATGAATCACATAAGTCATTCGAGTACCCTCGGCTCCACCATTTTTAATAAATTAACCATTAAGAATTTTAAGGCGATTCTTTCGCGAGTACTCTAAAAACTGACTAATCCACTTTACATAATTGTTTCATACTCCAATTAGTCATTTAAGGGCCTTAACTAAGGTTTCAAAGTAAGGCGAGGGGTAATGGTTCGTTCGCGAAACGTCGTTACTTAAAACAGTCGTTTCTTCTAAACCGTACATCAGATTCAAGCGAACCACACATCAAAACGAAGCTCGTAACATGAACTATCTAAACATGGCAATGGTCAGAATCTAACCGTGAGTTCACGGGTACTGAAGTTAAGAACAAAACAGTCTAAGGTAAATCGGGCATTATGACGGCTATGTTTACGCGATTTCCCAAATTTTACCATTCCAAATCATATCAATCCAACTACCAATCAACAAAAACTCAAGATACACATCAATGCTACTGATTTCAGTCATAATAAGCCCAAGAATCTCAATTTAATCCAATATCAAACTATCTTCAAATTCAACCAAACTACTAAATCAAACAAGGTTCAATTCATGCTTAAACATTTAAACTACTACTCCTCCATTAACAATCATCAACACCTCAATTAAAATCCTATCACTACAAACCCAACCAAACTTTAAACACACAAGCATCATGCTTCTCATGAACTATATTAATCAAAACCACTCCTAAATATTCAAAGTAAAACTAGGGTTTGAAGTTTTATACCTTCCTTGAAGCTTTTAATCCATGAAAGATCCTTGGAATGCCATTGGAAGCCTTAATCTATGCTTAAGCTACCTTGACCTTACAAATAAAATCAAGAATAAAAAATTTGTTCTTGAAAGTTACTATTCACCCTAAACTAAAATGATTTATTTGAGCTAGCAAACCTTGGATTCAAGCACTCAAACTACTTGCTCTTCTTAGTTATGAAATATAGAATACAAGGAAACAAACCTCTTGAATTATGATTGAGTGGAGCTTGGGTTTGGAAATTTTTCTTCTTCTTTTTCTTCAAAAAAACCGTGAGCAAGGAGATGGGGGGAAGAAATGAATGTGTTTACTTGGTTGCTTCCTTTTTTGTTTGTTAATTAACCTTTTACCATGATAAAAATTGTGTGGCTCAGAATCAACCAACCAATCCTTCCCATTTGGTCATGCTTATGTCATCTACTTATGTCATCTTGTTACACTTGTCTTCCTCTTGTTGGTGTGATGACATCATCATCCACTAACCCCTTTGATTAACTCCTAATTACTTGGCTAATGATCGCTGATCTGTTATACGGTTCGCTTAACTTTCGTTCGCGTTTATCGTTCGAGGGATCATATCCGGGATCTTATTATTTGGGTTCCACTACTCTTTCTAAATATTTTATATTCCTTTTATAATCCCCTCTTATAATCCTTGAATTTAAATCCTTTTAATCATGTTACCTTATACTCAATTCTTTCGGTATCTAGTGGATTTTTGGAAAAAATCAAAGTGTTCGAATTTGGATTCTGACAATCTTTACATACACTTATATACCATATATAGTACTAATAAGATCTCAGAATAATAATAAAAGAACCTCTACAAGGTGTGGCATGAAAAGTTTTCTTATTCAGCATAATCAGCAAAATCACTATTCATAAGGGTTACAAAAAAAAAGTCCAAAATTTTGGGGTTATTACATGTGCCATAGAGGGCATGGATGTTTGAGTTGTTGCAGATGTAGACTCATTGGGAAAGTACCCTTCCATCTCATCATCACTGAAGTCCAATTTTCTCTTGATTCTTTGCTTGTACCTTGGCTTCTTTGTCTGTGGAGGTGCATTTTGTATTTCTTGATCTTGAGATTCAACAATTTCAGATGGTTGTGCAGAAATTTATTGTGAGGGTTTCACAGCTTGTAACTTGGCCAAGATAGAAGCTTGCTCCTTCTTTTGTTTGACCTTTTTGGCATCTAGAGCATCTTGCTTCTTTTCTTGCTTCAATCTTGCCTTTTCTTCTCTCTTTGCTTCGGCAAATTGAGGGTGTCCAGCCACCACACAAATTTCCTTACCATTCCTGAAAACTTTAGCAATTCTTCTTTTCAATGCTGAATCAACTGGATCCTTGTAGAATGTTATAGACCTGGCCAACAGCTTCTTTTCATCAGGCTTTGGTGTCTTATACATTGTGTCCAAGGGATTCTTTAGTGAAGATTTTGGATAATTCACCCTTGGCTTCAAAATTAGCTTAGCCTTTGGAGATTTGATGCAGGATAGTTGTCCTCTTTCCAGATTATTCATGCTCATTTCATTCACAGAGATTTTCCTGACTTGAGAGTGATGAATAGCAGATTTTTCTGGCTTCTTTGCAAGCCCAAACTTCTTTTGTATATCCTCATCAATTTTCTCCCAGTTGATTGGACTCAACTGCTTCTTTTCAGCTGCTCTCAATGTGGCTGCTGCTTCATTAATCAGATCAATGTTGTCTGTAGTTGGTGGCTTGGTGAAAGCAATTGTAGGCACAATTACTTTGCTAACTTGAATATTGAGCTGTTTCTCCCCTTCACTTGATCCTTTCTCCCCCTTTTTGTTATCATCAAGTTGTGTGGGAGGGAGTTGAGCAGCCACCAACTGTTGGAGTAGTGCAGTCTGAGCTTCTTGATTGTTAAGTATCTTGGCCATTGACTTCTCTACAACTGATAGTCTTGAGTCCTTGGCCTCAACTTTCCTATTGAGATCAGCCCCCTTCCTTAGCTTTTGAGCAATTTCAGTCATGGTGGTTGCAGGGAGTCTAACATCCATCCTCTCTATAACATCTTGCTTAACTTTAGAAATCTCCTGCTTGATTGCATCCACACTCTGACTGTGTTGGAGGGTTTGAATTTTATGCAGCTGGAGTGCTTCAAGATGTGTTGTGAGTAGCTTCTTGGTGCTAGCATTGGAAGATGCCTGAATGGCTGCTTGGGTGTCATAAATTAGCTTGAACAGAGTTGATTGGAGATGTGAGTAAGAACATCCTTTTGTAAGCATCCAGGCAGGAACATCTATGGAAAAAAATCTGTCCCAAGCGCGCCCCGACGCCCCCAACAGCCCCAGCAGCCCCAGCAGCCCCAGCTGCCGCAGCGGCCCCAGCAGCCCCAGCTGCCGCAGCGGCCCCAGCAGCCCCAGCTGCCGCAGCGGCCGTAGCGCGCACGCGCCTGTTGCTTTTCTGTGAGTTTTGTTTTGATTTTGTTCGATCCAAACATCAACAGCAGCCCCTTGTAATCGCACAGCGGAACAAAAAACTACCGGAATTGATTTCCGATCGCACATAACTTGTTACAAAAAACCCAGAACAATTACAAAAAAAATAGATCTAATACAAAACTAATTTTGTAAAATCTATTCTAACACGATCAAACCTCGTGTAAATTATAACCACGATTAAACCACGTGGAAACCAAAACAAAAATTAACCACGATTAAACCACGTGGGATCCAAACACATAATTAAAATATACATGACCATAATAGTGGATTAACAACCTGTATCAAAACCAATACAAGCAAAACACTATATACACGCATATATAATTATGACATGGACATTATATCATAAATCGTAGATTGTTGGGAACCACGGACTTAGGGTGTTACTACGTTTTACGATAAAGATTACGAAAAGAGGATTACCTTGTTAATGGTTGATTCCACGCTCTTCTATTGTATTCCCCAATTCCCTTGAGCGAAGTGTGGCCTCCGTCTTCTCAAGTTATCCTCTCTTCTTTCTCCTTGGTGGCTACAATATATTTTCACACCATTCCAAGCAAGAATAGAATAAGAATATATATAGGCTACAATAGGGACCATGGATAATTAGGTTGGGCCTTCTAATTACATCTTGAGCCTAGCCCAATGTAATTAAATATTAATTCAATCCACTAAAGAATTATTATTTGCACTACCTTTCCTAATACCGTAATTTAATTAATTCGGTTCCAATATTATTTGCTTATTAAATTCCCCATGTTTAAAATATTATATGTCCATTAATTAAATAAATTACTGATAATTTATTTAATTAATATCTTTTATCCTTGATCATCCACTCACCCTTTATTTAATTATGCCAGAATAAATTCCACCTGCAGGGTTTCACATAATTAAATCTTTTTGAGCTTTCAAGGGGACATCATTAACCCGAATATTATCAGGACATGGATTCCTTCAATAAATAATATCCACCATGTATATAATTCCATCACCCAAAATATAATGATATAATTCAAAAGAATTATTTTATATATAAATCAAAGCATGTAAATAATATACACGTGTCAATTACTATTTCCGGATTAAGAACCTAAGCATTAATAATAACATAGAATCTTAGTTCTCCTTCTTAATCAGTATTAAGGGAACAATTCTAAATTTGATCCTGTTCAATATACACAAAGTATACTAGTATTATTTATTAGTCAATATAAACTAATCTAAATAATACTACAGCCATACCAGTGGATTGTCCTACACCACCTGTGCTGTGAACCTTATTATATTATATAACCGTATTTTACAATCTAATATTCTGTATCCCATTTGATACTAGATTGTTCATAATATATAATATTAGACAACATGTAAACATTCAAATGATTCTCAAATAAACTGGCCAGAAATAAATGTACATACTTCAAATAAATATTTTCAGTATACACTAACAATCTCCCACTTATACTCAAAATATTCTATGTGTACATCAGTGTTTATTTAATCCACTATTACATAAAAATCTATGTGTCCATCCATCTGACTTCTATCGCTTCCACATGCTTGTCAAAAACCTTGGTTGGCAAGCTCTTTGTGAAAGGATCTGCTCGGTTGTCTTCTGATGATATGTGAGCCACAACTATATCCCCTCGCTTTACAATTCCTCGTATGAGATGATACTTACGTTCAATATGTTTAGCTGCTTTGTGGTCTCGCGGTTCCTTTGAATTTGCCACAGCACCAGTGTTATCACAATACACCGTCAAGCTCCTAGGAAAATTAGGTACCACATCTAAGTCCAAAAGGAAGTTCCTGAACCATACAGCCTCCTTGGCAGCCTTAGAGGCCGCCATGTACTCGACCTCCATGGTGGAGTCTGCAATGCATTTCTGCTTTACACTCCTCCATATAACGGCTCCACCTCCCAAAGTAAAAACATATCCCGAGGTTGATTTCCTCTTATCCCTATCTGATTGGAAATCTGAATCAGTATATCCCAAAGGAAATAGATCTGAGGCCTTGTAAATTAACATATACTCCTTAGTCCTTCTCAGGTACTTGAGTATAGTTTTTACTGCACTCCAATATTCCTGACCTGGGTTCGACTGATATCTACTAACCATGCCTACAGCAAAGCAGATGTCAGGCCTCGTACATAACATAGCATACATTAAGCTTCCACATGCTGAAGCATAAGGAACTGCTTTCATGCTCTCTATATCCTTAGGTGTCGAAGGACACTGCTTCTTAGATAGAGCAACTCCATGCTTAAAAGGTAAAAAACCTTTCTTGGAGTTCTGCATGTTAAAACGAGCTAATACTTCATCAATGTAGGGCTCTTGAGATAAAGGCAACATCCTTTTCGTGCGATCCCTAATAACTTTGATCCCAAGGATGTATGCCGCTTCACCTAAGTCCTTCATGTCAAATTGTTTGAACAACCATGCCTTTACTGATGACAACATCTCAACATTGTTTCCAATGAGTAAAATATCATCTACATATAGTACTAGAAAAACCACTGCATTACCTTCACTTCTCTTATACACGCACGATTCGCTTGGACTTTGATCAAATCCATATGACTGGACTGTCTGATCAAAACGAATATTCCAGTCTCTAGAAGCTTGTTTAAATCCATAAATAGACCTCTTAAGCTTACATACCAGATGCTCTTGGCCTTCCTTAATGAATCCTTTTGGTTGCTGCATATAGATGGTTTCTTCAAGACTTCCATTAAGAAAAGCTGTCTTGACATCCATTTGCCAAATCTCATAATCGAGATGAGCTGCTATAGATAAAAGAATACGGATTGACTTAAGCATGACTACCGGTGAAAAGGTTTCCTCATAATCGATACCTTCTTTCTGAGTATACCCTTTTGCAACAAGTCTTGCTTTCCAGGCTTTCACCTTTTTATCTAATCCCCTCTTTTTCTTGTAGATCCACTTACATCCAATAGGTTTTATACCTTTGGATGGTTCCACGAGCTCCCAGACCTGATTAGAATACATTGATTATATCTTAGATTCCATCGCCTTTTGCCAAAGATCTGCATCTTTGTCTTGTACTGCCTCTTCGAATGTACGGGGATCATCATCATGTTCACCAGGGACCAAGTCTGAAGACTCTCCCAAAAACATGAATCTATCAGGCTGTTGAACAACCCTCCCACTATGACGAGGCACTGGTGCGGTATTAGTGACAGGTTGTACATTATGTTGTGGTTGTTATACTTGTACTACAGCTTTATGGGTATTATTTGTCCCTCCCACTAGTTCCTCTAAAACGACACTACTCATGGGTTTGTGATTCATTATATAGTCCTCCTCCAAGAATATTGCATTGGTGCTAACAATGACATCCCGATTCTTCAGACTATAAAATAAATATCCTTTCATTCCCATGGGGTAGCCTACAAACAACTTTACTTCTGTACGAGATTCTAACTTAGTCGCGTTCTTGTTCAGCACATGTGCTGGACAACCCCATATTCGAATATGTCTTAGACTCGGTTTATCCCCGGTCCACAATTCTAAGGGGGTTTTAGGAACCGACTTAGAAGGTACTAAGTTCAGAAGTTAAGCTGTTGTCTCTAAGGCATGTCCCCAAAATGACTTGGGTAAATCCGAATAACTCATCATCGATCTAACACTCTCTAAAAGAGTCTGGTTCCTTCTCTCTGCTACACCGTTCTGCTGGGGTGTTCCTGGTGCAGTTAACTGGGATTCTATCCCATTTTCTGATAAATATTCCCTAAATTCTCCAAGCAAGTATTCGCCACCATGATCTGATCGTAGTGACTTGATACTTTTATTAAGTCGCTTCTCCGTTTTAGCTTTGTACTCTTTGAACTTATCAAAGCACTCAGACTTATGGCGCAACAAATAAACGTACCCATATCTAGAATAATCATCAATGAAAGTGATGAAATATTCATAACCACCTCTTGCTTGGATATTCATGGGTCCACATAAATCAGAGTGAACCAATTCTAATACTTGTTTGGCTCTATTCCCCTTTGCCTTGAAAGGCCTATTAGTCATTTTACCTTCCAAGCAGGATTCACAAACTGGAAATGGCTCCACTGCCAATGAGCTTAAAGGCCCGTCTACTACCAGTCTTTGAATCCTCCTCAAGTTAATATGATCTAATCTCAAGTGCCAAAGATATGTTTGGTTCAAACTAGAAGGTTCCTTTCTTTTAGTAGAGTTAGAAGATGTGTTGTTCAATTCCCTAAATTACAGTTGCAGTGCAGGTTGACTAGGATTAATTATATATAAATTGTCTTGCAATATACCAGAACATATAATTCGTTTATTCATCATAATAGAAACATTACGATCCAAACAAACATTATAACCATCCAAAGCAAGTTTAGAAACCGAAATTAAATTCCTTCTAAAAGAAGGTACATAAAGACAATTGTTCAAAACCAAAATCCTATCAGAACCAAAAGATAAATGAATAACTCCTACTGCAACTACTGCTACTTTCGTAGCATCTCCCATGAACACGTATATCTCACCATCTCTAAGTATTCTGGATAGCTGGAACCCCTGCATAGAATTACAAACATGATCAGTGGCTCCTGTATCTACACACCAAGTGCTCGTAGATATAGCTACTATAAATGTTTCTGTAACTAGAGAAAGATACATACCAGTATTGTTTGTCTTCTTAGGAAGTGGACAATCCTGTTTCCAGTGACCTGACTGTTTGTATCTGAAGCACTTTCCCTTAGGCTTTTTCACACCACCCTGAACTCCCACTGCCTTCACAGCTTTCTGTGTCTGAGCCTTTTTCTTCTTCTTAATACCTTTCGGCTTAGAGGAAGAACCTTTCTCAGCCACATACACTTGAACACTCTGCCAAAATAATCCTTCAGCTGCTTGAAGTTCTGTCAGCAGTTCCGCGAGACTATACTGCCTCTTGTTCATGTTATAATTCAAGCGGAACTGCTCAAAACTCTTGGACAAGCTCATAAGGATAATGTCAATCTAGGTTTCCCCGTCAAGTTCAGCACCAAGGATCTCTATCTCATTCAGATGCGACATCATCTTGAGAACATGATCCCTTACAGATGTGCCTTCAGCCATCTGAGTGTTTATTAAAGCCTTCATGGCTACTTGCCTAGCAGCCCTATTTTGATCTCCAAAAAGTTCCTTGAGATTAAAGAGCATATCCGAAGCAGTGGCCATAGACTGATGCTGATGCTGCAAAACACCCGACATTGCTGCCAGAATGTAACATCGCGACATCTCATCAGCCTTAATCCACCGTTTATAATACTCTTTCTCATCTTCAGGAGCATCAGTAGCAGGCGGTTCAGGCTTGGGTTCATAAGTGCAAAACTTGTACTCCTCAGCAGTCAACACAATGTCCAAATTTTGTTTCCATTCAATATAGTTAGGTCCGGTAACTTTGTTATCCTTCAGTATGGTGAATAGTGGATTAAAGCCCATTTTATCCTGAGAATCATGCATAAAAACATCACATAAATAAGGGTGCATTAATTATTAAGATCTAAATTATTAAAATTTAATGCACTAACATCTAAACACCATAAGCTTCTGGTACGCCACGATGTGTGACATGTATACCACCTAATTTTGTTTAAATGTTACTTCGGTCATATTACTAAACAATATGCCACGTTGGGGTGGACTATATTATTTTTCATAGCTAAGTGTATACCATCATCAAATCTTAAAGTATTCGAAATCTATGGAACTTGGTACGCCACGATGGGTGGCGTGTATACCTTCCAATATTCGTAATTTTGCCTTGAATAGAATACTTCAATTCAAAATTCATCAATGGTTTGATTTCCAGGTAGTGGAGGAGTCACATCGGTCTCGCTTAAAACCCACAGCCTTACAAGTTCGATGAACCCGTTTTTGACAAAATCGCCCCAAATCAGAAATAAAGAAAATCCGTATTTATTCCTTTCAAAATTTATTAATTTAAGAAGTTTATTCTAGTAATTTCTATAACATTCTAGACACCATAAATTACATGCCACGATGGGTGACATATATATAATTTATATTCGTCTTTATGTTAAATTACCTACAACCAATAATGAAGACCATGAGATTTAATTTCATATTAATTCCCTCTCCCACTTAGAATTTTTTTTATTAAAATTGAGGAATTTTAAAATTAAATGGGGCCCTATGTTGTTATAATTATTGTTAGGTCTCAATATGTTTGTAGAAGGGGGGTTGAATACAAACAATACCGTTTAATCGAATAAAATGCGGAATAAAAATGTGAAACAAAATTCAAGTTAAATAAAATTATTATTAAACTTGAAAGGTGTTACAACAACGGTATCGTTTACAAAGGATTAATCTCAAATCAATTATTACAAATCTAGAATAAATTCGACATGAACTTTTTCTATTTTTGCAATTAAAAGATCAAATGCTAAATGCGATTTGAGATTAAGTTCTAGGGATTTTAATCCGCTAGATTGTTACACAAGAACAAGATAAATAATTCTAGTGGATTGGATTTAACTTTACAATCTAGAATTTTGATCTTGAATAAAGCAGATGAAAAAAATGAAATGTTGTGCCTTTGTTTTCTGCTTTTGCTCTTGACTTGTGTGTTCTGTATGATTGATTGCATGAATGTCTTCTGCTGCTTCTTTTAATCCAACAGTCGAGTAGAATGTACTGGCATGACAATCTCTTTGAACTGGCAAGACAATCAGAATGAACTAGCAAGACTTTCGGTATGACAATCAATTGTCATACCGATTGTCATAGTAGTTCAAAATCAGATTGTCTTACTGAATTAATAATAGATTTTAATGTAATAAAAAATCTGATAAGACAATCCTTTTGAATTAGCATGACTTTCGGTATGACTATTGATTGTCATACTGATTGTCATACTAATACAATCGGTTGTCTTTAAGAATTAATAACAGATTTTAAATCAATTAAAATCCTGAAAAACCTTAATATTAATTCTGAATTAATTAATCAATTAATTCAATTAATCAATAAATTAATCTTTGCAGATATAATTTATTTTCTTAATTAAATTATATGACTTAATTAATTAATAGAGAATTAATACTAATCTTGAGCAGCATCCATTCTTCTGAATATCTTCTGAAAATCACTGGAATATATGAATCAATTCCACCACTTCAACGTTGACACTCGATGTACTGTCTGGTTCATGAGTGACTAACTTCCGTGACGTTTCTTCATGTCTTGACCTTGATTTTCTTCAGACTAAATCCTTGTAATTAATTGATACCCTGACGAGATCTTTGTCACTTGATTAAATCCACAATCTTGATTTATATCACTGAGGCTTGATCAATTTCTTGAGCTTCTTCCAGTGAATTAAGTCTTCAAGTCTGTAGATGAATAATGTTTCTTAACCCTTTGACAGATGTTACTTTGTGAGATCTCTCTGACGATAGATCCACTATTTACTTATTACATTCTTATTTGAGTTGAGTTAAATCCTCGAATATACAAATAGGCTATGCCATATGCCTTTCAATCTCCCCCTATTTGCTTGTTAGACAATAACAACAAATACCTAGAGGATAACTCAACTAACAAATAAGAAAAAGATATAAATAGTAATGCAAAGTAAATAGCAGAAAAGTTCTGGATTATATTTAACATTTTCCAGATTCCAAAAGAAATTTACAAGTGAATACAAGATAGATGTTCCTCTAGCCTGAACATATAACTACATTAGACTATCTTGATTCATAAAGCTCTAATCATATTACATTGAGTTTTGAGCTAATTGACTTCAGTTGTCTTCTCTTCTGACTTCACCTTCTTCTAAATCTTGAAGCAACTCTTTGTCAAAGACACGATCCTTTTCTGAAGTGAAGCTTGTTGGTCTGACTGGTTGAACTCCAACTGACTTCAGCTTATTCTTGATCTGATTGTACCTTTTAATATTCTTTTCACAATAAGCTTGAATCAAATCAGCAGCTTGAGTCTTCAACATGGATGAGTATCCAGCAGTTGTTAAATGATATTCCATCCAGACCAGATGCTTAGCTGAGTAGTCTTTAAGAGATTGTACATCTAGCTGACAGATTTGAAGACAATCAGACATAAAGAATCTCACCTGATGAGGATTGTTGACCACTTGAGGACTAGCCCTGCTGGCAAACTCTTTAAGCCTTTCTCGAAGAACTTCATTCAATTCTGAGCTTCTTTTTACTTTGTTGAGAAGAACCCAAATCTCTAACAAAGAACGATTCTCAAATAGATGAAGTGACACCTTGAAAGATCATTCACTCTGACAATATACAAAGATGCTCATCTCATTTAGGGATCTATCAAAAGCAGCTGTGATCCTTGAGACTTCAGTCTTGATAGCATTCATGTACATGTCATTGTTAGGATTTGAGATTTCCAGCTTGTCAAGAAGATGTAGGAACTGCCTATCATTGTTAGTGCTCAGCTGAGGCATATCAAGTACTCTCCTAGCTTCATCCCATTTTTCACCAATCTTCAGTCTGACATCTCTTCTCCTTTCTTGAGCTTTAATGTCATGAAGGCGTTGCTTTTGAAGAGTTTATGTTCTCTGTATGTCTTTCCTCATGTCAATGATCTGGGAGACCTTTTTGAGTTCAGCTTCTTTTCTTTTCATCTCTGACTGCTGCTGCTGAAACTCTTTCTCAAAGATAGGATCCACTGTAGCTTCCTCTTCCCATTCTCCAAAATCACTTTCCTCTTCAGCTTCAAATAAACCATCTTTATCTTCCAAGACTGGTTCAGTGGGAATGTCAAAAATATCAAAGTCATCCTGTTCTCCACTGTAGTAGACATCATCAGCCTTTCCTTTGTCTCCAGCAGAGGTATCTTTTTCTTTCCCCTTTCCACTACTCTCTTTCTTCTCCCCCTTAGTTGAGGGATCCTCTACGGACTTTCCCTTAGATCCTCCATGACCTCCATCACCTCCCGAGCCCGAGCCTCCACCAGATGGCCCTTCAAAGTAAGTCCTTTGTTCTTCATTGGGACAGTGAGAATTTTTGATCATGTAGTATAGGTGCTTCATCCCTTCATTCAGATGTTCCATACCTGTCTCTATCTTCCGAAATCTGGAGGAATCCAGTGAATGATTCATTTCAACCAAATCTTCAAGAGAAGTCATCCTTGTATGTAGAGAGCAGAAGTTAGAAATGTCATCAGATGATAAAGTTGGAGTTTCCTGAATGGAATTGAGCTTTGGTGTGACAGTGTTCTTGAGATCTGAGATATCATTTCTTATGAGTGCCAGCTGATTGTTGACAGAGGTCGAAGAAGAAGACCGTTCAACCACTTGTGCTTTGAATGCTTGAGCCTCAGCTTGTCTTTTAGCAAGTTCTTGTTTTAGAGCAGCAATTTGAGCTAACAGGTTTTCAGTATCTGTGTCTGTGTGTGCTCTCACCTAAATTTCACTCGTGTTTGGTTCACTCACCTCACGTGCTTGTGTTTCTCTCAATATAATTGCTCGTGAGGAGTCTTCCTGTTGCTGTTCTTCTGTACCTGCAGTTAAAATCACCCTAGCCTCTTCAAGAGAGGTCAGTGGTGGTGTAATGGGAATTCGCGAGTCCCGATCCTCAGTCAAACCTATCATTTCATGTGAAATAGATGTCTGAATTGCTTCAGGGATAGATTGACCGAGTTGCCCTCCACTTTCTCCAGATAAATCTGCGAGTGGAGAATCCCGTGAGGGAGCCAGAGGTGCTTGATCTGGGAGGGGAGAAAATGACTCTATTAAGGGTGGTTGAGAGTCAGATTTTCCCTCAGAAGCATGTGACTGCTCTTCTGCCGTAACTATGGCAGGCACTGTAACAGACTCTATGTGCACTCCTTGCTCTGTGTTCTGAGTATCATCTGTGGATATGTATGGTTCCATTGTGAGTAATGGAATTGTGCTTGACTCAGTACAAGATGCCATGGCCCTATGGAGAATTTCAATAGATTCATCCTGTTGAGAGAATGTCTCTAGTAACTGTTCATTGGCCATTTCAAAGTCCATGTCCTGTTGGGAGGACAAGGATGGGCTTTTAGATGCCTCAGTATAAGTTCTTCTTTTCTTTGGAGGAGGCAGCGCTTAGGGTTCACTCACATTTAACAATGCACTACTTCCAATTAATCTTCTGGGTAACATTTTAGACAGTGGGGGAGAGGTTGAGATAGGTTGAGACTCTGTGTTTGGCTCTATGACCTGGGATTGAAGCTGTGGTTCTACAACTTCATGGTAAGTCCTATCGACCACTGGGAGTCTTTCAACAGAAGTAGGAATGGAGTGAGAGTGAGGAATTACTAACTGTAAAGGAAGAGCATCTGATGTTGGAGGAGCCTGGGTGGCTTGAACCACTGGAGGTTGAGGTAGTTGTTCATGATCGGGAAGATTGAAAATAGGTAAGGGAATATAAGTGGCCATGAAAGCAGATACAAGTACTGGAACTTGCATGAATTTGAAGGTTGTGTCTTGGCGGGTGTAAATCTTTTTGCTTACGGGAGGGGGTTCGGTTACTGCGGAGTTAGCAAAAAGGGTTTTGTGCTCAGGTGTGAGAAGATGATCTGTTATAAGCATGAGAAAACGAGCATAGTAACATGATACCCTACGATTTGTAGAATGATCACGTAAAGCAGTAGTGAGACGTCTCAAGAGAATGGGAAAAAGTAGTTTGCCAAAATTGATCCTTTGATTGAAAACAACCGCAAGACCAATATACTGCAGAGTGGAAGTGATGTTGTGAAAGTTGGATTTAGTGCAGTTGGCAAACACTTTAGAAAGTGTATCGAAGAAAATATCCCATTCAGACACCAAATTGGATTTAGAAAGTTTGGTTAAATTGATCACCCCCTGATAGTAAATAGCATGGAAAAAGTTTGTGATATCATTTTCAGAGGGTAAATTACAGAAATTGTCCAATGGAAAATTTAACGCTTGATTGACTACTGTTTCATCAACCACATACTGTGTGTTTGCCACGATGAATGAAAAAGATTTTGAATCATCGGCCACAGTAGAGGTTGTGCATATCAGTCTAAGCAGATCGACATTTAAAATCACATTTGATTTAATAGCAGAGCTAACAATCGAATGGTCATTTAAAAATCTAATCCAAGGCTTAAATTTTTCCACATCACATTTTTCTGGATTAAAATAACCAACCTGTTTATGTGCGACAATTTGGAAATTGAGAGCCATTTAAAATAATAATAAGACACACACTTTCAGAATTTTAAGAATAATATTAAGAAAATTCGAATTAATTAAATTAATTTAATAATTCGAATTAAATTAATTATAATCGAAAAATTTAGACAGAAATGTATCTCGTTAAAATTCTTAACTCACAAACGCAGATTTGAAAAGCCAAAAGACACAAAACAGAAATTAAAATTAAAATCAAAAATACCCAAAATCAACAAACACAATGATTCGAAAAAAAAATTTTGAAAATTTTTTGGCAACACTCCTGTATGTATATATATGTAAGTATATATCACAGGAGTGATGATTTAGATTGCTGAGTAAAAACTCGAGCAAAGGAGATGAATGGCAGTTGAATTTGTTTTTGGTCGAAGAGAGAGAAGAGAGAAAAAAAACTGTGGGAATTTTTTTTGAAAAACAAAGAAAATGAACTGATGAAACTTAAAACACACACAAAACAGGTTAAGTAGTATAACTGGTATGACAATCGGATTGTCATACCGATTGTCATACCGATTGTCACACCAGCTTAAAGACAGAAAAAAAACAAACAAAACAAAACAAATAAAAATAAATTACTGGTATGACAATCTGATAGTCATACCGATTGTCATACCAGTATAAAATAAAAGGAAAATAATTATATATAAGGTTTATAACTGGCAAGACAATTGATAGTCATACCGATTGTTTTGCCAGTATAAAGCTATACTGATAATCATAATAAACAAAATTTAACCTGAAATGACTTTCAGCAAGACAATTTCAATTGTCTTGCCGATTGTCATATCAGCTTTAAACACAGAAACACACATATATATAAATATGTACTGAAATAAAGACTTATATAACTTAGTAAAAATTCAGAAAATATTTACAAAATTAAAATAATTAAAATATTTCAGAAATAATAATATTTTCAGTCCAAAAATAGATTTCTTTTGAATTTTAACAAATTAAATTCATAGAAAAATATTTTTAGAGAAAATAAAATATTCGGAGACATTAAAATTAACAATTTGAGTAAATAAATAAGATAAGATAATAAAAATTACATAGAAATAAGCAAGAAATATGATAAAATGAAAAAATAAATTTGCAAATGAATTTTTCATTTATGAAAAATTCATTTGTAAATTCATTCAAGAACAGATCTCAGATTTTAATTAAATTAATCACTAAAACTATTCAACATGCCCAATTTACCAACTAATCTGGTAAATGTGGATTCATCAAGTGGTTTAGTGAAAATATCTGCTATTTGTTCTTCTGTTGGAACAACAAATAGTTCAACAGTACCATTCATGACGTGCTCTCTAATAAAATGATACCTGATGTCAATGTGCTTTGTCCTCGAGTGCTGCACAGGGTTGTTGGTGATGGCTATTACACTTGTATTGTCATATAAAATAGGAATTTTGTTCAATACAGAGCCATAGTCTCGTAGCTGGTTCCTAATCCACAAGATCTGAGCACAGCAGCTTCCAGTAGCAATATATTCAGCCTCGGCCGTTGAGTTGGAAACTGTTTGTTGTTTCTTGCTGTACCATGAGACTAGCCTGCTTCCTAGGAATTGACAACTCCCTGAGGTGCTTTTCCTATCAACAACACTTCCTGCGTAATCTGAATCTGTATATCCAACAAGGTTAAAACCAGATTCTTTAGGGTACCAAATACCTAGATTTGATGTTCCCTTAAGATATCTTAAGATTCGTTTAACAGCAACGAGATGAATATCTCTAGGATCCGCTTGGAACCTTGCGCATAAGCATGTAGCATACATAATATCTGGTCTACTTGCAGTAAGATAGAGTAAGGAGCCAATCATACCTCTGTAGCTTGTGACATCTACCTTAATGGAGTTTTCACATGGTCCAAGCTTGACAGCTGTAGTTGATGGAGTCCTTGCTGATGCAGAATCCTCTAGATTGTACTTTTTGAGGAGTTCCTTGAGATACTTGGATTGACAAATAAATGTTCCATCTAACCTTTGATTTACTTGTAATCCAAGAAAGAACTTTAGCTCTCCCATCATGCTAATTTCAAACTTACTGTGCATTAACTTAGCAAATCTCTTACAGAGATTATCATTAGTAGACCCAAATATTATATCATCCACATAGACTTGGACTAATATAGTATCATTCTTATGTTTTTTAGAAAAGAGAGTTTTGTCTATGACACCTCTAATAAAGCTATTTTCAATAAAAAAATTCAGAGAGAGTGTCATACCATTTTCTTGGAGACTGTTTGAGCCCATAGATAGCCTTGAAAAGAAAGAAGACAAAATCCAAATGATCTGGATCTTCAAAACCAGGAGGTTGCTCTACATATACCTCTTCATCCAGCTTTCCATTCAAAAAGGCGCTCTTGACATCCATTTGATAAACTTTAAAGTTTGAGAATGCTGCGAATGCCAGAAATATCCTGATGGCCTCAAGTCTAGCCACTGGAGCATAGGTTTCATCATAATCAATGCCTTCAGCTTGAGAATACCCTTTTGCTACCAGTCTTGCCTTGTTTCTTGTAACCACACCATCTTCATCTAGTTTATTCCTGAATACCCACCTAGTACCAACAGCTTTCTTGTGTGTAGGTCTAGGTACCAGTTTCCAGACTTGTTGACTTTCAAACTGATTGAGCTCATCTTGCATAGCAATCACCCAATCTGGATCAGTTAGTGCTTCTTCAATCTTCTTAGGTTCCATCTCAGAAAGAAAACCTGAGAACAGACTCTCATTTTGAGTAGCACGTCTAGTTCTGACTCCAACATCTGGATTACCAATAATCAACTCAAAAGGATGAGCTTTATTCCAGACAGTCTGTCTTGGAAGATTTGATCTTGATGATTCGCCTTGAAATTCATTGGGATGTTGTGTCCTACTAGATGATCCTTCAGCATTTCCCCCTGAGTTGTTGCCATGTTGACTTGAAGATTCTCCGTCAGTAGCAGTGGTATCTCCATTGTTGCCAAAGTTTCCATCACTATTACCTTGAGTGTCATCATGATTAATAGGTTCTTCACCAGCAACAACCTCAGGTTCTTGACCATGTTCTGATTCTGAATCTGACATATCATCAAACTTCAGTTTCTCAGAAGGATCTTCAGTTTGGATACTAGGGAGTTTAGTGTCATCAAATGTAACATTGACACTTTCAGTTACTTTGTGTTGATCAATGATATACACTCTGTATGATCTTCTTCCATATCCAACAAAAATACCCTCATATGCCTTTGCCTCGAACTTACCACGACGATCATCTCCATCCTTGAGCACGAAGCATCTGGCTCCAAATACATGAAAGTATTTGATAGAAGGTTTCTGTTCATTTAAAATCTCATAAGGAGTTTTCATGAAGTCTTTGTTGATTAGAGTTCGATTCTGAGTATAACATGCAGTATTGACAGCTTCAGCCCAAAAGTACATTGGAAGACCTGATTCACTTAACATCGTTCTTGCAGCTTCAATCAATGTACGATTCTTCCTTTCTACCACTCCATTTTGCTGAGGGGTTCTAGGAGCTGAAAATTGTCTGGTAATCCCTTTGTTTGTATCTGACCTTATTGCTCTAACAGGGACGTTAGAATCTAACTCAATCATCTTGATATGATCAATCACAACTTGTTGTGTTTCATCCTTAGAGTGTAGAAATAAAACCCACGTATACTTGGAATAGTCATCAACTATCACAAGACAGTAACACTTCTTTGACATCGAAAGGACATTAACTGGTCCAAATAAATCTATGTGCCAGTTATGGAAGATGTGTCAGTGCCTCTGTGACTTGCTTTCTTTGACTTTCCTTTCTGGCAAGCCTCACATAGTCCTTCTAGAGAGAATTCCAGCTGAGGCAGACCTCTTACCAATTCTCTTTTTACAAGAGAATTCATTGTTTTGAAATTGAGATGAGAAAGTCTCTTGTGCCATAGCCAACTCTCATCTGACGATGCCTTTGCATAGAAACAATTGACTTCAGGATTGCTTCCAGAGTTCATGTCAGCTACGAACAGATTTCCTTTCCGGATTCCCATTAAGGAGGGTTTTTCACTTTTCTTGTGCAGAATCTGACACTTCAGCTTGTCGCATAAAACATTGTAGCCGTTGTCACAGAACTGACTAATGCTAAGCAGATTGTGTTTAAGTCCTTGCACAACATACACATTTTCAATGATAACATTTCCAGCTAGCAAACAGCCATATCCCTCCGTTAAACCTTTGCTGTTATCTCCAAAGGTAACCACTGGGCCAGCTTTCTCAACCACATTTGATAGCAGGGCTCTATCTCCAGTCATATGTCTTGACGATCCGCTGTCAAGAATCCACACTACCGGTTGTACCTGTTTAATGCCCTCTCTTCTTGACGATGAGGTGTTTGCATCACTAGCCATGAGAGCAAGATTCCCAACTTCTTCATCTTCACTGTCAGTATCATCCCAGCTTCTTCCCTTTGCCAGGTAAGCCCTTTCAGATTTACTCTTCTGATTAGAATCATAAGAGTTCTTCCTAACTTGTTTTGGCTTCCTGCATTCTGTGGCAAAGTGTCCCAACTCATTGTAGTTGAAGCATCGAATGGTGCTTCGATCAACCATCCCTGTTTTATACCCACCACTGCTGGTGTTAGAGGATGAAGATCCACCTTTCTGGAATCTGTTATAGTTGGACTTGTACTTGAACTTGGGATTCCTTTTGAATCTGACATTTGAGAATCTCTTGACAATCAGGGCCATTGACTCATCCTCCAATTGCTCCAGTTCTTCCAAGGAATAAAAATCATCTCCTGATTGATTTGTAGTAGGAGGATCAAATTCTGCTACTATCACATTATCTTCAACCTTGGAAGACTGTACCATTCTTTCTGACTGTTGAGATTGTTGTTGATATTGTGGTTGTTGTTGTTGTTCATCAGCTACTAGAGCAGTAGACGTGCTGACCACTCCTCCTTTCCCGTAAACTTCCTTCTGCTGAATCTGCTCCAACTCATAAGTCTTTAACACACCATAGAACCTATCCAAAGAAATCTCACTCAGATCTCTTGCTTCTCTTATGGCAGTGATTCTATGTTTGAGATGAGTTGGCAGTGTTAAAAGGAACTTTTTGTTGACCTCCCTGATGGAATAGTATTTACCATTAATGTTCAGGTTGTTGATCAATGCATTGTACCTCTCAAACACTTCAGCGATTCCTTCACCTGGATTGGATTTAAAGTATTCATACTCAGAGGTTAGGATTTCTAACTTGTTCTCCCTAACTTCCTCTGTGCCTTCATTAATAACCTCAATAGTTTCCCAGATATGTTTGGAATCTTTACAATTCATCACATGTCTATTCATCAAGGGATCAAGGGAATCTACTAAAATTAATTGAAGGCTAGCATCCAGGGAGGCTTCTTCTATTTTAGCAGGAGAGATTTCCTCAGGATCTTTCACATAAGTTCTCGCTTTGGTGATCACCACATCATTTTCTATTACCTCTGGTTCAATAACCATAGGAATTTTTGGACCCTTCTTTAACACTTGCAGATATTTGGGATTAGCAACTTGTAAAAACAGTAGCATCTTCTTCTTCCACATAACATAATTTTCTTTATCGAAAAGTGGAATTTTAACGGTTCCAACTTTTTATGTAGTCATTATGAATTTTTTGAGTGAATAAAAAATTCAAGGAGTGAAAGAAACACAAAAGTCTAGGATCTTGATTTGTACGTTAATCAGAAGGCTCTAATACCAATTGTTAGGTCTCAATATGTTTGTAGAAGGGGGGTTGAATACAAACAATACCGTTTAATCGAATAAAATACGGAATAAAAATATGAAACAAAATTCAAGTTAAATAAAATTATTATTAAACTTGAAAGGTGTTACAACAACGGTATCGTTTACAAGGGATTAATCTCAAATCAATTATTACAAATCTAGAATAAATTTGACATGAACTTTTTCTATTTTTGCAATTAAAAGATCAAATGCTAAATGCGATTTGAGATTAAGTTCTAGGGATTTTAATCCGCTAGATTGTTACACAAGAACAAGATAAATAATTCTAGTGGATTGGATTTAACTTTACAATCTAGAATTTTGATCTTGAATAAAGCAGATGAAAAAAATGAAATGTTGTGCCTTTGTTTTCTGCTTTTGCTCTTGACTTGTGTGTTCTGTATGATTGATTGCATGAATGTCTTCTGCTGCTTCTTTTAATCCAACAGTCGAGTAGAATGTACTGGCATGACAATCTCTTTGAACTGGCAAGACAATCAGAATGAACTAGCAAGACTTTCGGTATGACAATCAATTGTCATACCGATTGTCATAGTAGTTCAAAATCAGATTGTCTTACTGAATTAATAATAGATTTTAATGTAATAAAAAATCTGATAAGACAATCCTTTTGAATTAGCATGACTTTCGGTATGACTATTGATTGTCATACCGATTGTCATACTAATACAATCGGTTGTCTTTAAGAATTAATAACAGATTTTAAATCAATTAAAATCCTGAAAAACCTTAATATTAATTCTGAATTAATTAATCAATTAATTCAATTTATCAATAAATTAATTTTTGCAGATATAATTTATTTTTTTAATTAAATTATATGACTTAATTAATTAATAGAGAATTAATACTAATCTTGAGCAGCATCCATTCTTCTGAATATCTTCTCAAAATCACTGGAATATATGAATCAATTCCACCACTTCAACGTTGACACTCGATGTACTGTCTGGTTCATAAGTGACTAACTTCCGTGACGTTTCTTCATGTCTTGACTTTGATTTTCTTCAGACTAAATCCTTGTAATTAATTGATACCCTGACGAGATCTTTGTCACTTGATTAAATCCACAATCTTGATTTATATCACTGAGGCTTGATCAATTTCTTGAGCTTCTTCCAGTGAATTAAGTCTTCAAGTCTGTAGATGAATGTTTCTTAACCCTTTGACAGATGTTACTTTGTGAGATCTCTCTGACGATAGATCCACTATTAACTTATTACATTCTTATTTGAGTTGAGTTAAATCCTCGAATATACAAATAGGCTATGCCATATGCCTTTCAATTATGTCTAATCATGCATTCAAAATACACACATAATTTTAGCAACATATAACATTTAATTAAAGCAATAAATAAATTTTATGTCCATGTCGTCCTAATTAAGTTAAACATGCAATTTTAAAAGAATTACACACATAATTAACGACACACATAATCAATAAATTAAAGCAATATTAAAATTTAATGGAAACAATTAAAATAAATTTTCCACTATTATGGCCCTTGAAAAAAAATCCAGCTCTCAAAAAAAAATCTACCCCAAGCGCGCCCCGACGCCCCCAGCAGCCCCAGCAGCCCCAGCAGTCCCAGCAGCCCCAGCTGTCGCAGCGGCCCCAGCTGCCGCAGCGGCCCCAGCAGCCCCAGCTGTCGCAGCGGCCGCAACGCGCGCGCCTGTTGCTTTTCTGTGAGTTTTGTTTTGATTTTGTTCGATCCAAACATCAACAGCAGCCCCTTGTAATCGCACAGCGGAACAAAAAACTACCGAAATTGATTTCCGATCGCACATAACTTGTTACAAAATACTCGGAACAATTATAAAAAAAACAGATCTAATACAAAACTAATTTTGTAAAATCTATTCTAACATGATCAAACCTCGTGTAAATTACAACCACGATTAAACCACATGGAAACCAAAACAAAAATTAACCACGATTAAACCACGTGGGATCCAAACACATAATTAAAATATACATGGCCATAATAGTGGATTAACAACCTGCATCAAAACCAATACAAGCAAAACACTATATACACGCATATATAATTACGACATGGACATTATATCATAAAACGTAGAACCCATTACCAGGCTCTTGATACCAATTGTTGGGAACCACGGACTTAGGGTGTTACTACGTTTTACGATAAAGATTACGAAAAGAGGATTACCTTGTTAATGGTTGATTCCACGCTCTTCTATTGTATTCCCAAATTCTCTTGAGCGAAGTGTGGCCTCCGTCTTCTCAAGTTATCCTCTCTTCTTGCTCCTTGGTGGCTACAATATGTTTTCACACCATTCCAAGCAAGAAGAGAATACGAATATATATAGGCTACAATAGGGACCATGAATAATTAGGTTGGGCCTTCTAATTACATCTTGAGCCTAGCCCAATGTAATTAAATATTAATTCAATCCACTAAAGAATTAATATTTGCACTACCTTTCCTAATACCGTAATTTAATTAATTCGGTTCCAATATTATTTGCTTATTAAATTCCCCATGTTTAAAATATCATATGTCCATTAATTAAATAAATTACTGATAATTTATTTAATTAATATCTTTTATCCTTGATCATCCACTCAACCTTTATTTAATTATGCCAGAATAAATTCCACCTGCAGGGTTTCACATAATTAAATCTTTTTGAGCTTTCAAGGGGACATCATTAACCCGAATATTATCAGGACATGGATTCCTTCAATAAATAATATCCACCATGTATATAATTCCATCACCCAAAATATAATGATATAATTCAAAAGAATTATTTCATATATAAATCAAAGCATGTAAATAATATACACGTGTCAGTTATTATTTCCGGATTAAGAACCTAAGCATTAATAATAACATAGAATCTTAGTTCTCCTTCTTAATCAGTATTAAGGGAACAATTCTAAATTTGATCCTGTTCAATATACAAAAAGTATACTAGTATTATTTATTAGTCAATATAAACTAATCTAAATAATACTACAGCCATACCAGTGGATTGTCCAACACCACCTGTGCCGTGAACCTTATTATATTATATAACCGTATTTAACAATCTAATATTCTGTATCCCATTTGATACTAGATTGTTCACAATATATAATATTAGACAACATGTAAACATTCAAATGATTCTCAAATAAACTGGCCAGAAATAAATGTACATACTTCAAATAAATATTTTCAATATACACTAACAGGCTGCCCACCCTCACACCCTCACCTTCACCATTTAAGGTGGGACTCCTCACACTCACTTTTGCCAATCCTGAAGAAATGGATTGCATAAGTTCACTCTTTTCCTCTCCTTTTTCCTGGGAGCAATCCAGACTCTCACTCATTTCACTCCCTTCCCTCAATCCTAGGAGTGATTGCATTACCACTAAGTCTTCTGCACTTGTAATAATTGATGAAATTTGAAGCTGTGCAGAGACACTCGATAGATAAGGGATATTCGTCGGGTTAGCAGTTTGACTATCCGACGGATAACTGCTGTTAAGCTTATCCATCGGGATACAATCACTACTCGACGGATGAACAATATCCATCAAGTGAGTAGAAATGAATGAGTTTGGAGTGGAAACAATTGTTGACTATGTGTAGATTGATGAGAATTTGGGCACAGATGACTCAACAGTTTCAGAAAGAAATGGCAAGTGAGCCAACAAATCATCTAGAAGATGATGCTCACTTGCTTGGATTTTTTGCTTCTCCAAGAGAGTTAAAGATGGAGAATTTGGAAGTGATGTGTTTATCATATCAACATCCAAAGAGTGTGTGGGAGAGTTTGGTGTTTCAGGGGCTTCAATTGTTAGAGATTTTGGTTGTGACTCCACATTTATTGGAGCCACATCAACCTGACTTTGAGAAGGTGCATCGACTGTGTCTTTAGCACCAGTTTGCACAGTGTGTGAACCCTGTCCATCCCCAAGGGTCTTTGATTTCTTCTTTCTAGTGTAATTTTCGGGTGAGCTTGTGTCCCTTACCCTTTTGGCATGTGCTCTTGGTTGAGAGCTTTGTTCAATAGTCACATCCTTTTGGGAGGATGCAACTAGTAATGAGCTTATATCCTTATTGAGCACTGCAGTTTGTTGGAAAATTGCAGTTTAGTTAGGCTGGGAAACACTCACCTCTCCAACCTTATCCTTAGGGTTTCTTTGATGTTCACCCTTTCCCTCACCTTTCTTACCCACCTTCACACTCCCCTCTTTTGGTTTGGTGGATTTTACAACTGGCATCTTTGAGAGACACCAGAGGGGGTTTTCTTTGTCTTTGTTTTTAAAATTTTGGGTTTGGCAGCTTGGGTAGGCAACTGTTGGGTCAATGATACAGTTGTCATAGCCGCACTAGAATGCAAAGAAATTTGTGAGGCTGGAAGAGTAGAGACAGTTGAACTTACCTCACTTACCTGAGGTGCCTCCATAACTGGAAAGTAGAAGAGTGGCACCTCTTTGTGATGGTTTGCCCTGTTTAAATCTGCAATGATTCTCCTTTCTTGAACCCAACAATCTAATTTGTTGGTTGGGTTCTCAAGCACAATATCCTCAGAGAGGTGGTTAGCAAGCATCATTAAAAATATAGCATAGTAAACATTTTTACCCCTCTTATTTAGCTCCCCTAACTTAAACCCCAACTCAAATATGACAAGATCACTAAAGTTGAAAATTTTATCAGTAACTAGCATGTAAAGCATGTTAAGCATAGAGATATTGACAGAATCAAAATTACTGATTTTACCAGAGAATACCTTAGTAACTACATCACATAAATAACTCTATTCCTTCCTAAGACCCAACCTCCTAATTTCACTTAATTTAGAAGTAGAGAGTGCATAGCCCATGGAGTTAAGCATATTAACAATGTCAGTGTCTGTGTGTGGTGAAGTTACAGTATTATCAGGAATTTTGAAACATGCTTTAACAATATCACTATTAACACAGAATTCCTTACCTTTAATAGTGAAAGTGATAGTCTTATCAATTGAGTTGTCTGTTGCAGTCATCCACATCTCTTCAACAACTTCACAGTAGATGGTTGGTGATTCCAGCATGGCATAGTTGAGTTTGCAGTTCTTCACAAAATCCATCATTTTGTGGTAGTCACCAGACTGTTGAATCCCCTTATTCACAAGAGCAGTGAAGTTGTTCTTCTCATAGATAAATCCAGTTTGAGACATGATCTTGACGAATGGTGCCACTGTTAGAAAGTAAAAACTTGCAGAGAGAGAGAGAGTAAGTGCTTTTGAGAAAGAGAGAAGTTAGAGCAGATGATTTGAGAAAGATAAAAGAAAAGCTATGAAAATGAATTATGCTTTTATACTATCTCAAAAATAACTTTCAAAAATAATAAAGTAAAATAAAGTGACCAATGAAAATTGCCCAAAATAGCCGTTTTAAAAATAAACTGTAAAAATTCCATCAATTATCCGTCGTGTTATGCTTACAAACTGTAAGTATACTCGATGGATAATGTTCAGAGAATCAACAGCTAAAAAATAAGACAATTCGACGGATGAGGATAAATCAGTTATCCGTCGAGTCATAAAATATTCCAGAAAAATAATTGATTTTATTAACAAATAGTATACCGACGGATGATCAAACTCGATGGATAATGATCATCCGTCGAGATGTAAATTTTGACTTAGCCAAAATTTCATCCAAGACTGAAAAATGAATTAGATTTCTGGCTACATTACAACTTGCAAATTATCTGTAAAGATTCAAGAGTAATTAAGCATACCTAACTCACTTACTAACCTTGAAAATGTGGATTCATCCAGTGGCTTGATAAATATATCTGCAAGCTGTTTTTCACTTGGAACAAAATGTAGTTCCACGGTACATTCATTACATGTTCCCTTATGAAGTGGTACTTGATGTCTATGTGCTTTGTTCTTGAATACTGTACTGAATTTTCAGTGATGGCAATTGCACTTGTGTTATCACAGAAAATAGGAATCCTTTCCACTTGTAGACCATAGTCTAGCAATTGGTTTTTCATCCACAGAATCTGTGCATAACAACTACCAGCAGCAATATATTCAGCTACAGCTATAGAAGTAGAGACTGAATTTTGCTTTTTACTGAACCAGGACACAAGCTTGTTTCCTAGAAATTGACAGGTTCCTGTTGTACTTTTTCTATCAATTCTACAACCTGCATAATTTGCATCTGAATAACCAGTTAGATCAAAACCAGAATCTCTAGGGTACCAAATGCTAAGTTTTGGTGTCCCCTTGAGATATCTGAAAATTCTCTTAATAGCTACTAAATGAGATTCTCTAGGATCAGCCTGAAATCTAGCACAAAGACATGTAGCAAACATTATATCTGGCCTACTAGCTGTTAAGTACAGAAGTGAGCCAACCATGCCCCTATAACTTGAAATATCCACAGACTTTTCAATAGTGTTTAATTCAAGCTTAGTTGCAGTGGCAATGGGAGTTTTTGCATATGTGCAATCCATTAGATCAAACGATCATAAATGTATTTAGTTTGACTAATGAATATTCCATCACTAACTTACTTAACTTGCAAACCAAGAAAGTAGGTTAGTTCTCCCATCATGCTCATTTCATACTTACTTTGCATCAATTTGGCAAACCTTTTGCAAAAAATTTCATCTGTAGAGCCAAAAATAATGTCATCTACATAAATTTGAACAAGTATGCTAGAGCCATTAACATTTCTAAAGAATAAAGTTTTGTCAATAGTACCTGTTGTGAAATGATTCTCTAAAAGGAACTTTGACAAAGTGTCATACTAGGCTCTAGGTGCTTGCTTGAGTCCATAAACTGCTTTCAAAAGATAGTAAACATATTCTGGAAAATTTGGATCTTGAAAATCAGGAGGTTGACTGACATAGACTTCCTCTTCCAAATCTTCATTCAGAAAGGCACTTTTGACATCCATTTAATAGACCTTAAAATTGGCATGGGCTGCATAGGCTAAGAAAATTCTGATGGCTTCAAGTATTGCAATAGGAGCAAAAATTTCATCAAAATCTATTCCTTCTTGTTGACAGTAGCCCTTAGCAACCAATCTAGCTTTGTTCCTGACTACTATGCCATTTTCATCCATCTTGTTTCTGAATACCCATTTGGTGTCTATTGGATTCTTTCCTTTAGGCTTGGGTACCAGCTTCCATACCTTATTCCTTTCAAATTGGTTTAGCTCCTCTTGTATAGTTAAAATCCAATCAGGATCCAACAAAGCTTCTTCTACCTTCTTTGGTTCTTCCTTAGAGAGGAAGCTGCTATATAGACATTCTTCTTGAGTTGCTCTCCTTGTTTGAACTCTAGAAGATACATCACCAATGATGAGCTCAAAGGGGTGATCCTTTGTCCATTTCCTTTGTTAAGGTAGATTAGCTCTAGATGAAGAGGCCTCATTGTTGTCTTGATGTGTGATTGAGTTTTGATTATTAGAAACTCCCCCTGAATTAATGGATCTTTGATTTGAGAAAGAGGAACTTTATGTAAGTGATCTATTCTGACTTCCAGCTTCTTTTGATGACCCGACGGATGAAGCTGGTTGTCTCCCGACGCATGAAACATTTTGCAACTCGACAGATGTTGAATTTTGTGTTTCATTGGTAGTAGATTTTTCTGCATTATCCTTTGATACTATTTCTTGATCACTTTCATCATCACTGTCATCACTAACCATCTCCACATTATCAAATTTGAGGCTCTCATGATAATCTCCATCTTGCAGTCCTTCAATCTTTTTATCATCAAACACAACATGTATTGATTCCACAACAATATTGGTTCTCAGATTGTAGACTCTATATGCTTTACCAACTGCATATCCAACAAAAATTCCTTCATCTGCTTTAGTATCAAACTTCCCATTCTGATCTATTTGATTTCTCAAGATATAACATTTGCAGCCAAAGACATGAAGAAAATTTAGAGTTGGCTTCTTGTTCTTGAATAATTGATAGGGAGTCATGCATTTTGCTTGATTAACCAGAGAGATATTATGAGTGTAGCATGAAGTATTTACAGCTTCAGCCAAGAAATATGTTGGTAACTTAGACTCTTCAAGCATTATCCTTGCAGTTTCAATAAGTGATCTGTTCTTTCTTTCTACTACTCCATTTTGTTGTGGAGTTCTTGCTGCTGAAAACTCATGCAAAATCCTATTTTCTTCACAAAATACTCTCATGACAGAATTCTTGAACTCAGTTCCATTGTCACTCCTGATTCTTCTAACTTTGAAATCAGGATGATTGTTGACTTGCCTTATGTGATTGATGATGATTTCACTAGCCTCATCTTTGGACTTAAGGAAATATGTCCAAGAGAACTTTGAAAAATCATCTACAATTACCAGGCAAAATCTTTTCCTTGAGATGGACAACACATTGACTGGTCCAAATAAATCCATGTGTAGCAGTTGCAAAGGTTCTTCAATTGTTGAATCAAGCTTCTTTCTGAATGATGCTTTAATTTTCTTTCCCTTTTGGCAAGCATCACACAGTCCATCCTTAGAAAACTCCACCTGATGAATGCCTCTAACCAGTTCTTTCTTTACAAGTTCATTCATGGTCTTGAAGTTTAGATGGGATAGCTTCTTGTGCCATAGCCAACTTTCATCTTGACTTGGTTTACTGAGAAGACAAGTAACAGATTCTGCATTTGATGAGTTGAAGTCAGCTAAGTACACATTTCCTTTTCTCACTCCAGTGAGAACCACTTTGTTGCTCTTCTTGTTTGTCACAACACAAGCTTCTGAGTTGAAGGTTACTGAATTGCCTTTGTCACACAGCTGGCTGATGCTCAACAAATTGTGCTTGAGACCATCCACTAAGACAACCTCCTCAATGATGATATTGTCTTTTGAAATCAAGCCATATCCCACAGTATAACCCTTATTATCATCTCCAAAAGTAATACTTGGGCCAGCTCTCTCCTTGAACTCTGTGAGCAGGGTAGAATCACCAGTCATGTGTCTTGAACATCCACTATCCAAGTACCACAGATTCTTTCTGTTTCCCTGCACACATTAAAATCAAATCAAGTTAATTTTTGTACCCAAGTTTCCTTGGGTCCTGCCTTGTTAGCTTTCTTTTTCTGTTTCTTAGGTTTGATCTTATTTGACTTGGGGATATCAGATTCATCCTTAGTCATTTGAGTTGGACCTTTGAAACCATTCATTGCAACAGAATTATCATGCACATTTTAATTAACAGGAAATGGCATGCTATTAGTAAACATGTTATTCCAGTAGGGCATGCTAAATGACATTTGTGGCATACTAAATGCAACATAAGAAGGATTAGGTGCAAATGGCATATTAGCAAATTGTGCATTCATATTATGTGTAGACATAACATTCATAGGCATAGAAGGCATGACATTCATGTTGGGAAAAGGAGGTGGCACATATATAGAAGTAGGCATGGCAGTTTTACAATTAACTGACAGATGATTTACACTACCACACTTAACACAGATTTTCTTGGAGCATACTTATCAGGTTTGTAGTTGTTATGCTTATTAATCCCTACTTTACTATTTCTATTGTTTTTCCTTTTAGCCTCTGTTTTAACCTCAATCTTTTCTAGTATGTCATTCAATTGCTTGATAGAAAGATGACCAACATTTCCTCACTTGACTAGATTCTCCTAAAATGAAGTTTTTGGAAACTGATCCATACTTTTCATTTAACTTGGAAAATTTGGCTTTACTCGCTGGTTTGCTCACAGCCGACGGATGAGGGTTTATATCACTCGACGGATAATCCTTTTGATTATCCGACGGATGACTCTCATCATCCGTCGAGTCCACATCTGTTAGCACTCCTTCAACCGAATTGGATTCCAGCTTCTCCTTATTCTTCTTCCAGGCTGCATCACAAAAGGACTCAATACCTTGAACTTTGGTGATTTCAGCATGAACATCTCTAGATGTTTTCCATGCCTTAATCACCTCTTGTTCTCGTTCAAGCTACTTCTTCAAGATCTGTTCTTTCTTCAAGGACTCAGTTAATTCATCCTTAGCAATTTTACACTCAATTCTCAATTTTTCAAATTCAATAAATTGAGACTCTAGCACATTATTCCTCTCACTTAAAAATAAATTATTTTCTTTGATTTTAGCATTTTCCTTAGTAAGAGACTTAAGTGTAACACGCAAATGATATAATTCTGTAGACATGTCATTTATTGCATCATTACACTCAGCTTTAGATAAATATGCAAGATTAGTGGTGATTACCTGATTACTTGAAGAACTTGCCTCTGTTTCATCAGACTTGGCTGTTAGGGCTAGACTGACATAGCTGACATCCTCATCCTCATCCAGACCATCTGCTGCCCAGTCATTTTCTTGTGTAATAAAATCCCTTTCCTTTTGTTTGAGCAACTCAAAATATTTATGTTTATAATCAACAGGCTCAAACTTCTTCTTGCTGGAATCTGACTTTCTACACTCACAGGCAAAGTGCCCTACCAAGCCACATTTGAAACATTTGAATTTTGATTTACCACCATGTTTTTATTTGGCTTAGCTATTCCAAAGTTCTTTTTGAACTTGAGCTTGGCAAATCTTCTTGAAAGAAATGCTAGATGTTTATCAATATCCTCCATGTCATCTTGGCTCAAGGAATCTTCATTTTCTGCTACCAGCCCCTTGCCCTTATTTTCACAGACCTTTGAAGTAGACTCAACAGCTTCCATCTTCATCTCCTTCTCCTTCTCTAACTCAGCAACCAGTGCAATGGACCCTCCTTTCTTCCTCCCTTTCTCCATTGTTTCATCTTACTCTATTTCAAGCTCATAAGTCTTTAGAATGCCATACAGTATCTCTAATGTAAATTCCTTGTATTCTTGTGAATTTCTCAAGGAGACTATCATTGGTTTCCATTCTTTTGGTAGGGATCTCAGAAACTTAAGGTTAGAATCTTTGGTTTGGTAGACTCTTCCATGCAGCTTTAGAGCATTTAGTAGCTTTTGAAATCTACTAAAGATATCAGTGAGAGTTTCACCTTCTTCAAAGTGGAAATGCTCATATTGCTGAATTAGTAACTGCATCTTATTTTTTCTAACTTGTTCAGTGCCATCACAAATAATCTGAATAGTATCCCAAACTTCCTTGGCAGTTTTGCAATTGATGATGTTGTAAAATATGTCACCATCAACTCCATTAAACAGAATATTCATGGCCTTCTTGTCTTTCCTGACTTGTTCAATATCAGGATCTGACCATTCATGCCTTGGCTTAGGAACTGATGGCTCATTTCCAGTTGCAGCTCTCATTGGTACATGAGAGCCTCTCTCTATGCAATCTACATAGGCCTCATCTTGAGAAAGTAAATGAAGATGCATATTTACCTTCCAGTGATGGTAATTGTCTTTGTCCAAAAAGGAATCTTGACTCCAACATCCTTCTTGTTCATCTTACTGTTTGTTGTGATCTTTAAACTCTTTGTTTTTCAAGAGCTTGCTCTGATACCAATTGTTAGTCCCTAACGATGCAACAAGAATTACAGAAGGGGGGTTGAATGGAATTCTTGAAACTTTTTCTGAATTATAAAATGTTCTAACTTTATATATATATATATATATATGACAGTGTTTTGATTTGCAAAGTGCGGAATAACAAGTTAAATATGAATCAAAACACAAAGTGATAAAAACATAAGTCTTTAAAACTTTCTGGTGGATTAGAATGTATCTACCAGAGATATATATATATCAAGAGAACTCTGTGAAGCTTGAATAGCTCACAGCTGCTTATAAATAAGAACAACTAAACTTACAGAGAAAATCTAATGACACAGCTTACAAATGTTTCTCTGAGAAAATACTTGCTTAGTCTTCTTGTTGTTCTAATTGCTACTCTTGGTTTATATATCACCAAGATTACACAGTAATAAGAGAAGATAATAAAACAAAACCTATCAAGTCTAATACTATGCTTCTTCATTACTCTGTTCCAGCATCTTTGAATATCTTCATAATAGCATGGAAATGGAAATGCTTCTTTGTTCTCAAAAACCTAGTTGAATAGGCTTCCACATTCCTTTTGCATACACTCAACGCATGTGACTGTGTTGTCACTGTCAGCAGATGTTCAAATTGATTATCCGTCGGGTACATGATCATTCGTCGGGTTGCCTTGTTGATCATCCGTCGGGTAGCTTTGTTGATCATCCGTCGGGTAGCTATTTGGTACTTGACTTCATTTCATTTATGCAGAATTACAAGACATCATCTATGTACAATTAATCAACCTATCTTGCATATCTAATTAAAGTCAACATGACTTATATGCTACTACAGAATCTAAACAAAGGTGTTTGCAGAAATGTGCTTCATGACTTATTATTACAAAAGCTACTCACTCGATGGATAATAAATCATCATCCGTCGGGACTATATTGAGTCATCCGTCGGGACTATATCCCAAGAATGTGTAGGCACCAGACTAAATATGAGTACCTCTTACCACCCCCAGACTGATGGGCAAAGCGAAAGGACTATTCAGACCCTAGAAGATATGATACGAGTGTGTGCCATCGACTTTAAAGGGAATTGCAATGACCACTTATCCCTGATCGAATTTGCTTACAATAATAACTATCACGCTAGCATAGGAATGCCTCCGTATGAAGCTCTTACGGAAGGAGATGTCGCTTTCCCCTATGTTGGGATGAAGTTGGAGAACACAAGATAATAGGACCCGAGTTAGTCCAGCAGACCAGAGAAATGGTGGAACTCATTATAAAGAGACTGGTAGCAGCTTAAGACAGACAAAAGAAGTACGCCGACCAGACCAGGAAGGATAGGGAATATGAAGTAGGAGATTCAGTGCTATTAAAGGTATCTCCATGGAAAGGAGTGATGAGATTTAGGAAGAAAGGGAAGCTGAGTCCCAGATTCATAGGACCCTTTGAAATTTTGAGGAGAATAGGACCTCTAGCTTACGAGCTCGCCTTGCCTTCTAATCTACATTGAGCAGCCAGTAAGGATAATGGACCAAAAAGAACAAGTGCTGAGGATGTGAAGTTGGTTAGGATCTTATGGAGGAATCAAAATGTCGAAGAGTCAACTTGGGAAATTGAAGATGCGATGCGGAATAGATATCCCCACTTATTTTCTAATTGATTCTGGGACGGAATCCTTGTAAGAGGGGAAGACTGTAATAACTCCAATTTTTGAGACTTTGTAAAAAAGTTTAATGAATAGTAACCCTGACAAACGGGGAAAATATTTTAGCCCACACTATGATGCGCATGAGAAAATGAGATTCGAAGTTGATATTATGATTATACGTACCAAATGAGTGTATGTAAACGCTGTTAGTTTTCGAAGAAAACGAACTTTGAAAAACGACCATATTTACGGATCATCGAGGATTACGTGAATCATAATATAATTACAAATTTAAAACCCTACAGATTTATATCCAAGTACGATATTTCAAAACATAAGGAATAAATACGAAAGGATTTACGTCGCGAACCGTTTACGAGAAATTATTACGAAAATGTTTAAGCGACCTAAAAAACGCGTAAATGATTAAATAAACGTAACTCACTAACTAACCATGGTAGAAAATTAACCATGGTTACTTTATCAAATAGTGAGCTAGAGATATGTATGATCAACCAAGGGCTAGAGAATAGTAAGCTAAATGGCTAAGCTAATTAGCTTAGCTTGTGAACTAGAAAGCCTAGCTAGATTTTTCCAAGGATTTGGCAACAAGAATAAAATCCTAGGATCTAAACTAGAGAATAACAATCAAATAAAAGATATCACAAGCATTATTTTCAAAAAGCACCCAAGAAGCAACACAAAAACTCTCTCTCTCTCTCCCACAACCTTCTTCATTCGGCCCTAGCAAGAAACAAGAAGAATTCAAAATCAAAACACCAAGCTCTAGCCATGGGTAAATCCTCCCATTAATTTTTAAGCTTCATACCACCTAAACTAAGGTAATATAAATCTTTGAGCTCTTATTATCAAGATTTGATGGGTGAAATAAATTCAAGAAAGATGATAACGAATAGTATGAATAGTAACTTTTACTTGGTTTCTTGATTTTAATGGTTGTTTTAGGTTCCAAAAACCATACTAAGCATTCCCAAGACTTCACCATCATCAAGAACACATCTCAAGCTCTCAAGATAGGTAAAAATCTTTGACCCAGCCTTACTTAAGATTTAAGTTCTAGATTCTTTTAGAACATAGTTGTAAACCTAGTTTTGGTGGGAGTATTGTTGTAATCTTGATGTTTAGCTAAGTAGATTTAAGGTTGATTGTTGTTGCCTAAATAACATGATGTTCTTGAGAGTAGTTAGTGTGGTGATGATGATATGTTGATTGTTGGTGGTAGTATAAAGATTTAAGGCATAAACGAAACTCCGATCGTAACCGTAATATCGCTAAAATAAATAAAACGTAACTTTAAGTTTCTGCAGAAATTCCCGAAGATGTAAACTGTAGTTTCTTGATAAACACTTGATTATGATAGAAAATGTTATAAGGATCATTTAGGTGCTTGAATCGCTTGATTCTGATTTACGGATCAAAAGTTATGGCCATTTACTAAAAGTGATTTACGCGATAAAAACTGCTACGAATTACGAACTTTGAAAATAAAAAGGATCAACTTAAAAATATTTATAAATCATGAAATTTTTACAGAGAGTAGTAAATTAAGTTTCCTAACTTTCATATAAAGTTCAAGTGAAAATAATGATTTTTCAATTTTATAAAAATACCGGAGCCGAGCCCGCGCGATTAGAAAATTGTGAATCCATAAGATACTTTGAAAAAGGAAGTGACCATAATGGGAATAAGGACTTACGGAAATAATAAGGGTAATATAAAGTTGAGAGGGTGCATAATAAGTAGCGCATGAGTACGAGTCCCCGTAAATTAGAACGGGACCTAACAAAACAAATTTTGTTTATGATTATAGATTTCCGAGCGGAACCTAGAGCATCCTCCACCTCGAGATATCCAGGCAAGTTTTACGGACCCAACTTCATTTACTGTTGTGTTGTGAAAGTATTGGTTTATTATCATTGCATAAATACCATTCTTACCATGATATGTAATAATTGAATTTTTCGCATAATGTAGTGATGTTGTACGATAATCATATATCGTAAAATGTTTAATTCCGCTTTAAGCGTGACGTATAATTATAAGACCGAGAGTCGGTCGGGATTTTAAGAATAAAACCCGGGAATCATTCCGGTGATATGATGGGATGATTAAAAGTCCATAGTAGTATGTTTTAAAGCACTCAACGTCCACTTACGAAATATTATACACTTCGAACTTTTATTAAAAATAATTTCCAAAGATCGTATTCCCTCAACTATACTTTATCGTTCGATTAAGAAATATTTATTAACTATTCATTAATTACGGAAGAAGTATTCTACAGTGAATATTTACTTTAAACTCGATTAAATATTAAAGATTATTATATTACTTAAACATAAACAAGTTGAGAAATATTATTTTAATATTCTTTAAAAGTATAACTATTGGAGGTTTAATTGTTTATCGATTAAATTATTAATTATTTATTAAATGATTTATTTATGATTTAAAAATCATAAAACCTGATATAAAATACTTTCTGATTTTTGGAAAATCATTCAAATAATTTCAGAACGTCAGAGAATATTATATCAACTTATTTTAAATATTTTGATCATAGTTTTAAAAGAAACCCCCCCTTATTTACTTGTCTGTTGACAATGGTCAACTCACATCCTTAGTACTTCCTCTGAAAACTTTTGGAAGTACATATACATATATATGAGGTAAAGCTGTGCCTATCAACAAGAAAAACGCTTGGGGGAACTTCGATATGGTTCGATGATTCCAAATAGATGATATGATTCTTAAAAGGACAAGGGAGGGGTAGAGATCCAGTACTTCGTGGACTGGGGAGACTGCTATATTTATGTTCCATATGAGAAGGTACCATGTGTACCGAAGGACATACGCAGTATGCAAAATATACCCGGGCTGAATGGGGAAGCATATAAAGCCCGAATGTGGCTAGGGTGATAACCGAGATAGGACGGTGTCGTCCTTCTACTAGTTGAAAAGGTTACTATTTCCGTAGTATGACTGATTATCGTATGTGGTGGCTCTAACGAATGTCCTATTCTTCCAATTAGAATTGTGATGCAATATCGTAACCCAAGCCTAGGTGCTGGGTTTACCATTAAGGTATTTGCAGGATAATAAATCCATTAAAGAATTGTTTTCAAAAGAAGGTGTGTACCACCAATGAAAACTATTTTTGAATAAACATAAATATCATATATGAGGTTTTACTTGAGTTTATCATACAGTCATTTCATATTGTACATTATTATGCTGGGCATTATAGCTCACACTTGTTTTCTTAAATTGACACAACACAACAGTGAATCAAGATGCCTATCATGAAACTCACAGCGAGGAAATGGGTAGGAAACGGCCAGTTGTTCCGTAGGATGTTTGGTGCTGTACCACAGGTAGACCGAATAAGCTGGATTGGTTTCCAATTATTTTTAGTCCGGCTTATTTATAAGTATGACTTATGTAAGGTAATGAATAAAAAACAAATATTTGGCCGACGGACTAGCCTTACTTAAAGGTTATTCCTCGGTAAGACTAAATTACTTTTGGGTTGTAATAATTATCACTTTGTGGTTTGATTTGCTCTAGTAATGAATGGTTCGTTTCCAAGACAATAACCTATAAGTGTGTGTGTGTGTGTGTGTGTGATAAGTGTGGGGTCGTAAAGTGTGAGCATTTATATATTGTGATATGAGGTATGTGGTATATAGTGATTAAAATAGCATGGCCTCCAAGATCCCAGACCCCAGATTTTGGGGCGCCACATTTGTATCTCAATACGGAAACTCTAATCTAACCACTGCGAGTTCCACCGTTAGACCCTAACTCAAATACCAACCAGTTCACCAGATTCTGGTACTGAACAACCCTGAACTTTGAGCTAATAAAATGGTCAATGGACCTAGCTTTCTCCACAGCAGTCTGAGTCAAGGATCGTGCTCATGCCTGAACATCGGGTGAAGGGGCAGGGATACCCTGAAAATGCCCAACTTATATCTGGTCAAGCTATGTGGCTAGCCCCGAGCTATGCTCTCTAATGAAAGACTGGTTCACCACTCGGTGAACATGGTAGGGGATCGGGGAAGAAGCACCTGAAGGAGCAGATGGAGTGACAGGAGGTCTCGAGGTGGAAGAACTAGGACCACACCCTGGAGGGAAGTCCCTAATAGCAGATATTGACCTTCGTACCCAACGAGGATGGGCACTAGGTCCTGACATACCTCCCTGTGCAAATGGAGGAACTGGTGGGGGAGGAAAGGGAGTCTCCTCAGCTATAATGTCCAAAGTCCTCTCAGAGTCTGAACTATCCGAATCTGACCTGTTCTCCCGGGATAGAGAACTGGAAATCACTATGGGCCACTGCCAATAATATATATATACAGGAAATACACAACAAGTTTAAGGCACTTCTATCAAAACATCAATAGATGCCAGGGTAACGTCGTCGGAACCCTCGACTGGCTCTTAGGGTTACTCCACTAAATGAGTTGTTGACTCACACTTTAGGACACACTTCCTATACTTTTTTGACTCAATCCTTAACCTAAATCAGGGACTTGAACCTGTAGCTTTGATACCACCTGTGACGGCCTCAACCCCGGGGTCAGGGGCTGATGTCACTAAAATATAACAAACCACAAATATAAACTACTAATTAAACATTATTATATAAAAATGATCCTAAACCAAGATCTGATACAGGTTCAAGTATTATTTAGATTACAACACTACAACTAATTTATTTCACAACCCGGCAATCTAACTTATTACAACGACTCATCAGACCTCATGGTCTGATACAAACTACCTCAGAGGAGCCGTGACCGAAGGGGGCTGACACTTTATTCTGCCCTAGTCTGACTGGTCTTCTAGACATCTACAACATATAAATATAAAACAAGCTGCAAGGGTGATCAATCAATTGCTCAACAGTATCACTATATGAATAATAAGTAAAGCAGTATAAAACTATCATCTTGGTCGCAGGTTCAAATCCCACGGGAGGAGAATTTATGATTATGCCTACTGAGCCAGAGCCTGTCGCTTAAATGCGGTTTACCTTGGTTCACGTGGTTTGCAGGCTATTGCGTGAGCCCGTAGGGTTTACCTAGTGCGCACCCGAAGGGTAGCGGCTGTGGGTTACCTATGATAAAAAATAGTGTATATAAAAACAGTATAGGAACATAAATCTTAACTTGTTTACGAAAACAAGTAAACAGGTATAAACTGGATATCAACAACTAGCATGCTCTATAAAAACGTATCATTAGTAGTGTGTTGTGTGAATATCAGAGTTCAAGTTTATCATGCTATTTTCATTTATAAATCCACTGTTCCATTACAGGAAACACAAAATCATCCGTTCGGTTACGGGAACCATTAAACCAAAATCAGATATATAATTGGACGAATCCTAGGTACAGCTGATCAGTCTATCCCACCATAACTTGTTCTAGAACTCAGGGACTAGCTAGGTCTCTGTCACGCTGGATTAAGCGGTTTAAATAGGGGGCGCAACCAACTTAGCCTCTTACGCAAACCGGTTGGGCTGTTACGGGCCTTTTACGCAACCATCTAATATCTGATCCGTTTTATCCAATTTCCAAAATCACTTATACCTATCTCTTTTAAAACAATTATATCACATCACACTTCCCAAAATCTTTTCCAATTTTAATCACAATCCAGAGATAGGCATTTTCAGAAGTCACTTAAAAGTAGAATTACAAGTGGAATTACGAAGATCAGAGAAATTCTTCACATATACAGCTTTGTCTATTTCTCTTGTCTATTGCTTGCTTGATTTCACTTAATTCTACTTGCTACTCTTGGTTTATATATCACCAAGTTACATAGTAAGAAGACAAACTAATAAGACAAAAGTATCTTAGTCTAATTATATGCTTCTTCATTTCTCTATCCAGCATCTTTGAATATCTTCAAGTTAGCATGGATATGGAAATGTTTCTTTGTTCTCTAAAACCTGTAAATAGGATGCCACATTCCATTTGCATCTAATCAACGTATATGATTGTCAAGTCACTACCAACTGCAATTTAAATTTGAACATCCGTTAAAACTGTGTTGAATCATTTGTCGAAGCTTCATTAGATCATCCGTTGAATGTGACTTGAATCATCCGTCGAAACCTTGTAGAGTCATTCGTTGAAAGTCTTCCATAGCAGTTAACTCTATTTCACTTATACAAAATTACAAGGCATCTAATATTTACAATTAGCCAACCTACTTTGCATATCAATCTAGTAGTCAACATAACTTTTAATATCCTACAACTCTAAGATCTCCAAAGTATTGTAGTATGCATGAATGTGTTACAAAACTTATTAATACATAAGCTACTCTCTCATCGGATGTAAGGGTGATCATCCGTCGAGAGCTACAAACACACTAAATTAAATTTACTAAGGTGTTTTGGTGAACTTATCATCAAGCCTATGATATATTCCTAACAGTTACTAATGAAAAGTTGCCAACGAATTTTCCGTTGGCTAGACCAAAAGTTATAACAGAATTACTACTTAATTGTCAACAGATATTTAACTATAGAATACTAATAGAATAACAATAATTTACTAATAGATTACTAACGCAATACTAATGATTGTCCGATGTCAGTTCCACCTGTCCAACTTGTATTCGGTTAGTAATCGGTTAATAATTATAGATCAGTTATCTGTTTTTCCTTATTAATTTGTTATAATTGTAGATCGGTTATATTTATTCTGTTACTAATATGTAGCAATTCTAGATCAGTCGTGCATATTTTTGTTACTAATCTCTTGTAAAATTTAACCATATATATATCACACCCTACTATATCACAACTATGGAATCAATTACAGTGCAAACTCATGTTCATTTTCTTTGCTCTCACATCTTACTTCCTTCAACCCCAACACTATGCACCTGATTCAATTTCTGTATTTTCAAGTAGGGGCTTGAGTTTCAGCACCGAAGAGATTAAGTTCCTAGCTATTTATTGGCAGTTTCATCTTCCTCATTTTTTGTCCCCCTCTTCATCACACTTGCACACATACAAGTTAAAAAATATTAACGTTTTTTTGGGCGTCATTTTACAACACAAATCAAGAATTAAAGAAGTTGTTCTCACCATTTGGTTCAGTTACAGAAGGTAATCATCTATGACTATAAATATATTGATTGTAACTGCAGTTTTGGGTTTTTATATATGACTAATAACTAATTATTGTTGCAGCTAGACTTACACTGGATGAAAGAACACAAAGGCCAAATGGGTTTTGTTTCGTGACATTCGAAACAAAGATTGAAGCTCAGAATGTATTGAGTACTCCTGTTATCAGGCACTAATATCTAATGGTTAAACCAATTTTAAATAAATTATGAACATCTTTTGAGGAAGTCCTAAGTTTTGGAAGATTGTGTATATTGAGAGTGTTGTATGTACTATTGTTTTTGGTGTTAGAATTAATGTTTGTACAAGTACATTTGATTGATTCTAAAATTTCTAAACTTTTTTGAATCTTTCATTTTACCTTGTGAGTTGTAATTATAAATTGAGTTGAATATCTAGAGAGTGAAATGTTACGCGAATATCATATTAGAAATTGTGATTATTAGCAAGGTCTCTCAATTGATTAACAAGAGATTTTATGGCGAAGAATTCAGAACAAAATTGAGGATGATAAAAGGGTATGTCAACATTAACGGATATTCAGTTGTCAAAATGCCGATAGTATTTTGTTACCAAATTAAACAACAAATTTTCTATTAGCATTTTGTTATTGGAATTACCAACCAAATATTCTGTTGGTAGAGTGGTGTTTTTTGGTAACTTTGTAAGTGTTATTAGTTTGTTACTATTATGTTGCTAACTTAGTTACGGACACCTAAAACGGTTAGGAAGGTGCTTCCCAATGACGTTTCCTCTAACGGTACAGTTTAGAGGGAAATCCATTAGGAAACGTTTTTACCAACAAATTTTATTAACTTACCAACAGAATATGCCGTTGGTAATAATGAAATTTCTTATAGTGAAAATTGATAACCACTTTTAACCGAATATCAACCATCGTTAGAAGTTGTCCAGGATAGTCTATCCATATTATTATTCTGAGGAATTCTCATGTCCAAAATGACATCTATATCTGTTTCATGAAAAGATTGCCACACTCTTTCCTCGTCCCACTCATTTATATTTGGATGGAAGTAGTGACAAACCTTCTCACTTATACTGCTATATTATTGACAATTTTTAACACAAAAGTCAAGTTTCGCTCGAAAGCATGGATCATTATAAGCATTAATCGACCTCTCATCACCAATAACCCATCTGAACCCATTCTTTACAGACTCTTTCTCCTGTCATATGCCAAACCAGATATAACTCGATCCCCCCCTCTCTTTTCCTGTAACAGATGCTTGTTCGGGTAGTTTAGAGCTCTAAAAACTCGAGATATTAAAAAATGAGGTTTCGAGATAAAATTCCAGTAATTGTTTCCAAGGAGAACTAGATTAAACCCGTACAAACTACGAAAACCAAGTCCTCTTTACTGTTAGACATCCCCATTTTATCCCAAGCCATCCAGTTGATTCCTTTATTGGTATTACCACTCGAACTGCACCGGTACCTATTCATGAGTCTCTCAATAGCATGACACAGCATCTTCAAAATCTTAAAATAGGTGATGCAATATGAAAGCATACTAGTTTTCACTCATAATATCTGAGAGAATTACCTTCAATCTATTTGCCAAGACTTTCACAAGTATCTTATATAACACATTGCAAATATCTATGGGCCAAAGATCCACCATTCTCTCTACTACATCCTTCTTTAGTATAAGAACTAAATTCGTATCATTCATCTCAATAGGAAAAGAACATTCCTTTAACCAGCGCCTAGAGCACTTGAAAATTTTCTTCCCTAGCAGGCCCTAAAAATGTTGGTATAAAGCAGGGTTGAGCCCGTCTTCCGGATGCCTTATTTGGATGCATCTGCTTAAAAACAATATCAAACTCTCCAAACTTATAATGCCTTCACTTATTCTATCGTGATAATCATGCATCATTTACGGGTCTGCAAACACCTTATAGTAATATGCTTTAACCATGTAATAAATATTCTCATGAACATCCACCATCTCCCTTACATCATTAATCAAATAAGGTATATGATTCACTCTTTTCCTTGTTGATGCATGTGCATGAAAGAATTTTGTATCTGAATCACTCTTGGCTAACCAGAAAGTTTATTCACGTTGTTTCCAATATGTTTCTTCCTGAAATGATGATAGTAATAAGGTTCTAAAATGTATAGAGAACAAACTTTTATATTTTAGTGTGCTTATTCAAAATATATTTTTTTGTTTTTTCTTGTTACTAGAACACACCTTCCAAGTCTAGTATGAAATTGTCCTATTAAATAAGGAATACATTTATCACATATTATCTAACCCAGGTAAACCCATAGTTATGTATTTATAATGTTATTTGGGTTAGTTAAAATGTAATAAATATATTCATTATTTAATGGAAATTTGGGTTAGATATTATTAATTAATGTATTCATGATTTAATGGGATAATCACCTAATAAAGACTTGGAAGATGTGTTCAGTAAAAAGAAAGAAATTATATTCGAATAAGCACACTAAAATATAAAGTTGGTTCTCTAAACATTTTAGAACCTTTTTACTATCTCTAAACATCATTTTTGGTATAGAGCCTTGGCATTCGCGAGATTTGATTTTGCACATCTCTCACTATTTCAATTAAGAAAAATGAAAGTAAACTGATCATATGAAAGTCGGAAAAAGATTTAAGGATTGAAAGAACGGTTTGTCTAGTGTGTGCCCATGGGCACATGCTAAGAAAATGTGATTGATGAGTTATAAAATTTTTATTGGTAAAGATTTATGTGCATGCAGGGGGGTCCATCATTATTTATGAGTTCTCCACCAATATTTTGTAGATACCTCATCAAGCACTAACTCTTATCATATGCCCATGGGAACACACTAGAAAAATCCTTGAACGAAACTAATCATGATATTCATGGATATGAAAAGTAGATATGGTTCAATTAATGATGTTTTGAAAAGTTCTACTAAAAAAGATTATTTAATTTTGGGAGAAACGCCTAGTTATGGTGAAAAAGTAGGAGTACAAGGTGAAAAATATAATATCCTGTTATGATTTTAATTTGTTTTAATATAAAATGGTTTGTGAGTTTTTTTTCCTTAAAATATTGGTTTATTTGAACAAAGCTCCCATTAAAGAATATGAAATGGGTTGAACTTTCATCAAGACCAATTAAGAAAAAAATGTAACTAGGAGATGGATAAAATTTTATGAAATGGACTTGATTTAAGGAAGAAGGGATGAAATTGTGAGATTGTATTCAAAAGCCAAGTAATCAATATATTGGGCCCAAGTACCATAGCATTTCAAGAGCAACGGTGAATATATAAGAAAGTGTATATGTAATAATTGAATGACCTTTTAACTTAAATCCGAACAATGTGGGACTATTATATGTCCTACAAAAGTTTTGAACAATTTCTCAGGCCATTATATAAGGAAATGTACATAACATGCTTGACATCATATCAATGTGTGGGACAAGAAGGATTAGTCCAAAAATAAAACCAACTTAGAGCTAAGTTAAACTTACCGACCAAAATAACTTAAATTGAGCTGAAAATAAATAAACCCCAAAGTTTTTCCTTAATTTGCTTCCCCATTAATCATAAAAGGAGTAAAATTAGGTTTTACATAGTAAAGAATAATTGTTTAAGGGGGTTGGATATAATTATTCTAACTAATCCATTATCAAGAAGTAAAGTACAAGTAATGAAATTAAATAACAGTTTATTTAATCTCTTATAAACTGTTACAGAACTCTCTCAAGAAAATAATATTCTTAAGAGCTAATATGTTACAATGATACTCAAGTGATTCACCAATAATGATAACCTATTCTGTTTTTATATAATACACAGGTACTAAATCAATCTCTATCAATTAAAAGATATGTTACAGTATGATTTATCTTGTTTCTATACATATCTAATTAACAGCTTTGATCCTATAAGTTAGTAACCGACTATATAAAATTCCTCAAATACTGGGACTATATAAATCAACAGATTCTTATTTATCCTGTAGCAGTCATATCCTGACAGTCTGTATCCTGACAACTGAGCAGATCCTGATCCTAATCCCTGCAAATCCTGATTTCTGACTTAGACATTTTCCAATAATCTCCCCCAATTTTATGCTTTGTTGAATAAGCATAAATTATGTAATAATGTATGATGCCAAAAAATAGAAAGATAAAATATAAAATACAAGGATTGTAGAGCATACTCAGATATAGAAGATAATCTTCATGATTCTTGATAAATTATGAAGTATCTTTAAACAAATGCATTTACTCTATCATCTATCTTCTTCCGGAGTAGCTGTTGTAGCCTTTTCTTCAAGTTTTTCTCATATTCAGTTTCTTGAGAAAACTGATATATTGCATCGCTCAAGATTCTAATTGGAGTTAACTCTACCATCAAATCATTCAGTAACACATAACATGACTTTAGTCCATCAGGATTTAGAGTCATCTGCCTTTGAGTAAGCACAGTTTCAAATACAGCTGCTCCCTTCCTCATGTTCACTTCCTGATAGCTAAGATTCATGTATATGGGGATATAGTGTCCAGTGTATTGTATGCCATTGTCAAGAATCCTTCTTCTGATGGCATAGAATATTAAGTCTGACTATTCTTTTGAAGCTTGATTTTCAAACCTCAACAAATAATGAATGTACTTGAGTTCTTTGGTTGGCATCATCATCAGCTCATCATAAGAAAGAACTTGAACTTGATCTCCCTGTAGCATAAGCAGAATCTTTTGTTTTGATTCTGAGCTATCATGTCTATCAAGAATGATTTTTACAGCTTCAAGCATGTCCAAATGATTAGCTGTAACTTCCTGATCAAGTCTATCAGCCAATGTAAAATTCACCATTCTTGCATTTATCAATTCAGCTTCATGATGCTCAATTCATGCTCTTGTGTATGGTCCATATAATTTAAGAGCTTGAGCCTATCTCAACCATGAAGGTGTATCATCATTTCTGTCCAAAGGGTTAGGCTGAGGTAATCCTTTATTCCTTATTCCTCCCTGGATAAAGTTCATCTCCTTTTTCAATTTAAGATCATCAACTTTCTCTGACTTGTGGTTGTGCCTTATTTTAGGAAAGTTATAAGCCCTTCTCTCTTCCATTACTCCGAGTTCTTTCCTGTCTATGCTTCTCTATCTATTCTCCCATGTCTCTATAACATATTTTTGAATTCCTGATCTGCTCTATTCACATCTATTCCAATCGTTCATTCTTCTATTTATTCTTCCACATCAATTTCAGCATTATAAGAATCAACATAAACAGACAAGATTTGAATATTTAAGTGCTCCAAGATAGCTTCTTCTCGATCTTCAATTAAGTAAGGAATAGTTGATCTGTCAGGATTAGGAACTAAACAGTCAGGATTAACGGTGTCAAGATTTCCTGTGTCAGGATTTTGACTTGTGTTGTCAGGAGCTGCTTCAATTCACAATTATCTTGGTCTTCTAAGTAACTGAACTTCTTCTTATTCTTCTTGACTTTCTTCTTTATAGACATTCAAATTTGAAACTTCTATTGGTCTAAGTATAGGGTTGAGAAATATTGGATCAATAATTACTTTGGAAGCCTGAGACTGAGATGTCTCAGGTATTTCTTCAATCCTGGCCCCACTAGATCTTGTTCTTCTTTGAGAAGGAACAACAGCTTATTGATCATTTTTAGAAGACCTTCCTCTACCACCTCTCCTACCATTCCTAAGTCCTCTAGCTCTTCTTCTTCCTCTATAAGGACCTTTATTTGAAGTTTGCAACTTACTGAGAATTTTTTCCTGATGTTTGAGCATTTATTCCTGTGACATGTCAGGAAATTCATCATCCAGATGAGTGAAAGCTTTCCTTTCAAATAACTCCTCAACTCTTTTATCCTTGTGGTACCACAGAGCTTCTTTTATTGTCTAACCTCCAAGAATGATTCCACTTATTAGTCTGTGTGACTTATAGTCCAAGAAAGTAGCTCAGTTCCCCCATTATACTCATTTGATACCTTGACTTCATAAGATCAGTGAATTTCTTTCACAACTTGTTGTTAATAGACCCAAAAATGATATCATCAACATAGATTTGCACCAAAAGAAGATCATTACCCTTATTGATATAAAACAAGGTTTTGTCAATTACACCTCTTTTGAAACCACTTTCAATCAGAAATATTGCAAGTGTTTCATACCAGGCCCTTGGTGCTTGTTTGAGTCCATATAAAGCTTTATCAAGTCTGTAAATATGATTTAGAAATCTTGGATCAATGAAGCCAGGTGGTTTATCAACACATACCTCTTCTTCTAACTCTCCATTCAGAAAAGTACTCTTGATATCCATCTGAAAGACCTTGAATTTCTTCTCTGCAACATATGCTAAGAAAATCCTGATAGCTTCCAGTCTTGCCAGAGTAGAAAATGTTTCATCATAGTTAATTCCCTCTTGTTGTGAATATCCCTCTGTAATAAGTCTAGCCTTATTCTTGACTATAGTGCCATCTGAATCTGTCTTGATGTAATATCCGGACATAACGTGTAATTGTTTTTATCAATAAATAATTATTATGTGATTATTATGTGATTTTTGGTGAATTATCTGATGACTGGTGTTGATATGTGGATGTTTAAATATGGTAAAGTATAAGTATGTTAATTTTATTATGTCCAAAATAAAATATAGATAATTACGGTATTTTTCTGGTAATTTTTGGATTGTTATATGATTTTATATTGATTTATGAATTTATTAATTATTTTCTGAATAATTACAAAATTATTTTATGAAGCCGGGAATCGTCCAACCTCAACCGTTTTTAAGTTTTTACAACCCGAAACTCTTCGGGAAACTCCTTCTTAACCTAATCTGATTATTCTGGACATTTTCTGTGACTTTTTCAATCTTGAGAACGGTTTGACCCGTACGTGTCCCGACGCAAAATTTTCGATACGATAATCATTTCGATAACATTATCTTCATATAGAGTGTTTTATAAGAAGTCCGGTTTTGATGGTTATCCAAAACTTTTAATAGTTATCCAAATTTTTTGATAATTATCCAAAACAAGATGATAGTTATCCAAAACATTATCCAATCAGATCGTATTTACAGTTACTTAGCGGCTAAGTAACTTATTTTTTGATCCAACACGATCCAACGCGTACTAATATTCCATAAATATAAATAGCCTATTTCTTATTTCATTTTACTCATATATTCATAATCAATCAGTAGAAATCGATAAAATATAGAGAAACCCCTAATAAATCGTCGCGTTCTTCATAATCAAACGAGGATTCGAAGGTGTTATCGAACGCCGATTCGAGCGTTCCATATATCAAATCAAAACTCTCAAAAAGTTCTTTCATAATCAATCATTTATTTTAGTGCAGAAATCAAGGTGATTTTGTTATTTAATTGTTTTAATTTGAATTATTTAATGATAAAAATAGGAATATTTGTTCTTGATGTTGTTTGTGTTATTTGATGCTTGAATCATATAGATCTTTTCTTCCTGATCATTTTGGTATATTATATGATGAATTTGGAGTTTAATAACATATAGAAAATTAAGTTTGATTCTCTGTTAGGTCACACACACTGTAGAAGGGGGTTGAATACAGTGTATAGCACAATCAAATCGAATTTAAAGAACACAAGTAACATAAAACAAACTTTATTAAACTCCGTTACAATGTAGAACTGTCATCTCTCAGTGATGAACAAATATATCACGAGAGCTGCTAGGGTTAGAATGAATAATATTCTCGATGATGATAACACTTATAGTGTAAACCCTATGTCTGTGTTTATATATTACATAGTTACAAGATAATCGATAATTGATATGGAATATAATTCTGCTTCCTAAAATATATCAATCAGTTATCTTTTCTTCCAAGTATTCTATTCTTCATAGAATTCCTTCTTCATGCATATCTCTTCTTGCGTGTGTCTTGATCTTCTTCCCTTTCAATCAGCCACCTTCCTTATCTGAAAGTTTCCTTTAAGTCCTGATATTATCTCCTGATAAATATCTTTTGAACCTTAAGTACTGATAACTTAAATTCTGACTTCAGTATAAGTGCTGATTTCAGTTAAGTACTGATTTGTCCTGTTTAAGTAAGATCTGAAAACTAAACACAAATCATATTAGTCATGACATTATCAAATATAATTAACAATCTCCCCCAACTTGTAAATTAGCATAATATACAAGTTCAACAGATATTTGATGATGTCAAAAACATTAAGTACAAATGCATGAGAATTTGACTAGATAACTACAACTTACAGTTCTTAAAGCTTTACCAACTTTAAATTCTGATAACAACTTCAGTCTGTATACATATCAGAATTTAAGCAGTTGTATATCTTGACTTGGCTTCACTTTCTGATCTCTTCGATGTCAGGAGTTGTTCTGAGATAGTTCTTTAACAAACATCTCTCAGCATATCTGAGTTCATCAATCATCCTCCTTTTAGCATCTTTAAGCTATGCAGTTTCTTCACCAGTTTGGAAGATAGCATATCTGAGATCATTAATTTTTACTTTTCTCAACTCCTGATCTAGTCTTATGACATAGGCTTTGTCAGACTCTAGATTGAATTCAAGTCCCTTAATACCAAGATATGTTCTGATCTTTGCAGTATTAGGTTTCATATCAACAATATCACCCTTGTGATCTCTGTACTTGGGACAGTATGCGCTGTCAGACTTCACAAAATAAAGCTTCTTCTGTTTCTGAATTTGAGTCTTCAAATAATTTGCAACACTTTCTGTTAATCTGTCCTTCACTTGAAGTAAGAATAAAACATGTTCTAGTTCCTCAAAATACTTCAGTGGTATAACATTTTCCCTTATATGGTAAACCCTTCCATCTATCATGAAATATAACAAGATGTGTTCTTTCAAGAAGGTATGGTAGACCATTTGTACAGATTCTTGTTGATTCAATCTTTCAGGAGTTGCTCCAATACCTGGTTCACTTAAGGAATTTGGATCATTGGTTATGTTCTGCACTCTTCTTTCATCAGCACTACCCAATCCAGATTTATCTCTTGCTTCCTTTCTAGTAACCACTCTTGCTTCAAAACCACTTGCTGTAGTCTTCAAAGATTGAGTCTGTTTGGCTTTAGTGAATATTGGTAGGAGTAACTTTGAGGATTTAACATGAGCAATGTCAGAGGTTTCCTTTGACTTATCTTCTGATATCAAGCCAACTTGAGCTATGTCAGAGGTTGCTTGCTTCATTGTTATATCAGAACTAACTATATCTTGACTCTGAACAACTTGAGCCATGTCAGAGGTTGTCTTAGAAATCTTCCTTGAAGTCAGAGTAAGATTAGCATCTTCATCAGAAATTTCTTCATCCATAGGAGGCACATAAACCTTTACAGGTTCACCAACTTTTTCTTTGCCCTTGGACCTTGGATCTATCTGCAATTGTGATTTGGCTTTAGTTGCCATATGATTTGTCCTTTCTTTTATCACAATGCCTTTAGCCGTAGGAAGTTTCTTTTTAATAACAGAAGCTTCAGATTTGGAGTTGACTTTTTCTAACTTAAGTCTAGCTTCTTCTTCCATTAGACTCTCAAAGTCCATTCCTGGATTTTCTTTCAGAAATAACTGTCTTGAAATTTCTTCATCAAGTTCCAAAAGTTCATCAGAAGTTATCCTTTTACCAGTATCAGAAGTTATTCTTCTCCCAGTATCAGAACTTGTTCTATGTCTTGTAGTTCCAATTCTACTTGATGAGAGACCTTCTCCTTGACCACGACCTCCACCCATTCCAGAGTTTCCCAGGTCATTACCATCATCCTTTTTCTTCAGTGTCAATTTGCATTTGGACTTAATTATTTTCTCCCCCTTTTTGGCATCAGCAGGTAAAAGAAGAGAGAGAAGCAATTCCACTGAGGATTGGATCTCATTGAGTTGATTTTTCTAAGAAGCTTGATTTTTCAAAATTTCATCAATCTGAGACTGTTGCTTCTCTTGTGGTTTTCTCAATGTAGGTAATGTTGTCAAAGGAAGGTTTGAAAAACCTATTCTTGTCCAACTTGACAACTATATCTTGCTGCATTAAGGTTTCTTGAATCTTGTCCACCTTGGCCTGAGTTACAAATTGTTGACCTTGAAGGTGCCTTGTACTAAGTGCAGTAACTCTTAACTGTGTCTTGAAATCATCATTGACTAACATCTCATCAGCTTTGGCCAAGTGATCAGCAAGAATCTTTTCAATAGGAACAAAGGTAACTGTGTTCCACTCCTTAGTCCACTCCTGTCCTCTAGGAGTTTCACTCCAAGGTACTGGTGCTTCCCCTGTAACAAACTTTTTGACTATCTCAGCTTTTGAAGAAGCTTGTAGAGGTGCATGTCCAGAAGGACCAGCTGCAATAACATCTAAATTTGTAGCAACATTACCAGTAGCATCAACATTTGCAGCATCAGAACTTACAGAGTCAACATCTTCAGCATCCTCTGATAAAAGAACAGTATGAGAAGCTATGGAGGCTTCAATATCATCCTCTAATGGCTGATCTCCAACTAAGTTCTGATCAACATCCATATTCTGATGCTTACCTAAAATCTGATCTTCAGTATCTAGATGCAGATAAGGTGTTGTAGGCAATTTTGGATTAAAATCAGCATCAGGAATTGGTGTTGTTGGAGGAGTGACTTGAGTTGATGAAGCTTTTAGATACAAAACCTGAGGCACTTCCAAGTTATGTATGTCAATTTCATCATTTGGCCCCGGGTTATCAGCATTTACTAGAGATACTGGAGATGTAGGAATGTGAGTACTTTCTGGCTCACATAGTGGAGAGTGATGAGTTGCATGAGAATCTGGATCAACACTAGGAGAATTGTGAGCTTCAACAGGGTCTTGTGAGATCAGAGATTCATGATCCCCTTCCTTAGCTGTTGCTTCCATTCCTTTACCAGAATCTTCAGGCCTTTTTGCCAATGTTTTGAATCTTTTAGCTTTTAAGGTGACTTTAGGAGTTGTATCATCAGAATTACACTTTCTAAGCCTTGTTAGGGGCCTAGAACTCCCAATATCAACATCCTCCTGAGAAGAGACCTTCTCGGCTTCTAGAATAACAGGTTCTGATACAGGAACCTGTTCCTCAGCATATGATTCATCTCGCTGAATGAATCTCCTTCTCTTCTGCTGTGTCTGAGGTACTTTCTTAGTCCTCTTAGGTTTGGAAGATGAAGGTTGCACTGTAGGTTTTGAAGGTTGAGGTTAAGAAGTTTGTGGTGGTTGAGTAGAGGTGGTAGGTGCTGATGGATGAGGTTCAGATGGTTGAACATCAGGATATAGTGCAGTGTACTTAACAAGATCATAGGTTATTAAGGCTTGTTTGACAGATAAAGGAATTAAGAGGGGTCTTAACACAGCCTTCTTATTATCAGTAGATAATAAGTCAGTAAAAGCTCTTTTAGCTATTCTGAATGATGAAATTAATTCATCAGCATTTTGGGGCTTATTATCACAACAGAAACTATAGATAAGCTGACAAAATCTAGCAAAATAAACAGTAGATCTATCTTCATTCATTCTGTCTCCAATAAAACCTAAGACAACACTTGCATAGTCAAAATCAGTTCGATTTATGAGAGCATACCCGATTTGTTGGCTGAATATGGGAATTGTATCAAAATTGGAACATTTGTTTGCAAAAGCTTTAGTTATGCAGTCAAAAAAGAAACTCCATTCCCTCCTTATGAAAGATCTCTTCAACTGGCCAAGCTTTGCCAATGTCCTCTCATATCCCAGACTGGCCATCATGTTTTGAAGAACTGGCTCGTCAACAATAGAATAAACACAATTCTCAGGTAGCTGCAGTGATTGTCGAACCGTAAACAAAGTCACAACATACTCATCCTCCCCTGATGAAAAAATAATACTTGGGGACCCTTGAGCACCACCATCATCATATACACCGCTTCTCCAGAACTCCAGGACTTGAGTACCAGAGACTGCTTCGGGTTCGGTCAGAGCATACCCAATATTAGAACTAGCAAGAAAGTCCTGAATGAAGTGAAGTTCAGATGGGGCTTCTGACTTGCTAAAAATAGCAGAGAATTTATTAGGAACAAACGTAGCTCCATCAAAAATTATATCCTTGGGTGCCATGAGAATTTGTGAGAAAGACGATTGCCTGTAAGGTGTTTGAGAAAATGGCTGTATGAAAAATCGTCAGAAGATGAGAGAGAATAAAAGTAAAAAGAGAGAGAGAGATAAAAAATGAAAGTAAATAAAAGGTTTTACAATCTTTTCTCTCTTTTACTTATACACGGTAGAAAAAGTAACCGTTCAGACATCTGTCAGACATTCAGCAGTAAAAGATAATTAATGGGCACGGGTATTCAGTAATCATTACTTATCACATGCAGTTTTTCAAGGAAAAACCGTTCCACTTACCAAGTAATCCCATTAATCAAGGCAGTTCAGTTTTATTTTAAAATTTAAAATTGTTCCCATTTAATAAATTTTTATCACTACGTGACTAATATTCTGTAAAAATATGACCAATGAGAGAATGACCATTAATAAACCAAGTAAACAAATACTTCCACGTCAGAATCAGAACTTGATTTGTATCAGAGCTAAAAAGGTCATCAGAATATGGTTAGTATCAGGATTTAAAATTTTATCAGAATATCAAACGACTCAGAGACAAAATCTTACATAAATAAAAAATTTCATTAATATATTGAGCAAATACATTTCATGAAATTTAAATTACATGCTTAAAAGTACAAGATTGTTCTAAGCTACAATTATTTCTTCTTCCTACTCTCAACAAAAAGAACAGCGAGACGAATGATTCGCTCCTGCTGTTGGAGAGCTTCCCTCCGTTCCTCTTCCAGACGCTCAAGATGGCGATGATAGTCCATGTAGAAGAAAAAGAGGTCTGTGAGGACCTCTTGGGGAACTGAGTCCCATATTTCATCAGGAATGGCAGTGACATGCCATTCCTGCTGCCATTCAGTACACCTCAAGGTGATAGTGAAAGTGTCATTGTTCAGAACTAAGTTAAAGTAAATCATGTTTGTGATGAGAGAAAAAAAAATGAGTTTGAGAGAAAATGAGAGATGTGCTGGCTGGAATGAGGTGTTGGTTTATATAGGCAATAGTATTCCAAGAGACGCAAGGAAAATTGAATGGTTACAGGTAGAAATAATTCTACCTCATCTCCCTAGACTGATGAGAATAATAACAACCATTGGAAGTTTAAAACAGGATTTAATGCGCACACGAAACAAGTAAAAAATTACGGTGCATAGACGAGTACCACTAACCCAAATTATATTGATTGTTAATATTTCACCCAAACATATTCTGATTTTAAATAAGACTGTTTCAGATTTTAACCACAAATAAGTCAAGTAAAGAATCAGATTTTAATATCAGAACTTAGACTTATATCAGAACTTAACAGTCATCAGAACATGATTTCTTAACTCGAAAAATGAATGCCTATTTCTTTAATTCTTCACACAAATTCTGATTTCATTTTTTCAGAACTTAATCATCAGAACTTCCATCAGAACTTATCCTTAGAATTTATGCAACTGACACTTAAACGTTCATCTAAAACAACATTTATCACCATAGTAATTTTCATCATTCATATGGAGTGTGTGTGTGCAATAAGCTAATTATTAGATAAAGATTGAAGTCTGATTCAGTTCAGTGCATCATAGAAATAAGGCATAACTAAGAACTTTGCTCAAAATCTGTCATGATTCTGAAGTCTACTTTAGAATGAGTTCATGCATGAGTCCACCTCAACTATTTTGTGCTCATTTTATGCATCTTTTGAAATTCCATTTTACAGTGGCTTCTCAATGTAAGTGAGTCATGACTGCTCATCAGAATTTATGCTATTATCAGAGTATTTCTCCAGTAATCATAGAGGGTGAAAAGTTACCAAGAAAAATATTCATTTTGCTTTTCTGATGCATATTACTTAATACCAGCAATGCACTTGGGTCTTCCCTTCCATATTTTTACTCTAGATCTCAAAGAAGTACCTGATTTTAATTTCTTTTTCTTTTTCTTTTGATAAGTGAGGTTTATCAGCACTTAATACATCCATCAGATTTACTAACATCAGAACTTAACAGATAAGAAGCACTATTCCAGTTTGTGACTTAGTAATGAGATACAAAAAGTAAACTTCAACTAAGCTCAGTATCAGAATTTGCTTGTGTTGAGAGATTTCCATATAAACAATTACTTCAAACATGGGATCTTTATTATATTAAAGACTACTAGGTCAGCATCTAGCATAGTTATCCTCATTGGATTGAATAATCACAGAAACATTCATATCACTATCAGAGTTTAGAAATTCACATCAGACAACAATCAATACTTAAGCAATTTTCAATTAAGCACAGAATACACAAAGATATTAATATCTGTAAATACTGATCATAAAGTCTGATGCATCAGAACAAAAGCTAAGCAGATTTAGAGAAAGAACCTTAAACCATTCCAAGTTCATTTACCAATCTTGTAAAAGTAGCTTCACACAGTGGTTTTGTGAAGATATCTGCTAGTTGTTGATCTGTTGGAACAAAGTGCAATTCCTCTGTACCTTCATCCACATGTTCCCTTATGAAGTGGTACCTAATGCTAATGTGCTTTGTCATTGAGTGTTGAACTGGATTACCTGTCATAGCAATAGCACTTTGATTATCACAGTAAATAGGGATTTTAAAATATGTTAACCCATAATCCAGTAACTGATTCTTCATCCAAAGAATCTATGCACAACAGCTTCCTGTAGCAATATACTCTGCTTCTGCAGTTGATATGGAAATTGACTCTTGTTTCTTGCTAAACCAAGAAACCAATCTCCCTCCAAGATATTGGCAGCTTCCACTTGTGCTTTTCCTGTCAATTTTGCATCCTGCAAAATCTGCATCTAAGTAACCTATTAGTTTAAAGTCTGATTCTCTAGGATACCATAATCCCAGATCAGCTGTTCCCTTAAGATACTTGAAAATTCTTTTCACAGCTGTTAAGTGAGGTTCTCTTGGATCTGCTTGAAATCTTGCACAAAGACAGGTAGCATACATGATATCAGGTCTACTAGCAGTTAGATAGAGTAGTGAGCCAAACATACCTCTGTAATCAGTAATATCCACTGATATACCAGTATCCTTATCCAATTTTGTTGCAGTGGCCATGGGAGTGGATGCACTTGAACAATCTTGCATTTCAAATTTCTTCAGCAAATTTCTGGTGTACTTGGTTTGACAAATAAAAGTGCCTTCTTCATTCTACTTGACTTGAAGGCCCAGAAAATAGCTAAGTTCCCCTATCATACTCATTTGATATCTTGACTGCATCAGTTTGGCAAACTTCTTGCAAAGTCTGTCATTTGTAGAACCAAAAATGATATCATCAACATATATCTGCACCAAAAGTAAGTCATTTCCATGGTTGAGGTAGAACAGTGTTTTGTCAATAGTTCCTCTGTTAAATCCACTTTCCAGAAGAAACTGAGCTAAAGTCTCATGCCATGCTCTTGGAGCTTGCTTAAGGCCATAAAGTGCTTTATCAAGCCTGTAGACATGATTTGGAAATTTGGAATCTACAAAGCCTGGAGGTTGTTCAACATATACTTCCTCTTCCAACTCTCCATTGAGAAAAGCACTTTTTACATCCATTTGAAAGACAGTAAACTTTTTGTGAGCAGCATAAGACAAAAATATTCTTATGGCTTCCAATCTAGCAACTGGTGCAAATGTTTCATCATAATCAATTCCCTCCTGTTGAGAATATCCTTTTGCAACCAGCCTTGCTTTATTCCTTGTAATTATGCCATCACTATCAGTTTTATTTCTGAACACCCACTTTGTACCAACAACAGATCTGTTCTTTGGTCTTGGCAATAGGTTCCAGACTTTGTTTCTTTGAAATTCATTTAACTCTTCCTGCATTGCTTGCACCCAATCAACATCTTGAAGAGCTTCTTCTACTTTCTTTGGTGTAGTCTGAGAGAGAAAAGAATTATAGAGACAATCACTTGAAGTAGATGTTCTAGTTTTGACACCTGTATAAGGATTTCCAATAATTAAGTCAGGTGTATGTGATTTGGTCCACTTCCTTGCAGATGGAAGATTTTCTCTAGAACTGGATGCTCCTCCATGATCCATGCTGTCTTCATCAACATTTTCTGATGCTCCCCCTGAAATTATGCTCTCTGAGTTGGATCCTTCAGAGTTTAAGTTATCAGAACTATCAGAACTTGGCTTATCAGAACTTGATGAATCAGAACTTAAAGAGCCAGTTGTATGTTCTGATGTTTCTTGAGATGTGGTTGAATCTTCAGTATGCTCCCTCTGCACAGGTGCATCTTCCTTTGGCGTAATCACCACAGTTTCAATAACATCATAGTTTAATCCATCAGAGTTTGCAGTATCAGGATTTACAGAATCAGAATTTAAAACTTCATTCTCAAATCTCAGCTGATCATGATCATTGAAATCTTCAAGTCCAGTAATCTTCTTATCATCAAAGGAGACATTGATAGATTCCATGACAACCCTTGTTCTTAAATTGTAGACTCTGAAGGCTTTTGTGGAAAGTGGATATCCAACAAAAATTCCTTCATCAGCTTTTAAATCAAATTTGGATAGTTGTTCAGGATGAGTCTTAGGAACAAAACACTTGCATCCAAATACCTGAAAATACTTCAGATTTGGCTTCTTTTTCTTCACCATCTCATATGGTGTCTTTCCATGCTTGTTAATGAGTGTTGCATTCTAAGTAAAACAAGCAGTCTGCACAGCTTCAGCCCAAAAATAGGTTGGTAGCTTTGCTTCATCAAGCATAGTTCATGTAGCTTCAATAAGAGTTCAATTCTTTCTTTCAACAACTCCATTTTGCTGTGGAGTTCCAGGAGCAGAAAATTCATGTTTTATTCCATGGTCTTTGCAGAACTCTTCCATGATCAAATTCTTGAACTCAGTGCCATTATCACTTCTTATTATCTTCACAGAATCTTTGACCAATTTATCCAGTTGCTTGACATGATCAATCAAGATAAATGCAGTTTCACTTTTTGTGTACAAGAAATATACCCATGTGTATCTGGTGAACTCATCCAATATGACCATAGCATATTTCTTCTTTTCAATAGACAGGACATTCACTGGACCAAATAGATCTACATGTAGTAGGTGATAAGGCTCAAGAATTGATGACTCAGTCTTGCTCTTGAATGAAGATTTTCTTTGTTTAGCCTTGTTAGATATATTTGATAATGTCATGTCTAATATGATTTATGTTTAGTTTTCAGATCTTACTTAAACAGGACAAATCAGTACTTAACTGAAATCAGCACTTATACTGAAGTCAGAACTTAAGTCATCAGTACTTAAGGTTCAGGAGATAATTATCAGAAGATAATATCAGGACTTAAAGGAAACGTTCAGATAAAGAAGGCGACTGATTGAAAGGAAAAGAAGATCAAGACAAACGTAAGAAGAGATATGCATGAAGAAGGAATTCTATGAAGAATAGATTACTTGGAAGAAAATATATCTGATTGATATATTTTCGGAAGCAGAATTATATTCCATATCAATTAGCGATTATCTTGTAACTGTGTAGTATATAAACACAGACATAGGGTTTACACTATAAGTGTTATCATTATCAAAAAGATTATTCATTATAACCCTAGCAGCTCTCGTGATATTTTTTCATCACTTAGAGAGGACAGTTCCATACTGTAACAGAGTTTATTGTTTTGAATAAAGTTTGTTTTTTGTTACTTGTGTTATTAGAATTCGATTTGATTGTGCTATACACTGTATTCACCCCCTCTACAGTGTGTGTGTGACCTAACAAGTGGTATCAGAGCCTATCTGTTAACACACAAACAGTTTAAGATCCAAAAACAATCATGTCTGAAGTAAAAACTCCAACTAAGCCCACCAAAACTGAAGAACCTCCAAAGACACAAATCCAAAGCCGATATGAGACTATTAGAGTTCCCATATTGAGACCATCTGAATATCCTATATGGAAGGTGAGGATGACTATGTTTCTGGAAGCTACAGATCCAGAATATCTTGATAGAATCAAGGAATGACCTCACAAACCAACCAAGCTCGTAGTTGCAGTTGCAGGTGAAGCAGCAAAGTCAGTACCAAAGGAGAAGAGTGACTACACTGCTGAAGATATCGCATCAATTGCTAAGGATGCTAAGGTACAACACTTACTACATAGTGCCATTGATAATGTAATGTCAAACAGGATAATAAACTGCAAGACTGCAAAGGAGATATGGGATGCCTTGGAAACAAGATGTCAGGTAACTGATACAATTAAGAAGAACAGGAAGACAATACTCACTCAAGAGTATGAACACTTTGACTCAAAGGCTAATGAGTCATTGACTGATTTATATGATAGATTTGTCAAACTCTTGAATGATTTGTCACTGGTTGATAAGGAGTATGATCTTGAAGATTCAAACCTTAAATTCCTGTTGGCTCTTCCTGAAAGATGGGATTTGAAGGCAACAACAATAAGAGACAACTATAATCTTGATGAAACGACTCTTGATGAAATTTATGGGATGCTCAAGACTCATGAACTTGAGATGGAACAAAGAAGCAAGAGGAAAGGAGGAAAGTCAAGGACAGTTACTCTTAAGGCTGAAGAAGAATCCCCCAAGGCAGTTACCTCAAGGAAAGGCAAGGGTAAAGCTCTCTTCACAAAGTCTGATACTGACTCATCAAGTTCTGATAATGATGATGACTCAGAATCTGAAAGCTTTCCTGAGACGGATGCTGATGAAGAGATGATGAAGCTGTGTGCCCTTATGGTGAAAGGAATCACAAAGATTGCATACAGGAATTTCAGGAAGGGAAAGAAGTTTTCCAGGAAAGGTGCAAGTTCTGATAAGAAGAATTTCAGAAAATCTGAGGGCAAAGGAGGAAAGTCTGACAGAGGAGATTATATAAATGTCAAATGCTATAACTATGGTGAGAAAGGCCACATATCTCCTGATTGCAAGAAAGTGAAGAGTGACAAAGGCAAGGCTCTTGTCACAAAGAACAAAAGCTGGACAGACACCTCAGATTCTGAAAGTGAGGAGAATTATGCCTTGATGGAAAATGCTGATATGGCAAGTGCTGAAAGCAGTTCTGAAGCTGCTGAGTTAAAGGTACCTCAAACTACTTATGCCTTTCATACTGATGATATTAATGAGTTGAGAAGATATCTTAAAACCATGTTCATTAGCTATAGAGATAAACTTCTGAAAATCTTGCTTGTAAAAAGAGGAATGATTATTTAGAAAAAGAGTTAGTCATGTTCCACCAAACTCAGAAAGATAGAGATGATGCTTTATATGTTAGGGATGAATTACTTAAACTGAATGAATCTCTAAAAACTGAGTTAGAAAAGAAAAGAGAGATTATCAAGACTTGGACTAACTCTGGTAGAACAACTCAGAATTTGTTAAGTAGTGAAAACTGGAAAGAGGGCTTAGGTTATGGAGATGATAAGAATGATAAAGGAACTGTGAAATTAAGCCTATAGTTGTTAATCAAAAATCTAAGTTAAAGCCTGTTAAGTTTGTAGCTGTAAAGTCTAATAATTTGAAATCAGAAGTTAAAAAGGAATTAACTTCTGACAAACTAAAACAGGAAAAGACAACTGAGATAAACGTAGGCTTAATGACAAAGAAGCAGCTTAAGCATAAGCTGAAAGATGTTAAGAATGTAAACAAGGTAAAATCACCTAGGAAAAATAGGAATGGAAAGGAAGGTGTGAATAAAAGCAATGATTATAAGCCTGTTCCTGATGCTCCTAGAAAAATATGTAACACCCCCAGATCCGGGGTCGGGGATCCGGGTCGTCACGAGTTCCATTTCCCTTAATAACACCCAATCTTAATAATTACTCAACTACTCTGTACTGTGACCCCACAATAAACACACACACCACACGTTATAGTCTCAGAGATGAACATCCAAAAATAACCACAAGTCATTTTATTCCATAATTATCTTCCAATACACCTTAAAAGGTTTTCTGAATAAATTTACATTTCTTTGCCATTATTACAATTCATAAATATAAATAAATCTGGTCCATCAAAAGTTGAAAGCCTAGCCTATTGGTAGTTGCTACCTCAGCTACGGCGGCATCAATGCTTCTAGAAAACTGCGGAACGTCTCCTAATCGCTTGCGAATCGGGAGCTTGGTTCTGTTCATCTTTTCTATCTGTTGTTGTGTGATGAAAGAAGAAAGCAAGGGTGAGCAGCAAGCCCACCAAAATAATATGTATAATGATTAATAGTATATGAGTCTACTCATAATACTCATGAAAATCTTGGTCAAAAGAAATGAACCAAGTTTGATATCTTAATGCGATGAAGTCGCAAAATATTCAGTATATATACATATATACTTTTCAAAATATTGGAAGTCCTCTTCCATGCATAATATACACAAAGTCCCAGTGTATAACTGTATAAAAAAATATCGTTGCAAGGTGATCTCATATATCTAACCTTGTCTCAACGTTTTTCTGAAAATCTTTGTCATTCATAAGACAATTATTAATTAGATATAAGTTTAAAAGATGAGGTTACCAAATACCCCAATATACTTATATCTTTCCCAATACCACTTGAACTACCACCGTTCAAGTTACAATCAGTTTCAAAAGTTCATCACATAGATGAGACTACAAGACAAGATTTGAATAGATTCAATCTTTGAAATATTATTGAATGAAAAAGTTATGAGATACTTTATTTAGTCCCGGTATATATATATCCACATATATATACCCCTTTAAACATTTCCTGAAACCTCTGTTATGTAAAGTATGAACAGAGTTTGAAACATCCAATGAATTTTGGAAAGGAAAAGAATTTTGGCATAAACCCGATATCTCGCTGATCAGGCAAAGATACCAATAAGTAACCTTTTCTACTAGTAGATGGACGAATTCCCCACTGGTCATCACCCTGGTCATAATTAAGACCTATGCTGGACTGCCACTCAGCCACTTATGCATTTGATGGACTCCCACTGAGCCACTTACACAATAATAGACCGTACCCCGGCCTGTCGCTTATGCCGACTCAATGAGAGGGGCTTACTTCCCGAACGTTGGGCAAGTAATCAATTCATTTACCAAATCTGCAACCTTGTTGCGAATATAAAATACACCACAGAGCCGGATTCCCCAGGTTTTGAGCGAGTATTTAAATCCCCTTAAAAAGGAAGATCTTAAATATAAAAATGAGTTTTGGGATCCGCTCTGACTTTTAAAAATCACTTTGAAGACTCGAAAACACTTTAAAGAGTGTTTGGAGTAAAGCTGATTTAATGAAGTAAATCAGTCCCCAGAATATTAGAAAATATCTGAATATTATTAATTAAATAATATTCCCATAAAGAATAATCTTTATAAAAAAATAATTGAAGTAGAAGTATTAAAATTTATACTTGAAACGAGTATTAAATAACCAAAGATATACTTATATGAAAGTATTATCTTTATTTGAATAATCGAAAATAAGTTTGATTATTTACACCTTATTCTTTAATAAAATAAAGAATATATTTCAGCAAATAATCGGAGTCATAGATCCTCAAATGAATATTCAAATAATATTCAATAAATAAAATAAGCTGAGTCATAATACCTCGAATGAATATTATAAATAATATTCATTAAATAAAATAAAGGAGTCATACATCCTCAAATGAATATTCAAATAATATTCAATAAATAAAATAAGCTGAGTCATAATACCTCGAATGAATATTATAAATAATATTCATTAAATAAAATAAAGGAGTCATACATCCTCAAATGAATATTCAAATAATATTCAATAAATAAAATAAGCTGAGTCATAATACCTCGAATGAATATTATAAATAATATTCATTAAATAAAATAAAGGAGTCATACATCCTCAAATGAATATTCAAATAATATTCAATAAATAAAATAAAAAGTCATACGCCTTCGAATAATATTCGAAATAATATTCAATAATAAAATAAAGTTTAAAGTTATCGAATAAACCTTATTCGATTAATAGTTTGGAAAACTATAACCATATATATATATAAATATATATATATATATCCATATCCATATATACAAGATTACTCGGGATCCTCGACTCCCGGTTTTAGAAAATATTTTCACCTTTGGGTCCCTATACTAAGGGTATATGCAAGATACCGCTATCCTCTAGCATAGGTATTATCAACTGAACCAACAGATATATATTTCAAGAATATGAAACAGGCATGCATATATACCATATCACATGCTACAATATATCGCAAGAATTTGCTAAATAACCAACATGCATCTATCGCAAGATAATGCATATACAAGTGTATTCATCACAACAACAGTATAACGGATAGAATACTTGCCTGAGCGACTTGGGGGTGAGAAAGGCTCGGGACGAGTCTGATAACCTATAAACAACAAGTAAGTTGGAATTAAACCAAAATCACTTGTAAATCTATGCTTTAGCTAACTTAGACTCTAATGCTAGTTTTACGCTCACCGATTCGCTTAAGTCACTCGGGTACCCTCGACTCCACCATTTTTAATAACTTAACCTTTACGAGTTTTAAAGCGATTCCTTCGCGAATGACTTACCAACTGCCTAACGCACTTACCATAAATGTTTCACACATTAATTAACCCTTTTTGGTCTTTAACCTATGTTTCAAAGTAAGGCGAGGGAAAAAGTTTCGATCGCGAAACGCCGTTACTTGAAACGGTCGTTTCTCCTAAACCGTAAATCGGAATCGAACGAACTACATATCAAAACGAAGCTCGTAACATGAGCTATCTAAACATGGCAGTGGTCACAATTTAGCAGGGGGTTCTCGGGTCCTAATGCTATGCACAAAAACAGTCCAAAGAAAATCGGACGTTACGACGGCTATGTTTACGCGATTTCCCATTTTTTAAACTACCCACAATCAACACAAACCATCCTCAAATCCAACACACAACAAACACCCATCCTTATCACATCATAACAACCCCAACCAATTCAATTTAACCATTCATACTTATGCTTAAACTTTACTTTAATCATTCTTAAGTTTCTTTAAATCAAAACCACAAAATTACCATTTCATTTCACTACCATTCCAAATCTCAAACTCTAATCATAACAACAACTATAATAACATCCTACTCATCAAAATCACCTTATAATATATATGAACCTAGGGTTTGAAAATGGTATACCTTCCTTGAAGTGGTGGGTTGAGCTAGGAAGCCTTAAGAAGCTTGGAGAAGCCTTAGGAAAGCTTGGATCTTCAAGAAAAACAAGAAAAAGTTCAAGTTAAAAACTTGAAAACACTATTCATTGTCTTCTTCATTGATTAAATGGAGAAGCTAGAGAAAGAATTAATGGCTTAAACTCATGATATAGCCATAACTAAGCATAAAGATGGTTAGGGAATTTTCTTACCAATTAAGGATGCTTGGATCTTGATTTTGGAAATTTTTTTCTTTGAAAAAGGCAAAAAGCCGAGAGCTAATATGAAGAACAATGCCTTGGCTGATTTTGATTTTTGATGAAATGATTTGCTAGTTGGTTGGCTTGGTTTTGTTTTTGATTTAGCAAATTACCACCTTGCCCTTGAATTTGTGTGGTCCTTAATCAACCACACCTCCCTTCTTCCATGTCATGCTTATGTCACCCTTATGATGTCATCCTCCCTTCCTTGTCTCCTTTCTATTGGTTGGATGACATCACTCCCATTAAACCCTTTGATTAGCTTCCTAATCGTTTGCCTAATGACCGCTGATCTGTTGTACGGTTCGCTTAACTTTCGTTCTCGTTTATCGTTTGAAGGATCATACCCGGGATCTTATTACTTAGGTTCCCTTAACCTTTCTCAATACGTTATATTCCTTTTTATGATCCTCTATTATAATCCTTTAATTTAAATCCTTTTTATCCTGTTACCTTATACTCAATTCTCTCCGTATCTTGTGGATTTCCGGGAAAAACCAAAGTGTTCGGAATTGGGTTCTGACGATATTTACATACACTTATATACTTCATATAGTACTAATAAAATCCCAGAATATCCATAACAGAACCCCTACATAGTGTGGCGTGAAAAGTTTTCTCGTTCTGCAAAAACACTATTCATAAGGGTTTCAAAATTTCTCAAAAATTGGGGTTATTACAGTCTCCCCTCCTTAAAAGGATTCCGTCCCGGAATCAGATAGAAAACAAATGGGGATACTTTCTTAGTATTGCACTTTCTAACTCTCAAGTCAATTTTCCCACATTGTGGTTCTACCATCAAACTCTGACTAGTTTGATAACCCTTCTCCTAAGCACTTGTCCCTTTTCACTCTATAACCCTTCCTGGTTGCTCCATATAGGTTACGTCGGGTTGCATATCTATGCGCTCATATGCCTCTATTTATCAGGCATCTGAATTACACTTCCTTAACATTGATACGTGGAACACGTTATGAACTTGCTACATGTTCGGGGTTAGGGCTAGCTCATATGCTAACTTCCCAAACGTCTTAATATGTCCAAGGGTCCAACAAATTGTAGACTTAGCTTTCCTTTCTTTCCGAATCTCATCAATCCTTTCCAAGGGATACCTATAACATTACTAGGTCCCCTATTTCGTACTCTTTATCCTTTCGTGTCAAATCAACATACTTATCATGTCCATCTTGGGCTACTACCAGCCATCCTCTGATTAGATCTATTATATCCTTTGTCCTTTGGACTACTGCGGGTCCGAGCATCTTGCGCTCTACAACTCCATCCTAACATAAGGGAGATCGACATTGTCTTCCCTCAAGGATCTCATAAGGCGACATCTTGATAATGACATATGATCTATTGTCGTAAGATAACTCAATCCGCATTAAGTGATCATTCCAAATTCTTTCAAGTCTTATTACACAGACTCTCATTATAGCTTTTAGCATTAGAACTTTTGCTTCTCAATACCCATTCTTTTCCAGTTCGTAATCGCTATCACCTTTCGTTCCTAATATTATACCGGTTACACTTTTGCTCACTAGCGTTCTATAACCTTTTAATAACCACGTCAACCTTAGTATCACGAATGTGTTTCCATTCCGAATACCACCATAACTTTACTACTCCTTTTTCAGCTGTTTCTATCTTCGAAAGCTTAATCCTTCATATAGAAGTAAAAGAATTTATTGAGAGATCACTATGATCATGAACACTTGTTATATTGCATAGTTAGTACAGAAGGTGGCCAGCCTTTAGTACTTGACAAGCAATTAAACAACATGTGGTATCCTACTAGGCTTCTATCACAAAGATAGATAGTCATTCGGCAATACCTCCCCTTCTGGAAGGGTTGTTCTTCTCAGCTTACATGAAATGAAAAGAAGAGAAAAGAACGAACTGAAGAGAATTGTATATAAGAAAAAAAAAATATATACTGCCACAAAATATCTGGCTTGGAATCTACCTCTGAACTATAGAGGTTTGTCATAGAAGAACAAAACATATATGTATTTATATCAACATCAAGTATTATAGCATCGCATTTCACGTGCTTAAATATTTTCGCTATCCCGTCCATCATTCTATGGACCCATGCTCTTCCTCGAGCTTATACACAATTACCTTTGAAACTCCCTCGACATCGAAAATCGAATCTGGGATCTCATTCTAGACATCATCGTTACTTGAATTCTATGCTTGCACCGCAACCTTCCTCGTATAATAATATGACTCTCTATTGATAAGAAAGAATAATAATTCACTAGGTAGATACTCTACTTAATTAGTCTATCAATGATAACTTATACACTACCACGACCCGATTAGTGGTACTCAATCTCAACACCCATTCCAATACAACTCCCACGGTTGTAATCAGCTCATTACTCGCAGAATCATTGCTGCCTTACTATGGTCCACCACTGACCTACTGTAGTCATTCATTATCCATGAAGTCTTAATAGCTAACCATACGGAGTCCATACATGTCATATCAAATCCTTCTAAGGAGGTAACATAATCACCATTCATGATTCATGGAGTACACTCCTGATCCTGACATACATACATGACATGAAGCATATAAAATTGCAGAAGAGTTTCAATCAAAGCACCGATAGCAGGTTAATACCATTCTTAATCATACGCCCTAAATAGAAGACTTAACTCAAAGGTTTGTTTGGTCCTTTTTGAAACATGGTCCTGGCTTATCTCAAGATAGGACCTTCTAAGAAAGATAGCCCGTTCATGGCGATTACACAAATTAAACCTTTACCAACTACTATTACGGTTGGATATTGCACAGTCATCAGAAGGAATGTCAATCTTCCAAACCATAATTTAACTTTCACATTTTTAACCATCATCACTGTATTCTTTTGGCACACGCGCCTATAATTATCCTCTTACCTTTAAAGTGTCGGCCACCTCTTTGGCCTTTCCTGATAGTAAAATTTCCTTACAGTCAATGTCATTTTAACCACCTCCAAATAAATTTTCTACCTTATTTCCGATCACTGCTTGAGTGAAAATGCTTTCCTTAAAATCTGATGAGTAAAAAAAAAATCACCATTTTTCCATAAGTTATTGCCTCAGTCTTTAGAGGTTAATCACTGTCGCGACTGACTCTCGATCGTACTTAGAACATCTTCTATCTTAAGTCCTAATTGCCCTGAACAATTTCGACCATTACTGGTTCGATCCATACCTTCTCATGGTTTAACACGTGCCTCACTTGGCATCAATATAATTACGTCATATTTCCTTTATCAACATTTTTATTCTTGAGAATTTCGAATATTACCTTTTTCCTTATAAAACCTCTAAGGTTATCCTTCAATCGTTCCTCCTGTATTCCCTATATACAGTGCATATCAAAATACCATTTACTAATACTAGAACCATTGTCTATTTACTTCTGAAAAATTTCTCCACTGATCCTTAAAGGTTGTTGTTACCTTAACCCTTTCCCAATCATATTGTGAAAACTCATACTGTCCCTATTAAGGGTGAAATGCCAACCTTTATGCATTCCCCTAGGATTCATTTTAAGTTACCGATGTTCTATCCTTAATTCCACCTTTAGAAAAAGTACATGCATCCTTCCATGGATAAATTAAGTCATATATCCCTGATAGATTATCATATTCATCATTCGCACCTCGATAGTCTATACCTAACTTCATAATAGCATCCTTATTCAAATTGAGGTCAATCCATATGGCCTCTAAAAGATAACAATGGTCATCCGCTTTTCTTTCCTGATTTGGTAATGATAACATGGATGTTCTGGAAGATATTGGTCATGTTCAACGTGAACTTCTTCTTAATAATTCCTTATTTACTTTTGTTGTTTATCTCAACAGTCACCTCAATGTTGGGATATCTTTCATACCTGACGTCTTCCTTTCTGGGTATCAAGCCACCGGTCTTACATTTCCCATTCTTGAAGGTCACTTCCTTCATCCAATTTTCTTAATTTCTTACTTTCTTGTCTCCTCAGTCTATCCGCGTCTCATTATTTATCCTTCGAATTACCTCAAGGTTTCCTCGAATCCTCCCAACTTAAAGGGGGTACAATATATGTATCTCTTATGCCTTCAACCATCAATTTTAACTCATGGTGGATCATCATCATCCTGACGATTACATACTTTTCTATTTCTATTGCTATGAGTCTTTAGGGTTTCCTCATACCCAACTCCCTTATCATTCCTCAAACTCTATTGCCTTTATATTCCTTTCCACTTCAGTTTCTTTTTATTTTCCTTTCTCTTATCATTATTTCACAAACCAATCACAATATAAGCATTGATTTCAAACATCCCGTCATTCTGGATTCGTGTCCTCAGAACGAATCTTGACAACTTTTACAACTTAGATTCATAATTTATCATACTTGTCTGCCTTTGTTCTGGCTCTAAAGCTTTTACACTATTCCATAACCTTGGGAATTACTTTCCTGAAAACAATTGACTGAACTTAAATCAGTTTATTCTAACCTCTGGCTCCGTGCCTTTCTTGGTCTTTCACCAGCAGGTGGTCTCTCTCTTAGGAGGGTAAGTGACAAAAACAGTCTTTTGTGGTTCGTCAATCATTTAGAATATCAAATGATTCCTATATTTCCTTTAGCCAGGCTCTTGCCTCGACTAGGTCAACCTGTTCCTTGGAACTCTGAGAGTTTAGAGACTTAAAGGTCCTGAAAGAATTTCCTATCGCATTGTTTCCTCAAGGTGGTGGTTGGGGATAATAGTCTAAGTTCTGTCTAGACAGGTCCATGAATTGCCGTATAGGAGTACCGTCTCGGGTCTCCTTTCCTTACTCGACTTTCTGTTTCCTTAGTATGAAATGTTTCATCCTACTCCCCATAATTGGGGTCATCTTTTAATTTAAAATCCTCATTTTCCACTTCATCATGTTATGGGTTCCTTTTTGTCTTGGTGGCAACCTCCCTGACTATCACGTTCAGGGTTTGCTCTAACTCTTATTCCTCAAACTAGCTTTCATCTAAGATTTCATCTTTAAGCTCTTAAACATTTCGGAACCCAAATTCTATAGGAATACCTCATTATTCCCTTATCATCTTTCTCGGTATTAATCTAATATTTATTTGTTGGCTCTCTGCCTTCATTCATCACTTTTCTGGCACAATATGTTCTTTTCCAATAATTCGGGCTGTATTACTATCTCAAACAGCTTTTCGGTACCGGCTCCGGTTACCTTCACTACTATTTCCATTTTCTCAAAATCTCTTATAAACTCTCCAAAAGACATTATCATCTTAGTCTCTCCTTTTTACTAAGGGCATCAGCCACCATATTGGCTTTCCCCGAATGATAAAGAATCTCCCAATCATAATTCTTGATTAGCTCTAACCGCCTCCTCTGGCGTATGTTGAGCTCTTTCTACGTAAGAATGTGCTAGAGCACTTATGGCTTAGGTAATTCTTGCACTTCTCTCCATACAAGTAGTGCCTCCAATCCTTAGGGTAAAACTATTGCCACGAGCCTAAGCTCATGAGCGGGGATATCGAATTTCATATTACCTTAATTGTCTTGACATGTACACGATTACCTTACCGTGCTGCATAAGCACGCACCCTAAGCCCTTGTGCGAAGCGTCACTACACTTCACAAAATCTCCTTTTCCATCCGGCAATGCCAGCATAGGGGCCATCACCAACCTCTGCTTCAGTTCTTGAAAGCTGTTCTCGCATTTCTCTGTCCATTCAAACTTCTCAGTCTTACGAGTAAGCCGCGTTAAAGGGGTTACTATCTTTACAAACTTGAACGAACCTCCGGTAGTGACCGGCCAATCCTACCTCTGGGAGTTGCCCTAACCATGGTCATCAATTCATCAGTGGTCCTTTATCCAATCTTGCCAGGATCCTCCTTGGGATCCTCCTCAACAACTATCCCTTCTAGGACAACCTCCTCAACCGCTACTTCCTCAATATCAACATCATCCGGTCCTGCGTTAGGACGCTCTATTGGATCCATAATTTGATCTCCAATGAGTAATAAAACATCATCGCGATGTTGCTCCTCAACCTCAGGGTTCGGAGTCCCGCTACCATATACGATAACGAACTACGCTCCTATCACGATATTTATAAGGGTTCCCATAAGGGTTTTAACTGTCAGTACTACGTTAGGTAGTCCGACTATGAACTTGGCAAGAGTTCTCATTATCTTAGTGAACTTATTATCTTAACGTCCCATCATCTCTGAGGTTTATAACGCTTAGCTCTGATACCATTTCTGTAACACCCCCAGATCCGGGGTCGGGGATCCGGGTCGTCACGAGTTCCATTTCCCTTAATAACACCCAATCTTAATAATTACTCAACTACTCTGTACTGTGACCCCACAATAAACACACACACCACACGTTATAGTCTCAGAGATGAACATCCAAAAATAACCACAAGTCATTTTATTCCATAATTATCTGCCAATACACCTTAAAAGGTTTTCTGAATAAATTTACATTTCTTTGCCATTATTACAATTCATAAATATAAATAAATCTGGTCCATCAAAAGTTGAAAGCCTAGCCTATTGGTAGTTCCTACCTCAGCTACGGCGGCATCAATGCTTCTAGAAAACTGCGGAACGTCTCCTAATCGCTTGCGAATCGGGAGCTTGGTTCTGTTCATCTTTTCTATCTGTTGTTGTGTGATGAAAGAAGAAAGCAAGGGTGAGCAGCAAGCCCACCAAAATAATATGTATAATGATTAATAGTATATGAGTCTACTCATAATACTCATGAAAATCTTGGTCAAAAGAAATGAACCAAGTTTGATATCTTAATGCGATGAAGTCGCAAAATATTCAGTATATATACATATATACTTTTCAAAATATTGGAAGTCCTCTTCCATGCATAATATACACAAAGTCCCAGTGTATAACTGTATAAAAAAATATCGTTGCAAGGTGATCTCATATATCTAACCTTGTCTCAACGTTTTTCTGAAAATCTTTGTCATTCATAAGACAATTATTAATTAGATATAAGTTTAAAAGATGAGGTTACCAAATACCCCAATATACTTATATCTTTCCCAATACCACTTGAACTACCACCGTTCAAGTTACAATCAGTTTCAAAAGTTCATCACATAGATGAGACTACAAGACAAGATTTGAATAGATTCAATCTTTGAAATATTATTGAATGAAAAAGTTATGAGATACTTTATTTAGTCCCGGTATATATATATCCACATATATATACCCCTTTAAACATTTCCTGAAACCTCTGTTATGTAAAGTATGAACAGAGTTTGAAACATCCAATGAATTTTGGAAAGGAAAAGAATTTTGGCATAAACCCGATATCTCGCTGATCAGGCAAAGATACCAATAAGTAACCTTTTCTACTAGTAGATGGACGAATTCCCCACTGGTCATCACCCTGGTCATAATTAAGACCTATGCTGGACTGCCACTCAGCCACTTATGCATTTGATGGACTCCCACTGAGCCACTTACACAATAATAGACCGTACCCCGGCCTGTCGCTTATGCCGACTCAATGAGAGGGGCTTACTTCCCGAACGTTGGGCAAGTAATCAATTCATTTACCAAATCTGCAACCTTGTTGCGAATATAAAATACACCACAGAGCCGGATTCCCCAGGTTTTGAGCGAGTATTTAAATCCCCTTAAAAAGGAAGATCTTAAATATAAAAATGAGTTTTGGGATCCGCTCTGACTTTTAAAAATCACTTTGAAGACTCGAAAACACTTTAAAGAGTGTTTGGAGTAAAGCTGATTTAATGAAGTAAATCAGTCCCCAGAATATTAGAAAATATCTGAATATTATTAATTAAATAATATTCCCATAAAGAATAATCTTTATAAAAAAATAATTGAAGTAGAAGTATTAAAATTTATACTTGAAACGAGTATTAAATAACCAAAGATATACTTATATGAAAGTATTATCTTTATTTGAATAATCGAAAATAAGTTTGATTATTTACACCTTATTCTTTAATAAAATAAAGAATATATTTCAGCAAATAATCGGAGTCATAGATCCTCAAATGAATATTCAAATAATATTCAATAAATAAAATAAGCTGAGTCATAATACCTCGAATGAATATTATAAATAATATTCATTAAATAAAATAAAGGAGTCATACATCCTCAAATGAATATTCAAATAATATTCAATAAATAAAATAAGCTGAGTCATAATACCTCGAATGAATATTATAAATAATATTCATTAAATAAAATAAAGGAGTCATACATCCTCAAATGAATATTCAAATAATATTCAATAAATAAAATAAGCTGAGTCATAATACCTCGAATGAATATTATAAATAATATTCATTAAATAAAATAAAGGAGTCATACATCCTCAAATGAATATTCAAATAATATTCAATAAATAAAATAAAAAGTCATACGCCTTCGAATAATATTCGAAATAATATTCAATAATAAAATAAAGTTTAAAGTTATCGAATAAACCTTATTCGATTAATAGTTTGGAAAACTATAACCATATATATATATATAAATATATATATATATATCCATATCCATATATACAAGATTACTCGGGATCCTCGACTCCCGGTTTTAGAAAATATTTTCACCTTTGGGTCCCTATACTAAGGGTATATGCAAGATACCGCTATCCTCTAGCATAGGTATTATCAACTGAACCAACAGATATATATTTCAAGAATATGAAACAGGCATGCATATATACCATATCACATGCTACAATATATCGCAAGAATTTGCTAAATAACCAACATGCATCTATCGCAAGATAATGCATATACAAGTGTATTCATCACAACAACAGTATAACGGATAGAATACTTGCCTGAGCGACTTGGGGGTGAGAAAGGCTCGGGACGAGTCTGATAACCTATAAACAACAAGTAAGTTGGAATTAAACCAAAATCACTTGTAAATCTATGCTTTAGCTAACTTAGACTCTAATGCTAGTTTTACGCTCACCGATTCGCTTAAGTCACTCGGGTACCCTCGACTCCACCATTTTTAATAACTTAACCTTTACGAGTTTTAAAGCGATTCCTTCGCGAATGACTTACCAACTGCCTAACGCACTTACCATAAATGTTTCACACATTAATTAACCCTTTTTGGTCTTTAACCTATGTTTCAAAGTAAGGCGAGGGAAAAAGTTTCGATCGCGAAACGCCGTTACTTGAAACGGTCGTTTCTCCTAAACCGTAAATCGGAATCGAACGAACTACATATCAAAACGAAGCTCGTAACATGAGCTATCTAAACATGGCAGTGGTCACAATTTAGCAGGGGGTTCTCGGGTCCTAATGCTATGCACAAAAACAGTCCAAAGAAAATCGGACGTTACGACGGCTATGTTTACGCGATTTCCCATTTTTTAAACTACCCACAATCAACACAAACCATCCTCAAATCCAACACACAACAAACACCCATCCTTATCACATCATAACAACCCCAACCAATTCAATTTAACCATTCATACTTATGCTTAAACTTTACTTTAATCATTCTTAAGTTTCTTTAAATCAAAACCACAAAATTACCATTTCATTTCACTACCATTCCAAATCTCAAACTCTAATCATAACAACAACTACAATAACATCCTACTCATCAAAATCACCTTATAATATATATGAACCTAGGGTTTGAAAATGGTATACCTTCCTTGAAGTGGTGGGTTGAGCTAGGAAGCCTTAAGAAGCTTGGAGAAGCCTTAGGAAAGCTTGGATCTTCAAGAAAAACAAGAAAAAGTTCAAGTTAAAAACTTGAAAACACTATTCATTGTCTTCTTCATTGATTAAATGGAGAAGCTAGAGAAAGAATTAATGGCTTAAACTCATGATATAGCCATAACTAAGCATAAAGATGGTTAGGGAATTTTCTTACCAATTAAGGATGCTTGGATCTTGATTTTGGAAATTTTTTTCTTTGAAAAAGGCAAAAAGCCGAGAGCTAATATGAAGAACAATGCCTTGGCTGATTTTGATTTTTGATGAAATGATTTGCTAGTTGGTTGGCTTGGTTTTGTTTTTGATTTAGCAAATTACCACCTTGCCCTTGAATTTGTGTGGTCCTTAATCAACCACACCTCCCTTCTTCCATGTCATGCTTATGTCACCCTTATGATGTCATCCTCCCTTCCTTGTCTCCTTTCTATTGGTTGGATGACATCACTCCCATTAAACCCTTTGATTAGCTTCCTAATCGTTTGCCTAATGACCGCTGATCTGTTGTACGGTTCGCTTAACTTTCGTTCTCGTTTATCATTTGAAGGATCATACCCGGGATCTTATTACTTAGGTTCCCTTAACCTTTCTCAATACGTTATATTCCTTTTTATGATCCTCTATTATAATCCTTTAATTTAAATCCTTTTTATCCTGTTACCTTATACTCAATTCTCTCCGTATCTTGTGGATTTCCGGGAAAAACCAAAGTGTTCGGAATTGGGTTCTGACGATATTTACATACACTTATATACTTCATATAGTACTAATAAAATCCCAGAATATCCATAACAGAACCCCTACATAGTGTGGCGTGAAAAGTTTTCTCGTTCTGCAAAAACACTATTCATAAGGGTTTCAAAATTTCTCAAAAATTGGGGTTATTACAAAATATGTCATAACTGTGGAAGTTCTAACCATCTGGCTTCTTTTTGCTGGAAGAATAAGAACATAAACTCCTTACCTTCAAAGTCAGGAGTTAAGAGTCAGTATGTTAGATATAAGCCATAAAATCCTTATTTTCATTGTGGTAGTATATGGCATTCCATTTATACTTGTAAGGAATATCATAGTCTGTACTATGATTATTATCAAATAAAACCTTCTTTAAAGAAAGTTAGCATTGTTCCTTCTAGTGTAAGTTCTGATTCAAAGTCTGATAGTGTAAATTCTGATAAGAAAAATGTTAACATAAACTTTGATGCTAAATCCGCTGTAAATGTTAACAAACTTAATAAGGCCAAATGATCCAAGCAATTCTAGGTCCTTAAAACTAATCATTAGTGGTCTTTGTGATTGCAGGAAAATAGGAAAAATATCCTAGTTCTGGACAGTGGATGTTCAGGACATATGACTGAAAATAAAGCCCTGCTATCAGACTTTGTGGAGAAGGCTGACCCAAGTGTTTCTTACGGAGATGGCAACATTGGAAAAACATTGGGATATGGCAATATCAATCTTTGGAATGTCATCGTTAAAGAAGTAGCTCTGGTCTCAGGACTTAAACACAATCTGCTGAGTGTTAGTCAAATCTGTGACAAAGGTTATCATGTGGATTTCTTTGAAGAACACTGTGAAGTTATTAGTAAATCTACAGGCAAAGTTGTTATGAAAGGATACAGGCATGGTAACATCTATGAAGCCAAGCTTTCAACAAGTACTGATGGTTCTGCAATCTGTCTGATGAGTAGAGAATCAATTGAAGAAAGCTGGAATGGGCACAAGAAACTCTCTCATTTAAATTTCAACAATATAAATGAACTAGTCATGAAAGATCTTGTGAGAGGACTGCCAAAGTCAGTATTTGCTCCTGATGTCCTTTGTGATTCTTGTCAGAAGGCTAAATAAAGGAAATCCTCATTCAAGAGCAAGACTGAATCATCAATTCTTGAGCCTTATCACCTACTACATGTTGATCTATTTGGTCCAGTAAATGTCATGTCTATTGCAAAGAAGAAATATGCTATGGTCATAGTGGATGAGTTCACCAGATACACATGGGTGTATTTCTTGCACACAAAAAGTGAAACTGCATCTATCTTGATTGATCATGTCAGGCAACTGGATAAATTGGTCAAAGATTTTGTGAAGATAATAAGAAGTGATAATGGTACTGAGTTCAAGAATTTGATAATGGAAAAGTTCTGCAAAAACCATGGAATCAAGCAGGAATTTTCTGCTCCTGGAACTCCACAGCAAAATGGAGTTGTTGAAAGAAAGAATAGAACTCTCATTGAAGCTGCACATACAATGCTTGATGAAGCAAAGCTTCCAACCTATTTCTGGGCTGAAGCTGTGTAGACTGCTTGTTTTACTCAGAATGCAACACTCATAAACAAGCAAGGAAAGACACCATATGAGATGGTGAAGAAAAAGAAGCCAAATCTGAAGTATTTTCATGTATTTGGATGCAAATTTTTTGTTCTTAAGACTCACCCTGAACAGCTATCCAAATTTGATCTAAAAGCTGATGAAGGAATCTTTGTTGGATATCCACTTTCCACAAAAGCCTTCAGAGTCTATAACTGGAGAACAAGAGTGGTCATGGAATCTATCAATGTCTATTTTGATGATAAGAAGATTACTGGACTTGAAGATTTCAATGATCATGATCAGCTGAGATTTGAAAATGAAGACTTAAATTCTGATACTGAAAATCCTGACAGTCTAAATCTTGATACTGCAAACTCTGATGGATTAAACTCTGATGTTATTGAAACTGTGGTGACTACGCCAAAGGAAGATACACCTATGCAGGGGGAGCATACTCAAGATACAATCACCTCTCAAGAAGCATCAGAACATACAACTGGCTCTTCAAGTTCTGATTCGTCAAGTTCTGATAAGCCAAGTTCTGATAGTTCTGAAAACTTAAATTCTGAAAGATCCAACTCAGAGAGCATAGTTTCAGGGGGAGCATCAGAAAATGTTGATGAAGATAGCAGGGATCTTGGGGGAGCATCCAGTTCTAGAGAAAACCTTCCATCTGCAAGGAAGTGGACTAAATCACATACACCTGACTTAATTATTGGAAATCCTGATGTAGGTGTCAGAACTAGAACAGCTACTTCGAGTGAATGTCTTTACAATTCATTTCTTTCTCAGACTGAACCAAAGAAAGTGGAAGAAGCTCTTTAAGATGTTGATTGGGTGCAAGCATTGCAGGAAGAGTTAAATGAATTTGAAAGAAACAAAGTCTGGACCCTAGTGCCAAGACCAAAGAACAGATCTGTTGTTGGTACAAAGTGGTTATTCAGAAACAAAACTGATAGTAATGGCATAATTACAAGGAATAAGGCAAGGTTGGTTGCAAAAGGATATTCTCAACAGGACGGAATTGATTATGATGAAACATTTGCACCAGTTGCTAGATTGGAAGCCATAAGGATATTTTTCGCTTATGCTGCTCACAAAAAGTTTACTGTCTTTCAAATGGATGTGAAAAGTGCTTTTCTCAATGGAGAATTGGAGGAGGAAGTATATGTTGAACAACCTCCAGGCTTTGTAGATCCCAAATATCCTAATAATGTTTAGAGGCTTGACAAAGCACTTTATGGCCTTAAGCAAGCTCCAAGAGCATGGTATGAGACTTTAGCTCAGTTTCTTCTGGAAAGTGGATTTAACAGAGGAACTATAGAAAAAACACTGTTCTACCTCAACCATGTAAAGGACTTACTTCTGGTTCAGATATATATTGATGATATCATCTTTGGTTCTACAAATGATAGACTTTGCTAAAATTTTGCCAAACTGATGCAGTCAAGATATCAAATGAGTATGATAGGGGAACTCAGCTATTTTCTGGGCCTTCAAGTCAAGCAGAATGAAGAAGGCACTTTTATTTGTCAAACCAAGTACACCAGAAATTTGCTGAAGAAATTTGGAATGCAAGATTGTTCAAGTGCATCCACTCCCATGGCCACTGCAACAAAACTGGATAAGGATACTGGTAAATCAGTAGATATTACTGATTACAGAGGTATGATTGGCTCTCTACTCTATCTAACTGCTAGTAGACTTGATAGCATGTATGCTACCTGTCTTTGTGCAAGATTTCAAGCAGATCCAAGAGAACCTCACTTAAAAGTTGTGAAAAGAATTTTCAAGTATCTTAAAGGAACAGCTGATCTGGGATTGTGGTATTCCAGAGAATCAGATTTTCAACTAATAGGTTACTCAGATGCAGATTTTGCAGGTTATAAAATTGACAGGAAAAGCACAAGTGGAAGCTGCCAATTTCTTGGAGACAGATTGGTTTCTTGGTTTAGCAAGAAACAAAAGTCAATTTCCACATCAACTGCAGAAGCAGAGTACACTGCTGCAGGAAGTTGTTGTGTACAGATTCTTTGGATGAAGAATCAGTTACTGGATTATGGGTTAACATATTTTAAAATCCCTATTTACTGTGATAATCAAAGTGCTATTGCTATGACAGGTAATCCAGTTCAACACTCAATGACAAAGTACATCAGCATTAGGTACCACTTCATAAGGGAACATGTGGATGAAGGTACAGTGAAGTTGCACTTTGTTCCAACAGATCAACAACTAGCAGATATCTTCACAAAACCACTGTGTGAAGCTACTTTTACAAGATTGGTAAATGAACTTGGAATGGTTTCAGGTTCTTATTCTAAATATGCTTAGCTTTTGTTCTGATGCATCAGACTTTATGATCATTATTTACAGAAATTACTTTCTTTGTGTATTCTGTGCTTAATTGAAAATTGCTTAAGTACTGATTGTTGTCTGATGTGACTTTCTAAACTCTGATAGTGATATGTCTGTTTATGTGACTATTCAATCCTATGAGGATAACTGTGCTAGATGCTGACCTAGTAGTCTTTAACATACTAGAGATCCCATGTTAGAAGTAATTATTTATGTGGAAATCTATTGACACAAGCAAATTCTGATATTGAGCTTAGTCACGTTTACTTTGTCTATCTTATTACTAAGTCAAAAACTAGAATAATGCTTCTCATCTGTTAAGTTCTGATGTTAGTAAATCTAATGGATGTACTAAGTGCTGATAAACCTCACTCATCAAAAGAAAAAGTAAAAGAAAAGAGAATAAAAATCATGTACGCCTTTGAGATCTAGAGTAAAAATGTGGAAGGGACGACCCAAGTGCATTGCTGGTATTAAGTAATATGCATCAGAAAAGCAAATAATTATTTTTCTTGGTGACTTTTCACACTCTATGATTACTGGAGAAATACTCTCATAATAGCATAAATTCTGATAAGCAGTCGTGACTCACTTACACTGAGAAGCCACTGTAAAATGGAATTTCAAAAGATGCATAAAATAAGCACAAAACAGTTGAGGTGGACTCGTGCATGAACTCATTCAAAAGTAAACTTCAGAATAAATGACAGATTTTTAGTAAAGTTCTTAGTTCTGCCTTATTTCTAAGATGTACTGAAGTGAATCAGACTTTACTCTTTGTCTGATATTTTGCTTAATGCACACACTTACACTGCATATGAATGATGAAAATTACTGTGGCGTTCAATATTATTTTAGATGAACAGTTTATGTGTCAGATTGCATAAATTCTGAGGACAAGTTCTGATGGAAGTTCTGATAAATAAGTTCTGAAGAACCAAAATCAGAATTTGTGTGAAGAATCACAGAGATAGGCATTCATTTTTCGAGTTAAGAAATCATGTTCTGATGACTGTTAAGTTCTGATATAAGTCTAAATTTTGATATTAAATTCTGATCCTCTATTTGACTTATTTGTGGTTAAAATCTGAAACAGTCTTATTTTAATGGAACACGTACATGCACAGTAATATTTACTTGTTTAGGGTTAGTGGAACACGTACATGCACAGTAATATTTACTTGTTTCTTGTGCGCATTAAACCCTGTTTTACACTTCCAATGACTGTTTTTCTTTTTCCCAGTCTAGGGAGACGAGGTAGAATTATTTCTACCTGTTAGCATTAAATTTCCTTGCATCTCCTGACGTTCTATTGCCTATATAAACCAACACCTCAAATCAGCCTACACATCATTTCTTTTCTCACATACTCACTCTTTTTTTATTCATACCAACACAATCATGGTCAATTACAATATGTTTTTAAACTATGAGACCTTCAACATGGAGTTGAGCTGTGAGGACTGGCAGCAGGAATGGCACGTAACTGTCATTCCTGATAAGATTTGGGACTCGGTTCCCTAGGAGGTTCTCACACACCTCCTGTTCTTTTACATGGACTACCATCGCCATCTGGAGCGATTGGAAGAAGAAAGGCTGGAAGCTCTCCGCCAACAAGAGCGAATCATTCGACTCGCTATTCTTTTTGTAAAGAGTCGGAAGAAGAAATAATTTGTTTTCTTCTTCCTGTTTTTCTTCATCGTTAGCTTTGTTCGGCTTCTTAGCCAAGGACAAAAGCTGTTGATGTTGGAGTTTGTAGCTTAGGACAATCTTGAAATGTTCTGATGTAAATTTCAATTTCATGAATGTATTCTCTTAATATATTAATGGAATTTTATAATTTTTGCAAGATTTTGTCTCTGAGATGTTTTAAATTCTGCTGAATTTTTAAATCCTGATATATCCATATTCTGATGACCATTTTAATTACTGATATAAATTAAGTTCTGGTTTTAAAATATCAGTACTTGTTTACTTGTTTTATTTTTTTTTGGTAATTCTCACACTTGAATACTTTTACAGAATATTGGTTGTGCAGTGAAAATGATTAAATAAGTGGGAACAGTTTAAATTTTAAATTAAAACTGACTTACCTCAATTAATGGGATTACTTGGTAAGTGGAACGGTTTTTCCTTGAAAAACTGCATGTGATATGTAATGATTATTGTTTTCCCATGCCCATTAACTATTCATTATTACTGCATGTCTGACAGGTGTCCAACGGTTATTTTTTTTAACCAAGTAAAAGTAAGAGAGAGAGAATATTATACAATCTTTTATTTACTTATACACTTTATCTCTCTTTCTTTGCTTTTACTCTCTCTCATCTCCTGATGATTGTTTTTCATACAGACATTTTATCAAACACCTTACAGGCAACCTTAATTTTCAATTTTTCTCATGGCACCTAAGGATTTGATCATCGATGGAGCCAAGTTCGTTCCCAACAATTATGATGCCATCTTAAATCATGATGAAGCTCCGTCTGAGTTGCACTTTGTGCAAGATCTTCTTGCACACAGTGAAATTGGGTTTGCATTGACCCAGCCACCAGTCTTTTTAAGCCAACAAGTTCTGACGTTTTGGCGGACTGGGCATTTTGATAATGGTGGTGCTAATGGTACTCCCAGCATTGTTTTTGAAGTGGATGATTATGAACATGTGGTAACTCCTGGAACAGTTCGTCAAACTCTACGTTTACCAGAAGGCTGCATTTTCTCAACACCGGAGGAACCAGTTCTACAGCAGCTCATGGCCAATTTGGGGTCTGAGAAGAGTTTGGCTAAGCTTGGACAGTTGAAACGAGCTCATATCAGAAAGGAATGGAGCTTTTTCTTCGACTGCATCACTAAAGCCTTCGGGAATAAGTGTTCCAACTTTGATGCCATTCCAATAATGAGTCAGCACATCGGGTATGCTATTATAAACCAAACTTATTTTGATTTTGCAAGTGTTGTGCTAGATTTTATAGGGGATAGGATGACAGAGGATAGGAATGTTGTCTACTTTGCTAGATTCTGTCAGCTTATATATAATTTTTGTTGTGCTGATGAACCCCAACCTACCACTGACTTATTTCCACCCTTTAAACTTGCAAAACGTGCTTTTAATGACCTGATAAATGCTGACCTTAAGAAAACGATGGTTAGACCTTTACAGATTCCTTAGTCTGTAAAACAGATCCTGGTAAATGCTGATCCTCAAACCTATAGATCTGTTTATCCTGATGTACAACCTACCACCACATCCAAAACACCACAACAACCATCACAACATACCACACATACATCTATACCTCAACCCTCTCTCAGAACATATCTCAAAACTTATCTCACACCTTCACAGACAGCTCAACCCTCATCCTTAGTACCTACTGTGAAGCCTTCATCTTCCAAGCCCAAGAGGACAAAGACAGTTCCTCAGACACCACAGAAGAGAAGGAGGATTGTTCTGAGAGATGAGTCAGACAGTGAGGAACAGGTTTCTGTATCAGAACCTGTTGTTAAAGAAGCTGAGAAGGTCCCTTCTCAGAAGGATTCTGGAATTGGGGGATCTAAGCTTCTCAAAAGGCTTAGAAGAATGACTTCTGCTGAACCTCCCAAGGACTCCCCACCTTCAAAGAGATACAAGAAACAGAGAGCTAAAAGGCCAGCTTCAGATGATGAGGAAGCAGCATCTAAGGAAGGAGATCAGGAATCTCTGATCTTAAAAGAACCAGAATTTGTTGAAGCTACTGCATCTCCCTCTCCCATATCCCCAACTAAGGAAGCTGCTACAGATAAGGAAAATACACCATATGTGTGTCCTGTAAATGAAACTGTATCTCCTGTAGACCCAGGCACAAGTGCTGAAATTGATATTCACAACCTGGTTGTGCCTGAGGTTCTCTACTTAGAAGCTCCAACAGCAATTAATCCATCAACAACACCTTTTACTGATGCTACTCAAACTCCAGAATTGTCTACAACACCTTCTCTGCATCTAGATGTTGATGATCAGAATATAGGTGAGCATCAGGATATGGCTGTTGATCAGAACTTGGAAACAGATCAGCACTTAGAGGATGATGTTGAAGCCTCAATTGCTTCTCATACTGTTGTTTTATCAGAAGATGTTGATTCTGTCAGTTCTGATGCTTCAAATGCTGATACTACTGGTGATGTTGCTATTAATGCAGATGCTGATGAAGTTGGTCCTTCAGGACATGCACCTCAACAAACTGTTCATAAATCTGAACTAGTTGAGAAGTTTATTACAAGAGCAGCACCAGTACCTTGGAGTGAAACTCCTAGAGGACAGGAGTGGACTAAGGAATGGAACTCCGTTACCTTTGTTCCATCTGAAAAGCTTCTTGTCGAGCACTTGGAAAAAGCTGATGAAATGTTAATTAATGATGATTTCAAGACACAGCTTCGAGTCACTGCATTGAGTACTAGACATCTTCAAGGTCTCCATTCAACAACTTATGCAGAGTTACATAAAATTCAGGAAGAATTGCTCAAGCAAGAAACGGTTAAGAAAATTGAAAAGAAAAAATTCTTCCAACCTACCTTTGACAGAGTTGCTTACATTGAGAAGACCCAAGAGAAGCAACAGTCTCAGATTGATGATATTTTGAAAAATCAAGCTTCTCAGAAATCTCAACTCGATGAAATCTAAGCCTCAGTGGAATTGCTTGTCTCTCTTCTCTTACCTGCTGATGCCAAAAAGGGGGAGAAAGTAATTAAGTCCAAATGCAAAACTGATCAAACACTGAAGGGGAAGGATGATGAAAAAGATGACCAGGGAAACTCTGGACTGGGTGGAGGTCATGGTCAAGGTAGAAGTTTCTCATCAAGAAGAACTGAAATTACAAGTCACATGATAAGTTCTGATGCTGGAAAAAGAATTACTTCTGCTACTGGTAAAAGGATAACTTCTGATGAAATTTTGGATCTTGATGAAGAATTATCAAGACAGTTATTTCTTAAGGAGAATCCAGGAATGGACTTTGAGAGTCTGATGGAAGAAGAAGCTAGACTTAAGTCAGAAAAAGTCACATCTAAATCTGAAGCTTCTGTTGATAAAAAGAAACTTCTAAAGGTCATAGGCATTGTGATAAAAGAAAGAACAAATCCTGAAGCAACCAAGGCTAAATCACAATTGCAGATAGATCCAAGGTCCAAGGGAAAAGAGAAAGTTGGTGAACCTATCAAGGTTTATGTGCCTCCTGTGAATGAAGTAATTACTGTTGAAGATGCTGATCTTGCTCTGACTTCAAGAAAAATTTCTAAGACAACCTCTGACATGGCTCAAGTTGTTCAGAGTAAAGATATAGTTAATTCTGATATTTCAAAGAAGCAAGTAACCTCTGACATAGCTCAAGTTAACTTGATATCAGAAGATAAATCAAAGGAAACCTCTGACATTGCTCATGTTAAACCTTCAAAGATACTCCTACCAGGATTCACCAAAGCCAAACAGACTCAACCTTTGAAGACTGTTGTAAGTGGTTTTGAAGCAAAAGTAGTTACTGGAAAGGAAGCAAAAGATAAATCTAGATTGGGTAGTGCTGATAAAAGAAGAATACAGAACACAACCAATGATCCAACTTCCTTAAGTGAACCAGGTATTGGAGCAACTCCTGAAAGATTGAATCAACTAGAATCTGTACAGATGGTTTACCATACCTACTTGAAAGAACACATCTTGTTGTATTTCATGACAGATTGTAGGGTTTATCATATAAGGGAAAATGCCATTCTACTGAAGTATTTTGAAGAATTGGAACATGTATTATTCTTACTTCAAGTGAATGACAAAATAACAGAAAGTGCTGCAAACTATTTGAAGAGTCAAATTCAGAGACAGAAAAGGCTTTATTCTGTAAAGTCTGACATCACATATCTTCCAAAGTACAGAGATCACAAGAGTGATATTGTTGAAATGAATCCTAACTCTGCTAATATTATAACTACCTTTCGGGGTTACAAGGCTGTGGAATTCAATCTTGTGTCTGACAAGACATATTTGATCAGACTGGATCAGGACATAAGGAAATCTAAAATTAATGATCTCAGGGCTGCAATCTTTCAAACTGGTGAAGATTCTGCAGAACTTAAAGATGCTAAAAGGAGGATGATTGATGAACTCAGATATGCTGAGAGATGTTTGTTAAAGAATTATCTCAGAACAACTCCTGACATCAGAGAGATCAGAAAGTGAAGCCAAGTCAAGATCTACAACTGCTCAAATTCTGATATGTATACAGACTGAAGTTGTTATCAGAATTTAAAGTTGGTAAAGCTTTAAGGACTGTAAGTTGTAGTTATCTAGTCAAATTCTCATGCATTTGTACTTAATGTTTTTGACATCATCAAATATCTGTTAAACTTCTATATTATGCTAATTGACAAGTTAGGGGAGATTGTTAGATATATTAAATAATGTCATGTCTAATATGATTTATGTTTAGTTTTCAGATCTTACTTAAACAGGACAAATCAGTACTTAACTGAAATCAGCACTTATACTGAAGTCAGAACTTAAGTCATCAGTACTTAAGGTTCAGGAGATATTTATCAGAAGATAATATCAGGACTTAAAGGAAACGTTCAGATAAGGAAGGCGGCTGATTGAAAGGAAAAGAAGATCAAGACAAACGTAAGAAGAGATATGCATGAAGAAGGAATTCTATGAAGAATAGAATACTTGGAAGAAAAAATATATGATTGATATATTTTAGGAAGCAGAATTATATTCCATATCAATTAGCGATTATCTTGTAAGTGTGTAGTATATAAACACAGACATAGGGTTTACACTATAAGTGTTATCATTATCGAAAAGATTATTCATTGTAACCCTAGCAGCTCTCGTGATATTTGTTCATCACTGAGAGAGGACAGTTCCATACTGTAACAGAGTTTATTATTTTGAATAAAGTTTGTTTTCTGTTACTTGTGTTATTAGAATTCGATTTGATTATGCTATACATTGTATTCACCCCCCTCTACAGTGTGTATGTGTGACCTAACAAGCCTTCTGACATGAATCATAAAGGCCATCAGGAGCAAATACTGATTTTGGATGTCCTCTCACAAGATCTTTCTTTACAAGCTTATTTATGTTATTGAAGTTTAAATGAGAGAGTCTTTTGTGCCAATTCCAGCGTTCTTCAATTGATGCTCTACTCAACAGACAGATTGCAGAACCATCAGAAGTTGTTGAAAGTATGGCTTCATAAATGTTACCATGCCTGTATCCTTTCATAACAACTTTGCCTGTCGATTTGCTTACAACTTCACAGTGTTCTACAAAGAAATCCACATGATAACCGGTGTCACAGATTTGATTAACACTCAGCAGATTGTGTTTAAGTCCTGAGTCCAGAGCTACTTCTTTAATGATGACATTCCCAAGATTGATATTGCCATATCCCAACATTTTTCCAATGTTTCCATCTCCATAAGAAACACTTGGGCCAGCTTTCTCCACAAAGTCAGATAGCAGGGCTTTATTTCCAGTCATATGTCCTGAACATCCACTGTCCAGAACTAGGATGTTTTTCCTATTACCCTGCAATCACAAAGACCACTAATGATTAGTTTTAAGGACCCAGACTTGCTTGGATCCTTTGGCCTTATTAAGTTTGTTAACATTTGCGGCGGATTTAGCATCATAGTTTATGTTAACATTTTTCTTATCAGCATTTACACTATCAGACTTTGTATCAGAACTTATACTAGAAGGAACAATGCTAACTTTCTTTAAAGAAGGTTTTATTTAATAATAATCATAGTACAAACTATGATATTCCTTACAAGTATAAATGGAATACCATAAACTACTACAATGAAAACAAGGATTTTGTGGCCTATATCTAACAGACTGACTCTTAACTCCTGACTTTGAAGATAATGAGTTTATATTCTTATTCTTCCTGCAAAAAGAAGCCTGATGGTTAGAACTTCCACAGTTATGACATATTTTTCTAGGAGCATCAGGAACAGGCTTATAATCATTGCTTTTATTCACACCTTCATTTCCATTCCTATTTTTCCTAGGTGACTTTACCTTGTTTACATTCTTAACAGCTTTCAGCTTATGCTTCAGCTGCTTCTTTGTCATTAAGCCTATGTTAACTTCAGTTGTCTTTTCCTGTTTTAGTTTGTCAGAAGTTAATTCCTCTTTAACTTCTGATTTCTCAGTATCAGACTTTACAGATACAAACTTAATAGGTTTTAACTTCGGCTTTTGTTTAACAACTATAGGCTTAATTTCTACAGTTCCTTTATCATTCTTATCATCTCCATAACCTAAGCCCTCTTTCCATTTTCCACTACTTAACAAATTTTGAGTTGTTCTGCCAGAGTTAGTCCAAGTCCTGATAATCTCTCTTTCCTTTTCTAACTCAGTTTTTAGAGATTCATTCATTTTAAGTACTTCATCCCTAACATAGAAAGCATCATCTCTATCTTTCTGAGTTTGATGGAACATGACTAACTGTTTTTCTAAATAATCATTCCTCTTTTTACAGGCAAGATTTTCAGAAGTTAATCTTTCACATGTTAAGGTTTGATCTCTATAACTAATAAACATGGTTTTAAGATATCTTCTCAACTCATTAATATCATCAGTATGAAAGGCATAAGTAGTTTGAGGTACCTTTAACTCAGCAGCTTCAGAACTGCTATCAGCATTTGCCATATCAACATTTGCCATCAAGGCATAGTTCTCCTCACTTTCAGAATCTGAAGTGTTTGTCCAGCTTTTCTTCTTTGTGACAAGAGCCTTGCCTCTGTCACTCTTCACTTTCTTGCAATCAGGAGATATGTCGCCTTTCTCACCACAGTTGTAGCATTTGACATTTGTGTTATCTCCTCTGTCAAACTTTCCTCGTTTGCCTTCAGATTTTCTGAAATTCTTCTTATCAGAACTTGCACCTTTCCTGGAAAACTTATTTCCCTTCCTGAACTTTCTGTCTGCAATCTTTATGATTCCTTTCACCATAAGAGCACACAGCTTCATCATCTCTTCATCAGCATCCATCTCAGGCAAGCTTTCAGTTTCTGAGTCATCATCACTATCAGAACTTGATGACTCAGTATCAGACTTTGTGATGAGCGCTTTTCTCTTGCCTTTCCTTGAGGTAGCTGCCTCGGGGGATTCTTCTTCAGCCTTAAGAGCAACTGTCCTTGACTTTCCTCCTTTTCTCTTGCTTCTTTGTTCCATCTCAAGTTCATGAGTCTTGAGCATCCCATAAATTTCATCAAGAGTTATTTCTTCAAGATTATAGTTATCTCTTATAATTGTGGCCTTTAAATCCCAACTTCCAGGAAGAGCTAACAGGAATTTAAGATTTGAATCTTCAAGATCATAATCCTTATCAACTAGTGACAAATCATTCAAGAGTTTGACAAATCTGTCATATAGATCAGTCAATGACTCATTAGGCTTTGAGTCAAAGTGTTCATACTCTTGAGTGAGTATTGTCTTCTTGTTCTTCTTAATCGAATCAGTTCCCTGGCACCTTGTCTCCAAGGCATCCCATATCTCCTTTGCAGTCTTGCAGTTAATTACCCTGTTTGACATTACATTATCAATGGCACTATGCAGCAAGTGTCGTACCTTAGCATCCTTAGCAATTGATGCGATATCTTCAGCAGTTTAATCAGTCTTCTCCTTTGGTACAGACTTTGCTGCTTCACCTGCAACTACAACAGCGAGTTTTGTTGGCTTGGGAGGTCCTTCATTGATTCTATCAAGATATTCTGGATCTGTAGCTTCCAGAAACATAGTCATCCTCACCTTCCATATGGGATATTCAGATGGTTTCAGTATGGGAACTCTAATAGCCTCATATCGACTATGGATTTGAGTCTTTGGAGGTTCTTCAGTTTTGGTGGGCTTGGTTGGAGTTTCTACTTCATACATGATTGTTTTTGGATCTTAAACTATTTGTGTGTTAACAGAAAGGCTCTGATACCACTTGTTAGGTCACACACACTGTAGAAGGGGGTTGAATACAGTGTATAGCACAATCAAATCGAATTTAAAGAACACAAGTAACAGAAAACAAACTTTATTAAACTCTGTTACAATGTAGAACTGTCCTCTCTCAATGATGAACAAATATATCATGAGAGCTGCTAGGGTTACAATGAATAATATTCTCGATGATGATAATACTTATAGTGTAAACCCTATGTCTGTGTTTATATATTACACATTTACAAGATAATCGCTAATTGATATGGAATATAATTCTGCTTCCTAAAATATATCAATCAGTTATCTTTTCTTCCAAGTATTCTATTCTTCATAGAATTCCTTCTTCATGCATATCTCTTCTTGCATTTGTCTTGATCTTCTTCCCTTTCAATCAGCCGCCTTCCTTATCTGAAAGTTTCCTTTAAGTCCTGATATTATCTCCTGATAAATATCTTCTGAACCTTAAGTACTGATAACTTAAGTTCTGACTTCAGTATAGGTGCTGATTTCAGTTAAGTACTGATTTGTCCTGTTTAAGTAAGATCTGAAAACTAAACACAAATCATATTAGTCATGACATTATCAAATATATCTAACATTCTCGAAATTAAAAATTAAGATTTATGTGTTTGAATGTTTTTTTATCGTAGGTAACCCGCAGCCGCTACCCTTCGGGTGCGCACTGGGTAAACCCTACGGGCTCACGTAATAGCCTGCAAACCACGTAAACCAAGGTAAACTGCATTTAAGCGACAGGCTCGGTTTCAAGTTCTTTCTCTAAATCTGCTTAGTTTTTTTTCTCATGCATCAGACATTATGATAAGTGTTTACAGATTGTTTTATTGTCATATATTCTTTGCTAAAATTGAGAATTCATTAAATGATGTTTGTTATCTGATGTGGATCTTTAAACTCTGATAGTGTTTTGAATGTTTTGTGACTATTCAATCCAATGAGGATAACTGTGCTAGATGCTGACCTAGTAGTCTTTAACATACTAGAAATCCCATGTTTGAATTAGTTGTTTATGTGGAAACTCATTAACACAAGTAAATTCTGATTTTGAGCTTAGTCAAGTTTACTTTGTGTATCTTATTACTAAGTCACAAACTAGATTCTTGTTTCTTATCTGTCAGACTCTGATGTCAGTAAATCTTAAGAATGAACTAAATATTGATAAGCCTCACTTATCAAAAGAAAAGAAAAGAAAAGAAAAGAAAAGTCAGGTACTCATTTGAGATCTAGAGTAAATATGTGGAAGGGAAGACCCAAGTGCATTTCTGGTATTATGTAATATGCTTTAGAAAAGCAAATAAATTTTCTTGGTGACTTTTCACATTCTCTGATTACTGGAGAAATACTCTGATAACAGCATAAATTCTGATAAGAAATCGTGACTCACTTACACTGAGAAGCCACTGTAAAAAGGAATTTGAAAAGATGCATAAAATGAGCACAAACAGTTGAGGTAGACTCTTGCATAAATTTGTTCTATAATAGACTTCATGATTGATGACAGATTTTAAGTACTTTTCTTAGTTATGTCTTATTTCTAAGATGTACTGAAGTTTATCAGACTTTAATCTTAATCTGAAATTCTGCTGAATGCACACACTTTCACTCCATATGAATGATGAAAATTAATGTGGTGATTAAGTTGTTTTTGACAAACAGTTAAGTGTCATTTGCATAAATTCTGAGGACAAGTTCTGATGGAAGTTCTAATGATTAAACTCTGAAGAAAACAAGTCAGTATTTGTATGAAGAATCACAGAAAAAGATATTCACTTTTTGAGTTCAGAAGCCATATTTTGATGACTGTTAAAATATGATATAAGTTTAAGTTCTGATATTAAATCTTGATACAATCTCTGATGCTTACGTGACATTATTCTTTACTTGACTTATTTGTGGTAATAAATAAAACAGTCATATTTAAATCAGAATATATTTGGGTAAGATAAAAATAGTCATAATCATTAAGGGTTAGTGGTAAACGTGTTTGTCTTGAAAAATTGCATGTGCTAATTTGTTAATCTTTACTTCATCTATTTGAATTTTATCCTTTGATTAATGTTTTGATTAAAATTATGGTCAATAATAAATTGTGATGATTTGAGAAACAGTTGAAGCACGGGTTCATGCATCACAACCTGTGATAGTTGAAGCCGAGAATGTTACTTCTCAGAAACAAACAGCAGCTCAAAGTTCTGATACTTTGAAAAGAAAGGAATATGTATTTCTGTTGCTGCTGAGGTAACTCCTTTATTGGCAAGGAGATTGAAGAAAATGAAGGCTATGAGGTATTTGGCTAAGGCTCCATCAGAAGATCCTGAAGAAGCTGAGGAAGGGGATCAGGAATCTCTGATCTCACAAGAACCAATTGTTATTGAAGCCCTTCCATCTCATGCCAAAGACACGGCTAATGATACATTGATTACCCCTCATGTCTCTCCTATTAAAGCTACAGATGATGCTAAAGAACAAACTGAAAACTCTGAGATAGATATTTATAATTTGAATATACCAAATATTCTTTATCTGGAAGCTCCATCTACAGAAGCTCACCATCTACAGTTAACTCTCCAATCTTAGATGCTGAGAGACCATCTACACCAACTCTGGAGATAAATTCTGATGCTCAGAATTTAAAATGAAGTTTTTCCTGAATCTCCAGTTGCTTCACACATTGTTGTGCTGTCATAACATAACGAGTCTTCCTCAAGTTTTGAAGACAGTGTTTCTGCTGAGACTGCAGTTCCTATACCAGGCAAGGAAAAATTGGTGAAGAAATTTGTTGAAAATGAAGCACCTATTCCTTGGGAGGATACTCAAAGAGGTGTGGAGTGGACCAAGAAGTGGAATGACACTGATTTCATTTCAAGTTCTAATATTTTGATAGAGCATATTTCTAAAGCTAATGAGTTGCTCACAAATGCTGATTTAAAGACACAACTCAAGATCAATGTTCTATCTACCAAACATCTTCAAGGTCTACATTCTTCTACTCATGAAAAGGTTGATACACTAAAGGAACATGCTGATAAGCTAGATCTACAGATCAAGCTTGACAAGAACAGATATATCAGACCTACTCTTGAGAAAATTGAAGCCATTGAGAATATTCAAGAGAAGCAACAGACCCAAATTACTGAGGTCCTGGCTAACCAAGTTTCTCAGAAAGCTCAATTGGATGAAATCCAATCTTCAGTAGAACTTCTTCTTTCTCTCTTACTTCGTGATGATGCCTAAAAGGGGGAGAAGGTAGTTAAGTCCAAATGCCCACCTACTCAAATACTGAAGAAAAAAGGATGATAAAGGTGATGACCAGGGAAACTCTGATAAGAACAGAGGTCAAGGAAAAGTTCAAGAAAAATCTTCTACACAGAACAAGTCAAGTTTTGATGCTGTGAATGCTAAAAGTCTGAAGTCAAGTTCTGATAAACAAAGTCTAATGTCAAGTTCTGATATTCTGATACAGTCAGGATCTAAAGACTCTCAGAAGTTTTTACAAACTCTGAAGCTAAAAGGGAAGCAGACTACTCTTTATTACAAAAGTCCTAAAATCCAGACACTTGATGAGGATATAGCTAGAAGATTATTTCTGAAACAAAATCCAGGAATGGATTTGGAAACTCTCAAGGAGGAAGAAGCTAGATTTGCAGCTGAGAAGACAAATCTTCAGTCTAAAGCTTCTGATGCAAAGAAACCTCCAAGGCCTAAGGAAGTAGGCATTGCGATCAGGGAAAAGTCAAATTCTGAGACTTCAAAGTCCAAGACTAGATCACAAACTGAGATTGATCCTAATTCAAAAGGAAAAGAAAAGGTTAGTGAACCTTTAAATATTGAGAAAAGGATAAGTTCTTCCATTCCAGTCTATCAAACTACAATGCATGATGATGATTTGATATAACATGATACTGTTCAAATTCTGAAGAGAAGAAAGATAATTGAAGAATCTAAAACAACCTCTGACACTGCTCAAGTTGTTCATAATGAAGAACAGCAAGTTACAGAAGAAACAACAAATTCTGATCAAGTTGATTTGAAAAAGATGACAATTGCTGATAAGAAGAAGCTGTTATGGAAGAAAGCTACTCCAGTTGAACCAAAATCCAATCTTATGATTAATCAACTCGTAACATTTGGGTTGAGAGCCAAGCAACCTAGAGATAAAGCTGGATTAGGTTTTGATGAAGAGAAGATGCAAACAGGAGTTGAAGTTACTCTAAGAGATCCTTTCATGTTGACAGACAAACCATATGAACAAATCAAACAAAAGCACCTTGACAAAGTGTTGTCTGCTCAAATTGTGATAGATGCTCATGATAAGGATAATCTAAAGGAGAAATTGATTTTATTTCTCTATGATGGATTAACTTACAGACTAGCTGATACTGATGTGCTAAAGAAGTCTATTAGAGAACTTCAACATATTCACTATCTTCTGAAAGTAAAATCTGATGTTACAAGATGATGGTCAGAATACATTTTGAAGGCTATAAGAGATCTATTCAGAATCTTTGGTACAAAGACTTCTCAGTATAAACCAATGATTACTGAAGGTGATGGAAGAGAAATTCCTATGCTGAAGAATTCTGCTAAGGTGGAAGTTATTCTGAAAGGAAAATGCTTATGTTATAATGAAAACTCTTCACATCCTAGAGTTATCAGACTTGGTGATGGACTTGAAAGAACATCAATTCAAACTCTCAGAACAGCCATTTATCAAATTGGTGATAGTTAAGATGAAGAACTGATGCGGGTCAAAGCACAGTTAGTTGAAGTTCTGAGGAAAGCTGAAGACAAGCTGGTAAGAGATTTTGTTAAGAATCATTATGGATTCAGATTGATCCAGTGAAGTTGGTAAAGCTACAAGGACTGTAAGTTGTAGTTAATAGTCTTATTAAACTCTCATTGCATTTGAACTTAAATGTTTTTGACATCATCAAATCTATTAACTTGTATATTTTGCACAATTTACAAGTTGGGGGAGATTGTTAGATATATTTGAGATGTCATGTCTAATATGTTTCATGTTTATTTTTTTGTCTTAACAAAGAGGAAATAACAGTGCTTACCGGAATCAGTACTTACTGGAAGTCAGAACTTTAGGATATCAGAACTTAGATTATCAGAAGATAAATATCAGAAGATGGATATCAGAACTTAAGTACGAGAGGACTAACAGTTAAGGAAGGAAGCTGATTTACAGGAAAGAAGATCAAGACTAATACAAAAGAAGATATGCATGGAAAAAGGTAGAAGATAAGAAGACTTGTATAAGTATCTGATTGATATATTTTAGGAGACAGAATTATATTATATATATCTTGTAACTGTGTACTATATAAACACAGACATAGGTTTACACTATATGTGTTATCATTATCGAGAAGATCATACATTGTAACCTAGCAACTCTCGTGATATTTGTTCATCACCGAGAGAGAACAGTTCCATTATAATAGAGTTTATTATATTGAATATATATGTTTACTATTACTTGTGTTCGAATTCGATTTGATTGTATTAAACATTGTATTCAACCCCCTTCTACAGTGTTGTGTGACCTAACAGTCTTGAATCCATCTCCTCTCAACATGTACTATCTTTTCGTCTCCTTTTCCACTTCCATCTCTTCAACTTTTTTTCTCTAAATACACCTATTCATTTCTTTTCTTCTCTTTTCATACTCTTTTAACTTTATATCTCTATACCCAATCTTTCTTTACCCTAATTCCTTCTCTCTCACCTACCTAATGGCTCATAAAAACACACACAATACTCATTCTTGATCGGCTGCTCCACGACCATCGACTGCTCGTGCTTTTAGTTTTAAATGTCGTCGTATTTCTAAGGTAGATTCCAAAGTCTCTAGTCATGCTTCACATGAATCGTCTACGGTGCATGCAACTCCTGGTTTGTCCAAAGTCTTTGCTAAGCCAATCCTGAAGAAACGTCTATGTGATGTTGGGCTCCTTAATCGTATTGGTGTGGTAGAGTTATTTCAGAAACAAGGATGTAAATCATTGTTGTCACCATCCAATGTTGTTTACCCAGAATTAGTCCGAGAGTTTAATGCAAATTTTTGATTGTTGCAAGAAGATTTAGTGTTTTCAGAAGTTCGTGGCACTCTGATTGTGTTCAAGGCGGATATGTTAGCATGTGTTGGTGGATTGTCTGACCAAGGATTGTGTTATTTTACCACTCGTAAGCCATTTCTCGATGTTCCCAGTCTCCAATATAAAGAACATCTCAAGACGATAGTTGGTGAGAACTTTGTTGATACGTCGATTAAGCCTACGACATCTGATTTGACTCATTTAGCTTTACTTCATTTCAAATTGTTTCGTACAAATGTGTTGCCCCGAAAAAGTGGTAGGGATAGGGTTACTTTTGAAGATACTATTCTATTGTCTATCTTTATTCGCCAAATTCCTTTTTATATTTCTTTTTTTCATCATTAGGAGTATAAGTCATTGCTCGGCTCATGAATCCATGCATTTACCCTACCCAGCTCTTTTAACTAAGATTTTTTGATATTTTTGTGTTTCGTTTGATTTGATTAAAATTGAGAAGTTGTTGGTTGTTTTTGATATGTCTTTGTTGTTGGCTAATAACATTGTTGTTACTGAGTCGAATTATATTATTTTTTATGATGCCCATAAGACTTTCAGTGGTTTACCAAAGTCACCCAATTATGCTTCTGACCCATTCGATCAAAATACTAATTTTGTGTTAAATTCTTTTTTGGCCAAGCTTAATGAAAATTATGAGGTTTTGGCTTTGATGAATCAGCACTTTTCTTCCATTGAGTCCCTTCCTTCACTCATCTCTCAAATAAGTATGATGCGTGCATCATATGAGAAATTTAATAAGCATGTTTGTCAATATCTTGATACCATCAATGCCAAGCTTAAAGTTCTTCATGCACATGATAAGAGACTTGCCAAGACAATTGATTTTGAGTTTGGGACGATGCATGAAGGAATGCGCTGGACTTCCGAGGCGTAGGAGAAAGAGTTGGTGAAGTTGTTTTTCCAGTTGGGGTCCGAGAGTAAGTTTCTGTCACAACAGCTCTGGGCTATGCAAGACAAGTTCAAAATGTACTGGCATCGCAAGAAGGACTGGATAGGAGATTGTACTCTTGAAGAAATCACATCCCCATTGCCTATTCCAGCTATCCCTCCTCCATCTGTTTTTGGCATGACTCATGAAGAATATAGGTCAAAGATTTTTGACATCCTACAGGAACGTGATGGAAAAACTCCAGATCGTGAGAATTTTGACAAGTTGTTCTCAGACTATGGTTTATGTTATTTTAAGTTTTCAGACTATATTTTATGATGGATTATGGTTGAATGTGTTTGAATGATGGTTTTCGAACTTAGTTCTGATCTATTTATAAAAATGTTGCAAACCTGGTACCCTGGTTTGATGAATAAGTTTCTTTATTGTGTTAATCTTTTATCCAGTTCATATATGTTTAAAATGATTTGAGACTGTCTCTTTTATACTTAGTGTCTCATTTATATCACTGTCTCTTTCATACATCTTATGCATAAATATCATAAGCTGCAAATATATTATTCTGATACTAACTCTCTTTAACATGGCTTAAACTATTTTTGATAGGGGAGCTTTATGTTCTCTTTAACATCATCATAAAAAGGGGAGAATGTTATTGCACATGTTCCTGATGTGGTTTCTAACCGAGAACAAAGCAGCTGTTATCCAAGACATTGCAGATTGATCAGACAGTCCAGGAACTTCTAACTGTTTTGTTTGACAGGGTTTGTTGTAACTTTAGTTTGACTGGGTATTTATTTCCTATTTTATCTCAAATAAACGCTTTTAAGATTAACCTATTTGAACTATTTAACACTTAACTCTCTCAAGGTTTATTTCTTTAACAAAATAATAGATTATCCTCTAAAGACTTATTCAAATTATTTTCAAACAAATCAGTTTCAACTTTATCTATCTTATCCATTGTTTGAAAATCAAACCTGTTAGAACTTGTGCCTATAAATACAACTTTTATTTTCATATTTATGGTTAATGCTTACACGCTTTATCTTTATTCTGAAACACCATTCTTGTTCTACATACATATACTGAATTCCCAGTTGAACAAGAGATTAGTTGAGTTGTAATTTTTATATTCATTTGATTGTACGTGTATTTATATCAACTTGTGCCGGGTTGTGGCAAGGGTTTGATTTTGAAGGATTGCCAAGGTAGCCAGTGGGCTAGGTTATAGCAGGTGTGCTAGGTAGCAAATGTGTCAGGGAAATGGTTCTTTCAGGGCTATCCTTTTGTAATCAAATAAAAAATTGTAAGTTATTTTATTGAAGTTGATGTAATACATTCTCAATGGCATGCAGACTTGGATGTAGGCCATAGACTAAGTATAGGGACCGAACCAAGTGAAAACTCTTGGTGACTTGTATTGTTTATTTTCCATATTACTGAATTTACATTTCAGTAATTTATATTCTGCAGTTTAATTAAGACGGTCTCATAGTCTGTCTTATTCATAATAGGTCTGTCCCATTTATAAAAGAGACTATCCCATTTGTCTTATCAGTTTGAATATCGAATATTTAGATTGTACCTTTGAATTTCAGGTTAATGTTTATAATTACCAAAAACAATTTCAAATCATGAATAATATATAAGGAAAATAAAGAAAAGAGTTTACCAAGTAATTCCCTATTCTTCTCCAGTTCTCCCTAATTCTTCACTAGAGGACCTCTGCTTTTCTTGGCCAGGAACACCGCTTGGTTTTTGTTTATCTCTAACAATCGACTTTAGGGGTTTGAAAGATAGAGAAGCTGATTAAAGCTTATTTATAAAGATTTTATGATTATCTATTTGCTATTTTCATAAAGAAAAATCTTTCTAATCAAATTTTATTTTAAACAAAAACTATCTCTATAATTGATCTAAGTAATTCTTACATAATTAAATGTTAGATTTTAATATTTTTTTTTTAAAATCTTTCATTATTATTATCATCATCATCATCATCATCATCATCATTTTAAAATTACTGATATTACGAATTATCCCGAGAATTTCTTAAAATATACTCCTTCAGTCCCTCCAGGTTCTTTACATCGGGGAACACGAGATCGGTATTTTAAGGCTCCTGTACAGTATGTTTTTATAAATAATTCTAAATTTTTTTAATAAAACTATAATGTCTAATTTTTTATACAAAAAAAGATATTTTTAAAAATAGATTATGAAACTATATTTTACAATAAACTTAAAATACATGTGAGACAAAAAATACGTAAAGAAATGAGTAGAATAGATGGAATATATTTATTTACAAGTGTATAGGCGTAAAAAATGACTAACAGTAACAGTGACCGGTAGCAGCAAATACTGGAAAATGAGACGCACACAAACCAATTCAGGGAGAACTATATATACTGTTCTCTCCCGTTTTGTTTTTGGGATAATTTCAAAAATATCAAAGTTATATAATATAAAAATAACTATACTGACTTATATTTATTATTATTTTTTTATTACACTCATTTTATACATTAAACATTAATTGATCACATGACTTTTTTTTTGTCGTAAGAAACCTGCATCCGCTAGCCTACGGGTGCGTACTGGGTAAACCCCACGGGCTCACGCACTAGATTGTAAATCACGTGAACCCAGATAAACCACACTTAAGCGACATACTCTATTTCAGGATGCATAATCATAAATTCTCCTCCTGTGGGATTCGAACTGTGACCAAGAGGATAACAATCCTCTTTTTAACTAACTAAGACAACCCTCGGGCACCTCTACCCACCTTTTTTATACTTTTTCACTAAATAACATTTTTCTTAATTTTTGTGTCACACTTCGTGTATATACTAATCAACGGGACCTATGGAATATATAATTTTGGAAGAGCATTATACCAAATTGCACGATCTATATTTATAATTGAGTATAAACAGTATAGATTTCTGTGATTTAACTCTAAGAACAACAATATTGTATCAGTTTACATTACTTACTTTAAGTTAAAATAGATTGGACTGATAAACACATATACATTTTAAAAATTACTGGGTATGTACATGTAAATGTAACTATGTAAGTTAAGAGCATCTTTAATACTAATAAGAGCATCTTTAATACTATGATAGCTCATAATATAATTTATTGACTCATATAACATCTCCGATATGTTCTTTAAACATGTTTTCAATTTCAAAAATAAAGAGCATGGCTCAAAATGAAGCTCCAAAGACTCCTAGAGGCTCTTTAAAATTTTAAGAGTTTCTTCTCTCTCATAACTCTAATAATTCTTAACTTATATTTTGTTAATAAAAATTTTATGTTCACCTTGCACAACTTTTGGTCATCGTGGAATTGATTTATTAATAAATTTTGAATAAAGAGCTAATATAAAGAGTAATGTTGAATTTTGGCACATTAAACAATTTACTAAATTGTTAAGGGCCAATTTTTTAATATTAATTTTAAAAATGAAGTAGTGTATTGGAGATGCTCTTAGTCATTTAATATGTTTTCTTCTCCAACAAATCTCTTTAAATTTACTCCTTAATCTATTTTTTATTATTAAAAACGTCTTGAATTCACCAAAATATAAAAGTAAGTGCAAAGAAAAAGATAGTGTTTTTTAAAATATATAATAAAATAATAGTTAAAAGTGAATTTGACTCAAATTGAGGAGGAGGATTAGAGCAAATCCAACGGTATCTTAGCGTGTTTCTTATATATATATTATAAAATAATAAGTCTTAGTGATTTAAGACATTGTTTTGTATTTCTACTCCAACAATGGTGCTTATCTACATTCCTTATTATTATTATAATAATATAAATATGAAGAATTGGACAATAAGGGAAGGAAGAGAGATAAAGGAGTCAAAAAAGAGAGTGAATTGAATTTTTTATTGATTAAACTAAAATAAGGGATGGTTAGTGGATCCTTATTGATAATGCATTAGATGTTGTTCTTAACTTTTTAAGGGATTACTAAAAGGCTGTTGGAGCACTATTTTTGCATAAAATCCTTACAAATTTTAGTTAAGAGCTCATGTAAGTAATCTGTTGGACTTGCTCTTAGACTATTAAAGTTAAGAGTGACTCAAATTTTTGAGTTAAGAGTTTAAATATAGAGCGCTTTGTAGATGTTCTAAATGTCTTGCATGGTCGGTCTTACTTTGGTGTCCCAAACGAATTTTGAAAATAATACCCTATTTTCAAGGTCAAAAAAATTGTATATAATCAAATCAATAATGATATGGATAGAAAATACATACTAAAGACACATTAAATGTCGCATTAATTATACTTGGGCTTCTTGTCAGAGTCCAATACAGACTTTTCTGGTCCAAGCTCGTAGCGAACTTAAGACGGCCCATGTAGACAAGGCCCACCATTAGAGGTCGTCAAGGTCCCCGAACACAAGTTGTTCACGGACTAGGCCCAATACGGCTAGAAGAGTAGAGACATGTGTCCTAAACGGACTCAAATTCATACACAGAAGGTTCTGAAGTTCCTTCTCTTATTGGACTCCTAATCACCATCTAAGTTGGAGACTTGTCCACCAAGTCTCCCAACATAAGTTTAAACCTAGACTCACCTCTATATAAAGAGATCTACCCCTCAACCTAGAACTACATTTTTGGCTTGATTCTCTATCACACATAGATACGTAGGCATCTTGCAAGGACCGATAGTCCCAAACGCAAGAGCAACCATTAAAGCTCGAAGCTCACAAACCCTAGCATTAAATACTAACGCACACTAGTTTTTATTCCACAACATTTGGCACCGTCTGTGGGAAGACTACAACAACTATGGTGAATACACAGAGCGGAAATAATAATGGAACAAACACTCATGTCCCATCGCGAACAATCGCATCAGTGGTGGAGGTACCACCGTACTCAACCTATGCCTCTATCCAAGGAGGAGCCCTGATAGGGGCAACTGAGGCTCAGTCACAAGGGACGAATCCCCTAGCTCCTCAAGGGACGAATCCCCAATTTAAGTAGCTACATGCACCTATGAACTCTCAACCCGTTGGGTATGAGTGCTCGACGATCGTGACCACTAACCCCCCCTTACCGGATGCTTTTATACTCCGAAGCCGAAGGAAGTGGACACTCTAATAGAAGTGAAGCACAAGGAAGGATGCCCCAATACACACGTGGCTTGGCTCCTATTTTGGAGGATCAAGAATTCTCTGGACCATATACTGATATAGACTCTGAATCATCGGATGATGATGTTGCTCCGAGAAGGAGGAGTGCTGGTAAAGAGCTGATGCCTAGTTCTAACCAACACCCAGGAGCACTCAAAGAACGAATCCCCAAGATGTCTAGGAGAGGATAAGGGCTCATGAAGCTAAGATCCAAAGGCTGAAGCGTGACCTGGAGACAAACCTGACCCCAAGACCCCCACTTGCTCCGAGGCAGAGAGATCTTCCTCCAATCATAGACATACATGGTCCAATACCAAGAAGGGTTGTTGCCCTATGGGCTGATCCAAGTGATCTTATGCCCATAGGAGATCCTGATGATCCAAACCCACCATTCACTGATGAGATATTGAATGCCCACATCTCAAGGAAGTTCAAGATGCCCACCATCAAAACATATGATGGTATTGGAGACCCTGCTAACCATGTCAGGATGTTCTCTAATGCCCTGTTACTACAGCCCATGAATGACGTTATTAAGTGTTAGGCCTTTCTTCAAACCCTATCGGGTATGGATCAAAGGTGGTACATGTGACGCCCTCCAAATCCAATGTCTAGATTTGGGAGTCACTGACCGATAAATCAGAATAAAATAAACAGAATGAAATAAATTAATAAATGTGACCCCGTGCATGCAACTGGATCGATCACAGATATAGTATGAAATAGGCACTGATACAAACCAACTGTCATTACAACCCATAAGTCTAATTCATTTTACAGACTATTCAACTTTTATTACAAACCTCTAGGCTAGTCAAACGTCCCAAAATAGTCTACCTGGAAAACACACCAACCTATTTACAAGCACACAACTCCTGGTCAAATCTGGAACTAAAGCCTGCTCTGACTAAGCTGAAAGATCAGAATAATAAATAAGTATGAGCGAAGAAATGCTCAGCAAGCGGTATATAGTTTATAAGTGAACAACAATAACAATATCTGAGTAAAACCAGAAGTTGATATAAACTTTAAAGGTTAAGCGACATTTTGACAAAATATAATTATGCACAATGTTGTTCCTGATGATCAGTCATGAAATAACACCGGTATCCCGTAGCCATACCGTAAATATAGCTATCGGGATCCCTCAGCCATACCATACCTATTGGATATCCATAAAAAATGCATATACTCACCTTGCAAGATATTAAACTTTCGTATAATAGCTCACGCTGGACCGGTGCCTCAGCCTCTTACGCTAACCAATAACCAATTCATAAAATAATTTTGAATAAATTAGTCGTATCAATGACATCCTTATATATTTAACTCCCCATTTCACATGGTCCGGAGTTATCTCAACAACTGAAGGTGAAATAACTAGAACAAATAGTTATTTTCTAATCTCATCACAAGTTTTCACCGTATAAAGTATATCCAGATAGTATAGTTATTCACTATCTATCGAATCAAAAGATTTGTTCTAGCAGAATGATTGCTAGAATAAAAGAATTCCAATAAACAAATGACTATTAGTATCTAATACGCTACCAGAGTATTTATTAACAGTTCTAATATTTTGAATATGTAAAATAATAAGCTATTCTGAATTTAGAATAGGTTGCCTGGTATGTTCAATAACTTCTCACTATAACTCTTGTTTACAACTGCTAGCTATTGACTCCGTCTAACACTTGACTGCAGTCCTTGCTATTCGATTCTATAAACAAAAGGACTATCTTTAATTGATAGAACCAAACTCAATCGACGTAACTATAGGTCTGAATTCTACCCGATCATTTATAACTAATCATGACATTTTAAAACTGTAAACAGATAGCAAGTATATCACGTAACATGTAATCACATACTTCATGTAACACATGAATCAGATCGTCAAAAGATAGGTCTCAGTACGTTCAGAATTGAAATCGGGTCAATAACAAGGTTTATTGATCAAATACTGACTCAGAATGACTCGCAAATAAAATGACCTTGCAATACAAAAGAAATTAGGTCCCAAGAGTATTTTTATGGAAAGCGAACTATTTTTCTAAATATATACACGTTCGTTTCGTATTAAATAGACGAACGATTTATTTATTACCAATAAAATAAGAATGAATGATAATAAATCAATTAATAATAATATTAATTAATTTTAAAATACCTAAATATAAATTTTAAAAGATTAAAAAATAATTTATATAATTTTTTTGAATTAATTATAAATAACACTATTTTATTTAACTATTTATAAATAAAATTAATTGATTAAATGAATTAACCAATTAATTAAATCTATTAATAATCAATCAAAATAAATTATAAATAATTAAAACAAATATGAATTTTTGAAAATAATAAAGAAAATAATTTTTGGAATTTAAAATAATTAGGAAAATAATTTTTAAAATTTAAAATAATAAGTAAATGATTTTTAAAATTAAAATAAATGATTTTTGAAAATAAGAAAAAGAGTTTTGAATTATTTTTAAATCAAAATTTCTGGAAACACAATTGTAATTGGGGGTTAGAGTTTTAGGGAATCAAAGTCGGGTCAGGAAATAACCCGTCGGGTTGATTCGCGGGTCGCCAAGAATCACGTTGGATCCGGGTTGAGTTCACCGGAATCCGGGCTTCAACCCAAAAACCGGCGGCTCCGCCGGAAACTGGAGAGCCTCCGGTGGAACCTCCGCTATGTCCCAAAATCACATCCTCTCGTCCCGGTTTCAATGCCAATTAATTATAAATCCTTCGTACAATTCAACTACACACACTGCAGCCACAAACAACCCTAACATTGATTTCTCCCACGAAACTATGCAAAAATCCGGACACAACCTCGAGTTCTCCGATCAACTACACAATTCGTTCAAATCTTAAACAAAAACAATGCTACGTATGTCAAATCAAAACTCAGGATACGTATAATCGAGCCCAATGATCATAATCAACAACAAATTCATGAACAATCCAAAAATTGAAAATAAAGAAACAATTAAAACAAATAACTCGACTTAGCTTTATGGAAACAAAACCAACATAAAATTAACAAGAATCTACTCAACAGATCAAGGTGAAGCTATTACCATCATCAATAACATTCAAAAAACCCCAAAAATCCGAAAACTTGAATTCAAGTTTATGAACATGAAAAGTTGAATTTAAGATTCGATTACTATCAGATAATGAAATTGATATCAACACAGAGAGCTCGATGAGAGCTTCGGATTGGTTATTCGAGCATCAAAAATAAATAACATAATCACTCACAATCATTGATAAAAACTATGCTCAAGAATTTCACCCCCAAACTTTATTCTTGGTTTCTTTCTATTTTCTGAATCTTTATGAAAATAAATAAATAAAATGAAAATTCTGCAACTATTTATATTTACAGAAAATTATTACCCTAAAATAAATTAAGGATGTTTTATCCCCTAATTAAAATAATTAGGCCCAAAAATAATAATTATGGGGAATAATTTCAGAAGTACTAAAATATAAAATTTATACCAGTATTCCCCAAAAATTGCGAATAATTCAAAATTACAAAAATACTGGGTATTTGAAATACGAATGATTCTATAAAAATAAAAATATGAATTTTGTGGGCTTTGACGTCCCGGTGGGGTCCCAGTTCATTGATTTTTGAGAACCGAAACAGTTCCTAAATTAACTGAAAACCGCGAAAACACATAAAATACATTCAAACGCACATAAAATGAGATAAAACGAGTACCTCGATAAAAACACAAATAAACACGCGTCCCGATTGCAGATCGATTCATATAAATGCATTTTAAACACATAATAATTAATCGATAATTTTTTTGGTCCTTGCGGGACCACAGATAACAACTATAACATGTAATATCATGGAAATAATCATTTTAAACTCATAAAACACATTATATTTATTTAATTAACACAAAATATTCACATAATTTTCCCGGATATTACATCCTTCCCCCTTAACAGGATTTTGTCCTTAGAATCAGCCTAGAAAAATAATTGAGGATACTTGGCGTGCTGCTTTACAACTCCCAGTCCGACTTTTCAACCTTGAGATTCCTCCACAAGACTCGCACTAAAGACACAGACTTATTCCTAAGCACTCTTTATTTCATGTAAAATCTACACCGTCGCTCTACAAAAGACAATTCTGGCTGGATCTCTATTGGCTCGTATTCTATCACATGATTGGAATCAGGAAAATAACGCTTCAACATTGACACATGGAACACGTTATGTATATGCTGCATGTGTGGTGGTAAGGCTAGCTCGTAAGCGACCTTTCCCACATGCCTTAAAATTTCAAAAGGGTCAATAAAACGCGGACTAAGCTTTTCTTTCTTCCCAAATTTTGATAAACCTTTCCAAGGTAAAACCTTTAATAGTACTGCTTTACCAACTTCAAATTCCATATCCTTTCTGGCAAGATCAGCATACTTGCGTTAACGATCTTGAGATACCACTAATCTTTTCCGAATGAGTTCTATTTTTTCTTTTGTCTGCTGGATCAATTCTGGACCCAAAATCTTTTTCTCACCAACTTCATCCCAAAAGATTGGAGATCTGCATCTACTTCCATACAAAGCTTCGTAAGGCGGCATTCCAATACCGGCGTGATAACTATTGTTGTAGGAGAATTCAACTAATGGCAAATGTTCATCCCAACTTCCTTCAAAATCTAAAGCACATACCCTTAGCATATCTTCTATAGTTTGAATTGTCATTTCACTTTGACCATCTATCTACGGATGATACGCGGTACTCATATTTAGCTTCGTTCTGAGACAATCTTGAAAATTTCTCCAAAATCTTGAATTAAATCGAGGATCTCTGTCTAAAACTATGGATACTGGAACTCCATGTTGAACCACAATTTCTTTCAGATATAACCGAACCAATTTATCCAATGAGAATCTCTCGTTGATAGGAAGAAAATGCGCTGACTTTGTCAATCTGTCAATAATAACCCAAATAGCATCATGATTTGCCTTGGTCCTCGGCAATCCCACTACAAAATCCATTACAAGATGTTCCCACTTCCATTCTGGAATATCCAATGGTTGTAACAGTCCACTGGGCCTTTGATGTTCCATTTTGACTCGCTGGCAAGTGTAACACTTACTCACCCATTAAACAATTTCTTTCTTCATACTTGGCCCCCAAAAGCTTTCTCTTAAGTCTCTATACATCTTCGTACTCCCGGGATGAATTGAATATCTGGAGTTATGAGCATCTCGAAGAATTTCATCTTTTAGTTCAGCAACGTTGGGAATCCATATTCTGGAAGAAAATCTTAATATCCCTATATCATTGTTTGACTCCTTAACTCTTCTCCTGTTAACTTGTCTTGTCCATGGCTCATTACCACTTCCTGACATCTTCTTATTTTCTCCAATAATTCCAGTTTAAAAGACATATCACACAACAAATCTGTAGACATACTTGAAATACTGACCTTTATTTCAAGCTTCTCAAATTCCTTGATTAATTCTTCAGATGAAGTGATCATGTTTAGCCTTTCCTTCCTGCTCAAAGCGTCTTCCACCACATTTGCTTTCCCTGGATGATACTTGATGGTATAGTCATAGTCCTTGATTAACTCTAACCATCTTCTCTGCCTCATGTTTAGCTCTTTCTGGGTAAAGATATACTTTAAACTCTTGTGGTCCATGTAGATCTCACACTTCTCTCCATAAAGATAATGGCTCCATATCTTCAATGCAAACACTATAGCTGCTAATTCCAAATCATGAGTTGGATATTTCTCTTCATGTGGTTTCAGTTATCTTGTATCGTAGGCTAGCACTTCATCATGCTACATCAAAACACATCCTAATCCTTTATACGATGCATCACTGTAGATCACAAAGTTTCCTAGATCATCCGGTAAGACTAGCACTGGAGAAGATGTTAATCTGTTCTTTAATTCCTGGAAACTCTCTTCGCGCTTGTCATCCCATTCAAACTTCTAGTTCTTCCTTGTGAGCTTTGTCAGCGGCATAGCTATCTTCGCAAAATCTTGTACAAATCTTCTTTAGTAATCGGCCAGTCCTATGAAACTTCTTACTTCTGTTGGTGTCTTTGGTCTCTCCCAGTTGATTATAGCTTCAATTTTTGACGGATCCACTTCCACCCCTTTATTACTAATCACGTTCCCAAGAAATCGTACTTCTTTTAACCAAAATTCGCACTTGGAAAACTTTGCGTAAAATTTCTCCTGTCGCAGTGTCTCCATAACTATTCTCAAATGTTGTGCATGTTCTTCTTCCGTCTTGGAATATATCAGAATGTCATCTATGAATACAGTCATGAATTTATCCAAATACTTCTTGAATACTCGATTCATTAGGTCCATAAAAGCTGCTGGTGCGTTGGTTAATCCAAATGCCATCACCAAAAACTCATAATGCCCATATCTGGTTCTGAATGCGATCTTCGGAATGTCTTCTGGCTTGATATTCAGTTGATAGTATCCTGATCTTAAATCAATCTTAGAAAACCAAACAACACCTTTTAGTTGATCAAACAAATCATCAATCCTTGGCAACGAATACTTGTTCTTACTAGTCAGCTTATTCGATTCCCGATAGTCAATACACAGTCGCATACTTCCATCTTTCTTCTTGACAAACAGCACTGGTGCGCCTCACAGAGATATACTGGGTCTTATAACTCCTTTCTCTAAAAGATCTTGCAGCTGAGTTGCCAACTCTTTCATCTCCACTGGTTTCATTCGGTATGGAGCTTTAGAAACTGGTTCCGTTCTGGGTGCTAAATCAATTGCAAACTCAATCTCTTTATCAGGAGGTAACCCTGGAAGATCGTCTGGAAAGACATCTGGAAACCCATTTACAACTGGAATTGCTTTGAGCATGGGAACTTCTTTGCTAGTGTCTACCACATGGGCCAAATACGCCTCGCAATTCTGACGCAATAACTTCTTCGCTTGAACTATCGTTAAGAACTTCTTTTCCTGCTTACTTCCTCGAAATATCACCTTCTTTTTATTATCCAATGTCTGAAGTCTCACTTTTCTATTCTTACAATCAATCTCAGCATTATTCTCTGACAACCAATACATTCCTAAGATAACATCAAATTCTCCCAACTTAAAAGGTATTAAGTTAGCATAAAATGATGTCTTGCTATCTCATTGTCACACCTCGGGCACACTCGATCGACGGAAACTTGGTTCTTATTAGCTAATTCTATCATTACAGCTTGTTCTAACAATTCAACATCGCAATGCAGTTTATCGACAAAATCTTTAGAAATAAATGACCATGTAGCTCGAGAATCAATTAAAACTTTAGTATGTACGGAGTTTACTGGAAGTGTACCTGCAACCACGTCAAAACTCTGAATAGCATCCTTCATAGTCATATTGAATGTCCTGGCCTTTAGCTGACTCTTTGCTGGTGGTCCTTCAAATTTTGCCATACCCTGAGAGGATGGTCCCGCAATCCTTGGTACATTTACACCTTGAGCTTGCTCTCTAAAGTTGTTGGCATAATGCCTTGTCTTCCCGTATCAAAAATATGTAACTTCTGACATCTGATTACGGCACTCAAATGCATAATGTCCTTTCATATTACATTTATAGCAAACAGAATTAGCTTTGCAAACCCCAAAGTGCTTTCTTCCACAAAACTTGCAATCTGGCATTGATGGACGATTGAACCTCTGCTGATTTCAATTCTAAAAATGGCTACCTTGTCCCCCATTTTCTGATTGTGGTTTTCTGAATCCCACATTCTTGTTACCCTGAAACTTTGGCCTTTTGTTAAAACAGCTCTGGAAATTACCCTATTGTTGTCCTCCTCCCAAGGTTTCTATTTTCCTTTCCTTTCCATCTTTTTCTCTCTGAGACATGTCACTCCTACTTTCAATCACCATCGCTTTCTGAATCACTGCCACATATGAAGTCAACTCAAATATGGCCTGTAACACCCCAAATCCGGGGTCAAGATTTGGTGTCACTAAACAATTTTTACATAGAATAAAGAAATAAATAAATAACCCCTTGAATCCGGATCGTTTACAGGTTATGGTATGAAACAAGAATCTAATCTTCTACAACTTACAACAACTAAAATACAATTGTAAATACCACTGAACTAATGCTCGAATCATATTCTTCTAACTTCTTCAACCTCTCGCAGCGGAGATTTCTCGAACTTCTGCTGTCTATCTAAGCTCTTCATTTTTATGCTTATCTGTTTCTGGCAGAAATAAGAATTGACAAAGCAAGAGTGAGCCAAAAATGCCCAGCAAGTATATAATTTGAGTTTCAAACATTAATTTCAAAGAAAACTTCCAGACAAAATCTCTGAAATATTTTGAAGGGCGAAACACGAAATCATTTAAAGGATATACCTCGTTATCTTAAAATCAATTTGGTTTGCATTGCTATAAATCACATAGGACATAATGACATTTTTGTAAGAGCTTTAGAGATCGCGTGTTTTCAAAATAGCTTCTGGTATCATTTCATAATTGAGCAATGAATGCAATAACTATTCGTAAAACGACGTTCAAGAAATTCCTAACTATTCAATATCCATCATTATCGACTAAGTTTCCATAGACTTAGCCTGCTAAACCAGCCTGATAAGGACGGGTTGAATAATTAAGAAGATCTCAATTCATTCAAGATCCTAACTATTACTGAGCAATTAATGCTGCAGCAACAATCTGAACCTCGAATATATTTAGAAACATTGTAATTTCCCGAAACTGAGTGCTAAGAAAGAATAACTTTAAACCATAATCACATTTTATTTCAAGAGGGAATGCCATTAATGGCGAACAACAATAAATTGGACTGGACACTAGTTCACACTTATATCCTGCTGATCAGTCAGGATACAGTGCAGATCTATACCTACCTGTATAGATCCAGTCGGGTCCCCAGGCACTACGACCCATCTCAAGGCACCGATTATGTTTCGGTCCTTAGGATTAAGTAAAACTTAATCCCCCAAAGTATCACTATCCAGCCCGTAGAGTGTTTTGATGTCAAACCATTTTGAAGTCAAAACTTCCCAATTCAGGGTTCACAAATAACCCGAAAGAATGGGTATTTGCTCATGAGAGCAATCGAATTACAGGAACAAGAATAAATGAACAAGCATAATATGAGTAATTGCAGCGAAATGTTAAACATTTAACTATTCTGAACTTAGAATAGTAGCGAATAATATTTGCAGTATTTAAAAGAAATTCAAGAGTACTTGCAGTATTTTAAAAGAAAAATCCATAATACTTGCCTCAATAAGCTTTAACCGTTATTACTGGTTGACTTTGGTTCGACTTAGATCGTTCGGCTTTATCATCCACCTACTATCCTATTCTCGATACGATCCAAACATTCAGACCCTTTGGTTGGAACTTCGTTGCTCTCGTGGGATTTCAAAGAAATGGGCTTCATCTCGACGTCTAATCACTAGATCGTTCCTAGTCCGATGTCACGTCTCGGGTCTTCCGTTTAAAACCTACAGGGTTGAAATACCCTAATTCAGATAATCGCTTAAGCTTACATCAAATCACTATTCTATTCATCCCATACAATTTCATAATCGAATTCATATTTATATGTATTATCGAAATACACATAGCAATTACGGTTCACATCTTCGAAAATCGGTTCGGTATTTAATTTCGGAAAATACGTATGTTTGTCGTTTTGAAAAAATAGGGTAATCGATTATTCACAAAATATCTTGTCACATCACGCAAGTCAGTTTCATAAAGTTTAATTATATCCTTGTTCGACGTCTCTGACAATTACAGGTTATGTTTCCGTATTTTCAGAATTAATTTTCCCGAAAATCGGGCAGCGTTTCCTCTATTTATCGGCCTGCCCGTCGAATCATTTCGACGTCAAATCACAATACAACAATCAATCTAATCCATCATTCGCAATCCCAATCACCAATATAATTCGATTATCAACTATTTTTATTCATTTTGAAATTTATTTTACAAACTAGTATTTTTATTCATTTTCATTTCATAATTATTATCACGAACTAATTTATTTAGTAAATAAATATAGGACTCAGATAAAAATCATCATTGCCCACCGTCGGCTCGCCGAGGCTCATCGCTGACGGCGGTAAAATTCGCGGGTTTCCGTTTATAACGGACTTCCGACACGAATTCCACCGATTAAATCTAATTTTCCCCGTACGAAAAATATATTTGTTTCATTAAGATAGTCAATTATTTTTCTGCAGAAAATAGTAAAAGTTCAATGAGAAAATAGAATAAAACAATCCGAATAAAACACAGGAACCAGCGCACGCGCCTCACGGCCACCTCCCATAACAAACACATGCTGCTTCGCACACACACAACACACAGCACTCACATATATAGTGACACACACACAATTCAGCACACAAAATAACACATGTATATATCCGAATAAAAAGCCGAACAGAACCACGGGCAACACACGCGCCAAACAGCAATCGCACGCGCCGCCACACCTCTCGGAAATTTCCGAGAGGCGGCAATGCCAGGCAATAGAACCAAGCCGACACAATACATACACGTATATATATATATATATCAGCAAAATCAGTCATCACGGAATCGAGGGAAATCAATCGGACACAAGTAACGATCGGAAAAAAGAGGGGAGACCGGCGGACTAACCAAACCCGGCGAAACAGAGGGGTGAAGAGAAGGGAAGCAAAGGAAAAATTGTGAGAGATGTAGAGATATAATATGAGAGACTATAGAGAGAGTTCGAGGGAGAGGACGAGAGGGAGAGATTGAGCGAGAGAGAGAGAGGATCGGGAGAGACAAGAGAGATTTTGAGGAGAGAATTAGAGAGAGAGGCCTGGGCCGAAGAGATAAAAGAAAACGGGTTGGACCCGATTTAACCCTGTGCCCCTTTTACTCTCGTTTTATTTAGTATTTTATTACGATAGTTCCGATTTCAGACACAGAAATTTCAAAATTTAATGAGCGTTTAACAGGTAAAATCACTTAAAGATTCTCAGAAATACTTTTTAAAATCTCGAAATATTTAGAGGTTATCAAAATAAAGTTTTTAGAATTTCTAGATCATTTTTAAAACGCAAATCAGACCCGCATTTAATCATTTAAGAAATACACATGTGGTTAAATAAAAGCCAGAAAATTTCCAAAGAATTTTAAAATTCTCGAAATATTTAAAAGTTAATAAAAATAAAATTTTCATGATTTTTGAAATATCTTGGAATTAAATATTGATTTTACAATTAAATGGAGTCAGAAAATCATTTAAAATTAAATAATAAATAAAATATTGATTTCCAAATTTTATAAATCCCTAAAAATAATAAATAAAATTATAAAATAATAAAAATAATTTTAGAGACAATTTTAGCATTTTTAGGAGTAAATATTCAATAAAATCATTTTAAAATGAATTAAATTCATACAGCTCGATAATTAATTATAACATTAACCTTTGCATCGAACAAATCACAAACAATAAATAATACACATCACATAGATGACCGAATCATCACACATTCGATTTGTTTAATAAATCGATAATTACATTTACCTTTTGGATCCGAAAATAGGTTACTTAGCCGCTAAGTAACTGAAAAGACGATACGATTCTAATACCAAAATTATCTATATTTAATTCTGGATAATTAAAAATTAAAATATCTTCATTTTTTTCAGAAATAAACATCCAAATATTAATATCAATTATCAAATAATTCACCAAAATTCACATAAAATCATATAATAATTATTTATTGATAAAAATAAATACATAATATTTCCCAGGCGTTACATCCTTCCCCCCTTAAAAGGATTCTGTCCTCAGAATCATGCTAAAGAACAGACACTGATACATTTTGAGTATCTCTTTAATCATGTTTTAATGGTCTCCTGCCGTCATCAAATTTATCAGTTGCTCATGCAACCCCTAACTCAATATTTTATTTCTCACCTTGAGAGCTAAATTATTCTTCATAGTCCTACACACATGAATGCCTTATGGACTCGTACACCTGTGACAACAAGACCAACTCATTCACAATCGTTCTATCAATCTCACTATTTCAAAAGACCAACTTAATTTACACTAACCTTCTTTTCTTTCCGATTCTAATAGTTTCCGATTCTAATAGTTTCCTATTCATGAAATTTCTATTTTCACTAGTTGTTCTTCTCTACTTATCCTTAATCGGTCTTTTGCGTTTTCTATTCGTCTGCACCCGATATCCTGAGTTCATAACGTCTGATGCTTTGAAATGTTCTACATCTATTCAAAAGCTAAAAAGAATAATCTCGGCAATTGCATTTACTCACCACTTGGTAGTATACCTCTATTATTTTTTTTTCAGTCACTGTCAAGTATATTCATTGAGCGAGAATCTGTTACTATCTGAAAGGAAATATTAATTTGGAACAGAATGAATCATAACTTTATTTAAAACCCGGTCTCGTGGGTGCTAATACCCATTTGGTTGTCCTGTCAAATTAGATATTAATACGAACTTTGGTGTTCACAACGTCCCATACTGAAGTCAACATCAATCATCTGCATTAATACCACCTTTGATATTCAACAACAAAGTAAGTATCAGCATAACCCAGAAGACGGATCAAAATCTATTCTTCAATTCCTAACTTTTCCAATTCTTTTAACCATTTCCCAACAATCTTAATGATATTCACTCTTTTCTTTCTATTTGAACATCTGTTCCTAAATGGACTTTTCCTGCTGGGTAGTTAACCATACCCTGGAACTCATAATCAATTATATCCAGAATTCATATCTTTGAAGCTAAGAATGCAGCTTCTATTTTCCAGCTCTTCACAAGCATATCTTCAGGCGTTCAACTTGGTCTTCCTTAGTCCTTGAATTAGCGAGGATGTTATCAATAAATACGATCACTCTATCTCAATACTCCTGGTATATTGTGTTCACTTAACCTTCAAACTTACAATTTCTGACAATCGACGCGTAACCTCATATATCTATTTTCTTTTTCCATAACCACTTTTGTGCACGGCGCAAAATACTATTTATTTCATTATGCTTTCATTCCACATTTCTGAAGTTTTTTCTTCACTTATTATTTCATTCCGATTGAGTTGTACGATACCTGGCTTTTGACACTAGCTTGACTCTGTGCAGTGATCGACGAGAAATTCTCACTTCATTCTTTGAGGTAATCTTGGTAAATCATGCGTTTGAACTTCCGGGACTTTATTTTAGTTAATTTTTTTTTTAAAGAATTCCGACATGAAATTCATTGCAACGTTCTTCTCTAGCAGTTTGCCATTAATACCTTTGTTTAATCATTCATGTTTACACGCATTCCTTGAATGAAATTCTTATCTTCAATTATCGACGTTTCACCTCATTCTTCTAATAGTTCTGGCACAACCGATGTTCCCAACTTGCATATTTTCTGGATTATTTTATAAAATTTCTTTATCATCCTTTTGATTCCACTTCTTGTGTTGATTAGTTCTTCATTCTCATTATTCATTATCTTTTTCATACATAACGAATTTTGTTTTTTTTAGTAATATTACTCTGTTTATTATTGGATAGGTCATTTCTGAAGTTCACACTGGAATGAAGGCTTTTATTTGTACTATTTAAATTTTTACTAACAAAGTTATCGAATTTCCTCAGTAGCTATTTCCTTAGCTTTGCTTGACGTATCACAGATCGTGCGTTTGACTTCTCTTCATTGACCATCATCTCTTTTTCCTGAGTTCACATGCGGACTTCATCAATCTTCGTCTTTCATTGGGTGCTTGAATTTGTGAACTTTCCGTTATTTTGCAGCAACTTTCATTCAATCGTCGTTCAAAAGAAGCGTACCTTCAAATCTTCCATTAATTCGTCATTCAATATGGGTATACACCCAAGTCCATCCTGGAACGCTATTGCAGATGATATAATCCCTCTTCTTTATCTTGAACCTTCAGTTCTTAAAAGAATTCTTATTACTAGCATGTAGCGGTAATTTCATGTTCCTCTTATTCATCGAAAAGAGCGTATTCTTCTGGATCAACCTTGCACCTAATTACAGTAACATCACACTAATTGAGCTAGGCCTTTTAATTTACGTTAATGCCACTACTTTCCAAATTTCTTATTGCTTTGATTTCGGAGCTGGAAATCATGTTAGAGCTTGACTCAATAAATTGGAATCGATTTCCATTTAACTAACCATTAGTTGGCAAAGTGGATCAATCAACTCCTTTAAATGATCACTTAAACCAAGTGTTGACTAGCTAACTGGAATCAAAGACCAATTACATAAAGTCAGTTTGGTCATAACAACTTTCTCAAGAACCGAGATTGTAATTATCTGGAATGCTGATGAGAATGACAATATACTTCTTTGTTCTTAACTATAGGGTAATTTCTGAAAATTTGGGCAGTACTTCCCCTTACACCATTGACTACCAGTCGGACTCAAGCCTACACCATCAATCAACCAAGTCATCCACAATCATATACGTCCACTTCCATCAACCAAATCATCAATTCCCACAATTCACCTTTGATCAGCATCTAACTAGTATAGCATATCTCTTTTTAATTGGGATTGGATCTGAAACCCACAATGATTAATATAACCATACCTTTCTCAATTCTTTTTAGAATATTACGAATTATCCTTAATGAATTTAAGGTTTGATTTCTTGATTCTGTTAATTTATTTCTGACCATTATTAATCGGTTTATCTTTTAATAACTGCGCATGGTCTTCATTATTACCGTCACAATCTCGTAAAAACTCAACCGTTAGATTATTATTTTTTTGAAAAATTTCACAATCGAGCCACCATTGCTTCATCTCTATTTATGGCTTCGCATCGAACTTCCGTTACTGACCCGGGTAAGATCATTGGATTCATCATCACTTATTTACGCAAATTAGAAAATTTTACAATTTTTTGAAGAACACGTTCGAAGTTTGATTACATTTAAGATTTCTTCCATCTTGAGTCTTCACGAACAGTATTTTCCAGCGATGAAGGGATGTTTCACGTCGTAATTACATGTCTGAGTCATTGTTCAAAATTTCCTTGATCTTTGATTATCGTCCCGATACTTGTTTGCAGCGTCTGACGCACACAACTTTGCTTCCTTATTTTGTAATAAATGTACGATTCACTAACCATTCATTTCGCGTCGAAATCCTCTAGTTTGAAGTGCATTATTTATCAACTTGCAATCATATTCTCCTTTGACACGTAATTCTACCTATCGCACATGACTATTCTATTTCTTTTGGAATCGTCAAAGAACAGACTCGATGCAAGAGGAGAGTTTGTAAACATGATTTTGATTGAAAAACGGAATAAGGAATAACAATGCGACAACTGATTGAAGGAAGAAAAATGAGTGAAGGATGAGACAACCATATTCGTACTCAAGATGGCCAGTCTTTCATACTATATGGCATACAGCACATGATTAGGTGGCGTCCCACCCGACTCTTCGTCATTTCGACAAAGCGTCATATCATAACACTGTTGTCTCAATTAGGAATCAAGAATTTGAGAAAAGCAACAATTCAGAAGGGATACAAGAATGTTCTTTCATTTCCGCCTCATATGATTTATCAACAGAAGAAGCTCATACATATTCAAATTTGAGAAGAACATATGTTATCATACTAGAAGAAAGAATGACAATGCCGATCACCTTCCACGCTTCACTTACGTATGCCTTCAGGATCGTGCGGATACAGGTTCACGATTCAAATCACATCACTGCTTCGAAATGCTTCCTGGAAATGCCTTCACACCAAATTCTTCAATAATTTAATCTTAATCGCGTCATTCCGAAGTTAAAATCATGGCTTCAGATTTCATCTATGTCGTGTTAAAATACCCATTGATCACGTAATGCCTCTATTTCATTGATAGAAATACGATTCTTCTCCAATCATCTAGAAGATTCTACCATTTCCTTCAATCATCCTCCATCCATTCGAATCACGAATCTCGTTAAATTTTATTAATCTTATAAAGTGGGGAAATAATATTTTAATACGTTGATTCAATTATTGATTTTATTAAACAACGTTTACTTTCATTTTTCACAGCAACCTTAAACCTTCTTCCTGCTGATGGGTCTACTTGGCCCTTTGAATAACAACACTAAGTCTAATTCCATTCTTCTTTTTAGATCATTTTCTCTTTATAATAACAAGAACATAAGTAGTAGTTTGACAACCAATTTGTAAAACTCATTTCATGCAAAAATCTTCTGAAAGTTGATTAAGAAAATCTTTTCTGAAATCTCATTTTAAAGTTTTGGAAATCAAATATTTGGTCGTCATTACTATATACATTACTTGCTATTTTTATGGTTTAACAATGAAATGTCTAATTAAATAATGTCCATATAAGGGTCTCTTCACTTTGATACCTCTTCTATATTTCCTCGGATTCAGCTCGCACAGATTAGTCGCCGAAACTTCATTCACCGTCGTAAATCATCTTATTCGCAATTCTATCACAACGCTGACATGTAGTAATATCTTTGACATTCTTGTCATCGTCCTTGATGTTATGCTTACAACCACGCATGTGATTCGATGTTCTGTATGTAGATAGGGTCGTACCTTCTTGCTAGTCTTACCTATATCTAGGAAGGTAGATATCATTCCTCGTGCAGCTTCCAATAAGTGATAGGATCCTTCTCACCACGGCGGTGCCTTCGAAACATGCAACATTGGTTCTTCATCAGCTTTCATCAACTGGTGCCCTCGACGTGGAACTCGTCCTAATACCTAATTCTAAGTTAAATCGTAACTTCTCTTACACAATTCTCACAAGAATCGATCGCATATTCTTCAAAACCACGTGAAAAGTAGGGTAACATACCCCGTCTCCAACGATCCATCGATTCCTCATTATTGTATAATCTGAGAACTCAATATACCTAAAATGTTATGATATTCGCCTTACACTTTCTCAACGATCCTATCTTAGCAACTCCAGATCGAATCCGTTAACCCTAATTCGCACTCAACTCAACTTAACCTGAGTATGCCTAGGGTCTTTCCTATCCTGTACGACCTATCATTCCTATCTTACTCTAACCTATTCTTATTTCAGTGACCAATAACGTGCAGCTCTGATACCAACTGTAACACCCCAAATCCAGGGTTAAGATTTGGTGTCACTAAACAATCCTTACATAGAATAAAGAAATAAATAAACCCCTTGAATCCAGATCGTTTACAGGTTATGGTATGAAACAAGAATCTAATCTTCTACAACTTACAACAACTAAAATACAATTGTAAATACCTCTGAACTAATGCTCGAATCATATTCTTCTAACTTCTTCAACCTCTCGCAGCGGAGATTTCTCGAACTTCTTCTTTCTATCTAAGCTATTCATTTTTATCCTTATCTGTTTCTGGCTGAAATAAGAATTGACAAAGCAAGAGTGAGCCAAAAATGCCCAGCAAGTATATAATTTGAGTTTCAAACATTAATTTCAAAGAAAACTTCCAGACAAAATCTCTGAAATATTTTGAAGGGCGAAACATGAAATCATTTAAAGGATATACCTCGTTATCTTAAAATCAATTTAATTTGCATTGTTATAGATCACATAGGACATAATGACATTTTTGTAAGAGCTTTAGAGATCGCGTGTTTTCAAAATAGCTTCTGGTATCATTTCATAATTGAGCAATGAATGCAATAACTATTCATAAAACGACGTTCAAGAAATTCCTAACTATTCAGTATCCATCATTATCGACTAAGTTTCCATAGACTTAGCCTGCTAAACCAGCCTGATAAGGATGGGTTGAATAATTAAGAAGATCTCAATTCATTCAAGATCCTAACTATCACTGAGCAACTAATGCTGCAGCAACAATCTGAACCTCGAATATATTTAGAAACATTGTAATTTCCCGAAACTGAGTGCTAAGAAAGAATAACTTTAAACCATAATCACATTTTATTTCAAGAGGGAATGCCATTAATGGCGAACAACAATAAATTGGACTGGACACTAGTTCACACTTATATCCTGCTGATCAGTCAGGATACAGTGCAGATCTATACCTACCTGTATAGATCCAGTCGGGTCCCCAGGCACTACGGCCCATCTCAAGGCACCGATTATGTTTCGGTCCTTAGGATTAAGTAAAACTTAATCCCCAAAGTATCATTATCCAGCCCGTAGAGTGTTTTGATGTCAAACCATTTTGAAGTCAAAACTTCCCAATTCAGGGTTCGCAAATAACCCGAAAGAATGGGTATTTGCTCATGAGAGCAATCGAATTACAGGAACAAGAATAAATGAACAAGCATAATATGAGTAATTGCAGCGAAATGTAAAACATTTAACTATTCTGAACTTAGAATAGTAGCGAATAATATTTGCAGTATTTAAAAGAAATTCAAGAGTACTTGCAGTATTTTAAAAGAAAAATCCAGAATACTTGCCTCAATTAGCTTTAACCGTTATTACTGATTGACTTTGGTTCGACTTAGATCGTTCGGCTTTATCATCCACCTACTATCCTATTCTCGATACAATCCCAACATTCAGACCCTTTGGATGGAACTTCGTTGATCTCGACGTCTAATCACTAGATCGTTCCTAGTCCGATGTCACGTCTCGGGTCTTCCGTCTAAAACCTACAGGGTTGAAATACCCTAATTCAGATAATCGCTTAAGCTTACATCAAATCACTATTCTATTCAACCCATACAATTTCATAACCGAATTCATATTTATATGTATTATCGAAATACACATAGCCATTATGGTTCACATCTTCGAAAATCGGTTCGGTATTTAATTTCAGAAAATACGTATGTTTGTCATTTTGAAAAAAATAGGGTAATCGATTATTCACAAAATATCTTGTCACATCACGCAAGTCAGTTTTATAAAGTTTAATTATATCCTTGTTCGACGTCTCCGACAAATTACAGGTTACATTTCCGTATTTTCAGAATTAATTTTCCCGAAAATCGGGCAGCGTTTCCTGTACTTATCGGCCTGCCCGTCGAATCATTTCGACGTCAAATCACAATACAACAATCAATCTAATCCATCATTCGCAATCCCAATCACCAATATAATTCGATTATCAACTATTTTTATTCATTTTGAAATTTATTTTACAAACTAGTATTTTTATTCGTTTTCGTTTCATAATTATTATCATGAACTAATTTATTTAGTAAATAAATGTAGGACTCAGATAAAAATCATCATTGCCCACCGTCGGCTCGCCGAGGCTCATCGCTGACGGCGGTAAAATTCGCGGGTTTCCGTTTATAACGGACTTCCGACACGAATTCCACCGATTAAATCTAATTTTCCCCGTACGAAAAATATATTTGTTTTATTAAGATAGTCAATTATTTTTCTGCAGAAAATAGTAAAAGTTCAATCAGAAAATAGAATAAAACAATCTGAATAAAACACAGGAACCAGCGCACGGGCCTCACGGCCACCTCCCACAACACACACATGCTGCTTGGCACACACACAGCACTCACATATACAGTGACACACACAATTCAGCACACAAAATAACACATGTATATATCCGAATAAAAAGTCGAACAGAACCACGGGCAACACACGCGCCAAACAGCAATCGCACGCGCCGCCACACCTCTCGGAAATTTCCGAGAGTCGGCAACGCCAGGCAATAGAACCAAGCCGACACAATACATACACGTATATACATATATATCAGCAAAATCAATCATCACGGAATCGAGGGAAATCAATCGGACACAAGTAACGATCGGAAAAAAGAGGGGAGACCGGCGGACTTACCAAACCCGGCGAAACAGAGGGGTGAAGAGAAGGGAAGCAAAGGAAAAATTGTGAGAGATGTAGAGATATAATCTGAGAGACTATAGAGAGAGAGTTCGAGGGAGAGGTCGAGAGGGAGAGATTGAGCGAGAGAGAGAGAGGATCGGGAGAGACAAGAGAGATTTTGAGGAGAGAATTAGAGAGAGAGGCCTGGGCCGAAGAGATAAAAGAAAACGGGTTGGACCCGATTTAACCCTGTGCCCCTTTTTCTCTCGTTTTATTTAGTATTTTATTACAATAGTTCCGATTTCAGACACCGAAATTTCAAAATTTAATGAGCGTTTAACAGGTAAAATCACTTAAAGATTCTCAGAAATACTTTTTAAAATCTCGAAATATTTAGAGGTTATCAAAATAAAGTTTTTAGAATTTCTAGATCATTTTTGAAACGCAAATCAGACCCGCTTTTAATCATTTAACAAATACACATGTGGTTAAATAAAAGCCAGAAAATTTCCAAAGAATTTTAAAATTCTCGAAATATTTAAAAGTTAATAAAAATAAAATTTTCATGATTTTTGAAATATCTTGGAATTAAATATTGATTTTATAATTAAATGGAGTCAGAAAATCATTTAAAATTAAATAATAAATAAAATATTGATTTCCAAATTTTATAAACCCCTAAAAATAATAAATAAAATTATAAAATAATAAAAACAATTTTAGAGACAATTTTAACATTTTTAGGAGTAAATATTCAATAAAATTATTTTAAAATGAATTAAATTCATACAGCTCGATAATTAATTATAACATTAACCTTTGCATCGAACAAATCACAAACAATAAATAATACACATCATATAGATGACCGAATCATCACACATTCGATTTGTTTAATAAATCGATAATTACATTTACCTTTTGGATCCGAAAATAGGTTACTTAGCCGCTAAGTAACTGAAAAGACGATACGATTCTAATACCAAAATTATCTATATTTAATTCTGGATAATTAAAAATTAAAATATCTTCATTTTTATCAGAAATAAACATCCAAATATTAATATCAATTATCAAATAATTCACCAAAATTCACATAAAATCATATAATAATTATTTATTGATAATAATAAATACATAATATTTCCCAGGCGTTACATGGCCACTCTATTCTGAATCCAAAATTTCAATCCTTGTTCAAACCTTCTTGCTTTCTTTTCATCTGTATCAACCTGATCTGGCACAAACCTCGCCAATTTAGTAAACTTGGCCTCATACTCACCGACAGTAAGATCACCCTGTGTCAGATTCAAAAACTTGATATCCATTTGGTTCTTCATATACCTCGAGAAATACTTCTCCAGGAACAGCTCTTTAAATCTTTCCCAAGTTACAAACTGGCCTCCTTCGAACGCTCGAGTGGATTCCCACCAATAGTTTGCCTGACCCTTCAGAAAGTAACTGGCAAACTTGGTCTTCTATTTAGCTCATACTCCAACTAGGTCAAAAGCCTTCTCAATTTCTTTAAGCCATGCATTGGCTTCCACAGGATCAGCACTTCCCTTGAACTCAGGTGGTTTCACAGCTTGAAATTGCTTAAAGGTCACTGTAGGTGGTGTTGCTGCTTGTTGCTGCTGTTGTTGCTGCTGCGTGAGATGCAACACCTGTTGCTGCATCAGTCCCAACATCTAGATAATCGCTAGATCTGTACGACTCTCGGTACAAGCCTCTCCTGAATTACTCCTCTTTGGTGCCATTATCCTGGTAAGAAATAAGCAACATATATAATAATATGTCAAGCATAGTGTCAAATATGTAGCAATTCTTTAGCATATCAAAATTCTCAAGCATTATCTCTTTTCAAAATATCATAAACTTGCTACCATATTAACACATGCGACATAATTATCACATAATCCTGCTTATCTCAAGAATAATATCATAAAGAAAAGTTAACAAAAATTATCCAAACCTTCCAACTATTGCTCAAAATCTCAAATAAACCAACAAACAGTGGATAGGGTTGCAACACAACTTTCCAACCTCATTCATCATTTATTACTATCCTTAGAAATCAACAAAATAGCAAAGCAAAGACACAAAAGCCAAACCTAAATGCAAAACAGGAAACCTGAACAACTTAGCTATAAACCAACCCAAAATTCTAAACTTAATCCTTAAGAGCTAAACTACACGCGCTTATTTTATGTGATCTTCCTATGACTCACTTAAGATAACCTTAAGCATGTTTCAGTGACCATAACATGTAGCTCTGATACCAATCTATGACGCCCTCCAAATACGGGGTCTAGATTTAGGAGTCACTGACCAATAAATCACAATATAATAGACACAATGGAATAAATTAATAAATATGACCCCTTGCATGTAATTGGATTGATCGCAGGTTATAGTATGGAATAGTTACTAATACAAACCAACTGCTATTACAACCCATAAGTCTAATTAATTTTACAGACTATTCAAATTTTATTACAAACCTCTAGGCTAGTCAAACATCCCAAAATAGTCTACCTGGAAAATACACCAACCTATTTACAAGAACACAACTCCTGGTCAAATCTGGAACTCAAGCCTATTCTGACTTAGCTGAAAGACTAAAATAATAAACAAGTATGAGCGAAAAATGCTCAGCAAGCGGTATGTAGTTTATAAGTGAACAACAATAACAATATTTGAGTAAAACCATATGTTGATATAAACTTTAAAGTTTAAGCGACATTTTAACAAAACACAATTATGCATAATGTTGTTCCTGATATCAGTCATGAAACAGTCATGCTCACAATTTTGATTAAAGGAGTCGTATCAATGACATCCTTATACATTTAACTCCCCATTCCACATGGTCCGGAGTTATCTCAACAACTGATGGCGAAATAACTAGAACAAATAGTCATGTGCTAATCTCATCGCAAAGTTTCATTGTATAAAGTATATCTGGATAGAATGATTGCTTGAATAAAAGAATACCAATAAACAAATGACTATTGGTATCTGTTATGCCTGCTTTCGGCCATGGGCCCTAAACAGGTCCCTGTAGGTGCACTGAATAGCTGGACTCTCGTGTGTGGGCTAGAACCTTGGATTAATGCGACTTGAGCCAGCACATGTGGGCTGGGCTCATGGCATGCGAGCTGAGCTCATGGCATATGAGCTGGGCTCATGACATGCGAGCTGGGCTCACATGTGTAGGATGGGCTCACACTTGCCATCTGGGCTCTCACACGCGAGGTGGGCTCAGGTGTCCACACGTGAGGTGGGCTTAGGTGTCCATATGTGAGCAGGGTTCAGGTGCTAACATGCGGGATGGGCCCATGAGCCCACATCTTATGAAATTAAAGGTAACATTGTATTTATTGATTAAAAAGGAAGGCAGTACGGGCTGAGGTGACCAGGCCGGCCCGTATTGGAGGATTTTGTGTGCAACATGGAAAGTGACTCATAGATGACTGAGTTGCTCGTAAATTTCGGGGCCGACATGGGTTATTCCTATAAATACGGGAAGAGATACGGAGATGCCGTGAGATTATAGAAAGCGTGTGGAGCCGATCGAGATTTACGTGACTAATTGGCTGAAGGCCTGACTATATCATGGGCTTGGGCTGTACGGGCTGAAGAGTCCAAACCCTAGCCTATGTGACTTGTTCCCCAAGAACTACGTGAGGCTTGATCCCTATAAATAGGTTACGTAGGCACTTGTATGAGACATGAGTTGACACTTGATAGAGAATAACAAACCTTATTCTTTCTTAAGGAGTGAACATACAAGCTCAGCCACCACCAAACAACCTTCCTCCGCCCTCAAACACTGTCCTTGATCCTTGTTCTGCCCATCCACCTCCACAACACTGTTATAGGAAATTCTTCTTATAACAATTGGCGCTAGAAGGAGGGGTATTTCATCTTAGGGAGAAGAGATGACCAAAGAAGGCAAACAAGCGGCGACACCAGGAAGCGGGGGCAAGAAGAAGGACTAGAACGAGGTCGAGCATACGCCCCCAGAGAATCAGGCACCACCTCCACCAATCACAACTATGGATGGGCAGGCGGTTATGACGTATCTCGAAGGGCTAGCCGATCAGATAAATCAGATCAACGCCCGGACGTCAAGGGTAGAGAGATGCTCGGTCCAGAATGCCAAGCGTAAGGCGCACCGCCTCAAGGTCTCTCAACGCAGCTGGGAGGGCAAAGGTCCTTAGAAAACGTTGATCCACAATTTTGATGACGCTGTGACTGAGACCAAGCAGAAGAAAGAAATATCACATGGAGAGAAAGACATACCCCAAGGTCATGATGAGCGGTGCAGCCAGATCTTTAAGGGATCGGGTCAGAAGGCAGCTTCGTCTGAGGCAAGGTCGACTAGCATGCTAGACCGTGTGGGTAAAAAGCTAAGTGAGCATGACCTCAGGCTTAAATTAGAGAATTGCAAGAAGGAGAGAGAAGAGAAAGAGCCCGTGGATCAGAGAGGCTTGAAGAGAGAGCGGGCAGCGACCCCTCCGGAAAGACGTTAACACACCTCACCCAGGAGGGAGGAGCGACGTAGGTGCAGAGACAATCATGAAGAGGAGTCGCAAGTGCGAGCCGGAGGAGGGAGACGCCGCGAGCGACCTCAGGGCTCACACTATTCGAGTAACGTGGGTGGTGACAGAGAGGGAGAAGTTGTTAGAATAAGAGACCTGAGGAGAATCTTAGATGAGATGGAGTGAGAGAAGAGAGGGCCCCCGGCCTCAGCTGCCCCCCTCCGTTTACGGCTGCTATCCGATCATCCCCCCTACCTTGGGTATTTAGGAATAACCCCGACCTTCTATTCAATGGCGAAGCCGACCCGACGGAATACCTTATACAATTTAACACTAAGATGGAAGTCTATCAGGTGCCGGAGATGACCTGCTGCAGACTCATCGCGGCATCACTCAGAGGTAGTTCCCAACAATGGTTCTCCAAGTTGGGAACGGCTAGCATAAGGACGTGGCGGCAATTTGAGGACTTGTTCATCAGACAATTTCAGTCCACCCTCCACTACTTACCTCATGTGGCCACGTTAGCCAACATCAACCAAAGGGAGGGGGAGCCCCTGGAAGAATACTTTCGTCGGTTTAACGTCAAAGTCCCCAAGGTGAGGGGAGCCAGTGAGGAGACTATCAAGAATTTCTTGATTGCAGGGTTGAAAGAAGGGTCGAAATTCTGGAAGAGCCTCCGGGCGAGTGAGCCGAGAACCTTGGCTGAATTCTATGAGCATGCTGAACCCTTTAAGAGGGTAGAGAAGTTGATGAGAGAGCTAAAAATCAGCGAGAACTATCAAGATAAGAGAGACCGGTCCTCGAGCCCTGATGAGGGGAGGAAGACGTATCAGCGTAACTCAAGCCCCAAAAAATATGCCCGAGGTAAAGAGGCAAACAAATATTTGGGGAGGCCTTTTACAAGCAAATGGCAGACACACACCCCTCTGGTAGCCTCTATCGACCACATATATGCTACCTATGCTAAGAAGGGAGTATTCGGGAAGGCAACCCCTCTCACAAACTATAAAAAGTGGGATACTTCGAAGTATTGCACATACCACAAGGCCACGGGGCACGATACAGCTGATTGTAGACAATAGAGGGATGAAATCGAGACGTTGATAAGACAAGGGAAGCTTACAGAGTGGGTCATCAAGGAAGTTAGAAAGCACAGGACTGATTATCATACCATCCCTCCTCCACCCCCAGAAGACAAAGAGAGGGTATCCCGGGCTGGTAGCATTCATATTATTCTAGGCGGGTCTCATATTGGTGGAGACAGCCGGAAGGCGATGGACATGTATGCCCGGGAAGCAAAGGACAAGCCCCTCACCAACGTCAACCACCTGAGCCAGAGGCCACCGGAACTCTTTGAAAGAGAGGCTGATGACATCGTGTTCAGGGAGAACGATGCCAAATGGGTGCATTACCCTCATACAGATGCCCTGGTCATTAAAATGAAGATTGGGACGGTGAATGTTCATTGGGAAATAGTGGATACCGGGAGCTCAGCTAACGTTTTAACTTATAATGCCTACAAGAAGTTAGGATTGCTGGATAGAGAGTTAACCTCAATAGGGGGCACCTGTACGGGTTCACGGGAAACTCGATTGGGTGAAAGGGACAATTCGGCTCCCGGTGACCATAGGAGAAGAGCCTTATGTGGCCACCCAAATCGCTATGTTTACAGTAGTAGATCAGCCTTGTTCCTACAACGTTATAGTGGGCAGACTCCTTATGAGGGCAATGAGGATGGTGACCTCGATCCACCACATGACGGTAAAATTCCCAACCCCCACGGGGGTCGGCTTCTTGAAAAGCTATCAACATGAATCGAGGGTTTGTTACAACCAGGCACTCAGGGCGGCCGAGTCAGGAAATGCCTCAAAGGAGATGGTTGAACCGGGTGAAGACGATGTCCCCATGGAAGAGGTAGAGGGCAGGAAGAGAATACGTCCTGAGGGATATGCAACTTGTAACCTAATTTCAATTGAGGAGTTTCCCGAGAACTATTTCGAGCGCATGGGGATTTAGGTGGAACCGCGCCCAAGGGCCTTGCTAATGGAAGCCTCTCAACCCATCATGCTGATACAAGAGGGGATTGTGGAGGAGGCGAGTGATGATGAAGAGAGCCCAGAACAAATCGCTGCAGGACTCAGGAAAGGGAAATGAGCACGCGAAGAAACAACGACAAATATGGATCTTCCCAATGGAATCACTCATACTGTCACTACGACATCTGAATTCCTGATTAATCCGGCCCGAGCTCATCAGTCCGAGCTCGAGGATTTGGAGGGTTTGACAATCAAGGAAGTGGGAGAATCTGGTGAGGCTCGAGCAGACTTAGACCCGAGAATGCCTCCTATAATTAAGAGAGCAGGGGCCGCAGAGGACACAATCCCGATATTGGTAGACCCAAATAATCCCTCCAAGGTACTCAGAATAGGCTCTAACTTAAGTCCTGACTTGAGGGAGGTCTAGTCCGCTTCCTGAGGCGAAATTTGGATGTCTTTGCATGGTCACATTCTGATATGATAGGGATTGACCCGAATGTCATGTGCCACCGGCTCAACTTGGACCCGAAAAAGAAGGGGGTCAGACAGAAAAGGCGGCCGATTAGTGAAGAGAAGGAGAAGGCCCTCAGAGAAGAGGTGGATAGACTAATGGAGGCAGGGCTTGTAAGGGAAGCCTTCTACCCCATATGGCTGGACAACCCCGTGCTTGTCAAGAAGCCCAATGGCAAATGGAGGATGTGTGTGGACTTCACCGACCTGAACAAAGCTTGCCCGAAGGATAGTTTTCCTCTACTCCGAATCGACAAGCTAGTTGATTCCATGGCTGGGCACGCACTACTTAGCTTTATGGATGCTTATTCGAGATATAACCAAATCCCTATGTATGGGCCAGATCAGGAGCACACCTTCTTTATTACTGATCGGGGCCTCTACTGTTACATCGGAATGCCCTTCGGGCTCCTTAACGCTGGGGCAACGTATCAAAGGCTGGTGAACAAGATGTTCAAACATCAGTTGGGAAAAACCATGGAGGCCTACGTAGATGATATGCTTGTGAAGTCAAAGGAAGCAAAAGATCATGTCCTCCACCTATCGAAAATGTTCCAGATCCTAAGGGAGTACAGGATGAAACTCAACCCCCAGAAATGTATGTTTGGGGTCAAATTGGCGAAGTTTTTGGGATTTATTGTCAACCATAGAGGCATTGAAGCCAACCCCGCCAAGATACAAGCCCTACTCGAGATGAGATCCCCTCGATGGGTGAAGGATGTCCAAAGCTTAACGGAGCGAGTGGCTGCCTTAAACCGCTTCATCTTAAATTCCTCCGATAAATGCCAGGAGTTCTTCAAAGCAATTAAAGGAGTGGGGAGGAATTTTGAATGGACAGAATAATGTGAAGAAGCCTTTCAGAACATAAAGAAGCATCTCAGAAGCCCTCAATGTTGTTTAACCCAAAGGCAGATGAGACTCTGGTCCTATACTTGGCTGTCTCTAACTTTGCATTAAGTGCGGTATTAGTCCGAGAGGAGGATGGTATCCAGCTCCCAGTATATTATGTGAGTAAAAGGTTAGCCGACGCCGAGACTCGGTACACAAGCCTCAAGAAGTTAGCATATGCTCTGATCCTGGCCTCCCGAAAGCTCAGGCCCTATTTTCAGGTGCACAAGATAGAAGTACAAACCTCCTACTTCCTCAGGCAAGTAATGCACAAACCAGAGTCTTCTGGTCGAATGCTGAAGTGAGCGGTTGAGCTCGGCCAGTTTGAGGTGGATTACAAGCCAAGGACCGCAATCAAAGGCCAAGCTCTGGCTGATTTTGTAACACCCCCAGATCCGGGGTCGGGGATCCGGGTCGTCACGAGTTCCATTTCCCTTAACAACACCCAATCTTAATAAATAATCAACTACTCTGTACTTTGACCCCACAATAAACACACACACCACAAGTTATAGTCTCAGAGATGAATATCCAAAAATAATCACAAGTCGTTTTATTCCACAATTATATGCCCATACACCTTAAACAGGTTTCTGAATAAATTTACATTTCTTTGCCATTATTACAATTCATAAATATACATAATCTGATACATCAAAAGTTGAAAGCCTAGCCTATTGGTAGTTCCTACCTCAGCTATGGCGGCATCAGTGCTTATAAAAAACTGCGGAACGTCTCCTAACCTCTTGCGAATCGGAAGCTTGGTCCGGTTCATCTTGTCTATCTGATGTTGTGTGATGAAAGAAGAAAGCAAGGGTGAGCAGCAAGCCCACCAAAATAATATGTATAATGATTAACAATATATGAGCCTTCTCATAGTACTCATGAAAGTCTTGGTCAAAAGAAATGAACCAAGTTTGATATCTTAATGCGATGAAGTCGCAAAATATTCAGTATATATACATATATACTTTTCAAAATATTGGAAGTCCTCTTCCATGCATAATATACACAAAATCCCAGTGTATAACTGTATATATAAAAAAATATCGTTGCAAGGTGATCTCATACATCTAACCTTGTCTCAACGTTTTTCTGAAAATCTTTGTCATTCATAAGACAATTATTAACTAGATATAAGTTTAAAAGATGAGGTTACCAAATACCCCAATATACTTATATCTTTCCCAATACTACTTGAACTACCACCGTTCAAGTTATAACCAGTTTCAAAAGTTCATCACATAGATGAGACTACAAGACAAGATTTGAATAGATTCAATCTTTGAAATATTATTGAATGAAATAAAGTTACGAGATACTTTATTTAGTCCCGATATATATATATATCCACATATATATCTCTTTAAACATTTCCTGGAACCTCTGTTATATAAAGTATGAACAGAGTTTGAAACATCCAATGAATTTTGGAAAGGAAAAGAATTTTGGCATAAACCAGATATCTTGCTGATCAGGCAAAGATACCCATAAGTAACCTTTTCTACTAGTAGATGGACGAATTCCCCACTGGTCATCACCCTGGCCGCATTAGGACCTATGCTGGACTGCCACTCAGCCACTTATGCATTTGATGGACTCCCACTGAGCCACTTACACTATCATGGACGCCCACTGAGCCCATGTTGCTTATGCCAACTCAATAGATGGACTTACTTCCCGAACGTTGGGTAAGTAATCAATTCATTTACCAAAACTGCAACCTTGTTGCGAATATAAAATACACCACAGAGCCGGATCCCTCAGGTTTTAAGCGAGTATTTAAATCCCCTTAAAAAGGAAGATCTTAAATATAAAAATGAGTTTTGGGATCCGCTCTAACTTTTAAAAATCATTTTGAAGACTCGAAAACACTTTATAGAGTGTTTGGAGTAAAGCTGATTTAATGAAGTAAATCAGTCCCCAGAATATTTAGAAAATGACTGAATATTATTAATTAAATAATATTCCCATAAAGAATAATCTTTATAAAAATAATTGAAGTAGAAGTATTAAAATTTATACTTGAAACGAGTATTAAATAATCAAAGATATACTTATATGAAAGTATTATCTTCATTTGAATAACCGAAAATAAGTTTGATTATCGAAACATTATTCTTTAATAAAATACAGAATATATCTCAGCAAATAATCGGAGTCATAGATCCTCAAATGAATATTCAAATAATATTCATTAAATAATATAAACTGAGTCATAAGTCCTCGAATGAATATTCAAATAATATTCAAATAATAAAATAAAAGGAGTCATAAGTCCTCGAATGAATATTCGTAATAATATTCATTAAATAAAATAAAGTTTAAAGTTATCGAATAAACCTTATTCGATTAATAGTTTGGAAAACTATAACCATATATATATATAAATATATATATATATATCCATATCCATATATATACAAAATCTACTCGGGATCCTCGACTCCCGGTTTTAGAAAATTTTTTTCACCTTTGGGTCCCTACACTAAGGGTATATGCAAGATACCGCTATCCTCTAGCATAGGTATTATCAACTGAACCAACAGATATATATTTCAAGAATATGAAACAGGCATGCATATATACCATATCACATGCTACAATATATCGCAAGAATTGCTAATAACAATCATGCACTTATCACAAGATAATGCATATACATATATTTACATCACAACAACAGTATAACGGGTAGAAAACTTGCCTGAGCGACCTGGGGTGATAAAAGGCTCGGGACGAGTCTGGTAACCTATAAACAACAAGTAAGTTGGAATTAAACCAAAATCACTTGTAAATCTATACTTTAACTAACTTAGACTCTAACGCTTGTTTTGCGCTCACTGATTTGCTTAAGTCACTCGGGTACCCTCGGCTCCACCATTTTTAATAATTTAACCTTTACGAGTTTTAAAGCGATTCCTTCGCGAGTGTCTTACCAACTGCCTAACACACTTACCATAAATGTTTCATACATTAATTAACCCTTTTTGGTCTTTAACCTATGTTTCAAAGTAAGGCGAGGGAAAAAGTTTCGTTCGCGAAATGCCGTTACTTGAAACGGTCGTTTCTCCTAAACCGTGCATCGGAATCGAACGAACTACATATCAAAACGAAGCTCGTAACATGAGCTATCTAAACATGGCAGTGGTCATAATCTAGCAGGGGGTTCTCGGGTCCTAATGCTATGCACAAAAACAGTCCAAAGAAAATCGGACGTTACGACGGCTATGTTTACGCGATTTCCCAATTTTTAACCATTCAAAACCAACCACAAACCAACCTCAAATCCAACATACAACCAACATCCATCCTCATCACATCATAACAACCCCAACCAATTCAATTTAATCATTTATACTTATGCCTAAGCTTAGTTTAACCATACTTAAGTTCTTTTAATCAAAACCACAACATTTACCATTCCATTTCACTACCATTCCAAATCCCAAACTCTAAATCACAACAACAAGCTACAATATCATCCTACCAATTAAAATCATCTTATAATACATAGGGATCTAGGGTTTGGAGATGGTATACCTTCCTTGAAGTGGTGGGATGAGCTAGGAAGCCTTAAGAAGCTTTGAGAAGTCTTAGGAAAGCTTGGATCTTCAAGAAAAACAAGAAAACTTCAAGTAAAAAAACTTGAAAACACTATTCATAGTCTTCTTCTTTGATTAAATGGAGAAGATTGAGAAGGAATTGATGGCTTAAACTCATGGTATATCCCTAACTAAGCATGAAGATGATTAGGGAATTTACTCACCAATTTAGGAAGCTTGGATCTTGAATTTTTGAAAATTCTTGCCTAATGAATAGTAAAAAGCCGAGAGCTTCAAGAACAAAGCCTTGGTTGCTTTTTGATTTTTGATGAAAATGATTTTTCTTGGCTTGGTTGCTTGGTTTTTGTGCTTGTTTTAGTCAATTACCTTCTTGCCCTTGAATTTGTGTGGTTACAAAGCCACCACACCTCCTTCCTTCCCATGTCATGCTTATGTCACCTTGCACATGTCATAATGCTCCCACTTGTCCACACCTTGTGGTTTGATGATGTCACAGTTCCTGGCTTCTTGTACAAGCTTGTCTCTTGGTCACTTATTTGTTTTACGGTTCGCTTATCTTTCGTTCTTGTTTATCGTTTGAGGGATCATACCCGGGATCTTATTACTTAGGTTCCCTTAACCTTTCTCAATATATTGTATTCTTTCTATGATCCTCTCCTATAATCCTTTAATTTAAATCCTTTTTATCCTGTTACCTTATACTCAATTCTCTCCGTATCTTGTGGATTTCCGGGAAAAATCAAAGTGTTCGGAATTGGATTCTGACGATCTTTACATACACTTATATACCACATAGAGTACTAATAATATCCCATAAGATCAATAACAGAACCCCTACATAGCGTGGCATGAAAAGTTTTCTCGTTCAGCAAAAACACTATTCATAAGGGTTTCAAAATTTCTCAAAAATTGGGGTTATTACAGTCTCCCCTCCTTAAAAGGATTCCGTCCCGGAATCAGATAGAAAACAAATGGGGATACTTTCTTAGCATTACACTTTCTAACTCTCGAGTCAATTTTCTACATTGTGGTTCTACCACCAAACTCTGCCTAGTTTGATAATCCTTCTCCTAAGCACTTGTTCCTTTTCACTCTATAACCCTTTCTGGTTACTCCATATAGGTTACGTCGGGTTGCATATCTATGCGCTCATATGCCTCTACTTATCTGGCATCTGAATTATACTTCCTTAACATTGATACGTGAAACACGTTATGAACTTGCTACAGGTTCGGGGGTAGGGCTAGCTCATATGCTAACTTCCTAAACGTCTTAATATATCCAAGGGTCCAACAAATTGTAGACTTAGCTTTCCTTTCTTTCCGAACCTCATCAATCCTTTCCAAGGGATACCTATAACATTACTAGGTCCCCTATTTCATACTCTTTATCCTTTCGTGTCAAATCAACACACTTATCATGTCCATCTTGGGCTACTACCAGCCGTCCTCTGATTAGATCTATCATATCCTTGGTCCTTTGGACTACTGCGGGTCCGAGCATCTTGCGCTCTACAACTTCATCCTAACATAAGGGAGATCGACCTTTTCTTCCCTCAAGGATCTCATAAGGCGACATCTCGATAATGACATATGATCTATTGTCGTAAGATAACTCAATCCGAATTAAGTGATCATTCCAAATTCTTTCAAGTCTATTGCACAGACTCTCATTATAGCTTTTATCATTAGAACTTTTGCTTCTCAATACCTATTCTTTTCCAGTTCGTAATCGCTACTACCTTCCGTTCCTAATATTATACGGGTTATACTTTTGCTCGTTAGCGTTCTATAACCTTTTAATAACCACGTCAACCTTAGTATCACGAATGTGTTCCCATTCCGCATACTACCACCACTTTATTACTCCTTTTTCAGTTATTTCTATTTTCCAAAGTTTGATTAATCATATAGAAGTAAAGGAATTTGTTGAGAGATCACTATGATCATGAACACTTGTTATATCGCATAGTTAGTACAGAAGGTGGCCAGCCTTTAGTACTTGACAAGCAATTAAACAACATGTGGTATCCTACTAGGCTTCTATCATAAAGATAGATAGTCATTCGGCAATACCTCCCCTTCTGGAAGGGTTGTTCTTCTCAGCTTACATGAAATGAAAAGAAGAGAAAAGAACGAACTGAAGAGAATTGTATATATGAAAAAAAAATATACTGCCACAAAATATCTGGCTTGGAATCTACCTCTGAACTATAGAGGTTTGTCATAGAAGAACAAAACATATATGTATTTATATCAACATCAAGTATTATAGCATCGCATTTCACGTGCTTAAATATTTTCGCTATCCCGTCCATCATTCTATGGACACATGCTCTTCCTTGAGCTTATACACAATTACCTTTGAAACTCCCTCGACATCGAACATCGAATCTGGGATCTCATTCTAGACATCATCGTTACTATAATAATACGACTCTCTATTGATAAGAAAGAATAATAATTCACTAGGTAGATACTCTACTTAATTAGTCTATCAATGATAACTTATACACTACCACGACCCGATTAGTGGTACTCAATCTCAACACCCATTCAATACAACTCTCACGGTTGTAAACAGCTCATTACTCGCAGAATCATTGCTACCTTACTATGGTCCACCACTGACCTACTGTACTCATTCATTTTCCATGAAGTCTTAATAGCTAACCATACGGAGTCCATACATCTCGTATCAAATCCTTCTAAGGAGGTAACATAATCACCATTCCTGATTCATGAAGAACACTCCTGATCCTGACATACATACATGACATGAAGCAGATAAAAGTGCAGAAGAGTTTCAATCAAAGCAACGATAGCAGGTTAATACCATTCTTAATCATACGCCCTAAATAGAAGAATTAACTCAAGGGTTCATCTAGTCCTTTTTGAAACATGGTCCTGGCTTATCTCAAGATAGGACCTTCTAAGATAGATAGCCCGTTCATGGCGATTACACGAATTAAACCTTTACCAACTACTATTACGGCTGGGTATTGCACAGTCATCAGAAGGAATGACAATCTTCCTAACCATAATTCAACCTTCACATTTTTAACTATCATCACTATATTCTTTTGGCACACGCGCCTATAAGTATCCTCTTACCTTTAAAGTGTTGGCCACCTCTTTGGCCTTCCCTGATAGTAATAGTTCCTTATAATCAATGTCTTTTAACCACCTTCAATTAAATTTTCTACCTCATTTCAATCACAGCTTATGTGAAGATGTTTTCCTTAACATCTGATAAGTAAAAAAAAAAATCACCATTTTTCCATAAGTTGTTGCCTCAGTCTTTAGAGGTTAATCACTGTCATGACTTACTCTCAATCATAATTAGAACATCTTTTATCTTAAGTCCTAATTGCCCTGAATAATTTCGACCATTACTGGTTCGATCCATACTTTCTCGTGGTTTAACACGTGCCCCACTTGGCAACATTATAATTATGTCATATTTCCTTTATCAACATTTTTATTCTTGAGAATTTCGAATATTTCCTTTCTCCTTGTAAAACCTCTAAGGTTATCCTTCAATCGTTCCTCCTGTATTCCCTATATACAGGGCATATCAAATACCATTTACTGATACTAGAACCATTGTCTATTTACTTCTGAAAAATTTCTCCACTGATCCTTAAAGGTTATTATTACCTTAACCCTTTCCAATTCATACTGTCAAAACTCATACTATCCCTATTAAGGGTGAAATGCCAACCTTTATGCATTCCCCTAGGATTCGTTTTAAGTTATCGATGTTCTATCCTTAATTCCACCTTTAAAAAGGTACAAGCATCCTTCCATGGATAAATAAAGTCATATATCCCTGATAAGGGTATCTTATTCAATCATTTCCACCTCGATAGTCTATACCGAATTTCACAATAGCATCCTTATTCAAGTTAAGGTCAATCCACATGGCCTCCAAAAGATAAAAATGGTTATCCGCTTTTCATTCCTGATTTGGTAATGATCACATGGATGATCTGGAAGATATTGGTCGTGTTCAACGTGAACTTCTTCTTAATAAATCCTTATTTACTTTTGTTGTTTATCTCAACAGTCATCTCAATGTTGGGATATCTTTCATACCTGGCGTCTCCCTTCCTGGGTATCATGCCACCGGTCTTACACTTCACATTCTTGAAGGTCACTTCCTTCATCCAATTTTTCTAATTTCTTACTTCCTTGTCTCCTCAGTCTATCCGCGTCTCACTATTTATCCTTCGAACTATCTCAATGTTTCCTCGAATCCTCCCTACTTAAAGGGGATAAAATATATGCATCTCTTATGCCTTCACCCATCAGTTTTAACTCATGGTGAATCACCCTCATCCTGACGAATGCATATTTATCTATTTCTATTGCTACGAGTCTTTAGGGTTTCCTCATACCCAATTCCCTTATCATTCCTCAAACTCTGTTGCCTTTATATTCCTTTCTCTTATCGTTATTTCATGAACCAACACAACATAAGCATTGATTTCAAACATCCCGTCATTCTGGATTTGTGTCTTCAGAACGAATCTTGATAACTTTTACAACTTAGATTCATAATTCGTCATACTCGTCTGCCTTTGTTCTGGCTCTAAAGCTTTTACACTATTCCATAACCTTGGGAATTACTTTCCCGAAAACAATTGGCTGAACTTTAATCAGTTTATTATAATCTCTTGGTCCGTGCCTTCCTTGGCCTTTCACCAGCGGGTGGTCTCTCTCTTGGGAGGGTAAGTGATAAAAACAGTCTTTTGTGATTCGTCAATCATTTAGAATCTCAAATGATTCATATATTTCCTTTAGCCAGGCTCTTGCCTCGACTGGGCCAGCTTGTTCCTTGGAACTCTAAGAGCTTAGCGACTTAGAGGTTCTGAAAGAATTTCACACCACATTGTTTCCTCAAGGTGGTGGTTGGGAATAAAATATAAGTTCTGTTTAGATAGGTTCATGAATTTCCGTATAGGAGTACCGTCTCGGGTCTCCTTATCTCGCTCGACTTTTGCTTTCTTAGTCTAAATATTTCTTCCTACTCCCCATAATTGGAGTCATCTTTTAATTTAAAACCTTCATTTTCCACTTTATTATATTCCGGGTTCTTTATATCTTAATTGCAACCTCCCTGATTATCACGTTCCAGGTTTGCGCTTAATCTTTGTCCTTGTGGGGGCATATTACTTGGAAAATTTTTGAGAATCTCCGGATATTTGTCTTACTTACTTTGCTTAAGTCTTCCCCTCGTTTAGTCCTTGTACGATTGCAAATTATGAATTCTTAAGTTCGATAAACTTCATGACATTCTCTTAAGTGTTAATAGAGCAATTAACAATGTGATTTATCACAATCAAACTGATCTGAACTGAAATTAACGAATATATACATAACCATTTGTTCGAGGGTACAACAACTGAACATATTAAAGAGGATTACATCATATGAACTTATCGCTCCTATCCCAAAAGTACTACCATAGATAGTCATCTCGTCATTAAAACTAATCATTCATAACTTAGGCTAATCCTCCAAAAGCGGTGCTACATGAAACCCTTGTTTGATTGCTCTGGCTCTGCACACTACCATGGATTAAGAGATGCGAGCACGCACGACATCCCTAACCTGCTCCATCACAGAGGTGATGAGGTCTAAGATAGTCGCAAGTAGAGCTGGATCAACCTGACCCTCAAGATGGCCCCTAGCTGTAACACGGGTGGTAGCCTCAATTCTTTCCATGCTATACGCTAATCCTGCCGGAAGTATCCCACCCTCAATCCTTGGTGCAGTAAGTCGATCCAACAGATCACTCCTAACATTCCGGGCCTCTGACAGGCCACCCAAAGTCATATGATAATCAGCGATAAGAGAAGCCTGAGTGGTAGCATCTAGCACTCCATGGGGTGCAGGTGGTGCAGACCCAGGAGATCCAAATGGATAACCAAGCACGGTATCAGGTGACAATGGTGCAGGGGATAAAGGTGGCATTTCCTCAGTATGTGTTGGGCTCTGTACAGGGGATGGGACAGGAATTGGTGGAACCTCATGGATGTCTACAGGAGCCTCTGGAAGAGGGTCTGATACTGGTATAATTGGGGTCGTGGAAGGCCCCACTCCTTCTGCCCTCATTAACCTTTGTGCCCTTGGTAACTCTTCATCCTCTAGTGCCACCCTCGCGGCCATTCTTGCTCTGGTAATCGCCCTGACTACTGTCATCTGTTCCTCAGCGGTCCTCTCTTCATTCTCATCAGGATCCTCCTCAGCCACAATCCTTTCCGGAATAACATCCTCAACCGCAGCATTCTCTATCTGAACCTCATCCGGTCCCTCATTAGGGTACTCCATCGGATTCACAATTTGATCTCCAACTTGTAATAAAACATCCTCATGCTGATGCTCCTGAACCTCAAGGTTCAGTGCTCCGCTGCCCTATACGAGAACGAACTATGTTACTATCACGATACTTATAAGGGTTCCCGTAAGGGTTTTATCTGTCAGTGCTACGTTAGGTAGCCCGACTATGAACTTGGCAAGAGTTCTTATTATCTTAGTGAACTTATTATCTTAACGCCCCATCATCTCTGAGGTTTATAACGCTTGGCTCTGATACCATTTCTGTAACACCCCCAGATCCGGGGTCGGGGATCCGGGTCGTCACGAGTTCCATTTCCCTTAACAACACCCAATCTTAATAAATAATCAACTACTCTGTACTTTGACCCCACAATAAACACACACACCACAAGTTATAGTCTCAGAGATGAATATCCAAAAATAATCACAAGTCGTTTTATTCCACAATTATATGCCCATACACCTTAAACAGGTTTCTGAATAAATTTACATTTCTTTGCCATTATTACAATTCATAAATATACATAATCTGATACATCAAAAGTTGAAAGCCTAGCCTATTGGTAGTTCCTACCTCAGCTATGGCGGCATCAGTGCTTATAGAAAACTGCGGAACGTCTCCTAACCTCTTGCGAATCGGAAGCTTGGTCCGGTTCATCTTGTCTATCTGATGTTGTGTGATGAAAGAAGAAAGCAAGGGTGAGCAGCAAGCCCACCAAAATAATATGTATAATGATTAACAATATATGAGCCTTCTCATAGTACTCATGAAAGTCTTGGTCAAAAGAAATGAACCAAGTTTGATATCTTAATGCGATGAAGTCGCAAAATATTCAGTATATATACATATATACTTTTCAAAATATTGGAAGTCCTCTTCCATGCATAATATACACAAAATCCCAGTGTATAACTGTATATATAAAAAAATATCGTTGCAAGGTGATCTCATACATCTAACCTTGTCTCAACGTTTTTCTGAAAATCTTTGTCATTCTTAAGACAATTATTAACTAGATATAAGTTTAAAAGATGAGGTTACCAAATACCCCAATATACTTATATCTTTCCCAATACTACTTGAACTACCACCGTTCAAGTTATAACCAGTTTCAAAAGTTCATCACATAGATGAGACTACAAGACAAGATTTGAATAGATTCAATCTTTGAAATATTATTGAATGAAATAAAGTTACGAGATACTTTATTTAGTCCCGATATATATATATATATATCCACATATATATCTCTTTAAACATTTCCTGGAACCTCTGTTATATAAAGTATGAACAGAGTTTGAAACATCCAATGAATTTTGGAAAGGAAAAGAATTTTGGCATAAACCAGATATCTTGCTGATCAGGCAAAGATACCCATAAGTAACCTTTTCTACTAGTAGATGGACGAATTCCCCACTGGTCATCACCCTGGCCGCATTAGGACCTATGCTGGACTGCCACTCAGCCACTTATGCATTTGATGGACTCCCACTGAGCCACTTACACTATCATGGACGCCCACTGAGTCCATGTTGCTTATGCCGACTCAATAGATGGACTTACTTCCCGAACGTTGGGTAAGTAATCAATTCATTTACCAAAACTGCAACCTTGTTGCGAATATAAAATACACCACAGAGCCGGATCCCTCAGGTTTTAAGCGAGTATTTAAATCCCCTTAAAAAGGAAGATCTTAAATATAAAAATGAGTTTTGGGATCCGCTCTAACTTTTAAAAATCATTTTGAAGACTCGAAAACACTTTATAGAGTGTTTGGAGTAAAGCTGATTTAATGAAGTAAATCAGTCCCCAGAATATTTAGAAAATGACTGAATATTATTAATTAAATAATATTCCCATAAAGAATAATCTTTATAAAAATAATTGAAGTAGAAGTATTAAAATTTATACTTGAAACGAGTATTAAATAACCAAAGATATACTTATATGAAAGTATTATCTTCATTTGAATAACCGAAAATAAGTTTGATTATCGAAACATTATTCTTTAATAAAATACAGAATATATCTCAGCAAATAATCGGAGTCATAGATCCTCAAATGAATATTCAAATAATATTCATTAAATAATATAAACTGATTCATAAGTCCTCGAATGAATATTCAAATAATATTCAAATAATAAAATAAAAGGAGTCATAAGTCCTCGAATGAATATTCGTAATAATATTCATTAAATAAAATAAAGTTTAAAGTTATCGAATAAACCTTATTCGATTAATAGTTTGGAAAACTATAACCATATATATATATAAATATATATATATATATATCCATATCCATATATATACAAAATCTACTCGGGATCCTCGACTCCCGGTTTTAGAAAAAAAATTTCACCTTTGGGTCCCTACACTAAGGGTATATGCAAGATACCGCTATCCTCTAGCATAGGTATTATCAACTGAACCAACAGATATATATTTCAAGAATATGAAACAGGCATGCATATATACCATATCACATGCTACAATATATCGCAAGAATTGCTAATAACAATCATGCACTTATCACAAGATAATGCATATACATATATTTACATCACAACAACAGTATAACGGGTAGAAAACTTGCCTGAGCGACTTGGGGTGATAAAAGGCTCGGGACGAGTCTGGTAACCTATAAACAACAAGTAAGTTGGAATTAAACCAAAATCACTTGTAAATCTATACTTTAACTAACTTAGACTCTAACGCTTGTTTTGCGCTCACTGATTTGCTTAAGTCACTCGGGTACCCTCGGCTCCACCATTTTTAATAATTTAACCTTTACGAGTTTTAAAGCGATTCCTTCGCGAGTGTCTTACCAACTGCCTAACACACTTACCATAAATGTTTCATACATTAATTAACCCTTTTTGGTCTTTAACCTATGTTTCAAAGTAAGGCGAGGGAAAAAGTTTCGTTCGTGAAACGCCGTTACTTGAAACGGTCGTTTCTCCTGAACCGTGCATCGGAATCGAACGAACTACATATGAAAACGAAGCTCGTAACATGAGCTATCTAAACATGGCAGTGGTCATAATCTAGCAGGGGGTTCTCGGGTCCTAATGCTATGCACAAAAACAGTCCAAAGAAAATCGGACGTTACGACGGCTATGTTTACGCGATTTCCCAATTTTTAACCATTCAAAACCAACCACAAACCAACCTCAAATCCAACATACAACCAACATCCATCCTCATCACATCATAACAACCCCAAACAATTCAATTTAATCATTTATACTTATGCCTAAGCTTAGTTTAACCATACTTAAGTTCTTTTAATCAAAACCACAACATTTACCATTCCATTTCACTACCATTCCAAATCCCAAACTCTAAATCACAACAACAAGCTACAATATCATCCTACCAATTAAAATCATCTTATAATACATAGGGATCTAGGGTTTGGAGATGGTATACCTTCCTTGAAGTGGTGGGATGAGCTAGGAAGCCTTAAGAAGCTTTGAGAAGTCTTAGGAAAGCTTGGATCTTCAAGAAAAACAAGAAAACTTCAAGTAAAAAAACTTGAAAACACTATTCATAGTCTTCTTCTTTGATTAAATGGAGAAGATTGAGAAGGAATTGATGGCTTAAACTCATGGTATAGCCCTAACTAAGCATGAAGATGATTAGGGAATTTACTCACCAATTTAGGAAGCTTGGATCTTGAATTTTTGAAAATTCTTGCCTAATGAATAGTAAAAAGCCGAGAGCTTCAAGAACAAAGCCTTGGTTGCTTTTTGATTTTTGATGAAAATGATTTTTCTTGGCTTGGTTGCTTGGTTTTTGTGCTTGTTTTAGTCAATTACCTTCTTGCCCTTGAATTTGTGTGGTTACAAAGCCACCACACCTCCTTCCTTCCCATGTCATGCTTATGTCACCTTGCACATGTCATAATGCTCCCACTTGTCCACACCTTGTGGTTTGATGATGTCACAGTCCCTGGCTTCTTGTACAAGCTTGTCTCTTGGTCACTTATTTGTTTTACGGTTCGCTTATCTTTCGTTCTTGTTTATCGTTTGAGGGATCATACCCGGGATCTTATTACTTAGGTTCCCTTAACCTTTCTCAATATATTGTATTCCTTCTATGATCCTCTCCTATAATCCTTTAATTTAAATCCTTTTTATCCTGTTACCTTATACTCAATTCTCTCCGTATCTTGTGGATTTCCGGGAAAAATCAAAGTGTTCGGAATTGGATTCTGACGATCTTTACATACACTTATATACCACATAGAGTACTAATAATATCCCATAAGATCAATAACAGAACCCCTACATAGCGTGGCATGAAAAGTTTTCTCGTTCAGCAAAAACACTATTCATAAGGGTTTCAAAATTTCTCAAAAATTGGGGTTATTACAGATTTTCTGCTAGAATTTCCTTCACATCAAGAAGTGGAGCAGGGAGCCCTTGTTGTCATACTTAGTGGAGAGGAGATCAGGTTGGAAAGTCAAAATAGTGCCCCATGGTGGAGCCTATTTGTGGATGGAGCCTCCAATGGGGATGGGGCAGGAGCTGGAATTGAGCTAATCAGCCCAGAGGCGCACAAGATCAGACGTGCGACCCATCTGGCCTTTCATGCAACTAACAATGATGCTGAGTATGAGGCCCTGATCAACGGTCTCAAGCTAGCTTTGGAAATGAAGGTGGATAATTTGAATGTGTTTAGCGCCATGATTGTGGTCTATCAGACTAAGGGGTCGAGAACGGAGCTTTACCTGAAGCGCGCGCAGAGGATAATTGCAAGGTTCAACAAGGTGAGGCTGGAACTAATCCCACGCGGGCAGAATAAAGGCGCAGATGAGCTACCTAAACTTGGCTCGCATCGCGAGGCCACCCTGCTAGGGGTTGTGCCCCTTGATATACAGAGGTAGCCTAGTGTGCCCGAGCATGAGGTGGGTAGCCTCAGTAATAACCTCGGCCCCACATGGATGACACCTATCTTGGCCTACATAAAAGAAGGATCACTCCCAAATGAAAATAATGAGGTAAGAAGAATAAAATACAAGGCATCCCGTTATGTTATATATGATGTGGTCCTATATAGAAGAGGGTTCAGTGTGCCCCCCTCAAGTGCATAAATGGGGAGGAGTGCAATTATATCCTAGGGAAGTATACGAGGGCATTTGTGGTAATCACTCGGGGGGTAGCTCTCTAGCTTAGAAAATACTCCGTCAAGGTTACTATTGGCCAACTATGAAAAAAATGCCTTTGAATTCTCTCGAGCCCGTGATAAGTGCCAACGATATGTCAATTATTATAACAGCCCCGTGGCTCCCCTCACATCCCTCATGAGCCCATGGCCCTTCGCTATGTGGGGAATTGATCTAATTGGAAAACTCCCGAAGGCCAAGGGAGGTGTCAAGTTTGTGGTGGTCATGGTGGATTACTTCACTAAATGGGCAGAGGCCGAACCTCTAGCCACTATCATGGAAAAAAAGCTCAGGGAGTTTGTGCACAAGGCTATTGTGTGCCCCTATGGCATCCCTTACAAGTTGATATCTAACAACGGGAAACAGTTCGATAGCAAGGAAATGCGGGAATTTGTGAGCAGCTGGGGATACAGAAGAGTTTTAGTGCAGTTTGCCACCCCCAAAGTAACGGGCAGACAGAGGCTGTTAACAAGATCATTAAGCACACCTTGAAGGCAAAGCTTGAAGAGAAAAAGGGACATGGCCAGAAGAGCTCGCCCAGGTCCTATGGTCTTACAACACGACACCCCGAACTACAACTAGAGAAACCCTTTTTTCTCTGGTGTATGGGTGTGAAGCTATGGTACCCGTTGAAGTGGGGGCAAGATATTTTCGAAGGGACAACTATGACTCAGAAACAAATGAGGTCAACCATCGACTCTATGTGGATATGATCGAAGAAACTCGAGAAGATGCTCGGATGAGGATAACGGCATACCAACAAAGGACAGCCAGGCACTACAACAGTAAGGTTCGAGCCCGGACTTTCAAGGTGGGAGATTTGGTTATGCGCCGGGTCATGCCGAACACCGAGGTGGTGAGCCATGGAGTCTTTGGAGTGAATTGGGAAGGCCCCTACAAGATAAAGTCGGTGCTCTGAGAGGGAACCTACCACCTCAATGATATACAAGACAAGTTGATCCCGAGAGCCTGGAACGCGGAACATCTCCGTAAATATTATCAATAATATTATTCTTTTCAGACTTAGTACTATCTTACAATACTCCTAAGTCTCGGAGGGTAGTGCCATATAGGTGCCTCTCTGAGACCACAAATATGTACTCATTTCACTTTCCATTATCTATGAATGAACGATTGTTATCTATTTTGTGCCCTTGATATTTTAACTCCTGATTAATATATTAAATACCCAGCAGGGGAGCCCATCCTTGGGAACCCATGCGAGGACAGAACAGTTGTTTTATTAACATGTTAAAATCACAAGTCAGGCTGGGCCCCGGCCCACTTGACAACAAGTCTAGGAAGTGAGCTGGGCCACGGACCGCTTAGAAAAGATATGAGCACAAAGCATATTAAAGATGAAGATAAAAGTAGTAGGAGGTATGGGCCCGCGATGCGAGCCCGTACCTCGACTCGCAGGTGACAGATGTGACCCAGGGAGCCCAACCTTCTATCAAGTATGGCCAGGGTCGCATTATGCGAGGAGAGGACACATGAGCAGGTGGTGAACCTATGGGCCTGGCTCGCTAGTGCAAGAACGCGTGAAAAACTTGTGAGTTAGTAATGATGCGAGCCTGTTCCACTTAGCATTTTTTGTTAATCTTGTTTTATTGAACAAATGATGCGAGCTGATTAATTAGGCTCGCTATGAAGGTGTAAAGCCCACCATACGCGGCCAGGGTTATGATAGCTTTTGGTCAGTAGAGGCATGGTAAGATTACACAAAAGTAAGGAAACTAGCTAGCATAATAAAGAGGAAGGCGGGCACAAAAAACTTGGGATTTTATACAGATAATAGATAAATAAGTCATGCCCCAAGGCAGAATACTTTAAATACAAATACGAGGCAAAAAGTGTGCCCGCTTACCCAGTCAAAAGTCTATTTCAAGATAAAATTAATCTAAGAGTTACCATCCTCCTTCTCCTGAGCTTCATCAGCCACGACCCGGGCCTGCTCAGCTGTGAGCCTGGACTCCTCGGCAATCTGGGCATCCTGCTCCATCTCCAGCTTCAGTTTCTCGGTATGCCTAGCTGTGTCTGCACCCAGAGTTGCCCAATCAAAATCAGGAACCTTAATAATAAAGATTTTCATGAAGTTCCTGGCCCCCAGGTTCCTAACATCAGCGAGGGCGGCCTCACGGCCCTCGGTCAGGGCAGAAACTGACCCCTCTAGCTCGAGAACCTCTCCTCGAGGCTATCTATGGCGCCCCAAAACCCGGGGTCAGGATTCTCGGAGGCCACGCCATCTAAACTCACATAACTCACATTACAGTATATAAATACTCACGCTTCACGACCCCACACTTCTCACACACACACACTTACATGTTAATGTTTTGGAAATGAACCATCATAACTAGAGTAATTGTCTACCATCAAGTGATATTTATTACAACCCAAAAGTAATTAATCTTACCGGGGAGGAACCTTTAAGTAAGGCTAGTCCGCCGACCAAATATACGTTTCTTGTTTCTTACCTTACATAAGTCATACTTATAAATAAGCCGAACTATAAACAACTGAAAAATAATCCAACTTATTCTGACTACCTGTGGTACAGCACCAAACAATCTATGGAACAGCTGGCCATTTCCTACCCGTTTCCTGGCTGTGGTTCTTATGGCAGGCATCTTGATTCACTGTTGTGTTGTGTCAATTTAAGAAAACAAGTGTGAGCTATAATGCCCAGCATAATAAAGTACATTATGAAAATGACTGTATGATAACATCATATATGATAATTATGTTTTATTCAGAAATAGTTTTCCTTGGTGATACACACCTTCTTATGAAAACAATTCTTTAAGGGATTTTAATATCCTGCGAATACCTTAATAGTAATCCCAACACCTAGGCTTGGGTTACGGTATTGCATCGCAATTCCAATTGGAAGAATTAGGACACTCGTTGGAGACTCGTTGGAGCCACCGTACACGATGATCAGTCATAATACAATAATAGTAACCTTTTCTACTAGTAGAAAGACGACACCTTCATATCCCGGTTATCACCCTTGCCGCATTCGGGCTATGTGTCCCATTTTCGGGTATACACATACTTCACAAGTTCCTGAGTACACTGAGTACCTTCACCTGCGGTACCTTTGATAGTCCATCTAGCACACATAGTACCAGAGTCTACCCCTCCCTTGTCCTTTAAAAGAATTCTATCAATCTCGAGAACTCGAACCACATCGAAGTTCCCCAAGCATTTTGCTTGTTGATGGAAACAACTTATCTCTCTAAGATATAAGTGTATATATATGTATATACGTACTTCCGAGAATTTCGGAGGAAGTACTAAGGATGTGAGTTGACCGTTGTCAATAGATAATTAATAAGGAGAAAAAGTTTCTCTTTGAAACTATATTCAAAATATTAAATAAGTCAGGATAATATTCACCGACGATCTGAAATTATTCGAATGATATTCTAAAATCAGAAAGTATATTTTAAATCAGGATCTATGATTTTTAAATCAATAATAAACCATTTAATAAATAATAATTAATTAAATGATAATCGATAAATAATTAAACCTCGAATGGGTTTACTCTCTAAAAGAATATTTAAAATAATATTCCTCAACTAGTTTGTGTCTCCATAATTAATAATCTATAGTGATTAATCGGGTTTGAAATAAATAAATGTTGGAGTATACTGTTCCTATAATAAGGAATAAGTATATAGTATTTATTATTCACACCATAAAATATAGTTGAGGGAATATGATCGTTGGGAAATTGTTTTAATAAAAGTTCGAGGTGTTTTAATGTTTCGTAAGTGGACGATGAGTCCCTTTTTAAAACGTACTACTATGGACTTATAACTGTCCTATAATATCACCGGAATGATTTTCGGGTTTTATCTTAAATCCCGACCGACTCTCGGTCTTATATAATACATCACGCTTAAAGTGAAATAATATTTCACGATATATACTTATCGTACAACATCGCTATATTATGCGAAAATTTAACAACTACGTATCATGGCAAACATGGTCTTTATGCAATGATAATAAAACCATTCTTTCACAACACAATAGTAAAAATGGAGTTGGGTTCAGAAACTTGCCTGGGTAGCTCGAGGTGGAGGATGCTCTAGGTTCCGCTCGGAAATCTATAACCATAAACAAATTTCATTTCGTTAGGTTCCGTTCTAATTTACGGCAACCCGCACTCATGCGCTACTTATTATGCACCATCTCAACTTACAGTACCCTTATCATTCCTTTAAGTCATATTCACATTATGGTCACTTCATTTTCCTAAGTATCTTCGGTTCATTCTTATTATCGTCGTCGGCTCCGCTTATGGATTCTCACGGTTTCTACTCGCGCGGTCTCGGCTCTGATATTTTTATAAAATTGAGAAATCATTATTTTCACTTGAAATTTTTATGGCAGTTAGGAAACTCAATATGTTACTCTCTGTAAAAATGTCACGATTTATGAACACTTTAAGTCTATCCTTTATATTTTCAAAGTTCGTGATTCGTAGCAGTTTTTGTCGCGTAAATCACTTTTATTAAAACGATCATAACTTTTGATCCGTAAATCGGAATCAAGCGATTCAAGCGCCTAAACGATCCTTATAACATTGTATACCCTAAAAAATGTTATTTTTCAAGAAACTACCATTTACAACTTCGGGACTTTCTGCAGAAACTTAAAGTTATAATTTGTTGGTTTTAACGGAGTTACGTTTACGATCAGGGTTTCGTTTACGCCCTATCTCTTAACACAACCACCAACAATCATCATATCATTATCAACACACAAACTCCTCTCAAGAACATAATGTTCTTGAGGCAACAACAACCAACCTTAAATCTATTTAACTTAATCATCAAGATTTCACCAATAACACTCATTATTCTAGGTTTACTACCACATACTAAATGGATCTTAAAATGAATTTTAAATAAAGTTGGACCAAAGATTTTTACCTTTCTTGAAAACTTGAGATGTGTTCTTAAGGATGGTGGAGGCTTGGAAGTGCTTGGTATGATTTTTAGAACCTAAAACCACCATTGAAATCAAGAAACCAAAGAGAGGTTACCATGCATACTATTCACTAGTGAATTTCTTGAATTTAATCCACCCATCAAACCTTGATAAAAAGAGATGAAAGAATTTTCTTACCTTAGTTTAATTGCTAGGAGGCTTGAGAATTAATTGGATGATTTTACAAGATCTAGAACTTGGAGATTTGAATTTGAATTCCCCTTTTTTCTTCAAATTGCCGAATGGAAACAATTGGGATGGGGGGTATTTATACTACTCTTGTTTTCTTCTCTTGGATGCTTTGCTAGGTTGCTTCTAGGAAGATCAGGTGATATCTTTGCAATTGATTTTATTCTCCTAGTATAGAATTCTAGATTGATTCTTGGTTGCAAATCTTAGGGACAAATCTTTGTAGCTTGCTAGCTTACAAGCTAACTACAAGGTTTAGCTTCCTTAGCACACTATTTTGCTAGCTAGCTTGATCATCCTATGGTTAGCTCACTATTTGATGAAGTAACCATGGTTACTTCCTTACCATGGTTTAGTTAGTGCATTACGTTTATTTAATCGTTTACGCGTTCGCTCAATTACTTAAACGTTCTTCGTAATACTCAATCGTAAATGGTTCACGATTTAATTCCTTTCGTATTTATTCCTTATATTTTTATTTATCCTACTTTAATATAAATCCGTAGGGTTTTAATCTCGTAATTATATTGTGATTCCCGTAATCCTCGATGAGTCGTAAATACTGTCATTTTTGAAAGTTCGTTTTCTTCGAAAACTAATAGCGTTTACATACACTCATTTAGTACTTATAATCGTAATATCAACTCCGAAACTCATTTTCTCATGCACTACATAGTGTGGGCTCAAAAGTTTTTCCCGTCCGTCAGGGTTACTATTCATTAAACGTTTTACAAGGTCTCAAAAATTCGAGTTATAACAGTCTTCCCCTCTAACAAGGATTCCGTCCCGGAATCAAGTAGAAAATAAGTGGGGATATCTATTCCTCATTGTGTCTTCAAGTTCCCAAGTTGACTCTTCGACAAGTTGATTTCTCCATAAAATCCTAACCAGCTTCACAGTCTTGTTCCTCAGCACTCGTTCTTTCTGGTCCATTATCCTTACTGGCTGCTCGATGTAGGTCAGGTCTGGTTGTAAATCTACATGCTTGTATTCTATTATATGTCGTGCATCTGCATGGTACTTCCTTAACATGGACGCGTGGAACACGTTGTGTACTTGTTGCAAATTAGGAGGCAAGGCGAGCTCGTAAGCTAGAGGTCCTATTTTCCTCAAAATTTCAAAGGGTCCTATGAATCTGGGACTCAGCTTCCCTTTCTTTTCAAATCTCATCACTCATTTCCACGGAGATACCTTCAATAGCACAGAATCTTCTACTTCATATTCCCTATCCTTCCTGGTCTGGTCGGCGTACTTCTTTTATCTGTCCTGGGCTGCTACCAGTCTTTTCCTGATGAGTCCTACCATTTCTCTGGTCTACTGGACTAACTCCGGTCCTAATATCTTGTGTTCTCCAACTTCGTCCCAACATAGGGGAGACCGACATCTCCTTCCATAAAGAGCTTCATACGGGGGCATTCCTATGCTAGCGTGATAGCTATTGTTGTAAGAAAATTCGATCAGGGGTAAGTGGTCATCCCAATTTCCTTTGAAATCAATGGCACACACTCGTAGTATATCTTCTAGGGTCTGAATAGTCCTTTCGCTTTGTCCATCAGTCTGGGGGTGGTAAGCGGTACGCATGTTTAGTCTGCTGCCTACGCATTCCTGGAAGCTTCTCCAAAATCGGGAATAAAACCTTGGGTCTCTATCTAACACTATGGCTACAGGAACACCGTGTCTTACTACAATTTCCTTCAAGTAAATATCTACCAACTTGTCTACGGTGTATCTTTCTTGATTGGTAGGAAGTGTGCGAACTTGGTCAATCTATCTATGATAACCCATATGGCATCATGATTGGCCTTTGTTTTTTGTAAGCCTGTCACAAAATCCATGGCTATATGCTCCCATTTCCATTCCGGAATCTCTAGGGGTCGTAATAGTCCACTAGGTCGCTGATGTTCAGCCTTCACTCTCTGGCATGTCAAGCACTTGCTGACCCACTCTGCTACTTCTCTCTTCATGTTAGGCCACCAATAATATTCCTTAAGGTCACGGTACATTTTCGTACTTCCTGGGTGGATTGAATATCTAGAGATGTGCCCTTCGTGTAGCAGCTCATCTTTTAACTCTTGCATATTTGGAATCCAAATGTGGGACGCATACCTCATGATCCCTTTCTCATCCTTCTCGCATCTCACTTCTTCATCGGTCAATGTTCCTCTTCCCTCACTCATCTTCTTTTCCTGACATACTCGTATCTTTTCAGCCAGCTCTGGCACTAGCTTAATCTCAAATAATCCTTCCGTTCTCCTACCGGTCATCCTCACGTCAATTTCCATCTTCCTAAATTTCTTAATCAACTCCTCCAATATCATTATCATCTTGAGTCTTTCCTTCCTACTAAGGGCGTCAGCCACCATATTGGCTTTACCCGGCTGATACAAAATTTCACAGTCGTAGTCTTTTATCAACTCTAACCATCTCCTCTGTCTCATGTTCAGTTCCATTTGAGTGAAAATATATTTGAGGCTTTTATAGTCAGTGTAGATCTCATATTTCTCACCGTATAGGTAGTGTCTCCAAATTTTAGGGCAAACACTATGGCTGCTAATTCTAGATCATGCATAGGGTATCTGCTCTCATATTCCTTCAATTACTGAAAGGCATATGCTATAACTTTGTCGTGCTGCATCAGTACACATCCTAATCCTTTAAGCGATGCATCGTACTATATTACAAACTCTCCCTTTCCATCGGGATGAGCGAGCACTGGTGCTGACACCAGCCTCCTTTTCAGTTCTTGAAAACTCTCCTCACATTTCTCTGTCCATACAAACTTTTCTGTCTTCCGGGTAAGTCTAGTCAGTGGACCGGCTATCTTAGCAAAATCTTGCACGAACCTTCGGTAATATCCTGCTAAACCCACAAAACTCCTAACCTCCGTTGGGGTAGTTGGTCTTTCCCAATTGGATATCGCCTCTATCTTGGTAGGGTCAACTAAAACTCCTTTGCTACTCACCACATGTCCTAAAAACTGAACTTCTCTCAACCAAAACTCCCATTTCGAGAACTTGGCATACAATTTCTCATTCCTCAAAATTTTAAGACTATCCTCAAATGTTCTGCGTGTTCTTGCTCTGTCTTTGAGTAGATCAGAATATCATCGATAAAAACAATCACACATATATCCAGGTACTTTTTGAACACTCTGTTCATCAAATCCATAAAGGCTGCGGGTGTATTGGTTAACCCAAATGACATAACTAAGAACTTATAGTGTCCATACCTAGTGAGAAAAGCAGTCTTCGGTATATCTTCCGGTTTAATATTCAACTGGTGATATCCTGTTCTTAAATCTATTTTGGAAAAATGTACAGCTCCCTTGAGTTGGTCGAATAGGTCATCAATTCTGGGCAGAGGGTACCTATTCTTAATAGTCAGCTTATTCAGCTCTCGATAGTCTATACATAATCTCATACTGCCGTCTTTTTCTTTACAAACAGTACTGGCGCTCCCCATGGTGACACACTGGGCCTTATCATTCCATTATCTAATAACTCTTGCAGTTAAGAAGCTAGTTCTTTCATCTCAATTGGGGCCTATATGGGGCCTTGGATACTGGTGTCGTTCCTGGTACTAACTCTATAGCGAACTCTATTTCTCGGTCAGGTGGCAATCCTGGTAAGTTTTCTAGAAATACATCCTCGAATTCGTTTACTACGGGTATGCCCTGTATATTAGGGACTTCCTTTTTGGTATCTACCACATAAGCCAAATAGGCCTCATTACCTTTCCTTAACAATCTTTTTGCCTGTAGCATGGTTAGAAATTTCTGGTTTTGTCGTTGACCTTTAAACACTACTTCTTTTTCATTCGGCACTCTTATCTTTACTTTCTTCCGTTCACAATCTATTTTCGCTCCGTTACTGGATAACCAATCCATTCCTAAGATTACATCAAATTTTCCTAACGCGAATGGGATTAGGTCAACCTCGAAGATCTTCCCTTCTAAAATCAACTGGCACTTAGGGTGTATTTGATTTACAGGAATTATTTCTTTATTTGCTATTTCCACTCGTAATATCTCACGTAAGGGTATGGCATTAAGTTTTAACTTTTAGCAAAACCTTGAGATATAAAAGACTTGGTTGCTCCAGAATCAAATAGGGCATTTGCATGTTCAGAATTTAACAAAAGGGTACCTGCTATCACGTCAGTGTTTCGGACAACATCCTGAACAGTCATGTTGAAGGTCCTAGCAGCTGGGGGTCGGTTGGATGCAGCTTTGCTCATCCCTGAGGCTGGGGGCTTCAACATTAGGAAATCCTTTCTCATATGTCCTACCTTTCCACATTGGAAACACATTACATTGGGTCGGGGGCAGTTGTTGGCAATGTGTCCGATTTGGTCACAACGGTAACATCTCAGAGGGGCTCTTGTCTGGGTACACACTCCAAGGTGTCTCTTCTTGCTGGTTTGACACTCTGGTATTGGGGCGTGGGGTTGGCTATGAAATGTTGCCCTAGATTATCCGCTACCCTAGCCAACACTCTCGCTTGGGGCCTATCTGAATCCGGGGCCTCGTGCAGGTTGGGACACCGCTCCCCTGACGAACCTGACCGGAAGGCTCCTATTCCCAGTTCCTATTCCCTGGCTTCCTATCTTCCTTTTCCTATTTTCTTTTTCCTTCACACTCTGCTCACTGCCAGCTTCAACAATCGAGGCTTTTTGCACTAAGGTGGCATAGTCTGTCAGCTCTAACACTGCTACTCGGTTCTGTATCCACTATTTCAGACCAAGCTGAAACCTTCGCGCTTTATTTTCTTCGGTATTCACGAACTCAGGCACAAATCTCAATAACTTAGTAAATTTGGCCTCATATTCTTCCACAGTCATCTTATCCTGTTTCAACTCCAAAAACCTAATCTCCATCTGGGTTTCCATAAACTAGGGAAATACTTGTCTAAGAACAGTCGGGTAAATCTATCCCATGGGATCACAGCATCAGTCTCTAGGTTTCATTTGGACTTCCACCAGTAGTTAACTTCTCCTTTTAGCATATAAGAAGCGAAAATAGTCTTGTGTCGTTCCTCAACACCTAGTATCTCGAAAGACTTTTCTATCTCTTTGAGCCAGGCCCGTGCTTCAATGGGGTCGGCAGATCCTAGAAACTCTGGGGGTTTGAGAGATTTGAAGGCTCTAAAGGTAGTAGCTGCAGTTTGTTGGGCAGCATGTGGCTGTGGTGGAATAGGCTGTTGGTTCAGATTTGCTTTTAACAGTTCCATAAATTCATTCATGGGGTTCCCTCCCTGATGGGTATCCCCAGCCTCTTCTTCTACATATTCTTCATCATCATATTCATTATAGTCTAGGCCTTCTTCACTTTCCTCATTCACTACAGGGTCAGGTTCACCTCATTGTTGGTTAACATATTTTGTGGGCTGTGCCCTGGTTCCTCTTCTACGGGGTGGCATTGTTCTGATATAAAAAATTGGTCAACATAGTTGTAATTATAATAGTTGGATTATTTTATTCATATGTAAGCATGTCATTTATTATCTAGCAGGTTTTTATAAAGTGTAATAATATAGACATCATTTCTTAATAACTGCTTAGATATATATTAATAAGATCTCCCACTTATATCTTGGGGATGAAACAACTAGCCGAGTTCATACATACCTGATTATAATCTATCACTACTAGTTCTGAATACTGAAATGAAAATACATAAGCCATGTACCCTGAAGGGCTAGGAACGCTGTATCTTCTCCTATCTGACAGATAGCAGCCCTGAGATCATTAATCTTTGCTTTCCTTATCTCCTGATCCAGTCTGATCAGATAAGCTTTGTCAGACTACAAATTAAATTCAACACCCTTAATACCCAGAAAAGTAGTGATCTTGGCAGTATTGGGCTTCATCTCAACTAAATCACCATTGTGAGCTCTGTACTTTGGATAGTTTGGTCTGTCAGACTTTACAGAGTAAAGTTTCTTCTACCTCTGAATATCAGATATTAAGTATCTGGTAGCACCATCTGTTGACCTGTTCTTCACTTCAAGTAGAAATAAAACATGTTGCAGTTCTTCATAATACTTCAACCGAATTGCATCATTTCTTATCGGGAATACTCTCCCATCTGTCATAAAATAAAGCATTATGTCTTCTTTCAGCTTGGAGTTGTAGACCATCTGTACAGACTCTAATTGATTTAGTCTTTCTGGAGTTGTCCCTACTCCTGGTTCAGTAAGGGATGTAGGAACTGAGGTAGAGTTATTTATTCTTTTCTCAGCAGGATTACCCAGTCCTTTTTTATCTCTAGATTCCTTCCCTTGGATCAATCTACCCTGAAAAACATTTGTTGAAGTCTTCATAGGTTGAGCAAATTGTTGAGCTTTAGTAAACCCAGGTAGTAGAACTGTTAAAGGTTTAACATAAGCAATGTCAGAGGTTTCCTTTTCTTCTGATGTCAAGACAACTTGAACTCTATCAGAGGTTGCTTGAATATTCCTTTTCTCCTTCAAAATCAGACTTGTATCTTCATCAGCATTTACTTCCAGATCCATGGTTGGCAGATATATCTTTATAGATTCATCAGCTTTTGCCTTACCCTTGAATCTAGGATCAACTTCCACCTGTGATTTGGACTTGGCCTTAGATGCCTCAGTATTTGTCCTCTCTTTGATCATAATGCCCTTAAGCTTAGGTGGTTTCTTTGTTGTGACTTGAGTTTTAGACTTTGACTTAGATTTGTCATTTTCAGCTTTTAGTCTAATCTCTTCTTCCTTTAGACTTTCAATATCCATGCCTGGATTGTCCTTTAGGAACAGCCTTTTGGAGATCTCTTCATCAAGTTTCAGAGTTTGTTCATCAGAACTTATCCTTTTAGTATCAGAACTTGTTCATTGACTTATAGTTCTGGCTTCCCTTGATAGAGAACCCCTTCCTTGACTTAGACCTCTATTCCTTTCAGAGTTTCCCTGGTCTTCATTATCATCATCCTTACCCTTCAGTGGTTGATCAATTGTGCATTTGGACTTAATTACTTTCTCCCCCTTTTTGGCATCATCTGGTAGAAGCAGGGAGACAAGCAATTCCACAGAGTTTTGGATTTCATTGAGTTGGTTTTGTTGAGCAGCTTGATTCTTTAAAATATCAGATAGTTGGGCTTGCTACTTTTCTTGAGTCTTTTCTATATACTCAATGCGGTCAAAGGCTGGCTTAAAAAACTTTTTCTTGTCCAATGTGACATTCATGGTTTGTTTAGTCACTGAATCTTGAAGTTTTTCCACCTTGGCTTGAGTTATTGAGTGTTGACCTTGAAGGTTCCTAGTACTCAATGTATTAACTCTGAGTTGTGCTTTGAAGTCATCATTCATCAGCATCTCATCAGCTTTAGCCAGGTGCTCAGCAAGAACATCTGCAGTAGGAACAAAATCAACTTTTTTCCACTCCTTGATCCACTCTCTTCCTCTGTTAGTTTCACTCCAAGAAACTGGTGCATCCTTTCTCACAAACTTCTTAATCAAATCAGCTTTACCAACTGTTTATGGAGGTGCATGTCTAGAAGGACCAGCTGCATCAGCATTTATATTTGTAGCAACTTCACCAGTATTTTCTTCAACAGAACTTGCAGAAACTTCAGTATTAGCATCTTTTGATAGAATGATTATATGTGAAGCAATAGAAGATTCATCTGCATGGTCATCAGCATTTAGAAATGGAGTTGTTGGTGGAGTGTGCTGAGAAAGATGTGAAGTAGATGGAGCTTCCAGATACAAGACCACACGCACATCCAAGTTATTGATATCAATTTCAGCACTTGTGCCTGGGTTGTCAGCATGTACTGGAGAGTTTATTGGAGATACAGGAGGTGTAGGAATTGGAGTAGTCTCTGGCTCTTGGATTGGAGATTTGAGAGCTTCATGAAGTTCTGGCTCAACACTTGGAAGAGATTCAACTACAGTAGGTTCTTGTGGGATCAGAGATTCCTGACCCCCTTCCACAGCTGTTGCTTCCATTCCTTCTTCAGAGATTGATTCTTCTACAACCCTCCTTGCTCTTTTCTTTTTAAGTCTCTTAGATGGTAGAGAGACTCTGGGAGCTTGATCATCAGAGTTTAGCTTTCTAAGCCTTTTTAGGGGCCTAGAACTCCCAGTTTCTTGAGCTGTCTGAGAAAAGACCTTCTCAGCTACCTCAGCAACAGGTTCGGATGGTTGAACCTGTACCTCATCATTAGACTCATCTCTTAAAATCATCTTCCTTCTTTTCTGTTGTGCATGAGGTACTGTCTTAGTCCTCTTTGCTCTAGAATAAGAAGGCTTCACCTGATTATGTGCTGATGGTTGGTTAACATGTTCTGATGTTTGGGTTTGTTGAGTGGCAGTAGTAGGTTCTGATGGCTGTTGTGGTTGTTGTTGTTGTTGCGGAACATCAGGATATAATACATAGTAAGTATCAGCATCAACATTTACAAGGGCTTGCTTTATTGCTAAAGGAATTCTAAGGGGCCTCAGAATATTCTTTTTGTTATCAGCAGTTAAAAGGTCAGTAAAAGCCCTTTTTGCTAACCTAAAAGGTTCTATGTGTTCACTTGCTAGTTGTGGTTCATTTGATGTATAGTAACTGTAAATTAATTGACAGAACCTAGCAAAGTAAACTACATTCATGTCCTCTTTCATTCTATCTCCTATAAAACATAACACGGTCTTGGCATAATCAAAGTGAGACTGGTTTAGGAGAGCATACCCAATTTGTTGAGTCAGAATCGGAATGACGTCAAAATTTGAGCATTTGTTTGCGAGCGCCTTGGTGATTCAATCGAAGAAAAAGCTCCATTCTCTTCGAATATGTGGGCGTTTTAGTTGGCCCAAATTTGCCAAACTCTCCTCATACCCTAAATTAGCCATCATTCGCTGTAGCAATGGCTCCTCAACAGCAGAACTGAACTGGTAGTTCTCAGGTAGATGTAGAGCTTTCCTGACTGTTGCCGAGTAACAACATACTTCACCTCCTTTGCTGTAAAAATGATGCCTAAAGTCCCATCCTTACCACCATCATCATAAAGTCCGGTTCGCCAGAACGTCAGAACTTGAGTTCTAGATAAAGTGGATGGTTGTGTCAAAGCGAACCCTATTTCACTGTGAGCCAAGAAGACCTAAACAAAATGAAATTCCGACGGAGCGTCACTCTTGGTTAGAATGACAGTGTAGTTGTTGGGGATGAACTTTGCTCCATTAAAGATTAGATCTTTGGGTGCCATTAAAAAGGAAGTGAGAAATAAGAATGCCTGAAAGGTGTTTGGTAAAATGCCTGTGTAAAAACCGTCAGAGAATATAGAGAGAATAAGAGAAAAGAGAGAGAGTATTGAATACAAAAGTAGATAAAAGATTTAAAATCTTTTCTCTCTTTTACTTATACACGCCACTTGACAACAGTTAAGATGAATTGGAACAGTCTTTACACCTGTCAGCCATTCAGTAGTTAAGACAATAGTTAATGGGCACGGGAAATAAGTAATGATTACTATGCACATACAGTTTTTCAAAAAAAAACTGTTCCCACTAAATAAATGATTATGACTGTCTATGACTGTCTTTATCTCACTTAAACCAATATTCTTTTTAAAATAGAACCGTTCAAGTATTGACCAAAAATAAATCAAGTAAATAAATACTGCCACGTAAGCATCAGAACTTGATTATTATCAGAATTTAAAATTCATCAGAATATGACTTCTGTACTAAAAAAGTGAATGTTTATTTCTGTAATTCTTCACACAAATACTGATATGGTTTTCACAGAACTTAATCATCAGAACTTGTCCTCAGAATTTATGCAACTGACACTTAAACTGTTCATCTAAAACAACATTGATCACCACAGTAATTTTCATCATTCATATGGAGTGTAAGTGTATGCTTTAAGCTAAATATCAGACAAAGAGTAAAGTCTAATTCACTTCAGCTAATCTTAGAAATAAGGCATAACTAAGAACTTTGCTCAAAATCTGTCATTAGTTTGAAGTCTACTATAGAATGAGTTCATGCATGAGTCCACCTCAACTGTTTTGTGCTCATTTTATGCATCTTTTGATATTCTTTTTCACAGGAGCTCCTCAGTGTAAGTGAGTCACAACTGCTTATCAAAATTTATACTATTATCAGAGTATTTCTCCAGTAATCAGAGAATGTGAAAAATCACCAAGAAAAAATTATTTTGCTTTTCTAATGCATATTACTTAATACCAGCAATGCACTTGGGTCTTCCCTTCCACATATATTTTTCTCTAGATCTCAAAGGAGTATTTGATATTTATTTCTTTTCTTTACTTTTTCTTTTGATAAGTGAGGCTTATCAACACTTAGTACATCCATAAGATTTACCAACATCAGAACTTAACAGATAAGAAGCACTATTCTAGTTTTTAACTTAGTAATAAGATACACAAAGTAAACATAACCAAGCTCAATATCAGAATTTGCTTGTGTTAAAAGATTTCCACATAAACAATTACTTCAAACATGGGATTTTTAGTATATTAGAGACTACTAGGTCAGCATCTAGCACAGTTATCCTCATTGGATTGAATAGTCAGAGAAATATACATGTCACTATCAGAGTTTAGAAATTCACATCAGACAACAACCAACACTTAGGTAAATTTCAATTTAAGCATAGATTACATAAAGATAGTAATATCTGTAAATACTGATCATAAGGTTTGATGTATCAAAACATAAACTAAACAGATTTAGAGAAAGAACCTGAAACCATTCCAAGTTCATTTACCAATCTTGTTAAAGTAGCTTCACACAGTGGTTTCGTGAAGATATCTGCTAGTTGTTGATCTGTTGGAACAAAATGCAATTCCACTGTACCTTCCATCACGTGCTCCCTTATGAAGTGGTACCTAATGCTGATGTGCTTTATCATTGAGTGCTGAACTGGATTACCTGTCATAGAAATAGCACTTTGATTATCACAGTAAATGGGTATTTTAGAATATGTTAACCCATAATCCAGTAACTGATTTTTCATCCAAAGAATTTGTGCACAACAGCTTCCTGCAGCAATGTACTCTGCCTCTGCAGTTGATGTGGAAATTGAATTTTGTTTCTTGCTAAACCAAGAAACTAATCTGCCTCCAAGAAATTGGCAGCTTCTACTTGTGCTTTTCCTGTCAATTTTGCACCCTGCAAAATCTGCATCTGAGTAACCTATTATCTTAAAGTATGATTCCCTAGGATACCACAATCCTAGATCAGCTGTACCCTTAAGGTACTTGAAAATTCTTTTCACAGCTGTTAAGTGAGGTTCTCTTGGATCTGCTTGAAATCTTGCACAAAGACAGGTAGCATACATGATATCAGGTCTACTTGCAGTTAGATAGAGTAGTGAGCCAATCATACCTCTGTAATCAGTAATATCTACTGATGTACTAGTATCCTTATCCAATTTTGTTACAGTGGCCATAGGAGTGGATGCACTTGAACAGTCTTGCATTCCAAATTTCTTCAACAAATTTCTGGTGTACTTAGATTGACAAATAAAAGTTCCTTCTTCATTCTGCTTGACTTGAAGGCCCAAAAAGTAGCTAACTTCTCCCATCATACTCATTTGATATCTTGACTGCATTAGCTTGGCAAATCTTTTACAAAGTCTGTCATTTGTAGAACCAAAAATGATATCATCAACATATATCTGCACCAAAAGTAAGTCCTTTCCATGGTTGAAATAGAATAAAGTTTTGTTAATACTCCCTCTGCTAAATCCACTTTCCAAAAGAAACTGAGCTAATGTCTCATACTATGCTCTTGGAGCTTGCTTAAGGCCATAAAGTGCTTTAGTCCACTTTCTTGCAGATGGAAGGTGATCTCTATAACTGGATGTTCCCCCATGATCCATGCTGTCTCCATCAACATTTTCTAATACTCCCCCTGAAATTATGCTCTCTGAGTTGGATCCTTCAGAATTTGAGTTTCCAGAATTATCAGAACTTGGCCTATCAGAACTTGATGAATCAGAACTTGAAGAGCCTATTCTAGGTTTTGATGCTTCTTGAGATGTGGTTGGATCTTCAATATGCCCCCCCTGCACGGGTGCATTTTCCTTTGGCATAGTCACCACAGTTTCAATAACATCAGAGTTTAACCCATCAGAGTTTGCAGTATCAAGATTTAGACTATCAGAATTTACAGAATCAGAATTTAAAACTTCATTCTCAAATCTCAGCTAATCATGATTATTGAAATCTTTAAGTCCAGTAATCTCCTTATCATCAAAAGAGACATTGATAGATTCCATGACAACCCTTGTTCTTAAATTGTAGACTCTGAAGGCTTTTGTGGAAAGTGGATATCCAACAAAAATTCCTTCATCAGCTTTTAGGTCAAATTTGGATAGCTGTTCAGGATGAGTCTAAAGAACAAAACACTTGCATCCAAATACATGAAAGTACTTCAGATTTGGCTTCATTTTCTTCACCATCTCATATGGTGTCTTTCCATGCTTGTTGATAAGTGTTGCATTCTAAGTAAAACAAGCAGTCTGCACAGTTTCAGCCCAAAAGTAGGTTGGTAATTTTGCTTCATCAAGCATAGTTCATGCAGCTTCAATAAGAGTTCTATTCTTTATTTCAACAACTTCATTTTGCTGTGGAGTTCCAGGAGCAGAGAATTCATGCTTTATTCCATGGTCTTTGCAGAACTCTTCCATGATCAAATTCTTGAACTCAGTGCCATTATCATTTCTTATAATTTTCACAGAGTCTTTGACCAATTTATCCAGTTGTTTGACATGATCAATCAAGATAGATGCAGTTTCACTTTTTGTGTGCAAGAAATACACCCATGTGTATCTGGTAAACTCATCTACTATGACCATAGCATATTTCTTCTTTGCAATAGACATGACATTCACTGGACCAAATAGATCAACATGTAGTAGGTGATAAGGCTCAAGAATTGAAGATTCAGTCTTGCTCTTGAATGAAGATTTTCTTTATTTTGCCTTTTGACATGAATCACAAAGCCCATCATGAGCAAATACTGATTTTGGCAGTCCTCTCACAAGATCTTTCTTGACTAGTTCATTTATATTGTTAAAATTTAAATGAGAGAGTTTCTTGTGTCAATCCCAGCTTTCTTCAATTGATGCTCTGCTTAACAAACAGATTGCAGAACCATCAGAACATGTTGAAAGCTTGGCTTCATAAATGTTATCATGCCTGTATCCCTTCTGAACAACTTTGCCTTTAGATTTGCCTACAACTTCACAGTGTTCTTCAAAGAAATCCACATGATAACCTCTGTCACAGATTTGACTAACACTCAGCAGATTGTGTTTAAGTCCTGAGACTAGAGCTACTTTTTCAATGATGACATTCCCAATATTGATATTACCATATCCCAGAGTTTTTCCCATGTTGCCATCTCCATAAGAAACTCCTAGGCCAGCTTTCTCCACAAAGTCTGATAGCAGGGCTTTATTTCCAGTCATATGTCCTGAACATCCACTGTCCAGAACTAGGATGTTTTTCCTGTTTCCTTGCAATCACAAAAACCATTAATGATTAGTTTTAAGGACCCAGACTTGCTTGGATCCTTTGGCCTTATTAAGTTTGTTGGCATTTGCAGCGGATTTAACTTCAGAGTTTATGCTAACATTTTTCTTATCAGATTTTACAGTATCAGACTTTGCATCAGAACTTACACTAGAAGGAATAATGCAAACTTTTTTAAAGAAGGTTTTATTTGATAATAATCATAGTACAAACTATGATATTCCTTACAAATATAAATGGAATGTGATAAACTACCACAATGAAAATAAGGATTTTGTGGTTTAAACCTAACAGTCTGACTCCTAACTCCTGATTTAGGAGGTAAAGATTTATATCCTTATTCTTCCTGCAAAAAGAAGCAAGATGGTTAGAGTTTCCACAGTTATAGCATTTCTTTCTAGGAGCATTAGGAACAGACTTATAATTATTGCTTTTATTCACACCTTCCTTTCCATTCCTATTTTTCTTAGGTGGTTTTACCTTGTTTACATTCTTAATCTCTTTCAACTTATACTTAAGCTTCTTCTTTATCATTAAGTCTATGTTAACTTCAGCTGGTTTATCCTGTTTTAATTTGTCAGAAGTTGACTCTGCCTTAACTTCTGTATCAATATCTTTCATCTTTTCAGAATCGGACTTTATAGTTTTAGCTACAAACTTAACAGGATTTACCTTTGGCTTAGTAGTCTGTTTAACAATAATTGGCTTAATTTTATTCAGTTCCTATTTCACTTTTATCATCTCCATAACCTAAGCCCTCTTTCCAGTTTCCACTACTTAGCAAATTCTGAGTTGTTCTGCCAGAGTTAGTCCAAGTCCTGATAATCTCTCTTTCCTTTTCTAACTCAGTTTTTAGAGATAGATTCAATTTTAACACTTCATCTCTAACATAAAAAGCATCATATCTTTCTTTCTGAGTTTGATGGAACATAACTAACTCTTTTTCTAAATAGTCATTCCTTTTCTTAAAAGCCAGATTTTCAGAAGTTAACCTATCACATGTTAAAGTCTGATCTCTATAGCTAATAAATATGCTTTTAAGATAAGATCTCAACTCAGTAATATCATCAGTATGAAAAGCATAAGTTGTTTGAGGTATCTTTAACTCAGCAGCATCAGAACTACTATCAGCATTTGCCATCAAGGCATAGTTCACCTCATCTTCAGAATTTGAAGTGTCTGTCCAGATTTTCTTCTTTGTGACAAAGGCCTTACCTTTGTCACTCTTTCCTTTCTTGTAGTCAGGAGATATGTGACCTCTTTCACTACAATTGTAGCATTTAACATTTGAGTAGTCTCCTCTGTCAGACTTTCCTTCTTTGCCTTCAGATTTCCTGAAACTCTTCTTATCAGAACTTCCACTTTTCCTGGAAACCTTCTTTCCTTTTCTGAATTTCCTGTAGGCTATCTTTGTGATACCCTTCACCATAAGAGCACACAATTTCATCATCTCTTCATCAGCATCCATCTCAGATAGACTTTCAGTTTCTGAATCCTCATCATTATCAGAACTTGATGAATCTGAATCAGACTTTGTGATGAGAGCCTTTCCTTTGCCTTTCTCTGAGACAACCACTTTGGGGAATTCCTCCTCATTCTTAAGAGCAACTGTCCTTAACTTTCTCCCATGCCTCTTGCTTCTTTGATCCATCTCAAGTTCATGAGTCTTAAGCATACCATAAATTTCATCAAGAGTAGTTTCATCAAGAGCATAGTTGTCTCTTATAGTAGTAGACTTCAAATCCCAACTTTCAGGAAGACCTAACAGGAATTTTAGATTTGAATCTTCAAGATCATATTCCTTGTCTACCAGTGACAGATCATTCAAGAGTTTGAAAAACCTGTCATATAATCCAGTTAATGACTCATCAGCTTTTGAGTCAAAGTGCTCATACTCTTGAGTGAGTATAGTCTTCCTGTTCTTCTTGATTGTATCAGTTCCCTGACACCTTGTTTCCAAAGCATCCCATATCTCCTTTGCAGTCTTTCAATTAATTACCCTTTTTGACATGACATTATCAATGGCACTATGAAGCAAATGCCTTACCTTTGCATCCTTGGCAATGGATGAGATATCTTCTGCTGTATACTAACATTTCTCCTTTGGTATGGTCTTTGCTGGCTGATCTACAACTACAACAGAGATCTTGGTTGGCTTATGTGGTCCTCCATAAATTCTGTCAAGGTATTCTGGATCTGTAGCTTCCAGAAACATAGCCATCTTTACTTTCCATATGGGATACTCAGAAGGTCTCATCATGGGAACCCTAATAGTCTCATATCGACTGTGGATTTGAGACTTTGGAGTTTCTTCAGTTTTGGTGGGCTTGGTTGGAGTTAGTTCTTCTTCAAATATGATTGTTGTGGATCTTTACTGTATGTGTGTTAACAGATAGTCTCTGATACCACTTGTTAGGTCACACACACTGTAGAAGGGGGTTGAATACAGTGTATAATACAATCAAATCGAATTAAGAACACAAGTATGTAATAAAGAATAATCTTATTAATAAAACAGTATTGCAATGGAACTGTTCTCTCTCAGCGATGAACAATATCACTAAGAGCTGCTAGAGTTACAATGAATAATATTCTCGATAATGACAACACATCTAGTGTAAACCCTATGCTGTGTTTATATATCACACAGTTACAAGATAATCTCTAATTGATATCGAATATAATTCTGTATCCTAAAATATATCAATTAGTTATCTTTTCCTCCAAGTCTTCTATTCTTCATAGAATTCTTCTCCATGCATATCTCTTCTTGTTTTAGTCTTGATCTTCTTTCCCTTCAATCAGCCGTCTTCCTTATCTGAAAGTCTTCTTAAGTCCAGATATTATCTTCTAATGAATATCTTCTGATATCTTAAGTTCTAATTTCAGTATAAGTACTGATCTCCAGTTAAGTCCTGATTTGTCCTGTTAGTCAAGATCTGAAAAATAAACACAAATCATTATTAGACATGACATCACAAATATATCTAACAAAATAGGAGGTCGATAAGGTCCTAGAAGCTGGATTCATTGAGGAAGTACAATTCCCTGAATGGTTGTCCAACCCTATAATGGTTAAGAAGGCCAATGAGAAGTGAAGGATGTCATCGACTTTACTAACTTGAATGATGCCTGTCCCAAGGACTGCCACCCCCTACCAAGGATTGATACCCTGATCGATGCCACTACTGGACACAAGATTCTAAGCTTTATGAAAGGCTTCAGTGGTTACAATCAGATTAAAATGCATAAGGATGACATCCCAAGGTATCTTTCATAACTGAATTTGGTGTCTTTTGTTACCTTGTTATGGCTTTTGGACTTAAGAATGCAGAAGCTACTTACCAAAGATTGGTAAATAAGATATTTGCCCATCTAATTAGGAAGACTATGGAGGTCTATGTTAACGACATGTTAGTCAAAATCCTAAGTAAGGCTGATCATATTAGTCACCTGGGAGGGGCATTTGAATTGTTGAGGCACCACAAGATGATGTTGAACCCCCTACCAAGTGCGCTTTTGATGTTGGGTCTGGAAAATTTTTGAGTCACATGGTCTCTAAGTGGGGAATAAAGGCCAACCCGGACAAGATCAAAGAAATCCTGGACATGGAGCCACCACGCTCCATCAAGGACATTCAGAAGCTAACATGAAGGATCGCAGCTCTAGGGAGGTTCATCTCCATGTCTGGAGACAAATGCTTGCCCTTATTCAGGACCCTTAAGAAGGTGAAGAATTTTGAATCGACAGCTGAGAGCCATGAGGCCTTTGAACATCTAAAGAAGTACATGACTGAAGCCCCATTGTTGGCCAAACCAAGTCAGGAGGATACCCTTTATCTGTACCTGGCGGTATCTGAGCAAGCCGTGAGTGCGGTCCTCATAAAGAAAGAACAAAAACTCCAGAATCTTGTATACTATGTAAGCAAGATGCTCCATGGAGCAGAGCTAAATTACTCCAGCATGGAGAAGTGCGCACTTGCTCTCATTACAGCCTCGAGGAAATTGAGACCATATTTCCATGCTCACAAGATCAAAATTCTGACAGAGCAACCCTTGAGGAACATTCTACATAGCACGAAGGCCAGCGGAAGGCTCATTAAGTGGGCAATTGATTTAGGAGAATTTGACATCAAGTACAAGCCTCGAACGTCCGTCAAGGCTCAGGACTTAGCAGACTTCGTGGTGGAATGTACCATTAATGACCAAGAAGTCAGGGGCAAGAGATAGTAACCCCAGAAGGAGGAGAGAAAGAGAAGGATGAAGAAACAGCCCTGAAAGAGTATTGGGTTCTCCATTTTGATGGAGTGTCCAAAGAAAAATCTAGTGGTGCAGGCCTAGTCTTGCAAAGTCCTAATGGTTTTATGATTGAATATGCTTTGAAGTTGGACTTCCCAACTACGAACAACGAAGCAGAATACAAAGCGTTGGTAGCCAGCTTAGGCTTAGCTCGAGCTGTAAGGGCCAAAAACCTGAAGGTCTGTGGAGACTCAAGACTTGTGGTTGCTCAAATTAATGGAGAGTTTGAGGCCAAAGATGATACCATGGCCAAGTACCTGAGAGTCGTAAAGGGAATACTTACTCGGTTTGATGAATGGTACGTAGAAATGTTCCGAGAGAGGAGAACACTACGGCTGATGCCCTATCACAGTTCGCCTCGTCTGAAATCGAGAACTACCCAAGAAGTATCTACTTCCAGGTCCTAAAGACCCCTACCGTTAATATCATAAATCTGATAGCACCGATTGGTGTGACAAGTTGTTTGATAGACCCGATCAAAACCCACCTAGAGACTGGGTGGCTTCCCGACGATGCCCATTAGGCACGCAAGCTGTCGGTGAGAGCATTGAGATATTCATTAATTAAAGGCCTTCTCTAGAAAAGAACCTTTATTATTTCATACCTGAAGTGCTTGAGACCTCTTGAAGTAGAGGAGGCGCTCAAAGAAGCCCATCAAGGGATTTATGGACAACACTTGGGGGCAGGGCCCTCGCTCACAAGATAACTCAGTTGAGATTCTACTGGCCAACTATGCTAGCTGATGGAAAGGCTTATGTAAGAAAATGTGACAGGTTCCAGAGGCACGCTCCAATAGTACGACAACCCCCAGAGAGGCTTAAATCTATTAACACACCCATCCCTTTTGTAATATGCAGAATGGATATACTTGGACCATTTCCTGTAGCATCGGGACAGAGGAAGTTCATTGTGGTAGCCATAGACTACTTTACGAAGTGGATTGAGGCAAAAGCACCTATTTCTCAAAGATATTATCTATTTATGCAAGTTTATTTCTATGATCTTGTCTACCAATTTATTTAAGTATGAGCATCTAAAGAATGCAAATCCCGAAGGACCAAATGCTGAAAATAAAAGACAAGTATGAAATAAAATCAAACAAAGTGCATAAATAAAGATCCCGAAGGATCACGAGTTAAGTCCCGAAGGACCAATAGGTTACAAACCAATACAGTTCAAATAAACAAGTTCTAAAAACAAAGCCACATAAGGCAATCAAAGCTATGAAAGGCCATATCAGTCACTCATCAGAAGAGCCCTCCTCTTCCTCGGCATTTCCCTCTCCCTGGACATCCTCCTCCTCGCCCTCCTCTTCCTCGTCCGAACTAGCCTCGGAAGATGAGTTGTTGTTCCTTGCAACATGCTCCGTGATCTTCTCATAAAGGGCTGTTGGGGCCTTACCTTTAGAACTGGAACCCCCACGACTGGAGCTAGACTGAGACTGTATATGAGGGGTCTCGGGCACAGACCCGAAGGCCTGCCCGGAAGGGTCCATAACAGGAAGTGACCAAGGGAAAGATAGGAGACTCGGGTCCACGACGTCACCATAAGCATCATTCACTCCCCTCTTCCAACTTATGGCCAGGTTAATGAGGCGCATCTCATCATCATGCTCATCCATCATCTTAGTGAACAACGAGGATCTGTGGTATGATTCAACGAGTTCTCTCCATTCATTCTTCCACTTCTCCTCCTTCTTGGCACACTTCCTCTCCAGGGCAGCAATCTTACTCTCTGCTTTATGGGCTTTGAACTCCCACTCCTCCGAGAAGATCTTCATTTTGTTCATGGAGGTTTGCAACGCTGCATAGTCACTCCTCATCTTGATGTTCTGGGTGGAGGACGCAGCAAAGTAAGCATTTGCCTGATAAGGAGAACATTAAAAGGAGTTATAAAAAATTAGAAGGGATGAATCCCCAAACATAAGACCTAGGCCAACCAGCCTTGGCCGATTAGCATAAAACAAGGCCTTTTGGCCAAACAGAGTCTCTTGTGAAGAGATTTCTTATAAAATTTCTATAAGTTCCAAAATAGATGCTCAAATGAAAAGTTTATACAAGTTGAAGTATACCTGATACAAGGCGTGAGCCCCTAGCATCTCGGCCTCAAGAAGTTTCTCCCCAGAAGAGACATGAAGAAGGTCGGGAGGAGTAACACAGTTCCTCGACCACTCAAGGGCTAATTCCGGACTGCCAAACACTGAGTCATTGTTAAAAAAGCCCCAACCTGGCTCCCAAGGGGACCTTGCACCCTCATCAAACTCTTTGGTCCTCTTTTGTCCAGATCCAGACACTTCAAGGAAAGCAGGAATCTTAGGGACTCGGTTGGCTTGCTTGGCTGCGTCCCAAGCCATCCTTCCCGTAATCGAATCACTCTTGTTGACCTTGGCGTCAAGAGCCTCAGCAGCTGAAACAAGATAAAAGAAGACAGATATAAGAATAAACTTGTATAAAGTTGAAGTAGAATGAAAATAAATACCCTCTATAGAGAGGCCGCTAATGTCAGCCTTAACGAGCTTGGTTTCTATTACGAACTCCCAATAAGGGGTTCTCCCGTTATCATCGAGAAGAAGATCATGATCATGAAGTTCAGTATCGGAAAGGTTGAGAATATAGTGAGAACTATCGACCGGGCTAGTGAAGTCATGTCTGAAGTACGCTCCCCAGTCTCCGCCCTTCCATTCTAAGACCACAAACTTCTTATTCCATTTGTGGTTTGAGTCATGGAGAGAGCTCGTGTTCACTATATGAGGAACATGAGATATGTGTTTTATGACGACCCATCCAGGTTTGTTCAAGGGAGAAGCTTTCATCAAGAATATACTCCGGAATATCATTACACACAGCGGGATGCCCAAGTCATTGCACTTCACTATGAAGAGAATGATAAAATCCCACCCATTGGGGTACAGTTGGAAGGGATGAATTTTGAGCTCCCCCAGAAGTCTTGGAATGAAGGGGTATGGGAGAAACCGTAGCCCTAATTTTAAGGCCGTCTTATGCACAAATAGACTTTCGGGGCTGAGATTGCAGACCCTCTCACTAGGCTTAGCCTTTCGAATCTCTAAGCAGTCGGGCCAAGAGTAAATTGACCGGATCTCCTCGACATCCTTTTCTCGGAGCATACTCCTGTGATGAAACGCATCAAAATGGACGGTACTTGGGTACTCGTCCTCCCTCTCGTCCAACATGCTCTTCAGGCTGTTAGAACAACGGTTAATAGAGAAAGGAGAAATGAGAGCTATACCTTGCATAGAGAGAAGAGTAGCTCTTGTGCATAGCTTCCTTGGTATAGAAAGAGGACTTTCTAGGACCTTGACCTTGAGACATCTTCGAAAAAGCTTGAGAAGGATTGAGAGCTTTTGAAGAGTTTGAGAATTTGAGAAGTTGAGAAGTTGAGAAATGAAAGTGTGAATGAAAATGAGCACTTCTCATCTTCTTTTATAGGAAAAGAGCTACCTACTGCAACTAGTCATAACTCTGACTGGTTCGCGTTAGCAGGTACTTCTCAAAAGAACACCGGAAATAGCGAATAAAAACGGTCAAAAAGTGGGAAATGACGATATAATAATCGAATAAAGCGATGCATGACACCACTTGCCGTATCAGTCTTCTGGAAATAGCCTGGTTGAGACTAAACATAAGTCATTAGTCTTAGCTAAGGGCTAATTATGTTAATCACCATGATTAGAAAAACTTATAGAAGTTATAAACAAGATTAGCTTTTCAGCTAAATAAGTTTTGCGAAGGACAGAGTGCTCACGAGCACTGGAACAGAATGTTCACCTTCTGACGGATCAAACTACCCTGCAGGAGGCTCCCAAGGTCCATTAAGACCACCCCTGTCCGACCAGCCAACAAATGGGGGCCTTCTAGCGGACCATGAGCCTCTGTAGGACACCCCGGAGGGCCCCAAGCTCCATGAAGAGTAGCCCTGGCCGACCAGACTACAAAATGAAGCCTTGAGGCTGACTAGGAGCCTCTGTAGGAGAGACTTGAGGCCTTCCAAAGTTGTTCTGGTAGCTCCCTTGAGAAATTTTATGTGAATTCGTAAGAAGGGATTGACCTCCAACGGAAACAAGTTTTGTGAAGACCAGGACATCCACGAGAACGGATTCCATTAAGATCAAAACATCAGCAAGAAAAAACTTCGTGAAGGCCAGAGGATTCACGGAAACAAGTTTCGTGAATAGTAAAGCGTTCACCTTGATGAGTTCAGAGAACTTTTCCTCCCGGTTGATCAGATCTCCCTAAGAGTGGCCACAAGACCTATTAAGACCAAGCCTCACCGAGCAGGCTACAATTGAGGCCTTTCAGCCGTAGGAGCTCCTGTAAGAGAGCCTTGAGGCCTTCTGAAGTTATTCCGGAGACCCCTCTGAGAAGTCTCTTGAAGATTTCTTGAAAAGGATAACTCCCAGAGGATCTAAGTTTTGTGAAGACTAAAACATGTACGAGAATAAGTCTGTTGGAGTACAGAACATCCTATAGAGCAAGTTTGGACAAGATCAGTGAAGTATAGGACTTCCTATAAGAATAAGTTCAATAGAACACGGAACGCTCAGTAAGAACGAGTACAGAACGTTCGATAGAATGAGTACGGAACGTTCACTGAAACAAACGTAGCAGAACCCTGAGGAACGCTAGGGCAACCATGAGGCTAATTCTATGGATAACTAAGAGTAAGAATAGCCCAGCAAAGAGCACAAAGGACTTGAGTCTAAGTAGGAGGTTCTACAAAAAAATAGAGCAAACACCCCTGGTCAACAAGGAGTCAGAGGGACCTGCTCCTAGCCGACCAGGGGGTGGCCGACCACATGAGGCCGACCGGGCCACAATTAAGGGCATGTGGCCGAGTAGAGCCTCCTACAGCAGGAGGTCCTGCTCAGCCCTGACGACCCTGATAAGTGGATTTTATATCCACTTGGAACGCTTTATTACAAGCTTAAATTGGTGTTTTGGACTCAAGTTGTTGGTATTTTAATGTGTTTTTGTGTTATTGCATTTCAGGTATCAGTTAAATGAAGAAAAGATCTTTCAAAGGAAATATGATGAAAAGTGATCAGAATTGGAAGCCAAGGCCATTGTCAAGTTGTAGAGAATCTCAATAGCTTCGCGTGGGCAGTTGAATCGCCTAATTCTGACGAGTAGAACTCAAGTTATGGTCAAAACAAGATTCATCAGAATATTTTTCCAGTCAGTAGCTGAGCGCCCGCTCAGCAGAGCTGAGCGCCCGCTCAGAGAGCTGAGCGCCCGCTCAGCAGAGCTGAGCGCCCGCTCAGGAGAGCTGAGCGGCCGCTCAAGGCGCGGCTGGTCGCTGATTTCACTGAAAAAGCCTTTTTTGAGTAGAATTTGACGATTTTAAGGGTCCAGGTCCACTAGGGGCGTATATATACTTAAAAAAAAGGGTTTTCATCATCCGGGAAGATTGGGATACCAAGGAGAAGACCTAGAAGCACAGAACAACTCCGAAAAAGAAGATCTTGTTTTCAACTTGTGATTCTTTGAATTAGTTGTACCTTTGGATGCTCGTTTTCATTCTTGTTGAACCTAGATCTCGTTTATTCGTACTTTGATTATTATTTAGTTTATTAAGACCTTGTTTATACCATGCTTTCATTGGAACCCACGGTGACGATGAGTTCGATTATGGGCTAATCGTTGTCATGGGATTCTAGCGGATTTACTTATGGATTTCAATAATTAATTGTTTCGATATCTTGGTGTGTGGTGATTGTATGATATCCTAGTATTGGTTGTGCTTATTCGTCTTATGTGCGTAGCTAACATATAAGATAGTGTGTTAATCTCTATTGAAGCGACAGTGAATATAGAGGTTTAGAACTTGCCATGCTAGCATAGGTTCATGTATGTGTATGCATGATTCGTAGGTAACTCTAACCGTTTTACTTGCCCTATGTAATCAAGATAGATAACTTGTGCTTAAACCGTTATGTTGTCAAATTCTATAGACATATAGGGTCTCAATATAATTGGTGCCTATTGAGCTTCTATCTCTTTTGTGGATGTCTGGTAGAATGGTACTCGTGCAACGAAAGTTGGCGTTTATCAGTTTTGTGTTATCTGATTAGTGTTATCACCATCACATGCTAAGGTTAAGAACGAGAAGGCTATTGAACGAAGTATTTAATGAAGTTAGGATCCCATATTTGTCATATATATTAATTCAACCTCAATTCTATTAGTTAATATTATTTAGTATAATCTCTTAGTTTAATAAAAACCCAATTTGTTATTTGTCTTAGCATTTAGCGATAACCATACATTGTTGCATAGGTGCATAAATTGAACTTAACCCAAACCAGTCTCTGTGGGAACGAATCTGATTTATATCTTATACTACTTGCGAACGCGTATACTTGCGTGAATATTAGCGCGTGTTTTCGCCCTAACAAGTTTTTGGCGCCGCTGCCGGGGACTCGGTGTTAATTTTTAGTTTATGTGCTTGTCATCAGTGGTCGTTAAAGTTCACTGACTCGGATTCTTTTACTTTCACGGTTTATTTGTTTGTGTTTCAGGTACTCATTACAATGGGAGATCCAGCAGCACGAACGAAAGCCTTGATGGATTTTTCTCAACCCAAGATCAATGACATTCAATCTAGCATTGTCCGGCCAGCTATCACAGCTAATACCTTTGAGATCAAGCCTGGCATAATTCAATGGGTACAGACTTCAGTCCAGTTTGGGGGTTCTCCAACGGAAGATCCCAATACACACATTAGGGATTTCATTGAAATATGCGACACCTTCAAGTTCAACGGTGTTTCTGAAGATGCTGTGAAGCTGAGACTGTTCCCATTCTCTCTGAAGGACAAGGCTAAGAGCTGGTTACACTCTCTACCAGCTGGTTCGATTACTACTTGGGAAGATTTTGCTCAGAAGTTTCTTACTAAATTCTTCCCTATGGTGAAGACAGCTGCACTCAGGAATGCTATTACTCAATTTGCGCAGCAAACGGGAGAATCGCTAAGTGAAGCTTGGGAGCGCTATAAGGAGATGCTTAGGAAGTGTCCTCATCATGGAAATCCTGATTGGATGATCATCACTTGTTTTTACAATGGGTTGGGAGCACAGTCCAGACCCATGCTCGATGCAGCATCAGGCGGAGCATTATGGGCAAAGAGCTATAAGGAAGCTTATGATCTAATTGAACTGATGGCTGCTAATGAATATCAGTATCCAACCCAGAGATATCCACAGGGCATGGTAGCAGGAGTTCTTGAAGTGGATACAGCTACAGCTATCACTGCTCAACTAAAGGCGTTGTCTATGAAGATCGATTCTCTGGCTAACTATGGTGTTAAGCAGATAATTAGTGTTTGTGAGCTGTGTGCAGGTCCGCATGCGACAGAACAATGCGCTATATCTAGCGACTCAGCTCAGTTTGTGAGCAACTTTCAGAGATCGCAGCAACCAGTTCCAGACACTTATCATCCTGACAACTGGAATCATCCTAACTTCAGCTGGAGCAACAATCAGAATGTGATGCAACAGCCGTTCCAGCCGTTTGGAAATAAGCTGTTCAACTCTCTTGGTTTTCAGCAACAACTCCAACTTCAACAACAAACTCATGATGCAGGTCTATCTTTAAATGAAAAATCTGAATTAGAGGAGTTGAGGCTTATGTGCAAAAACCAGGCTCTTATATGCCAAAGCCAAGCTGTTTCTATCAAGACTCTGGAGAACCAAATAGGGCAAATTACTAATGCCTTATTGAATCGACCACCAGGAACGCTTCCTAGTGATACAGAAGCCAATCCAGGAAAGAGAGAAGTTGAAGAACATGTGAACGCCATCACCTTAAGGTCTGGAAAGGTCGCAAGCCCCCAAATTCAGCAAGACAAAGAGCCTAAAAAATCTCAAGATTCAGAAAATGCAGTTGTGGCTGAAGAAGATGTGTAGAAGGAAGTAGAGGTGGAACCAAGGAAGACTACTGTGGAACACACTCCTCCTGAGGGTAATATAGGGGAGAAACAGATTTATCCTCCACCTCCTTTTCCTAAAAGGCTACAGAAGAAAAAGCTGGATAAGCAGTTTGAGAAGTTTCTGGAGGTGTTCAAGAAACTTCATATCAACATACCTTTCGCTGAAGCTCTTGAACAGATGCCTAGCTATGCGAGGTTTATGAAAGGTATTCTCTCTCGGAAAGTGAAGCTCGATGACTTAGAGACCGTTGCTCTAACGGAGGAATGCAGTGCTGTGCTGCAACAGAAGTTGCCTCCGAAGCTTAAAGATCCTGGAAGCTTCATTATTCCTTGCACCATCGGAAACTTGTCATTCGACAAGTGTTTATGTGATTTAGGAGCTAGCATCAATCTGATGCCCTTATCTATCTTCAATAAGCTTGGTCTGCCTGATCCGAAACCAACATACATGTCATTGCAACTAGCTGACCGTTCCATCGCTTATACACGAGGTATAGTGGAGGATGTCTTGGTCAAGGTGGATAAACTCTTCTTCCCTGCTGACTTTGTAATTCTTGATTTCGAGGAAGATAAGAAGATTCTCATCATCTTGGGAAGACCATTCTTGGCTACAGGCCGAACTATGATCGATGTGCAAAAAGGAGAGCTTACGATGAAGGTTCACGATCAAAAGGTCACTTTTAATGTGTTCAAGGAAATAAAGTTACCCACAGCTAAAGAGGAGTGTTTTAAAGTAGAGCAACTGCAGGTTTTGAATGCACCTCCATGGAAGAGGAAGTTGGATATGCCATTCGATTCTCTTGGGTTAGCAGAGCTGAAAATTTCTCAGGAGTGTTTTGAACCATTTACTCAAGAAGCTCCCATACTTGAGCTCAACCGACAGCCAAATCACTTGAGTTATTCATTCTTAGATGCACCCCCTGACAAGGGGTTGGGATATATCTTTGATGATGTAGAGGGTAGCCGAATGGATCCTCCAGTGCCTATAGAAGGTTCTTCTCATGTGCAACAGGTAGTTGATAGGACTGGTGTTGGTGATGAGCAGTACAGGCGAGTAATTAGGCGTATGGAGGCCATGCACGATATTCACTGTCATTTTGCTGCAGATTTGACACATGCTTTCGGTATTGTTGTTTGAGACACTGGTGGCGAGGTTGATTGGCCACCTGATCCTCCACCTGACGAGGGTGACTCTCCCGCTAATTAGGTATGCCTGAAATCCTTATTATTGCCTTCAATGAGGACATTGAAAATTTTAAGTTTGGGGGTGATAATGTAAGGATTAGTAGTGTGTGTCCATATAGATTCATGTTGCATGTTTAGTTGTAGTTCATTCATATTTTTGCATGATTGTTCATTTAGGACATATTTGTTTATTTTTATGTGATTTCATATAGTTACATTTGCATGCATATTTAGCATGATCCCTTAAGATGGACTATGATATTTGATAAGTTGATGTTGATTTGAGTGTGGTGATGATGAATAGAGGGATGTTTAAGTCCGAATGAATTGATTTGCATGTCAGAAACAAATATTTTCACAAATTCTTATAGGGTTGCTTTTGATCTAGATCATGATCATACTTGTTTGTTGTTGAGATTGAATCACTTGGTTATATTTAGAATTTGTGATATTCTCGTAGTGACGTAAAAACACTGATTCTTTTTATCTGGAGAAAAACTTGGATTTCATTGCTAGTTGTTGTAAGGCTAGGTGTCAAATGGCTAGTAGCCGGCTCATATTTTTATGAGTAGTCTAGGGTTGAATGAGATGGAGCGAAACGCACATGATATTTGATAAGTTAATGTTGATTTGAGTGTAATGATGATGAATAGAGGGATGTTTAAGTCCGAATGAATTGATTTGCATGCCAGAAACAAATATTTTCACAAAGTCTTATAGGGTTGCTTTTGATCTAGATCATGATCATACTTGTTTGTTGTTGAGATTTAATCACTTGGTTATATTTAGAATTTGTGATATTCTCGTAGTGACGTAAAAACACTGATTCTTTTTATCTGGAGAAAAACTTGGATTTCATTGCTAGTTGTTGTAAGGCTAGGTGTCAAATGGCTAGTAGCTGGCTCATATTTTTATGAGTAGTCTAGGGTTGAATGAGATGGAGCGAAACGCACTCATTCAGAAATTGTTGAAAAAAAAAAGAAAAGAGAAAAAGAAAAAAGAAAAAAAAAGAAAGAAAAAAAGTATGTGTTTATGCATAATTGATCAAGAGTGAGCTCTTTAATACTCGAGTTATTAAGTTTTAGGGGACTTTGTGTCTAGTGACCTAAGGCTTTTATAGTCTGGGATCCACTAACCTAACGCTCGCTACATGGGTATTATTGTATAAGTCTTTTGGGACCTCATTCATTGCACGATCAAATAAGCATCTTTGTTATATGTTCAATAATAGTGTGAATCCTTGTATAACTCTAGTAGAAAGGAGGTGTTGTGAGTCATAATGCGTTTATTGTCTATTCTGTTTATAAACTTTTGATTATTTCGATGATAGATAAGTTATGGTTATTGATCTAGTATCGAGAGTATATCTGTTAAGCATCCACACACGCACGTTTCTGGTTTGTGAGTTGGTTTGTGGGATTTATTTGAACTATGTTTCAAGTTATTGCATTCTTGGAGGCATTGGCTTATTCATTTGGTTATGGTTATTCTGAGGTGATCGATTGCATTGTCATTTAGTTGCATTCACGTAGTTGCATTCATGCATTAGGTTTGTTTTGTAGTTTTGAGTCTGTTTATGCTTGAGGACAAGCATCAATTCAAGTTTGGGGGTGTGATAAGTGGATTTTATATCCACTTGGAACGCTTTATTACAAGCTTAAATTGGTGTTTTGGACTCAAGTTGTTGGTATTTTGATGTATTTTTGTGTTATTGCATTTTAGGTATCAGTTAAATGAAGAAAAGAGCTTTTAAAGGAAATATGATGAAAAGTAATCATAATTGGAAGCCAAGGCCATTGTCAAGTTGTAGAGAATCTCAATAGCTTCGCGTGGGCAGTTAAATCGCCTAATTCTGACGAGTAGAACTCAAGTTATGGTCAAAACAAGATTCATCAGAATATTTTTCCAGTCAGTAGCTGAGCGTCCGATCAGCAGAGCTGAGCGCCCGCTCAGAGAGCTGAGCGCCCGCTCAGGAGAGCTGAGCGGCCGCTCAGGGCGCGGATGGTCGCTGATTTCGCTGAAAAAGCTTTTTTTTGAGTAGAATTTGATGATTTTAAGGGTCCAGGTCCACTAGGGGCGTATATATACTTAAAAAAAAAGGTTTTCATCATCCGGGAAGATTGGGATACCAAGGAGAAGACCTAGAAGCACAGAACAACTCCGAAAAAGAAGATCTTGTTTTCAACTTGTGATTCTTTGAATTAGTTGTAACTTTGGATGCTCGTTTTCGTTCTTGTTGAACCTAGATCTCGTTTATTCGTACTTTGATTATTATTTAGTTTATTAAGACCTTGTTTATACCATGCTTTCATTGGAACCCAAGGTGACGATGAGTTCGATTATGGGCTAATCGTTGTCATGGGATTCTAGCGGATTTACTTATGGATTTCAATAATTAATTGTTTCGATATCTTGGTGTGTGGTGATTGTATGATATCCTAGTATTGGTCGTGCTTATTCGTCTTATGTGCGTAGCTAACATATAAGATAGCGTGTTAATCTCTATTGAAGCGACAGTGAATATAGAGGTTTAGAACTTGCCATGCTAGCATAGGTTCATGTATGTGTATGCATGATTCGTAGGTAACTCTAACCGTTTTACTTGCCCTATGTAATCAAGATAGATAACTTGTGCTTAAACCGTTATGTTGTCAAATTCTATAGACATATAGGGTATCAATATAATTGGTGCCTATTCAGCTTCTATCTCTTTTGTGGATGTCTGGTAGAATGGTACTCGTGCAACGAAAGTTGGCGTTTATCAGTTTCGTGTTATCTGATTAGTGTCATCACATCACATGCTAAGGTTAAGAACGAGAAGGCTATTGAACGAAGTATTTAATGAAGTTAGGATCCCATGTTTGTCATATATATTAATTCAACCTCAATTCTCTTAGTTAATGTTATTTAGTATAATCTCTTAGTTTAATAAAAACCCAATTTGTTATTTGTCTTAGCATTGAGCGATAACCATACATTGTTGCATAGGTGCATAAATTGAACTTAACCTAAACCAGTCTCTGTGGGAACGAATCTGATTTATATCTTATACTACTTGCGAACGCGTATACTTGCGTGAATATTAGCGCGTGTTTTCGCCCTAACAGACCCCCCTGCGAATTTTTTTGAATTTTTTTTGTAAAAATGGAAAAAATCAAAAAAAAATTGGAATTTTTTTATAATTTTAGGATTTTAGGATTAAGCTCCGGTTAAGGCCAATTAGTAAAATTTAGCGCAAATTAGGGAAAATTAGTGTATATTAAGCGTAATTAACCCGAACCAGGGGGAATTAGTGATTCGTGTGATGAAATTAGCCCAGATTAGGGTCGTTTAACCTATTAACTCTTGTGATTAGTATGAATTAGGGATAATTAATATCTTATGCTTGCTGATTAGTCTCGATTAGGGCAGATTAGCCTCGATTAAGGTCAATTAGTGCACTCTAGCTTAAATTTAGGCTCTTTTAAGCCTAGTTAGCAGCTTTTACATGGCAATTAGCCCTGATTAGTGCCAGTTAATAACTTTCACCCTATAATTAATCTTGGCGAAGGTTAAGGGTTGATAAATGCTAGCTTTTTTGTCCCGGTTAGGATCGTTTAGTGTCGAACACTATCCAAATATCCTATGCAAAGGCCTTAAGTGTGTATACTCACACTAATATGTCGTTGTAAACATCTAGGTCGCTCTACACTTTACGATAATACGGCGATACCCATGAAGGGCCGATACCCAAGAAAGGGCCAAAAGTACCCCGAATCACGAAAAGACCATTATAACTTCCACGAAAACTCAGGCAGTATTCCCGGAAGTTGGGGGCAAATGATATGGATAGGAAATATATCCTAAAGACACATTAAATGTCGCATTAATTACACTTGGGCTTCTTGTCTGAAGTCCAGTACAGACCTGTTTGGTCTGAGCTCGTAGCAGACTCAGGACGACCCATATTGACAAGGCCCACCAGCAGAGGTCTTCAAGGTCCACGAACACAAGCTGTTCACAGACTAGGCCCAATACGGCTAGAAGAGCGGAGACCTGTGTCCTAAACAGACTCAAAATCCTACACAGAAGGTTCTGGAGTTCCTTATCTTATTGGACTCCTAATTACCATCTAAGTTGGAGACTTGTCCACCAAGTCTCCCAACACAAGTCTAACCCTAGACTCACCTCAATATAAAGGGATCTGCCCATCAACCTAGAACTACGTTTTTAGCTTAATTCTCTATCACACAGAGATACGTAGGCATCTTGCAAGGACCGATAGTACCAAACGTAAGAGCAACCATTAAAACTCGATGCTCACAAACCCTAATATTAAATATTAACGCACTCTAATTTTTATTCCACAACAAATATTATCTATAAATAACAATAGAATTTAAAAAATAGTTTAATAACTAAATGTACAAAAGCTGAAGAACTAATATTAGTTTTTTTTGTTTAGTTATAGATCTGTTCAAGTTCACCCAGGGGCGGATCTAGTAAGGGCCACGGGGGAACACGTGTCCCCCTAAAACAAAATTTTACCTTTTTTACCATTATTTTTTTTGAAAATATATGAAAATGCCCCCCGAAATTCAAAAATATAAGGGTGTATTCACAAAATATGGTCGGTGTCCCCCCAGAATATAATTCCTGGATCCACCCTTGAGTTCACCTTAGAAATAATACGAGTTTTTTGTCAACGACATTCTAAGTTTCCAAACAAGGCAGTATTTTTGTGCCAGGTCGGACTTAAATTTGGTAAAGATTGGACTATTTCACATTAGTTTCAACTACCTCGAGTTCAGAGCCCTGCAGTATCGGAATAAATATACCGGAAAAAAAACTACTACTTCGAGTGCAAAGCCCTACAGTATAAGAATATAAGAGGTCGTTTGGAAGACACATATTTAGACGCATATGTGAGGAAGTGGGCAAGTAACATATTCTCTTTTTCCCTCCCATTTGTTTACACTTTCATTTTTGGAGTTTTTTTTTAATTGTTTATTTTTCAAAATTTTCCAAAAATAGTACTCCCTCGTCCTAACCATTTCTTTACACTTTTGACACGTCCCTTCCAATTTTTTATATTTCAAAAATAGTAAAGTTTTTATAATATAAAAGGTAACTCATCCACTACTTACCTCTACTATACTCACTTTATACATAAAATATTAATCCATCTGTGCTCAACTCAAATGTAAACAAATGGTTGAGATAGAGGGAGTAAAGTTTTTATAATTTTTAAATTAACTACATCCACTACTTCTCTCCACTATACATATTTTATACATACCCACTTCTTTATACATATAATATTAATTGTCCCACTACTTTACTAACTTTTTAAATTTTCCTTCACTGCTTTATTATTTTTTTTAAATTCTATGTTCAAGTAAACATTTGGGAGGGAGTAGTTGGTAACATAGTTGTTTAGCTGGATCAAATATAGGCAGTATAAATACCCGAAAATTGGGAATAATGTAGGAACTTTTACCCACTTCTACATAACTCAGACTTCCCCTAAAAAAACAAAAATAATTTATATATTATTATGATATTAATGACATGACAACCTATATATTATTTTTTAAAACCATTTAATAATTTTTGATATTTCAAATTTTAGTTGTTTTCTAATTAAAATTTTTAAATTTAAATTCATTTTTATTTTAGAGATTCAAGTAAATTTTATTTTAAAGTTTAAAATGTATTCTTATAATTTATTAAAATATTAATGATAAATATAATAGTTTAATCACATCATATTACATTGTTAGTAATTATATTTATTAAGACATTAATAAAAAATAATATAATAAATATGAAAAGATTAAAAAAATATGATTATTTTTTTCTTTTTGACTTGACATATTAAAAATTTTTAGGATAAACACTAACATAGTTAAGAATAAAAAATATTAACATCTCAAAAATAATTATTATAAGCAAATGAAATAAGTAAAGTATAATACCCGTTATTATAAATCAAATAACTTCTTGAACTTCTCAGGAAGTTTAAATGAAAAGGAAGTATAACTCCCGGGTAAATAAATTCATGAGTTCAAACAAGTACAAAGTATAAGAATTAATATACCGAAAATCAACTACTTAAGTGAAAAGCCCTACAGTATATAAATCAATATATTGAAAATATTGGTACACATAGTTAAGATCTTTGTTACTGGGATTCCATTATAAGTGTATAATATGAACTCATTAACAAGTGTCAGATTAGGTAACATTTTTGTAAAAAAAAAAATATTTTTGACCTAAATTAGTGTAATATCATAATATAAGTGCAGGTAAAAATACTTAAAAGACAAATGAAGAGAGCGAGAAAGAAACTACCACAGATAAAGTAGAACATTCCACTAATCAAATGAGTACAAGCTATCGTTTAAAGGCTCCCGGATTTTTTTAGGACACTTAATGGAGATTTCATTTTTTTGGCATAAACATTTTGGGGTAATTCTTTTTTTTTTTATTTTTTTTTTCTTTCCTCCCGGATTGAATTGCACATGGTTGAATTGTTTGTAAGTGAAAAATATGTAATGGAGACCTAGTTTTGAGTCTTCATATTAAATTGGAAAAAAATTATTTTGGTGTAATTTTTTTTGTTGCGTAGTCATGCAAGCCTATTTGTAGTACGTAATTTTTGTTTTTTTTTAAAAAAAGTGTATGTATGACTTTTAGTGCCTTCAAAAAGGGTACCTTGGTAGTCGGCAACAAAAATATTCAATGAAGACCTATTTTTGGGCCCTTATATAAAATTGGAAAAAAGGCATTTTGGTGTATTTTTTATTGGGGAGCATGCAAGCCTATTTATAGTATGTAATTTTTGTTTTTTTTTTAAAAAAGTGTATGTATGACCTTTTGTGACTTCAAAAAAGGGTACCTTGCGAGTTGGCAAAGAAAAGTTTTTATGAAAGGGTAGTTTGATTTTTTTTTGCTGTAATAGAAAACAATAACATCTTTTAGTAAAAGTAACAAGATGAAATGGACTTGTCAACTTTTAGAAGTCCGAATCTTCCGACAAATATGAAAAGTTAAAAGAAGTACTGTGTTTACGTAAAGAAAAAACAGATTTCCTAAATTCACGAGAGTAGGCACATGCAAATTTTTGAAATGATTTGACAAGTCAACTTTTGTTTTGAACTGAATGACACAGGTGAATAATTTCATTTTAAAATTTATAGGTTCAATAATATCAATTATTTCCACATTCGTAGGTGCACAACATAATATTACATATTGACCATGTAAAATTATGCCTATAAATAGCTGCAAAACTATAAGCCATCAACTAAATTTCCCCCTTTGTAATACATTAGTTTCTAAATTTTGAGGCTGCTACAGTCAGGTCATGGATAAGGGCAAGGGACACGCTAGTTCTGATATTCATGATTACGGGGAAGTTAATTGGTATAAATGGACTGAATCTCAAGCACGAGATGAAGCTCAACAAGAAGAAATTTGGCAGGTCAATCAATTTGTGAGAAGAATGCGAGGTATACGGGCCGCACAAGGGCATGCCGTACGTGATAATGAACAGTTCGTTGACTATGGGGAAATGCACTTGAAGTTTATGAAATCATCGATCGAGTATGAAGAAAACATTAATAAGAATTTCAACTCTGGTCACATTTCAAAGGAGGAACATGAGTACGAGTTAAATGAAATGTCTCGACATTACCACTTCATGGAGGACGAGCTTGAGATGAGATAAAAGGAGTATGAGGATGCATACGCAAAACGTAGGGCTGAAAGGATACGTGAAGAGCACAAGGAGTGGGATGAAAAATATGCGAAATATATCGTCAAACTTGGGGATTTTTCTCAAGGACACGATGATGCTGGTATGGCTACAACTATATGTCATGGAAAGCAGGGGCCCCGCGCATTGCCATCGCGTGATACTCAGTCGAGTACGTACGACTCGACCCACGGATATGGGGAGGGAGGTCATATGCAAACATCCCATCATATACAAGAGGATGAGGACGTTAATGATGAGTTTGATCAGTACGTAGTTAATCTTGCGGATGACTAAAAAAATTGCGAGCTTCATTCATTTTCCAATTTTCAGCTGTAATGTATTTCTCTTATTATATGTTTACATAATCAATGTTCCCTTGTAATGTAATTTGTTCCCAAGATGAATGGAAAATGCACTCGTTATTGCATTTTTTTTGTTTACTACTTTACAGAAACATTTGTACTAATTGTGATCATATTCCCAAAGTTGATGACTTTTTTAAAAGTGGTTGTAAATTTATATTTGGAAAAAGTTTGTTCCACGTATTAGTATTTTTGGAAAATTAAGTAGCACGTGAATCTTACAGGCATGTATTATTACTTGTTGGTAAATTTATGAGTTTTGACTACTCAGAAATGGAAGTATAGAATGGTGATAAGGAAAATGACACGAAAATGAGTTAGGTATCCCGTGAATACACAGTAGAAAGCACATGCAACAATTTGACTGAAGTTTTCACTTTTTAGAGATGAAAGTTAAAGAAGTTACTTTTACGAATGCCAGTCTGCAACTGCAAAGTTGGAAAGGTCCTCCACAGATAGGTAGCCACATGCAGACTGCAAGAAAGTAATTGAGTAGTCTTGTCAAATGCAATAGAAATTGTAAAAGCTGTATGATGTGACAAATGAATGTTAACTCATTCGAAGCAGTATGAGACGTAAGTAGCACGTGAATGTTACAGGCATGTCTACTTAATTTGTGTGGCCTTTCGTCCTTGTATATTATGTAAATATGATGTTGTTCGGAAGTTAATGTTGTATACTAATAGAAGAGCAATGAGCTATACTCCTGGTGATATTATTCGAGCTACTGGTTGGAAATGGTTTTGTGATGACGATTTTAGATATTCAATGGATCCAAATTTACGTTACTCAAGAGGTTCAGTAATCACGATGCATAGGGGGTGGGAATGGCGTGTAGGGTGTTTACAAATATGTGTAGCCCAATGTCAAGAACATGGAGTGCGAGTAACTAAACAACGCGCCATACACATGCAGCGAGACACCGCTCAACAACTGGAACTAGCTTTATTCCGTGCAAGAGAGGAAGGGAATCAAATAAGAATGCGTTTAAACCGGATGGATTTAGAAATAAAATGTAGGGAGTTTACTGAATCACAGCGCAAGAATGTATCATCATTTCGCTACGAGTCCCGACTATATTTCCAATTTCTACTTGTCCGATGATGAGTAATATTTCTGAATATTGTATTTTGATAGTGTACTTTATTAATTTGAGCTTTTAAAATTATTATTTTATATTTCTGAATGATTTGACTACTCAGATAGTGTGTGAGTGTTTATGATAAATTTAGTATGAAGTACTGTACAAATGTAATATGATGTAGTTGTTAGCATGCCCTATAAATGTCTTGGTCATTTCAATTGGAAAGCATAAAATGGATAAGGGTAAAAAAAGATCATCGTCAAGCACATCTAAGTCCATTTGGTGTAAGCTTAGTATTGCGGAATGTATCGGTCGCGGAAAGAAAATGAAAGAAGATGAGAGTGGCAGAAAGAAGAAGAAGTGCGTGAATCAAAATATTTTGGGCGAGATAAAAGTTGATAAAGAAAAGCTCTGAAAGGCTTACAATGATCGATCCCTACCGGAGGAGGAACGCATCTGTCAGATCGATGAAGTGTATAAAAAATATGACAAAATGGAAATCAACCTGATTGAAAAAGAAGATAGTGAAATTGCATGGTATGTTGAAGGTCATCAGGCCTGGCATGATGTTGGAGAAGATGTGGATGAAGAAGAGGGTGAAGTTATAGAGAGTGCAGGAACTGATGAGGATCAATAGGTTGTAAACCTTGCAGATTTTTAAGTTCTTTCTGATGTTTGTTGTATAATTTTAGTAACAATTTGAACACCTAATTGGAATGTTTGTTTTGAATGGGATAAATCTGATAGTAGTTCCACATTTTGAAGCTTGAACAGACAACATAATAACCAACTTTTGCATGTAATGTTCGAAATAGCAAGATAGAAAACTTAGATTATACAAATGATAATTGTAGTACAACATTTGAAATGAAGCTAAGAAAATGCAATGAAGCTAACAAACGAGCAAGTAGAAGTTCACGTTGTTAAGTGTGGGCGCCCTAGGCACTTCTTGCTACGCTTGATGTGACCTTCTTGGTTGCATACACTACATTTCTTTCCTGACCGTGGACCATCAATCTCCGTTTGGATCCGCACCGATTGGCCCTTATCTCCACATTTTTGCTTAAGTTTCTTCAATGATTCATCTGTTACCAACTTTCCATACCCCTGCCAAAGTGGGGGTAATTCATAGTTCCAGTATTCGGTTGGTTGCAAGGGATAAATAATTGGCTGGTACAAGTTCTCCATTGTCTGGTTTATATGGCAATTTTCAATAAAATGATCCCAACTTAGTCCATGTCTTATACAACCAGCCATTGCGTAAGAGCACATCATGTGATGCGTCGCCCATTTTCCACATGTACACGTACGGTTGTTGAGGTTGACGACCTGGGTCTTACCTCCCTTTACCCTTCCCTTAGCAGTTGTGTATTGACGTGTAACTATTTTCAAGATACCACGTGCACGGTGAAAAGTAATAACCGTATGTCCAGTTGCCTTTCTTTGAATTTTTACTAACATGGCGGCTGAATGCGCACATAACTATTGACCCTGTTGCACGCCGTCATCTACTTTATTTCTATGTGTGTCAATAATCGTGACTGCCTTGTAGAAGAGGTACTCCATCATCACTGTTACCGGAAGGAATCGAGCCCTTCTTATGTTTCCTTTGAAACCCTCAAGCATGTTGGTGGTCATTTGACCATAGCGAACACCATTATCGTGGGAAAGTGTCCACCTCTCAACGGGTATTCTTGTAAGATAGTCAAGGGCAGGGGAAATTTCACCAATCCTTGCCATATATGCATCATGCTTGGAGACTTATGTGGTTGTGCCAGCTTTCCACATCAATTTCTTTAGTTCACCGCCAGGTGATGATGGCAGAAGTTGCTTCAGACATGCAGTAGACAGAACTTATGGATGCCTAATGGCTCAACAAATCCGTTTTGAGGGTCTTTTACTGCAGAAAGAATACTGGCTGCTCGATCAGAGATGATGCACACGCCGGTCTTTTGGCGACAAACATGTCTCCGAATACGTTGCAGAAACCAAGACCAGTTCTCGTACGTCTCCTCATCAACCAAACCATAGCAAAGAGGAAAAGGGTGGTTGTTTGAATCTACACCCATGACAACAAGCAGCTTGCCCCTATATCTCCCCTTCAAGAAAGTTCCGTCTATTGAAATCACAAGACGTGCATGTTGCCACCCATCCATCATTGCCTTCAAACACCAAAAGATTCGCTTACAAACGGACGGCCCCGTTCCTGAGCATGAGGCACGGTATCGATCTCAGTAATGGTTCCAGGATTTATCTTCCTGATGGCTGCAAGAAATATGGGAAGAGCTTGATATATTGTAGCCCAACTTCCATAGACTTTCGTAATGGCTATTTGTTTGCCTCGCCACGCTTTCTTGTACCCCACTATATGGTTGTGCTCGTTGTTGATAAGCGGGATAATGGTTTTAATGGGGATTTCCGGTATATCGATCACCTGTTTCACATGTCATTGATTGTGTCAAAATATTTTCGTACCAAATATGTAGGGAGATTCAATAGTTATGTATGTTAAATTGCTTACAAGTGGTTTCACAATCAGCGAAATCATCCTTGCAGATAGTTTCTTGTGATCTTGTAACGGCTGATCAACCATGCATCTGTGTTCCTCTCTATTCACATGTATCCTCCAGTATCCAGAATTATGCATGAAAGCAGCTCGCATCCTCCAATTATAACCCTCAGCCCAACACTGTACAATGAGTTGTTCTTTGTTACTATTTGTCATTTTATAAGTACGATCCGTGGTAATATGAGCGCGCTTGACTGCAAACAACGGGGTTGCTTTATCACGGTAACACTTTCCTTCACTCAGTTCCCCCTGATCGAGGTCTTCATCAACATACATATCATTAGGGCTATCTATTATTGGGGGGTATATTTCTCTGTGCGGAACCATGAAGCCCTTGGAACATGATGCTCTTCCCCAGGTGTTGGAAACACGCTAGAGATTTCTGTATTCCTCTCTACATGCCCCCCCTTCATCGCTTCCTGATGAATCTTCTTCCCCATCATCATCATGAAGGTGAAAATCATCCTCACTGGATGAATTATCTACAGCTTCATCTGCGACAAGGGCTAACCGCTTACCCGAACCTCTTCCCACCATATCTACATTACCTCCACCCTCTTCCTCATTTTCGTAATTACTCCCCCCTCCGTACCCTCCACCATATTCACGACCCCCCCTCCATACCCTCTGTACCCTCCACCCTGGGTTGACATTACTCCCGTATGTTAATTATGTCGGTTGTGACCCTAAATTCGGTTGAAAAGAGTATGGGTCATCAACAACAACTTCCTCTGTTTCGATGAACAAAGAAACATCACCTTGGACGTTCAGCAACATGGCAGAGACATTTAACATACGGGTAACATCATCATCACATAATATTTCCATTTGATAAAAACCTTCAACTAAGTTGTATTGACCAAGGTAAGGATACTTTAAAATCAATTTCAAATTCCATTGATAAGAACTAATATTCATTAAATTGTATACAAGACATTTGAGCTCTTCAAAAAGAGGTGCCAAACCTAATAAACATCATCTTCTTGGGATCGATAGAGCAGTTGATATTAGTACCTTCTCGAATTACCACTCCACCCCCAAAAAAATTTGACATTCACGTGGCCTTCCATTTTCCTGATTTACAGAAAATATATGACAAATGTGCAACAGAATTATATATATATACACATATAAGTAAAAAAATGGCATATCTTTTCGTATGGGTTGAAGAGAAGTATGTGATGAACATAGGTGGTGCCTCAGGTCATGTATAAATAGTGGAACAAGTATTATTGTGATTCATTGATGTTGTCAATAATTTCTGCATAAAGATATCTGATCCTATCCGTTTCAGATTTTAGATAAGATTGTTGTGTAAGGAAAATCTACTTTTAGTCAGATTTTTAGGATAGGAAGCAGAAGATAACGATCTCCAAAATTTCTACAGGATTAAAAAAAATATGTGCAGTTTTATCAAACGATATAAACACAAGCTTAGGAAAGAAATTTATGAACTTCATAAAATTTTTTAAATAAAATACTAAGTAAAATATTTTAGTAACTAATATTTTATTGTTTACATTATTGCGTGCATCATTATTGTATTTGTTGCGTTTCTTTGTCGCATAACATATTTGTTTTGTTGAGGTTGTTGGTTGAGTTTTAAGATTGGGAAAGTGATAATATAGCGGAAATGCTGCCCGTTTTATTTTAAATTTTACAAATTCTGAAGTAGTGCTGGTAGTTCAGTTTTCTGCAGGGTTTTTTATTTCATGTCGCACTTGCTTACGGAAAATTTCCTTCTTGTGAAGGATTACATGGTTGAATGGAAATTGATCAACCCCGGTCCAATTAACGGGCGATTACTTACTCAACAAAATAGGCATCGTTCACAGCTTGTCTGGGGTGGCACGGTACACATTCTTGCCCCAGTTTCTGGTTTACTTATCAAAGTTCTGAAAGGAATATATCCTAAGTCCAATCATGTATTAGGATTTAGGAATAACTTTTATGTAATCTGTTTTGATTTCATTGATATTAATAAAGACTTGTTTTGCTTTTATTACGGGCTTTATCTATTTAAGTGTTTAAATAAGATATACCATAGTTTAGAGTAAAGCTTTTTATGGATTATGATGAGATCATAATAGTGAGACCTAAAAAGATGATAACTCTAAACTTAAATAGTTCCTGGTCGTAGGATTACTAACTGGTAATTAATAATCAGCGAAGATCGGTACATACTATGCTTGCTTCATTATGAAGGATATCTGTTCTCATAGACATTTGTGTGGTGACACTATAGCTAGTATGTAGGTGCTTATTATAGAATAAGTTCACTGAACATGACTCGCCCAGCTGAACAACTGATGGAGTTCACTCACGTGTCAGCAGTTGTTCGCTTAGTGATAGTTGTACAAGTATCCTTAGACTTGAGGTCATCATAGTCATCTTGTGTACACTGAACTATGCTTTGGTTTAGTTCTTAGTCTCCAGGGACAATTATTAGGGCTCTTCTTGGTATAGGAATTTGTACACGAAGATAGTGTATGATCAATAAAGGATATACCCCTTCCAGTGAAGGAAGCGAATGTTCAAGGCTGATCCACTTATGCTAGTTCAGGAATCTCTGGCCAGAGTGAATGAAATTAGAAAGGAGTTTCTAATTTGCATAGAACTAAGCATAGTAAATGGTAAGCAAGTGATTGAATTAGATAGGCTTGACACGAGATCCATGCCTTGTATTTAATCGGGACATTGTAGGGTAGAAGGAGTTTATTGTACGGTAACTATTCACTGAATAGGTTCTTGGTATTCTAAGCAGTGAATTCATATTATCCGGATAGTCGCGATATGCTGAGAAGTATCCCTCACGATGTAGAATAAATGTGATTAATTAATTAATCATATTTAATAAATTAGAGAATTTATATAAATAATGATAAAATAGTTTTATTATTATTTATTTCTACTACCGGCTTAATATTGAACCTACATGGTCACACCATAAAAAGAGAATGATTAATTGGTGGAGGAATTAATTAATAATGGCTAATAATTATTTATTTGTGAAATAAATAATTAATTGGTAAATTTAATAATTGATTAAATGAGATTTAATTGATTATAAATTAATTAAGAAAAGTTCTTAATATTATTAATTAAGAATTTAATTTTTGGAAATTAAATCAAGAGAGAGAATTATTTCTAAAGTGTTTAGAAAAAGGATTAGTAATTAAAAGGTATTTTAATTATTAATGAGAATAATAAATGGGATAATAATAATAATATTTATGGGAAAATTTCAGCTGAAAATTTTGCCTATAAATACACTATTATAGACCCTAATTTTATTCTAACCCCATCGAACCACCCCAAAAACCCAAAAAGTTTGGAAAACCCAATTCTCTCCACCTCCTTCCTCCTCCTTAACATCGTTTTCTTGGTGGATACCGGTGGAGTGCTTCACACTTGAGGAGCAACTGTTAAGGATCTCTGATCGTTATCTCCGAATTATTTTAAAGGTTAGATTCGATCCCTCGAATTTTTATTCATGATCTGTATGCTTTTATTTGGATTTTGTATATGTAAAAGTGTTTTGCCATGCCCCCGCTGCGTTAAAAATCCAACAATCGTATCAGAGCATAGGTTGTATGCATATAGATCTGTGGTAAAAAATTCAGAATTTTATGTGCTTGTATGAATTAATTATGATTTTTACAAGTTATATCATGGATTAATTTTGTCTGATAAGAAATCGTTTCTCAGAATAATTTTGAATGTTGATCTGGGTTCTACAAGTGTTGCAGATCGTCTGGGTATTTTTTTCGTAATTTTATGATGTATAGATTTTTTATTATGAATTTTTGAAGTTCTTACAATTAAATTCGTAATTAAATAAATCATATATATTATTTGTAAGTATATATATATATGTTCATCTGTAAGTCATCTGCATATGCTGTTGTTGCTGTTTGATTACTGTTGCACGGAAGACAAAGAAACAGAGATTGTCAGGCTCGGTTTCCGAGAAAGAATTTTGTCGGCTGCTGCTGCAAAAAAAAAAAAATAGGGGTGTCATGCATTCCGGGAATGCGTTACACACCTGTGGCGCATTCATAGAATGCGTTACACCCTTTAATGGCTTAAAAGGGGTGTAACGCATCACCGGAATGCGTTACAGGGCTTGTAACGCGATCCTGTAATGCGTTACAGCCCGTCTGTTGATTTTAAAATTGATTTTCTGGGAGTTTCGTAACTCCCTTTTGGGCGTGCAATATACCGTTGGATTCGTTTTTCCGAGACGGATCTAATGGAGTGATCAATTTTAGTTTATATAAAATTTTTGAACTGTTTATATTTCCATGAAGTGTTTTAAAGCTGTTTTAACTGCTTTTAAATGCTTCATGTGATACATAGAGATGTATAATGCTTAGACTAATATGCTAGATGATGTAACATGCCTACCTTGATATTTATTCATGTTGATATATGTGAGATATGCTTAGTTTATCATGCGATGATAGATTTAGGTGAACTTAAATGAACATAAGGCGCTTGTTAGACAACCTAGTATAGTGAAATAGTTTCATAACCTTAATAACAATATTATGAATACAATCATGAGATTCTTGTGTTTGTGAAACACGTAATTGAATATGAATTTTCGATATGAGAGAAAGGATGATTCTGTCAACAACAGATTTCTATCTGTAAGAAAGGGTTATTAAGTGACGCCTCTTGACAATGCTCCACCCGATCTGGGAATCATCTGATTATTGATTATTGATTTGAAATATTTAATTTAAAAGGAAGAATCTCTTTATAATATGATTATGATTGTAACGTAATATAATCCTTCTAAAATTAAATAATATCAAGTAGTAATTGGCCAATGATACAACGGGCTTGTGTCGGTCATAGCCTTCCAACATGATAGAAAAGTAGTTCTTATTTTTGAATCATTGTCGGTTCGTGCTACAGCCGAGGGCTTTGATTTCGAAATAAGAAATACTTGTCTATTACATAGAGATGTGTACATTGAATAAGAATCTAAAGGTCGGTACGTGCTACAGCCGTGGGCCTTTGGGGACTGATTCAACTGTACAGAATTTTGGGTTAGACTTGACTTAGAATATTGAGTTTATCGTGCTACAGCCGAGACTCAATTATTCAAGAGGCTAAAGTTTGATTAGGGAATAACATAAGATGTAATTGACAAGAGTTGTCTGCCTATTGAACATTGCATGGCGGTTCGTGCTACAGCCGGGGTTGTGTAATGGAATGTAGGATCCCTATTCCCACTAGCATTATGAATGCTTAATTTTTCACGTAGAGGGTTGAATAAATTAGATAAACTAGTGGGAGCCACTTATGAATAAAGACCCGATTCATGTAGTATTTTAAAATGAAATCGAATATTTGCTAAGTGTTGTTATGTGTTTATCATTTACAGATTTACAATATACATTATGTCTTCTGCACTATCACTCAGGAGCATACTAGATGCTCATAAATTGATTGGTCCTAATTATGCTGACTGGCTTCGAAACTTGAGAATTGTTCTCAGGATTGAGAAGCTGGAATACGTGATTGACTCACCTAAGCCTACTGAACCTGCTAGTGATGCACATAATAATGATCATGTTGTGTATCGTAAGTGGATAGATGATGCAAATATTGCTCAATGCATCGTGCTAGCTTCCATGAACATTGAGCTACAGAAGCAACATGAGCATATGGATGCTCACACTATCCTAATGCATCTACAAGAGTTGTATGATGTGGCGGGGAGGACAGCTCGATATGAGATATCGAAGGAGCTGTTCGGTTGTAGGATGTCTGAGGGATCATCTGTGAATGACCATGTACTTAAGATGATCAATTTGATTGAACGTCTTGGACAACTTGGTTTTGCCATGGATGGGGAGCTGAGCCAAGACTTGGTCTTGCAATCGCTTCCGAGTTCGTTCTCGCAGTGTGTTGTGAACTTTCATTTGTATAAGTTGGATGTCAGCCTGCCTGAACTCCACAACATGTTGAAGACTGCGGAATCGAATTTTCCCCTAAGAAGAGTTCTGTTCTTCTAATTGGTGAAGGTTCCAATCCTAAGAAAAGGAAGAGGAACTCTTCCAAGAAGAAGAAAGTAGGTGAGAAAATGCCGGTTCCACCAAAAGCTGAAGACCCCAAGAGCAAAGTTGTTTGCTTTCACTGTAACAAGGTGGGGCACTGGAAGAGGAACTGCAAGGTTTACCTTGCAGAATTGAAGAAGAAGGGTAGTGAGACTACCGCTTCTGATTCAGGTATGTTCATGATAGAAGTGAATATGTCATTTCTACTTGGGTATTCGATACCGCCTGTGGTTCTCATATCTGCAATTTGTTGCAGGGACCAAGGAGAAGTAGGACTCTTGAGGAAGAGGAGGTGATTCTACTGATGGGAAATGGAGCAAGAGTTGCTGCTGAAGATGTAGAATCATTTCATTTACATAGACCTACGGGCAAGACTATTGTTTGAAATAATTGTTATTTTGTTCCCTCGATTGTGAGGAATATTATTCCCATGTTAGACTTGGCTGGATTTTCATTTATTATTGAGAATAATGAATGTTCTAGTCTTAGAGATAATATTCTTTATGGACGTGGTACTTTAAATAATGGTTTGTATAAATGTGACATAATTTACTTCAGATTGAACAAACTAATAAAAGAAAAGGGATGATGAAAATCTCACTTTATAATGGCATTGCAGTCTCCATTTAGTAGACATGGAGAGAGGGCTGCAAATTTGCTAGGAATGGTACACACAGATGTATGTGGACCAATGTCTACGCATGCCATGGGTGGATTTTCATACTTCATTACTTTCATAGATGATAGATCTAGATTCGGATATGTGTTTGATGAAACACAAGTCTGAGGCCTTTGAAAAGTTCAAAGAGTATAAGTATGAAGTGGAGAAACAACCAAACATAGTATTATAACCCTTCGATCAGATCGAGGTGGTGAATACTTTAATGGAGTGTTTCTAGATTATCTCAAAGTAAATGGTATAGTCTCCCAGGGGACTCCTCCAGATTGGTATCTGAAAGGAGAAATCGAACTTTGTTAGACATAGTTCGGTCCATGATGAGCTATGCAAATCTTCCAGTATTCCTATAGGGTTATGCATTGGAAACCTCAGCATATTTACTGAATAAGGTGCCTTCCAAAATCTGTTCCTCAAACTTCATATGAGATATGGAAAGAAAGGAAACCGAGTCTTAAACACGTTAAGATTTGGGGATGTCCAGCTTATGTCAAGTAAGTTGACCCAGATAAGCTGGAATATCGATCCGTAAAATGTAGTTTTGTGGGATATCCTAAAGAGACTTTAGGGTATTACTTTTGCACCGATCATCGGGTGTTTGTCTCCAGACATGCTACCTTCTTGGAAAAGGAGTTTATCCTTGAAGGAAACAGTGGGAGCAAAATTGAACTTGATGAAGTTCAAGAAGCACAAACTACTACGGATCAAGTGGAAACACCTGTTCTGACTGAACAACCTTTTGTGGAACAGCCCATTCATAGATCAGGGAGAGTATCTCGCCAACTTGAGAGGTATTATGGCCTTGTCATTGAGAATGATAATGAGTTGTCGATCATTGATGATGACGACCCTGTGACCTATAATGAGGCTATGAGTAGTGTTGACTCAGAGAAATGGCATAGTGCCATAAAATCCAGAATGGAATCTATGTATACGGTATACAAAAGATAGATTATAGCAGATGGCCAGGTGGAGACCTATAAGGCCAGGCTTGTGGCAAAAGGATTCAAACAAAGGCAATGGATTGACTTTGATAAAACCTTTTACCTGTAACCCTGTTAAAATCAGTTCGGATTTTGCTTGCGATTGCTGCTTACTACGACTATGAAATCTGGCAGATGGCCAGATGGTTTTCTTTCCAAGGGAAATGAAAACCTAGTGTGTAAGCTGCTGCGAACCAAATGTGGTTTAAAGCAGGCTTCTCGAAAGATGGAACATTCATTTTGATGAGACAATCAAAGAGTTTGATTTTATCAAAAAACAAAGATGAACCATGGGTCTACAAAAGGGTTAGTGGGAGCGCGGTAACATTTCTTGTATTGTATTGAATTAGAGTTGACACACATAACAACATAGCAGACCCACTCACAAAGCTACTTTATGAAAGTAACTTTGATCGTCATAAAGACAAGATGGGTATTAGATACCAGAGTGATTGGCTTTAGTACAAGTGGGAGATTGAAAGGAATATGTCCTAAGTCTAATCATGTATTAGGATTTAGGAATAACTTTTATGTAATCTGTTTTGATTTCATTGATATTAATAAAGACTTGTTTTGCTTTTATTACGGGCTTTATCTATTTAAGTGTTTAAATAAGATATACCATAGTTTAGAGTAAAGCTTTTTATGCATTATGATGAGATCATAATAGTGAGACCTAAAAAGATGATAACTCTAAACTTAAATAGTTCCTGGTCGTAGGATTACTAACTGGTAATTAATAATCCGCAAAGATCGGTACATACTATGCTTGCTTCATTATGAAGGATGTCTGTTCTCATAGACATTTGTGTGGTGACACTATAGCTAGTATGTAGGTGCTTATTATAGAATAAGTTCACTGAACATGACTCGCCCAGCTGAACAACTGATGGAGTTCACTCACGTGTCAGCAGTTGTTCGCTTAGTGATAGTTGTACAAGTATCCTTAGACTTGAGGTCATCATAGTCATCTTGTGTACACTGAACTATGCTTTGGTTTAGTTCTTAGTTCCAGGGACAATTATTAGGGCTCTTCTGGGTATAGGAATTTGTACACGAAGATAGTGTATGATCAATAAAGGATCTACCCATTCCAGTGAAGGAAGCGAATGTTCAAGGCTGATCCACTTATGCTAGTTCAGGAATCTCTGGCCAGAGTGAATGAAATTAGAAAGGAGTTTCTAATTTGCATAGAACTACGCATAGTAAATGGTAAGCAAGTGATTGAATTAGATAGGCTTGACACGAGATCCATGCCTTGTATTTAATCGGGACATTGTAGGGTAGAAGGAGTTTATTGTACGGTAACTATTCACTGAATAGATTCTTGGTATTCTAAGCTGTGAATTCAAATTATCCGGATAGTCGCGATATGCTGAGAAGTATCCCTCACGATGTAGAATAAATGTGATTAATTAATTAATCATATTTAATAAATTAGAGAATTTATATAAATAATGATAAAATAGTTTTATTATTATTTATTTCTACTACCGGCTTAATATTGAACCTACAGGGTCACACCATAAAAAGAGAATGATTTAATGGTGGAGGAATTAATTAATAATGGATAATAATTATTTATTTATGAAATAAATAATTAATTGGTAAATTTAATAATTGATTAAATGAGATTTAATTGATTATAAATTAATTAAGACACACTGCATACTACATGCATACTTTAGACACACTGCATACTTCAGACACACTGCATACTTCATGTATACTTTTAGGTGTATTATCCATGGATATTGAATGGTGCATGATCCATGCGTTTAACAAATATTCATTTATCGAATGCGGTTCAGGTTTGGATATATGAGCATTGTACTGCCTTAGCTCCCAGACAGCGAAACCCTTATTTGATGCAGCATCCCCGTGCTCTCAGGTATGACTGTGCTTACACATTTATGACTCTTTGTTCATGTTCAAAAATATTCCAACAAATTCTATAACATAATACATTTCTTGCTTCAGGTGGATGGTCCCATTGGGTGGTACGACTGTGCAGACACATTCGTTACACGGAATTCTTTATGACCTAGATACCATGCCTGAGGATTCCTTCAGGTGGAGGCCCTACGGTGATTCCGCGGTTGAGGCACGAGACATCCCTGAGCTTGAGCTATCACTCATGGGTGCACCTTGCCCCCTTATTTACTTAACATGGGTAAAGTGGTGCTACACTGATAAGGTCACAAGATAGTTTGGATACTTGCAGCAGGTCCCTACTGACTCTCCACTTACTGACCATGATTCTTTCTATAGGGGTCAGAGAGGTTGGCCTCTTAAGCTCACTAGGGTGCGTGAATTTTGGGAGTCACGTCACACTGCCGTGCTTGATCCACCATCTTACAGACGCACTCGTAGTCTTATGTGCGCTGTTGACTATCCTGAGTGGTACAACAGAGTCACTAGGCATTTCATGATCGACCCCAGGATTTGAAGGGACCAGCAAGGATTCCAGGGGTCGCAGGGACACCTACCAGTGGCTGTAAGATTTCTCTTCATAGATTAATATCCCTTCATTTGTCACAGTTTTTGTTTCTGTATACACATTTATATGTTGTCAATACAGGTTGAGGGGTTGTCCACTACCTACCACCAGATTTAGGAGTCTGGTGTGGCTGAGGATGATGATAATATGGATGAGCGCTTCAGGGTATACATGGCACATTACATGCCATGGGTTTCACATATCTTCTACAGAGGCCCCCTCATCTACCTTCTGCTACCCCACGTACTAGCAGTGCTCATGCCTGTAGGCCAGATACTGCATATGTTCATGCTGTACCAGCTCCTCGGGATGGTTGGGAGCCTTGGCCTCGTCCATCAGGTGAAGAGGGTTCTTCTTTCTACACCTCCTCTGGCTCAGGTTGGGAGCATAGCTTTCAGGGCCATGAACATACTGACCGTACCTGGGACCACTTCATTCAGGGAGAGGAAGATCCTCATACGACTACTTGGGGTCATGGTTCACAGGTGCATGATGCTGGTGGGTCTTCTTGGGGGCAGAGCACTCAGAGTCATAATGCAGGTACATCTACTTTTGGCCACCCCACTCAGAGCCACAACCCTTATGTCGGTGCATCTACTATGGGCCACACTACTCAGGCCTCTTATGATGTTCCTAGTGCCTGGGCTATTGGATCTAGTTGGGGCCATTCTACTCAGACTCATTACGGTCATTTGGTTCAGGCTTTTCCACAGCCTACATACAGTTTCCCTCCCGAGATAGGTGGTTCGGGATTCTCTTTCCATACCCCGCCTAGGGGCTTCGACCCCTGGTCAGTGATTCCTCCGCACAGAGTCATGAGCAGGGGCGTGAGATGCATACACCCCCTATCATGCAGGATGCAGATGTCGAGGGTGACCGTGAGGCGCAGGATGATGATGATGAGGAAGGTGATCCTCCTATATAGCTCAGACAACAGCCCCGTAGAGCAGTGAAAGGAAAGGGGAGGCTATGCCACACTGGCGGGAGGTTCTGTGGCTGATCAGTACTATTTCCCATATTTGTAGACTTGTTATTTTTAGTTTCCCATTTTTCATTACATATTCAGTTCAGACTTATTTTTATTAGTTCTCGTCATTTTCAAACTTGTTATTTTTCTTACCCCACTATCTAGTCACTTCAATTCACGGTATTACATTTCATGGTGTTTGTTAAGTAATATTCAAGACGTACATACTTTTAGAAATTAAAACTGTCACATTCTGCAAATAACTTTAAATGGATAAAACAAAATAAATAAACTAATACATGAACGAAAACATAATAAGTGAAATGGAAACACAATCACAACATGACCACCGTCAATGCAATTACTTTAATTGATTTAATCTGCAAAAAATGATAACTCATATCAAATAGTTATACTTTCCTCTATATTTCATTAATATGATTTGATATCCACATGGCCCTTTTCAGTATTCCTCCTGCACAATTATTTAATTTGCTTGCATGTGCTTTCTACTATGTACTCACGGGAAAGGGTCTATAAATTATTGTCATATTTCACATGGGTGGGAGTAATGATACGTACATCAACAACACTAACAGCCTTTGCATCTTCATTACTTTTATGTTCCACATCTGTTAGTCTTATTAACTTTTCGTTATCACCCGACTACTTACACTAAATAAATTATACACCCTCACACATATTACATCCAAGCAGTACTACGATGTCATCGTCCACAAATAAGAAGTGGTTGCTAAGTGAAAGAGATGACGATTACCGTAGTCTTAGGGTAAGCGATCTAGTGGAGTACTTTTCCGGTGTACGCCGAGAATGGGCATTTCGACGTGAAGAATCTGAAAGCCTTACACATAATTTTATTGCGATGAGTGTAAGGGTTCCGCTTCGTCGTTCTCTATCCATATATCCTCGGCCTCATGAAAATCTTCCTTGGTCTGAATTTAGGCGAAAAGTGGTTAAAGCCGTCACCCTTATTCGACGGGAAAATAACATAATGTTATTGCGTATAAGTCGTTATTATATGTTCAAACTAGCACAAGATTCAGTTCGTGCTTCCGGTAGAGAGCTTACGGAAGCAGAACAACACAGACTATTACAGAATGATGATTACATTTCCGATGATTACATGTCTGATGAACAAACTTGACAAGAATTATTGTGTTCTGATTTGAGTGGCCTTATTTTCCTATTTGGATTTATGCTTTCTGGCTCTATATTAGTCGTATCTTTCTTTGTTGTAATACTATTATCATTAATATTTGGGTGCTCATTTCAGTTTATTTTGGAATTACTGTTTCGTATTAGTAAACAGTTGAAACCACATGCAAGCATTTTCAATAATTTGAGGTAAACAGTGAAAAAGTTAAAGTGGATTGACACTTTCAAACAGTACATAACATGTTAAATCCTATACATGACATAAAGAGGAAGAGATAAGGCTTTGTATGTAAAGTCATTGCATGTACAGAGTTTACAGCAGATAATGATTCCATAATTTTTAAAAAAATGCAGGTGAGAGCAACAATGACAAGTCACAATCAAGTTTTGAATATGAACTATAATTGTATACTATGTTTAGCATGTGAACTGTCCTTCAAAGTACCTCATGTCTTCTTTACCAAATCACTTATAAATAGAGAGTTACAATCTCATAAAGTTACACTCGTCAAAAGTAATTATGTTTTCACTCCCAAATTTGGATTATTGTTTTAGTGAAAAATTAGTTGTTGTAGCGCACTGCTGGAAGGGTGCTTGCATTTACGAACGTTGGATCGAAGAGCCGCTGGAACCCCGTGCAGCATTTCTCATTGAAATTCTTAGGGAAGAAATTACCACAGAGAATGTAGCCCACTCTGCAGAAATCCGCAAGTTGCAGCGTGAACTTGAGGAGTCAACGAGAGAATTACAGAGAATGAAGGCGTTCATCGAGTCCCATACCTGGAACATCAATGAATATGATTATGACTTCGATGATGATGACTCTGATGATGCAGATGACTGATCCGGTTCATATATTGTTGGCTCTTAATATTTGTATTATTGCATCGTACTCATTTTTATTTATATATCGTCTTATTATTCTATATCGAACTACGCAGTTTTTCAACAGTGTTCTATTATGTAACTGATGTTATGCAATAGAATTTGTGTTACAAGTCAAGTATTCATTATCAGCAAATTAGTTCATATCAAATATAAGACCTCGTCAACAACAAATATTCCCTCATAATACACTATTCCATGAAACTAAAACATTACAAAACAAAATTTAAAATTAAAGTATAATTTACGTACTACAAATAGGTTTTCTATTACAGCAAAAATAAATCAAACTACCCTTTCATAAAAACATTTCTTTGTCGACTCGCAAGTTACCCCAATAAAAAAAATACACCAAAATGTTTTTTTCCCAATTTAATATTAGGACTCAAAATTAGGTCTTCATTGAATATTTTCGTTGCCGACTATCAAGAAATAATTGATATTATTGACCCTATAAATTTTAAAATGAAATTATTCACCTCTGTCCTTCATTTCAAAATTTGCATGTACCTACTCCCGTGAATTTAGGAAATCTGCATTTCCTTTACGTACCCACAATACTTCTTTTAACTTTTCATATTTGTCTGAAGATTCGGACTTCTAAAAGTTGGCAAGTAGATTTCATCTTTTTAATTTTACTAAAAGATGTTATTGTTTTCTATTACAACAAAAAAAACAAGCTACCCTTTCATAAAAACATTTCTTTACCGACTCTCAAGGTACCCTTTTTTGAAGCCACAAAAGGTCATATAAACACTTTTAAAAAAAAAACAAAAATTATGTACTATAAATAGGCTTGCATGACTCCCCAATAAAAAAAATTACACTAAAATGCTTTTTTCCAATTTAATATTAGGACTCAATATTAGGTCTTCATTGAATATTTTCGTTGCCGACTACCAAGGTACCCTTTTTGAGGGTACAACAAATCATACATGCACTTTTTTTTAAAACAAAAATTACGTACTAAAAATAGGCTTGCAGAACTACCCAACAAAAAAAAATTATGCCATAATAATTTTTTCTCAATTTAATATGAAGACTCAAAACTAGGTCTCCATTACATATTTCCCATTTAAACACTTACAAACAATTCAACCAAGTACAACTCAATCCGGGAGGAAAGAAAAAAAACAAAAAAAATAATAATTACCCCAGAACGCCACTTCTTCTGGGCCTCTGGGGTTGAACCCTGGAGGAAGTGGCGTTCTGTGCCACTTTCGGAATGTTTTAAACACCTGTGCCAAAAAAATGAAGTTTTTGTTCAACTGTGTCAAATATGTCCGGGAGTCTCGTTTAAAAGTCTAGTCTTCCCTTCATTTCCAACACAGCCTTTATTAACCAATATACAAGAAACATATACATCACATGCAATTTTGAATATAATTTATCAACTACTGTGAGGCAATTTTAAGCTTCAACAGAAATGTGGTTAGATTAGAAGTGAAACATCAATGCAAGGAACATGGAATTCCGTGTTTTTTTATGCTTCAGGAATTCAATAAGGTTTGTAAACATCTTTAGAGACTAGAATACTGAACTAGCTACTTTAGATTTGTTTGTCAAATTAGATTAACTAGCATAATAACCCGTGCGAGGCACGGATCATTTTCTAGATTTTTTTTATATCATGCAATTATAATGTTCTTAGTTGTTTTCGTATTTGTAAATGTTGTACAATATCTAATGTATATCAAATACAAGTTGATTGTTTATGAACATGTATTATTTTCATACAAGACATTATCAAATTACACAATATTTCTAATATAGCTCATTATGTAAAATATATATATATATATATATATATTCTTATTTGTGTTGTATAATTTTTATTTAATGAATCAATATAAACACGGTAGTCAGTGTACGTTTAAAATGAAACGATTAAACTTAATCTGTAGAATGTCATTATTATATTTACAAAGAGAAAGCTAAATATTAACATATATGTTGAATACAGAGTTGACCAAAAATTTTAAATTTTATTTAAATAAACTATATGTACTGGTCTAATTATTAGTGAGTCCGCTACTCACTTACAATTAACTTATTCAATTTAAAAAGATAAAAAAAATGCATAACTGAAGTTAGAATGAGTTGCAATTATAATATACAATAATGTAAAATTTACACTATTGCTAATATAAAAGTTGTTTTTATGAAAAATGTTAGCTTTTGAAATTCAACGTATGTATTTATCAAAAAATATTAGTTTTTTATTTATACTACTGTTAACAAAGTAAGATTAAGTTGTATGTGTGTGTGTGTGTCAACATATAAATTATCGTATGTTACATTTTTTAGTAAATTACGATGGTTTCAATTATTTATATGCTAAATATCTGATTTATGTACATGTATAATCATTATTAACATCTAGTGAGATAATTGATTACTTAAATAACATGCATCTATAATTATTCAAAAATTAAAATTATGTAATAAATAAATTGCGATAATATATAAATGGTATTCAAATTATCACTGACAAATAATCAATATCTATTTTTTACGCAACCGAGTATCAATCATGGTTGTAACATAAAAATAAATTATAAATCGTAAAGACTTATTATTGATGTTCAATATTTTTTTTCAAGAATTCGAAGAAAATTTGTAAAATATCGTTATATAAACCGCTTTTATATTTCTTTCATTACGACTCTAATATTTCTTCATATAATAATTTGATAACATTGCATACTATTTTCCTAAAATTAAATGTTTTTCAATTCGATAAAAGTTTTTATAAATATCAGTTGAACAGGATAATTCCTTCAGATTATTGAACAATATATATTTTCTTTAAATAGCATAAAATGCATTGAGTCAAATGCTACAATATAGTATAATATAACTTTTATTTGAAAAAAATCAAAATATTAAAAATAATTCAAAATATTTGTAAAATATTATATTGATCAATAAATATTACTTATTATTAGATATATTTGAGATGTCATGTCTAATATGTTTCATGTTTAGTTTTCAGATCTTATCAAATAGGAAATATTAGTACTTACTATAATCAGTACTTACTGGAAGTCAGAACTTAAGGATATCAGGAATTAGATTATCAGAAGATAATATCAGAAGATGGATATCAGAACTTAAGTAATGGAGGACTAACAGTTAAGGAAGGAAGCTGATTTATAGGAAAGAAGATCGAGACTAATACAAACTCAAGATATGCATGGAAAGAGTTAGAGGACTTAAAGAATTGTATAAAATATCTGATTGATATATTTTAGGAGACTGAATTATATTCCATATCAATTAGAAGTTATCTTGTAACTGTGTACTATATAAACACAGACATAGGTTTACACTATATGTGTTATCATTATCGAGAAGATCATACATTGTAACCTAGAAGCTCTTGTGATATTTGTTCATCACTGAGAGAGAACAGTTCCATTGTAAGAGAGTTTATTATATCGAATATATTTGTTTACTGTTACTTGTGTTCGAAATCAATTTGATTGTATTCTACACTGTATTCAACCCCCTTCTACAGTGTTGTGTGACCTAACAACTGGTATCAGAGCCTATCTGTTAACACACATACAGTAAAGATCCAAAATAATCATGTCTGAAGAAGCAGAAAATCCAACCAAGCCCGCCAAAACTGAAGAAACTCAAAAGACTCAAATTCACAGTCGATATGAGACTATAAGGGTTCCCATACTAAGACCTTCTGAGTACCCCATATGGAAAGTAAAGATGGCTATGTTTCTGGAAGCTACAGATCCAGAATACCTTGACAGAATTAATGAAGGACCGCATAAGCCAACCAAGCTCTCTGTTGTAGTTGCAGATCAGCCAGCAAAGACCATATCAAAAGGATAAAAGTGAGTACACAGCTGAAGATATCTCATCCATTGCCAAGGATGCACAGGTAAGGCATTTGCTGCATAGTGCCATTGATAATGTCATGTCAAACAGGGTAATTCACTACAAGACTGCAAATGAGATATGGGATGCTTTGGAGACAAGATGCCAGGGAACTGATGCAATCAAGAAGAACAGGAGGACTATACTCACTCAAGAGTATGAGCACTTTGACTCAAAAAGTGATGAGTCATTAACTGACTTATATGACAGGTTTTGTCAAACTCTTGAATGATTTATCACTGGTGGACAAGGAATATGATCTTGAAGATTCAAATCTAAAATTCCTTTTAGCTTTTCCTGAAAGTTGGGATTTGAAGGCTACTATTATAAGAGACAACTATGTTCTTGATGAAACTACTCTTGATGAAATTTATGGTATGCTCAAGACTTATGAACTTGCGATGGATCAAAGAAGCAAGAGACAAGGGAGAAAGCCAAGGACAGTTGCTCTTAAAGCTGAGGAGGAATTCCCCAAAGTGGCTTTCTCAAAGAAAGGCAAAGGAAAAGCTGTCATCACAAAGTCTGATTCAGAATCATCAAGTTCTGATGATGATGATTCAGAAACTGAAAGTTTACCTGAAATAGATGTTGATGAAGAGATGATGAAATTGTGTGCTCTTATGGTGAAGGGTATCACAAAGATTGCCTACAAAAAATTTAGAAGGGGAAAGAAGTTTTTCAAGAAAGGTGGAAGTACTGATAAGAAGGGTTTCAGAAAATCTGAAGGCAGAGGAGGAAAGTCTGACATAGGAGATTACTCAAATGTCAAATGCAACAATTGTGGTGAGAAAGGCCACATATCTCCTAACTGCAAGAAAGGAAAAAGTGACAAAGGCAAAGCACTTGTCACAAAGAAGAAAAGTTGAACAGACACTTCAGATTCTGAAGATGAGGGGAACTATGCCTTGATGGCAAATGCTGATGGCAGCCCTGAAACTGCTGAATTAAAGGTACCTCAAACAACTTATGCCTTTCATACTGATGATATTACTAAGTTGAGATTATATCTTAAAACCATGTTTATTAGCTACAGAGATCAAACTTTAACATATGAAAGATTAACTTCTGAAAATCTTACTTTTAAGAAAAGGAATGATTATTTAGAAAAGGAGTTAGTTATGTTCCATCAAACTCAGAAAGAGAGAGATGATGATTTTTATGTTAGAGATGAATTGCTAAAACTGAACAAATCTCTCAAAACTGAGTTAGAAAAAGAAAAAGAGATTATTAGGACTTGGAATAACTCTGGCTGAACAACTCAGAATTTATTAAGTAGTGGAAACTGGAGAGAGGGCTTAGGTTATGGAGATGATAAAAGTGAAAAAGGAACTGAACAAATTGAGCCAATTATTGTTAAACAAACTGTTAAGCCAAAGGTAAATCCTGTTAAGTTTAGAGCTAAAACTGTAAAGTCTGATTCTGAAAAGATGAAAGAGCCTGTGACAGAAGTTAAGGAAAAGTCAACTCTTGACAAATTAGAACAGGATCAACCAGCTGAAGTCAACATAGGCTTAATGACAAAGAAGCAGCTTAAGCATAAGCTGAAAGAAATAAAGAATGTCAACAAGGTTAAGGCAGCTAGGAAAAATAGGAATGGAAAGGAAGGTGTGAATAAAAGCAATAATTATATGCCTGTTCCTAATGCTCCTAGAAGGAAATGTTATAATTGTGGAAACTCTAACCATCTTGCTTCTTTTTGCAGGAAGATTAAGAATATAAACTCTTTACCTCCTAAGTGAGGAGTTAAGAGTCAGGCTGTTAGGTTTAAGCCACAAAATCCTTATTTTCATTGTGGTAGTTTATGGCATTCCATTTATACTTGTAAGGAATATCATAGTTTATACTATGATTATTATCAAATAAAATCTTCTTTGAAGAAAGTTGCTTTAATTCCTTCTGGTGTAAAGTCTGATGCAAAGTCTGATATAAGTTCTGATAAACAGCATGTTAGCATAAACTCTGATATTAAATCCGCTGCAAATGCTAACAAACTTAAAAAGGCCAAAGGATCCAAGCAAGTCTGGGTCCTTAAAATTAACCATTAGTGGTCTTTGTGATTGCAGGGCAACAGAAATAAAGCCCTGCTCTCAGACCTTGTGAAGAAAGCTGGCCCAGAAGCTTCTTATGGGGATGGCAACATGGGAAAAACTCTAGGATATGGCAATATTAATCTTGGGAATGTCATCATTGAAACAGTAGCTCTTGTCTCAGGACTTAAACACAATCTGCTGAGTATGAGTCAAATATGTGACAGAGGTTATCATGTGGATTTCTTTGAAGAACACTGTGAAGTTGTAAGCAATTCTACGGGAAAAGTGATTCTAAAAGGATACAGGCATGGTAACATTTATAAAGCCATACTTTCAACAACTTTTGATGGTTCTGTAATCTGTCTGTTGAGTAGAGCATCAATTGAAGAAAGCTGGAATTGGCACAAAAGACTCTCTCATTTAAACTTCAACAACATAAATGAGCTTGTAAAGAAAGATCTTGTGAGAGGATTGCCAAAATCAGTATTTGCTCCTGATGGCCTTTGTGATTCATGTTAAAAGGAAAAACAAAGAAAATATTCCTTCAAGAGCAAAACTGAGTCATCAATTCTTGAGCCTTATCACCTACTGCATGTTGATCTATTTGGTCCAGTCAATGTCATGTCTATTGCAAAGAAGAAATATGCTATGGTTATAGTGGATGAGTTCACAAGGTACACCTGGGTGTACTTCTTGCACAAGAAGAATGAAACTGCATTTATTTTAACTGATCATGTCAGACAGCTGGATAAGTTGGTCAAAGATTCTGTTAAAATTATAAGAAGTGATAATGGCACTCAGTTCAAGAATTCAATCATGGAAGAGTTTTGCAAAGAGCATGGAATAAAACAGGAATTTTCTGCACCTGGAACTCCACAGCAAAATGGAGTTGTGGAAAGAAAGAACAGGACTCTCATTGAAGTTGAACGAGCTATGCTTGATGAAGCAAAGCTGCCAACCTACTTTTGGGATGAAGCTGTGCAGACTGCTTGTTTTACACATAATGCAACACTCGTAAACAAGCATGGAAAAACACCATATGAGATGGTGAAGAAAAAGAAGCCAAATCTGAAATACTTTCATGTATTTGGTTGCAAGTGTTTGGTTCTAAAGACTCATCCTGAGCAGCTGTCAAAATTTGATCTAAAAGCTGATGAAGGAATCTTTGTTGGATATCCACTTTCCACAAAAGCCTTCGGAGTCTACAATTTAAGAACAAGGGTTGTCATGGAATCTATCAATGTATCTTTTGATGATAAGAAGATTACTGGACTTGAAGATTTCAATGATCACGATCAGCTGAGATTTGAAAATGAAGACTTAAATTCTGATTCTGTAAATTCTAATGACTTAAACTCTGAACCTGTAAGTACTGATGTCATTGAATCTGTGGTAACAACTCCAAAGGAAAATACACCTGTTCAGGGGGAGCAAGCTGAAGATCCTACCACATCTCAAGACTCTCAAGAAGCATCAGAACCTGTCACTGGCTCTTCTAGTGCTGATTCATCTAGTTTTGATGAGCTAAATTCTGATAATTCTGGAAGCTCTGATACTTCAAATTCTGAAGGATACAAGTCAAACTCTGAAGTCTCAGAGAGCATAACTACAGGGGGAGCATCAGAAAATGCTGATGGAGACAGCATGGATCATGGGGGAGGATTCAGTTCTAGAAGTCAACCTCAATCTGCAAGGAAGTGGACCAAATCACAAACACCTGACTTAATTATTGGAGATCCTGAAGAAGGTATCAGAACTAGAACTGCAACATCAAATGAATGTCTCTATCATTCTTTTCTATCTCAGACTGAACCAAAGAAAGTGGAAGAAGCGCTTCAAGATGCTGATTGGGTGCAAGCAATGCAGGAAGAGTTAACTAAATTTGAAAGAAATAAAGTCTGGACCCTAGTGCCAAGACCAAAGAATAGATCAGTTGTTGGCACAAAATGGGTGTTCAGAAACAAAACTGATAATGATGGCTTAATTACAAGGAATAAAGCAAGGATGGTTGCTAAAGGCTACTTTCAATAGGAGGGTATTGATTATGATGAAACATTTGCACCAGTTTCTAGATTAGAAGCCATAAGGATCTTTTTGGATTATGCTGCTAATAAAAAGTTTAAAGTCTTTCAAATGGAGATCCTACCACATCTAAAGACTCTCAAGAAGAATCAGAACCTGTCACTGGCTCTTCTAGTGCTGATTCATCTAGTTCTGATGAGCTAAATTCTGATAATTCTGGAAGCTCTGATACATCAAATTCGGAAGGATACAAGTCAAACTCTGAAGTCTCAGAGAGCATAACTACAGGGGGCCCACCAGAAAATGCTGATGGAGACAACATGGATCATGGGGGAGGATCCAGTTCTAGAAGTCAACTTCAATCTGCAAGGAAGTGGACCAAATCACATACACCTGACTTTATTATTGGAGATCCTAAAGAAGGTATCAGAACTAGAACTGCAATATCAAATGAATGTCTCTATCATTCTTTACTATCTCAGACTGAACCAAAGAAAGTGGAAGAAGCTCTTCAAGATGCTGATTGGGTGCAAGCAATGCAGGAAGAGTTAAATGAATTTGAAAGAAATAAAGTCTGGACCCTAGTGCCAAGACCAAAGAACAGATCAGTTGTTGGCACAAAATGGGTGTTCAGAAACAAAACTGATAGTGATGGCATAATTACAAGGAATAAAGCAAGGCTGGTTGCTAAAGGCTACTCTCAACATGAGGGTATTGATTATGATGAAACATTTGCACCAGTTTCTAGATTAGAAGCCATAAAGATCTTTTTGGCTTATGTTGCTAACAAAAAGTTTAAAGTCTTTCAAATGGATGTGAAAAATGCTTTTCTTAATAGAGAATTGGAAGAAGAGGTCTATGTTGAACAACCTCCAGACTTTGTAGATTCAAAATTTCTAAATCATGTCTACAGGCTTGATAAAGCACTTTATGACCTTAAGCAAGCTCCTAGAGCATGGTATGAGACTTTAGCTCAATTCATCTTCGAAAGTGGATTTCACAGAGGCACAATTGATAAAACAATGTTCTACCTCAACCATGGAAAGGACTTACTTTTGGTACAGATATATGTTGATGATATCATATTTAGTTCTACAAATGACAAACTCTGTGAGAGGTTTGCAAAGCTAATGCAGTCAAGATATCAAATGAGTATGATGGGAGAACTCAGCTATTTTCTGGGCCTTCAACTCAGGCAGAATGAAGAAGGTACTTTTATCTGTCAATCCAAGTACACCAGAAACTTACTGAAGAAATTTGGAATGCAAGATTGTTCAACTGCATCCACTCCCATGGCCACTGCAACCAAGTTAGATAAAGATACTAGTTCATCAATAGATATTACTAACTACAGAGGTATGATTGGTTCATTACTCTATTTAACTGCAAGTAGACCTGATATCATGTATGCTACTTGTCTTTGTGTAAGATTTCAGGCTGATCCAAGAGAACCTCACTTAATAGCTGTGAAAAGAATTTTCAAGTACCTTAAGGGTACAGCTGATCTGGGATTGTGGTATCCTAGAGAATCGGATTTTAAGCTAATAGGTTACTCAGATGCAGATTTTGCAGGATGCAAAATAGATAGGAAAAGCACTAGTGGAAGCTGCCAATTTCTTGGAGGCATATTGGTTTCTTGGTTTAGCAAGAAACAGAAGTCAATTTCCACATCAACTGCAGAAGCAGAATATATTGATGCAGGAAGCTGTTGTGCACAGATTCTTTGGATGAAGAATCAGTTACTGGATTATGGGTTAGAATTTTCTAAGATCCCTATTTACTGTGATAATCAAAGTGCTATTGCTATGACATGTAATCTAGTTCAACACTCAATGATAAAGCACATCAGCATTAGGTACCATTTCATAAGGGAACATGTGATGGAAGGTACAGTGGAATTGCATTTTATTCCAACAGATCAACAACTAGCAGATATCTTCACAAAACCATTATGTGAAGCTACTTTTACAAGACTGGTAAATGAACTTGGAATGGTTTCAGGTTCTTTCTCTAAATCTGCTTAGTTTTTGTTTTCATGCATCAGACTTTATGATCAGTATTTACAAAAAAAAAATTCTTCATGAAATCTGTTCTTTAATTGAAATTCATTAAATACTGATTGATTATCTGATGTGGATCTTAAAAATCTGATAATGTTTTGAATGTACTGTGACTATTCAATCCAATAAGGATAACTGTGCTAGATGCTGACCTATTAGTCTTTAACATACTAGAAATCCCATGTTTGAATTAGTTGTTTATGTGGAAACTCATTAACACAAACAAATTCTGATTTTGAGCTTAGACAAGTTTACTTTGTGTATCTTATTACTAAGACACAAACTAGATTCTTGCTTCTTATCTGTTAGATTCTGATGTCAGTAAATCTTAAGAATGAACTAAATGCTGATAAGCCTCACTTATCAAAAGAAAAGAAAAGAAAAGAAATAAAAGTCAGGTACTCCTTTAAGATCTAGAGTAAATATGTGGAAGGGAAGACCCAAGTGCATTGCTGGTATTAAGTAATATGCATTAGAAAGGAAAATAAATTTTCTTGGTGACTTTTCACATTCTCTGATTACTAGAGAAATACTCTGACAACAACATAAATTCTGATAAGCAGTCGTGACTCACTTACACTGAGAAGCCACTGTAAAAAGGAATTTCAAAAGATGCATAAAATGAGCACAAACAGTTGAGGTGGACTCTTGCATACATTTGTTCTATAGTAGACTTCATGATTAATGACAAATTTTAAGCACTTTTCTTAGTTATGCCTTATTTCTAAGATGTACTGAAGTTTATCAGACTTTAATCTTTATCTGATATTCTGCTGAATGCACACACTTTCACTCCATATGAATGATTAAAATTACTGTGGTAATTAAGTTGTTTTTGACAAACAGTTAAGTGTCATTTGCATAATTTCTGAGGACAAGTTCTAATGGAAGTTCTGATGATTAAACTCTGAAGAAAACAAGTCAGTATTTGTATGAAGAATCACAGAAAAAGATATTAACTTTTTGAGTTCAGAAGTCATATTCTGATGACTGTTAAAATCTGATAAAAGTTAAGTTCTGATATTAAATCCTGATGGAATCCTTGATGCTTACGTGACATTATTCTTTACTTGACTTATTTGTGGTAAAACTGAAACAATCATATTTAAATTAGAATATATTTGGGTAAGATAAAAATAGTCATAATCATTATGGGTTAGTAGTAAACGTGTTTGCCCTGAAAAACTGTATGTGCACAGTAATTATTGCTTATTTTACGTGCCCATTAACTCCTGCTTTACTTGTTTACTGACTGTTCACACGTTTCCAGGTGTAAAGTGTATCCCATGTTTCAAAATTATAACTGTTGAGTGGAGAGAGTATATATATAGGGGTTAAAAGATTTTCTAATCTTTTACTTACTTTTCTATTCTTAATCGTTAAACAGTCCTCTCGTCTCTTGGTATTCCATTGGCTATTTAAACCGACTATTCATCCCAGCCAAATTATCTTCCAATTTTCTCACAAACTCACTCTCTCTTTTAATTCTCATCATTTTTCTTCTTCATAAACAAAAATGGTTCGTTTCAACTTGTTCATGAACTATGAAACTTTCAATATAGAGTTGAGTTGTGATGACTGGCAACAGGAGTGGCATGTCACCGCTATTCCTGAAGAGCTCTGGAACTCTGTTCCCCAAGAGGTTCACACAGACCTCTTGTTCTTTTTGATGGACTACTACCTCCATCTTGATTGATTGGAAGAAGAAAGGAGAGAGGCTCTCCGTCGGCAAGAACGGATGATCCGTCTTGCAGTGCTCTTTGTCAGCAGCAGAAGGAACTAGTCGATAAGTTTTCTTAGACTAGAACTAAGGTTGTTGATGTTAAGCATCTTAGAATAGGACTATCTTGTAATTTTTGCATGTAATCGATAAATTTCATGAAATGTACTCATTTGTTATATTAATGAAATTTCCTTTCATTGCAAGATTTAGTCTCTATTTCTCAAATTATATGACTGTACAAGTTTTAATTGCAATTTGTTAATCTTTACTTCATCTATTTTTAACTTTATCCTTTGATGAATGTTTTGATTACAATTATGGTCAATAATAAATTATGTTGATTTGAGGAAACAGTTGAAGCACGAGTTCATGCATCAGAACCTGTGACAGTTGAAGCTGAGAATGTTACTTCTCAGAAAGAAACTGCAGCTCAAAGTTCTGAAACTTTGAAGAAGAAATTTGTAAGTTCTGAAGCTGCTAAAGCAACTCCTTCATTGGCAAGGAGATTGAAGAAAATGAAGGCTAGGAGGTATTTGTCTAAGACTCCATCAGAAGATACTAAAGAAGCTGAGGAAGGGGATCAGGAATCTCTGATCTCACAAGAACCGATTACCATTGAAGCCCTTCCAGCTCAAGCCAAAGAAACTGCTACTGATACAGTTGTAACCCCTCATGTCTCACCTATTAAAGCTACAGATAATGCTAAAGAACACACTGAAAATTCTGAAATAGATATTCATATTTTGAATATACCAAATGTTCTTTATCTGGAAGCTCCATCTACAAAAGCTCAGCAATTTCAAACACACCAGCTCTGGAGATAAATCCTGATGTTTAGAATTTAAATAAAGTTGTTCCTGAATCTCCAATTGTTTCACACACTGTTGTGTTGTTAGAATATAATGAGTCTTCCTCAAGTTCCGAAGACAGTGATTCTGCTGAGACTCCAATTCCTATACTAGGAAAGGAAGAATTGGTGAAGAAATTTGTTGAAAAGGAAGCACCTATTCCTTGGGAGGATACTCACAGAGGTGTGGAGTGGACCAAGAAGTGGAATGACACTGATTTTATTCCAAGTTCTAACATTCTGACAGAGCATATTGCTAAAGCTGATGAGTTGCTCACAAATGCTGATTTAAAGACACATCTCAAGATCACTGCTCTATCTACCAAACATCTTCAAGGTCTACATTCTTCTACTCTTGAGAAGGTTGATACACTAAAGGAACATGCTGATAAGCTAGATCTACAGCTTAAGCTTGACAAGAATAGATATATCAGACCTACTCTTGAGAAAATTGAAGCCATTGAGAAGATTCAAGAGAAGCAACAGGCCCAAATTGATGAGGTCCTGGCTAACCAAGTTTCTCAGAAAGCTCAATTGGAAGAAATCCAATCTTCAGTTGAACTTCTTCTTTCTCTCTTACTTCCTAATGATGCCAAAAAGGGGGAGAAGGTAGTTAAGTCCAAATGCTCACCTACTGAAATACTGAAGAAAAAGGATGATAAAAGTGATGACCAGAGAAACTCTGATAAGAGTAGAGGTCAAAGAAAAGTTCAAGAAAATTCTTTTACACGGAACAAGTCAAGTTCTGATGTTGTGAATGCTAAAGACTGAAGTCAAGTTCTGATAAACAAAGTCTAATGTCAAGTTCTGATATTCTGATTCAGTTAGGATCTAAAGACTCTCAGAAGTTTTTACAAACTCTGAAGCTAAAGGGGAAGACGACTACTGTTTATTACAAAAATCCTAAAATCCAGATACTTGATGAGGAGATAGCTAGAAGATTATTTCTAAAACAAAATCCAGGAATGGATTTGGAAACTCTTAAGAAGGAAGAAGCTAGATTTGCTACTGAGAAGACAAATCTTAAGTCTAAAGCTTCTGATACAAGGAAACCTTCAAGGACTAAGGAAAAAGGCATTGTGATCACGGAAAAGTCAAATTATAAGACTTCAAAGTCCAAGACTATATCACAAACTGAGATTGATCCTAAGTCAAAAGGGAAAGAAAAGGTTGGTGAACCTTTAAAGATTGAGAAAAGTTCTTCCATTCCAGTCTATCAAACTACAGTGCATGATGATAATTTGATAGAAGATGAAACTGTTCAAATTCTGAAAAGAAGAAAGGTAATTGAAGAATCTAAAATAACCTCTAACACTGCTCAAGTTGTTCAGAATGAAGAACAGCAAGCTATAGAAGAAACAGCAAATTATGATCAAGTTAATTTGGAAAAGATGATAATTGCTGATAAGAAGAAGTTGTTATGGAAGAAAGCTACTCCAGTTGAACCAAAATCCAATCTCTTGATAAATCAACTTGCAACATTTGGGTTGAGATCCAAGCAACCTAGAGATAAAGCTGGATTAGGTTCTGATGAAGAGAAGATACAAACATGATTAGAAGTTACTCTAAGAGATCCTTTCATGTTGACAACCAAACCATATGTAAAATCAAACAAAAGCACCTTGATAAGGTGTTGTCTGCTCAAATCGTGATAGATGCTCATGATAAGGAAAATCTAAAGGAGAAATTGATCTTATTTCTCTATGATGGATTAACTTACAGACTAGCTGATACTAATGTACTAAAGAAGTCTGTCAGAGAACTTCAACATATTCACTATCTTCTGGAAGTAAAATCTGATGTTACAAGAAGATGGTCAGAATACATTTTGAAGGCTATAAGAGACCTATTCAGAATCTCTGGTACAAAGACTTCTCAGTATATACCAATGATTACTAATGATGATGAAAGAGAAATTCCTATGCTGAAGAATTCTGCTAAGGTGGAAGTTATTCTGAAAGGAAGATGCTTATGTTATAATGAAAACTCTTCACATCCTAGAGTTATCAGACTTGGTGATGGACTTGAAAGAACATCAATTCAAGCTCTCAGAACTGCCATTTATCAGATTGGTGATAGTAAAGATGAAGAACTGATGCAGGTCAAAGCACAGTTAGTTGAAATTCTTAGGAAAGCTGAAGACAAGCTGGTAAGAGATTTTGTTAAGAATCATTATGGATTCAGATTGATCCAGTGAAGTTGGTAAAACTAAAAGGACTGTAAGTTGTAGTTAATAGTCTTACTAAACTCTTATTGCATTTGAACTTAAATATTTTTGACATCATCAAATCTATTAACTTGTATATTTTTGCACAATTTACAAGTTGGGGGAGATTGTTAGATATATTTGAGATGTCATGTCTAATATGTTTCATGTTTAGTTTTCAGATCTTAACAAACAGGAAATATCAGTACTTACTGGAAGTCAGAACTTAAGGATATCATGACTTAGATTATCAGAAGATAATATCAGAAGATGGATATCAGAACTTAAGTGCTGGAGGACTAACAATTAAGGAAGGAAGCTGATTTACAGGAAAGAAGATCGAGACTAATACAAACTCAAGATATGCATGGAAAGAGTTAGAGGACTTAAAAAATTGTATAAGATATCTGATTGATATATTTTAGGAGACTGAATTATATTCCATATTAATTAGAAGTTATCTTGTAGTTGTGTACTATATAAACACAGACATAGGTTTACACTATATGTGTTATCATTATCGAGAAGATCATACATTGTAACCTAGCAGTTCTCGTGATATTTGTTCATCACTGAGAGAGAACAGTTCCATTGTAACAGAGTTTATTATATCGAATATTTATGTTTACTGTTACTTGTGTTCGAAATCGATTTGATTGTATTCTATACTGTATTCAACCTCTTTCCACAGCTAACACTTATCTAAAAGAATTCTTTTGAAAAGGCTATTTTTTAACATGAAAAATGAAAAATAAATTGATTTAATATAGCATCGTAGTTTTAACAAATCTCGTGAGATCTCATGTCAAATTTTGAATATTTTTAAAATCGGGACAAATCCCAAAAATAATAATGCGCTACCGGTGATGTTAATAATTTTAATACAAATAATCAATTAACTTGATCTTATAAAGACCTCAAACACATTAATTTGTATTAACATAAGATATTAAAAAATTTCATATTATTGGTAAGATATTCCCGCAGAGTTTTAAATTTAAATTTACTAAACGTGTAATGTGACAATGTTTTTTGAGTTTTTTTTGAATAATGGGACAAGTTTTGGTTTCAAATTCGAAATAAACTAAAATGAATTGACTCATTATAATTCAAAGTTATCTAAATATGTAATACCAATATAGATTATTTATATATGAGAGATTCTATTTTCAATATTTTCCTTAAAAATTATATATGTACATTTTAATTATTTTTTATAATAAAAAATATGTTAAAAATATATGAGATGTATTTTCGACTAAAAGATGATTAATGAATAAAATAATAATCCATATGTACTATGCCTAACTTTATATCTGGAATTCAATTCTTTAAAATTTACTGTACAAATATTCAAGTTGAAAGAGATGTGTCCTAAGTCCAATCATGTATGATGATTTAGGAATAACTTTTATGTAATCTGTTTTGATTTCATTGATATTAATAAAAGACTTGTTATGGTTTTATTGCGGGATTTATCTATTTAAGTGTTTAAATAAGATATACCATAGTTTAGAGTAAAGCTTTTTTATGGATTATGATGAGATCATAATAATGAGACCTAAAAGATGATAACTCTAAACTTAAATATTTCCTGATCGTAGGATTACTAACTGGTAATTATTAATCCGCAAAGATCGGTACATACTATGCTTGCTTCATTATGAAGGATGTCTGTTCTCATAGACATTTGTGTGGTGACACAATAGCTAGTATGTAGGTGTTTATTATAGAATAAGTTCACTGAACATGACTCACACAGCTGAACAACTAATGGAGTTCACTCACGTGTCAGTAGTTGTTCACATAGTGATAGTTGTACAAGTATCCTTAGACTTGAGGTCATCATAGTCATCTTGTGTACACTGAACTATGCTTTGGTTTAGTTCTTAGTCTCCAGGGACAATTATAAGGGCTCTACTGGGTATAGGAATTTGTACACGAAGATAGTGTATGATCAATAAAGGATCTACCCCTTCCAGTGAAGGAAGAGAATGTTCAATGCTGATCCACTTATGCTAGTTCAGGAATCTCTGGCCAGAGTGAATGAAATTAGAAAGGAGTTTTCAATTTACATTAAATAGAACTAAGTATAGTGAATGGGAAAGCAAATGATTAAATAAGATAGGCTTGACACAAGTTCCATGTCTTGTATTTAATCGTGACATTGCAGGGTAGAAGGAATTGATTGTACGGTAACTACTCACTGAATAAGTTCTTGGTATTCTAAGCAGTGAATTCGTATTATCCGGATAGTCGCGATATGCTGAGAAGTATCCCTCACGATGTAGAATAAATATGATTAATTTATTAATTAATCATATTTAATGAATTAGAGAATTTATATAAATAATGATAAAATAGTTTTATTATTATTTATTTCTACTACCGGCTTAATATTGAACCTACAGGGTCACACCATAAAATAGAATGATTTAATGGTGGAGGAATTAATTAATAATGGCTGGTAATTATTTATTTGTGAAATAAATAATTAATTAGCAGATTTAATAATTGATTAAATGAGATTTAATTAATTCTTAATATTATTAATTAAGAATTTAATTTTGGAAATTAAATCAAGTGAGAGAATTATTTTTCTAAAGTGTTTAGAAAAGGGATTAATGATTAAAATGTGTTTTAATTATTAGTTAATTGGTTAATATGAATAATCAATTAAAGGGTTAATAATAATATTTTATGGAAAATTTTCAACTGAAAATTTTGCCTATAAATATACTATTATAAACCCTATTTGCCTCAACCCAAATAATTAACCTTAATTCTAAAAGAGAACAAGAGGGAGGCAACTAATTCTCTCAACATCTTCCTCCTCCATCACATTGTACTCTTCGTGGATACTGGTGGAGTGCTTCACACTTGAGGAGCAGCTGCTAGGGATCTCCGCTCATTGTTCTTGGATCGCTATTAAAGACCTCCATTTTTCCATTAACGTAAAGCTTCTTAAGGTAAACATACTGAACTACGAATTTAATATTATTTTTCTCATGGATCCTACGGAGGGTTTCGGTTTTTTAAGATTTAAATTTACGTTTTCATGTGAGTTGTATAATCATAAGATGATTATGTAATCTGTATATATACTGATATATACATGATTTATGTTTGTTCTAATTATGAGAATCATATTAGATACGGATTCTGAATTGGCTGCTGCAGATTTGCTGAAATCTGGGTCTGGTGTCCGATTTACGCAAACGAATACCCTATTCCATAGGTAAACGAGCGTCTGAACAAAACTCATAGCTAAAGCTATCAACGACTCGTCTATAAGGCGTTTGACGTCGTTTACTGCCCGTAAACAGTGATTCTTGTTTTTCTGATTTGATTCTGATTTTTGTCATATTTTTTTATGATTAGATCATGGATAATATGATATGTTAAGATCAGGTTATGTGTTTTAACATGCTTTTATGTGTTGTATGAGCATGGTGGATGGTTATGGCCTTTCGACCTTAGTGTAATGGTTTTGGTTTTGGTTTTAAATACGACTTGCATGTCGTTAATCTTTGTAATCATAAATCTCGAATGTAACTCGAGTTATTCTTGTAAGTTCGTTAGATTAATTTTACTTTCAATCTATGTAATGTAATTGAAGACTCAAGAAGGCTATCCAATGGAGGTGATACAAAGAAGAAGACGAGGCATACAAGAAGTCTAAACAAAGAAGAAGACTTATGTAATAAGTAGTTGTATTTATTTCCATCACCATATTAGATTGACCTTGATCTTTATCATGAGCTTGATAAAGATCACATAGGATGGGGCCATAACCAAACATATTTACTTTATTGCACTTTACATTTACTTGTTTATTTAATTTTATATATGAGATATATGCCTATGTTTACCATGCGATGATAGATTTAGGTGAACTTAAATCAATATAAGGCGTGCTCTAGAAAATCTAGAATATGAATCGTTTCTTTCCTTAACAATAATATTATGAATACAATCATGAGATTCTTGTGTTTATGAAACACGTAATTAAATATGAATTTTCAATATTGAGAGAAAGGATGATTATGTCAAAAGCAGATTTCTATCTGTAAGAAAGGGGTATTAAGTGACGTCTCTTGACAATGCTCCCCCCGATCTGGGAATCATCTGATTATCGATTATTGATTTGAAATATTTAATTTAAAAGGAAGAATCTCTTTATAATATGATTATAATTGTAACATAATATAATCCCTCTAAAATTAAATAATATCAAGTAGTAATTGGCCAATGACACAACGGGCTTGTGTCGGTCATAACCTTCCAACATGGTAGAAAGTGGTTCTTATTTTTAAATCATTGTCGTTTCGTGCTACAGCCGAGGGCTTTGATTTCAAAATAAGAAATACTTGTCTATTACATAGAGATGTGTACATTAAATTAGAATCTAAAGGTCGTTACGTGCTACAGTCGTGGGACGTTGGAGACTGATTCGATTGTACGAAATGTTGGGTTAGACTTGACTTAGAATATTGAGTTTGTCGTGCTACAGTCGTGACTCAATTATTCAAGAGGCTAAAGTTTTATTAGGGAATAACATAAGATGTAATTGACAAGAGTTGTCTGCCTATTGAACATCACATGACGTTTCGTGCTACAGCCGAGGTTGTGTGATTGAATGTATGATCCATATTCCCACTAGAATTATGAATGCTTAATTTTCACTTAGGGGTTGTATAAATTAGATAAACTAGTGGGAGCCACTTATGAATAAAGACCCGATTCATATAGTGTCTTGAAATAAAATTGAATATTTTCCAAGTGTTGTTATGTGTTCATCATTTACAGATTTACTATATTCGTTATGTCTTCTGCACTATCACTCCGGAGTATACTAGATGCTCACAAGTTGACTGGTCCTAATTTTGCTGACTGGCTTCGAAACTTGAGAATTGTTCTCAAGGTTGAGAAGCTGGAATATGTGCTTGACTCACCTAAGCCTACTGAACCTGCTAGCGATGCACATAATGATGAACATGTTGTGTATCGTAAGTGGATAGATGATGCAAATATTGCTCAATACATCATGCTAGCTTCCATGAACATTGAGCTACAGAAGCAACATGAGCATATGGATGCTCATACTATCCTTATGCATCTACAAGAGTTGTATGATATGGCAGGGAGAACAGCTCGATATGAGATATCAAAGGAACTGTTCGGTTGTAGGATGTCTGAGGGATCATCTGTGGATGACCATGTACTTAAGATGATCAATTTGATTGAACGTCTTGGACAACTTGGTTTTGCCATGGATGGGAGATGAGCCAAGACTTGGTCTTACAATCACTTCCGAGTTCGTTCTCGTAGTTTGTTGTGAACTTTCAGATGAATAAGCTGGATGTCAGCCTGCCTGAACTCTACAACATGTTGAAGACTACGGAATCGAATTTTCCCCCTAAGAAGAGTTTTGTTCTTCTAATTGTTGAAGGTTCCAATCCTAAAAAAAGGAAGAAGAACCCTTCCAAGAAGAAGAAAGTAGGTGAGAAAAAGCCGGTTCCACCAAAAACTGAAAACCCCAAGAGCAAAGCTGTTTGCTTTCACTATAACAAGGTGGGGCACTGGAAAAGGAACTGCAAGGTTTACCTTGCAGAATTGAAGAAGAAGAAGGGTAGTGAGACTACCGCTTCTGATTCAGGTATGTTCATGATCGAAGTTAATATGTCACTAAGTAAAATTTCTACTTGGGTATTAGATACCGCCTGTGGTTCTCATATTTACAATTTGTTGCAGGGACTAAAGAGAAGTAGGACTCTTGAAGAAGAGGAGGTGATTCTACAGATGGGAAATAGAGCAAGAGTTGCTGCTGAAGCTGTAGGATCATTTCATTTACATATGCCTACGGGCAAGACTATTGTTCTAAATAATTGTTTTTTTGTTCCCTCGATTGTGAGGAATATTATTTCTATTCCTTGTTAGACTTGGCTGGATTTTCGTTTGTTATTCAGAATAATAACTGTTCAATTCTTAGAGATAACGTTCTTTATGGAAGTGGTATTTTAAACAATGGTCTGTATGTATGTGACGTAGAGCATAATTTACTACAAATTGAACATACTAATAAAAGAAAAAGGGATGATGAAAATCTCACTTTCTTTTGGCACTGCGGACTTGGTCATATTAGTGAAAATAGACTGCGGACATTGCATAAGGAAGGGTTACTTGACCCCTTTGTTTTTGAATCATATCCTACATGCGAGTCTTGTCTATTGGGTAAAATGACCAAATCTCCATTTAGTGGACATGGAGAGAGGGCTGCAGATTTTCTAGGATTGGTACACACAGATGTATGTGGACCAATGTCTACGCAAGCCATGGGTGGATTTTCATACTTCATTGCTTTCATAGATGATCGATCTAGATTCAGATATGTGTATTTGATGAAACACAAGTCTGAAGCCTTTGAAAAGTTCAAAGAATATAAGTATGAAGTGGAGAAACAAACCAAACATAGTATTATAACTCTTCGATCAGATCGAGGTGGAGAATACTTGAATGGAGAGTTTCTAGCTTTTCTCAAAGAAAATGGTATAGTCTCCCAGTGGACTCCTCCATATACTCCATAGTTGAATGGGGTATCTGAAAGGAGAAATCGAACTTTGTTAGACATGGTTCGGTCCATGATGAGCTATGCGAATCTTCCAGTATTCCTGTGGGGTTATGCATTGGAAACCTCAGCATATGTACTGAATAAGGTGCCTTCCAAATCTGTTCCTCAAACTCCATATGAGATATGGAAAGAAAGGAAACCGAGTCTTAAACACGTTAAGATTTGGGGATGTTTAGTTTATGTCAAGAAAGTTGACCCAGATAAGCTGGAATCTCGATCTGTAAAATGTAATTTTGTGGGATATCCTAAAGAGACTTTAGGGTATTACTTTTACACCGATCATCGGGTGTTTGTCTCCAGACATGCTACCTTCTTGGAAAAACAGTTTATCCTTGAAGGAAACAGTGGGAGCAAAATTGAACTTAATGAAGTTCAAGAAGCACAAACTACTACGGATCAAGTGGAAACACCTGTTCAGACTGAACAACCTTCTGTGGAACAGCCCATTCATAGGTCAGGGAGAGTGTCTCGCCAACCTGAGAGGTATTATGGCCTTATCATTGAGAATGAAAATGAGTTGTCAACCATTGATGATGACGGCCCTGTGACCTATAATGAGGCTATGAGTAGTGTTGACTCAGAGAAATGGCATAGTACCATGAAATCCGAAATGGAATCTATGTATACCAACCAAGTATGGACTCTGGTTGAGGCGCCTGAAGGTGTTAAGCCTATTGGGTTTTAGTGGGTATACAAAAGAAAGATTAGAGCAGATGGGCAGGTGGAGACCTATAAGGCCAGGCTCGTGGAAAAAGGATTCAGACAAAGGCAAGGGATTGATTTTGATGAAACTTTTTTGTCTGTAGCTCTGTTAAAATCAATTCGGATTTTGTTTGTGATTGTTGCTTACTACGACTATGAGATCTGGCAAATGGACGTGAAAACGGCCTTCCTCAAAAGGAAACTTGAAGAGGAAGTGTAAATGACACAGCCAGAGGGTTTTCTTTCCAAGGGAAATGAACACCTAGTGTGTAAGCTGTTGTGAACCATATATGGTTTAAAGCAAGCTTCTCGTAGATGGAACATCCGTTTTGATGAGACAATCAAAGAGTTTGGTTTTATCAAAAACATAGATGAACCATGTGTCTACAAAAAGGTTAGTGGGAGCGCGGTAACATTTCTTGTATTGTATTAAAAGAGGAGACGTCAAGAGAGTTGACACACATAACAATGTAGCAGACCCACTCACAAAGCCACTTTCTCAAAGTCACTTTGATCGTCATAAAGACAAGATGGGTATTAGATACCAGAGTGATTGGCTTTAGTACAAGTGGGAGATTGAAAGAGATGTGTCCTAAGTCCAATCATGTATGATGATTTAGGAATAACTTTTATGTAATCTGTTTTGATTTCATTGATATTAATAAAAGACTTGTTATGGTTTTATTGCGGGATTTATCTATTTAAGTGTTTAAATAAGATATACCATAGTTTAGAGTAAAACTTTTTATGGATTATGATGAGATCATAATAATGAGACCTAAAAGATGATAACTCTAAACTTAAATATTTCCTGGTCGTAGAATTACTAACTGGTAATTAATAATCCGCAAAGATCGGTACATACTATGCTTGCTTCATTATGAAGGATGTCTGTTCTCATAGACATTTGTGTGGTGACACTATAGCTAGTATGTAGGTGCTTATTATAGAATAAGTTCACTGAACATGACTCACACAGCTGAACAACTGATGGAGTTCACTCACGTGTCAGCAGTTGTTCACATAGTGATAGTTGTACAAGTATCCTTAGACTTGAGGTCATCATAGTCATCTTGTGTACACTGAACTATGCTTTGGTTTAGTTCTTAGTCTTCAGGGACAATTATAAGGGCTCTACTGGGTATAGGAATTTGTACACGAAGATAGTGTATGATCAATAAAGGATCTACCCCTTCCAGTGAAGGAAGAGAATGTTCAATGCTGATCCACTTATGCTAGTTCAGGAATCTCTGGCCAGAGTGAATGAAATTAGAAAGGAGTTTTCAATTTACATTAAATAGAACTAAGCATAGTGAATGGGAAAGCAAATGATTAAATAAGATAGGCTTGACACAAGTTCCATGCCTTGTATTTAATCGTGACATTGCAGGGTAGAAGGAATTGATTGTACGGTAACTACTCACTGAATATGTTCTTAGTATTCTAAGCAGTAAATTCGTATTATCCGGATAGTCGCAATATGCTGAGAAGTATCTCTCACGATGTAGAATAAATATGATTAATTTATTAATTAATCATATTTAATGAATCAGAGAATTTATATAAATAATGATAAAATAGTTTTATTATTATTTATTTGTACTACCGGCTTAATATTGAACCTACAGGGTCACACCATAAAAGAGAATGATTTAATGGTGGAGGAATTAATTAATAATGGCTGGTAATTATTTATTTGTGAAATAAATAATTAATTAGCAGATTTAATAATTGATTAAATGAGATTTAATTAATTCTTAATATTATTAATTAAGAATTTAATTGTGGAAATTAAATCAAGTGAGAGAATTATTTTTCTAAAGTGTTTAGAAAAGGGATTAATGATTAAAAGGTATTTTAATTATTAGTTAATTGGTTAATAAGAATAATCAATTAAAGGGTTAATAATAATAATATTTTTTGGAAAATTTTCAGCTGAAAATTTTGCCTATATATATAATATTATAAACCCTATTTGCCTCAACCCAAATAATTAACCCTAATTCTAAAGTAGAACAAGAGGGAGACAACTAATTCTCTCAACCTCTTCCTCCTCCATCACATTGTACTCTTGCTGGATATCGGTGGAGTGCTTCACACTTGAGGAGTAGCTGCTAGGGATCTCCGCTCATCATTCTTGGATCGCTATTAAAGACCTCCATCTTTCCATTAACGTAAAGTTTCTTAAGGTAAACATACTGAACTACGAATTAAATATTATTTTTCGCATGGATCCTGCGGAGAGTTTCGATTTTTTAAGATTTAAATTTACGTTTTCGTTGCGTTTATGTGTTAAAAACCTTCACAAGTAACTATCTATTTTTTTTGGAATTCAAGTAACTATCTTTAAAGTTAAATAAAATATTCATTTAGCACATTTACATATTATGTGTATGATAAAAAGTACATGTGACAATATGGTGTAATAGTATGTGGTTGTATATGTGAATTAAATATCTCAAGTTCGATTCCCACAAATCACATGTTTTACATAAATATTAAAAATAGGGGTAGTTTAGTCTTTTCACATAAATATTAAAAATAAGGGTAATTTAATTTTTTTAATGAGACTTTTTAATCTCATGAATTTTATCCCCTTATTCTCCTATTATATATAGATGAGATATACCGAGACTAGATTTATTTGTTGCAATTAAATTTAAAAAAAACCTAAAGAAAAACTATAAATAAAAACCGACAGGAACAAAATTGAAACAAAATGCGTCTTTTTCATACCAAAACACTTCACTGAAGTCAAAATATAAATCAGTAAGAAACACATGTATTTACAGAACTGTGTATCCATAATTGAAAGCAAGAAAAGAGGCAACAATTAGAAAGTGAAGACTGGCTGAAGCCTTGCTTGAAGCAGGAAGTGAAGTCCAAGTACGTACAGACAAATCCTGTGCAAACATCAAAGAGTTCATGCTACCTTAAGAAGGATAAAATCAATTAACTCAATATAATCATTAGATTTATAGCAGAGATTACATGAAGCACTTCACAACTCACAAATCAAAATAGTACAACTCAAGGCATTTGAATCCCTTAATTTTAAAACAGCAATGACAAGGAGTTAGTCTAGTGCAATGACAAACCATGAAGATGAAAACAGAGAAGCATGGAGGTATCAATATAACATATTACTATAATCTGTGTGTTTTAAAGTCTCAAGGAGTTTGGTTATTTCAATGACATAGCTTGAAGATGGAAATGAGAAGTATGGAGGGACCAAAATATAATAATGCAACACAATCAAATTGCATGTTACTTCCTTGTGACCATGCCTTCTCAATTTATCGTCTCATAGATAGAGATATCACCAATAATCTTTGCATGAACACAATCCATCTTCAAACTTGTGAAATCTATTAGCATCTCTAACAACAAACACTTTTGACAAGATCTTCGACAGCCCTTTGATGAACTCATGACAATCCCCACAAACTCTAAGATTTTTGAATATTCGAATAGGCTTCCCCCCTTTCTTCATTCCACCACAAACTAATGCCAGCCCAATTGCCAACTTCTCACTATGAACTCTCAAGCTCTCCTCCTTCGTCTCCTCTTCGACATCATGCAATGCATACCGCACATCAGAAGCATACCCTATCTCTTCTCTCATCCTTCTCTCGCATTCTTGCAATACTTCATGGATTTTTTGGGTTAGTGGATGTGTCTCATCTCTGTTATAGAAAAAGTGAACTTCTTTGTCGATTTCAACCCAACTGCGTCCAGCATCTTTCTTTAACCCTTTTCTTTTCACCATTTTCCTCAGTCTCTCACTCTCTTTCCAGTAGCCAGCATCAGCATATAGGTTTGATACCATTACATAATTAACTGGATTGTTACCATCAAGATTCAGGAGAATCATTTCAATTTCTCTCCCCATTTCCAAGTTCCCATGTACTCTACAAGAGCTAAGTAATGTTTGCCAAATACCTGTACTAGGCTTAAATGGCATATTCTTTATGAGATTCTTAGCTTCATTTAAGTGTCCAGCTCGGCCAAGAATATCAACCATGCAAGCATAATGCTCAATCATAGGTTTTAAACGACGATCTCCACACAATCTTGAGAAATATTCTCTACTCTCTTCAACCAGTCCGGAATGGCTACAAGCTGCTAGCAGAGCCAAGTAAGTAACTCTGTCGGGCTCAACACCATCAAGCTGCATATTTTTGAAAAGTTTTACTGCTTCTATGCCAAGACCAAACTTTCCATACCCAGTAATCAAAACTGTCCAAGACACGACATCTTTCTCCTGCATTTCATTAAAAAGATTTTGTGCTTCCTCTATCTGTCCACACTTTAGGTACATATCAACAATTGCATTAGCTACTGATATATCATCTGCTGGAATTTTAACCGCGTAAGAATGCATTTGTTTCCCTTGTTCAACTAGAGCATAATCAGCAAAGACACCCACGATGCTTGAGAGTACAAATCCATCTACACAAATGTTGCTGTTTCTAAGTTTCCTAAAAAAGTCCATGGCCTCTAATAAGTTTGCTTCTTGAGCATAACCAAGAAACAATGATGTCCACGATATCACACTCTTCTGTTCAACTTGATTATACAATGCCCTGGCTGGATTTAAGTAGCCACATTTTACATATAAATCAATAAGAGCACCCGCAATAATTGTGTTAGCCAACAACGGAAAACCCAGAGCAATCAAGAAAGCATGAATTTGGGATCCTTCACGGATAGCCCCTAAACCACAACAAGCCTTTAATGTGCTAGTAAATGTGTACTCATCTGGGATTTCTCCTTGTTTCTGCATCTCCTGAAACAAAAATAAAGACTTATCACCCATTTCTCGCTGAGCATATCCTGCTATCATAGCATTCCAGCTTATTAAACTTCTATACAGCATCTTATCGAAAACCTGAGCTGCTTCATATATTCTATCACACCTTGCATACATATCTAGCAAAGAGTTCCCAATAACAGGATAGCATTCAAACCCTTTTCTACAACACAACCCATGAATCTGCATCCCGGTATCCACAACCCCTAAAATCCCACACGCTTTTACATTCGTGGACAAAGTAAACTCGTTCGGATTCACTTCCGAAGAACCCATCTCTTTAAAAACATCCAGTGATCCTCTGGAATTACCTTGCTGTAAAAACCCACACATCAAAGAAGTCCAAGAAACCACATTCCTATCTAGCATTCTGTCAAACACCTTACGTGCCATATCCATTCTTCTACATTTTCCATACATATCTATAAGATCATTGTTTATCATCCTATCAACTTCATAACCCATTCTAAATATTGCTCCATGAACTTGCATTCCTTGATCAAGTTTCAAACTTTTTGAACACTTTCTTAATATATCAGCAAATTCTTGCCTCCCATCTTTCAAAAAACCTATAAATTGGCTCATCTTTTAAATTTATATATCAAACCACATCTACACAATTCAAAGTTTCAATTTTTATATAATAGCACAACCAGTCTAACTAAAAGTTTCAATCTTTAAGTACTAGCAATGACTACAAACATCTTGACTACAAGAATCTTGGAAGATATGTTTGTACCCATGTTACAAAAGTGTGTAAGCATTGCAAAATTGAAAAAAATAAATGCCCAAATAGTCAAATTCTCATTGTCACAAAGCAACTTCTTGGTGACATAGATGGTGGATATTTGTGATCAAAACGGAGAGATAAAGTATGTTAATTTACTCTTCAAAGAGGTGATAAATCCCAATACCCATTTGTATAATGCAGTTATAAGAGCATATACACACAATCACTTGTATGTATTGACAGTAAATATGTATAAGCAAATGCTATGTGAAGACTCAACTTTTCCTGATAAATTCACATACTCATTTGTAATTAAGTCATGCGGAGGACTTATAAGTCATGGGTTGGGTAAACAAGTTCATGGGCATGTGCTTAAAAATGGGCTTTTGGGTATTGTTGTGATTGAGAACTCATTGTCGAATATGTATTTAAAATGTGATAATGTGATAATGTGATTGATGCACGTAACTTGTTCGGTGAAATGAGGGAGAGAGGTGATTTCTAGGAATGGGCTTATTTATGGTTATGTTAAGTTGGGACAGATGAAAAAGGCGAAAGCCGTGTTTGAAGAAATGCCTGTAAAGTCTGTTGTAACATGGACCGCGATGATTTCTGGGTATATTCGTACTGGATGTTATGCAGATGCGTTGGATGTTTTCAGGAGGATGCAAATGGTTGGTGTGAAACCTGATTGGGTTAGTTTGGTTGCGGTTTTAAGAGCTTGTTCGCAGTTGGGAGCTCTTGAGGTAGGTAAATGGATTCATTTTTACGCGAATAAGAATGGGTTTTTGAATAAGACTTGTATATGTAATGCCTTGATTGAAATGTATGCTAAATGTGGAAGCATAACTGAAGCTTTGCTGCTGTTTAATCTTATGTGTGAGCGTGATGTGATTTCTTGGAGTGCTATGACTATGGGATTATCAAATCATGGAAAAGCCAAGGAAGCAATTCAAGTCTGGTATACAATTTCTGCTAATGTGCTAGTAAGGTCAAATTTCAACAATCTAAGTGTTTTGAATATTCTGTACAACTTAATTTTTCAGGGGCACTTGGGCCACCTTGCAGCTTTTAAATGTTAGCTTACCAGTTATATTCAAGGGCTAATGAAAAGAAGGTTGCTCATCATCTGTTTTTACAATTTTTCTTTCTGAATAATAATGAGGCAAAGCTCGGTAAGAAATCAGATGTCTTAGCTCAATGATCAGCACGACGAAAATGTTACATAGGTTAATAGGTACTAGGCGAACCAGTGCCGAACAAATACCCTAACTATAAAACATGTATTGTCATGTTTAAATGGGAAGCAGAAAATTCTGAGAGCCAAATACCATGCCTTCGACATAAAGTGCAGAACAATACATATCAACATAAAAAGAACAACAAAATATTTGGTTTTTTGATTCTTGTTCTGAACAAAATTCTCAATTGAATCTATCTTGCAACAAATTTTTTCCAAGAAAAAGAACTGCCTTCAAAATTATAATGTAATTCTTCTTTTCACCAACATCTCTCCTCATTGGCTAATTTTGCTCCATACTCACTAATTCGGACCTACAAATGACGTACCAGAAACAAATTAGCATTTTTTCTGATTTAAATAAGATCGAGTTTTATTAGAGATCTCGAAAACTATATATGTAAAAGCTCCAACCCAACGCTATAACACTATTTTAGTATAAGTTATAGTGCAAAACATACTCCAATTCAAAACTATAATGGTGTCAAGGTTACACCAAATAAATGGTGTGACACCAAATTTGGTGTCAAAAGTACATTTGGTGTAATTTTTCCACCAAATTTGGCGTAATTCATATTTCCTAATATACCTGTTCCGTTGTCTTTGTTGACAAAAACAAATTTATTCTCCGCATATCCCATTTATATTCTATTATATCCAAACTGCTTTTAAAAAATTAAGTATATCATATCTCTACTTAGACATTTAGTGTAAAGTATAATATCGATGGGTTGGAATACATTTTATGGATGGTGTTGATAGAATCTAATAATTTCATAAACATATAATTCTTTAAAATAGAGACAAGGACCGTAATTATCATATATAATTATCGAGATTAAACCGAAAGCGGAAGCGTACCTGAATCCATAAGACGATAATTGTTACGGTATCTGAATCTGTATTATTTTCTTGATTATTGTCTTCCTCAACCAAGTACTCCTTAGGTTCTCAATAGCTCTCTCTAATGGGTGGAAGATAAGCCGTTACGTGTGTACTTGATATATTGGGGACTATAACCCTTTTGTATACCACCTAATTAAATCTCCCATTATAATTTAATTGGGTCTGGTATTAGGTATCCACTTATTAGGTCCATACAATAGATTAAATTTAATTGGGTTTCTGATTTGATCACTTAATTTAACCCAATATAATAAATATCAAATATAATTGATATATTTATATGTAGCCCATAAATTAATTATTATTATTAAAATAATAATAACAATCTCCCACTTGGGCTTCATATGAATCCAAAATCAATTATACAAAATTTTAGTGCGCAACTTAATGCTATTTATCGTCCTTTAGATTTTACCAAAATAATTTGGTCCGTCTACTATATATGCATAAGATTCTGGCGGCATTCGTCACAAACTTTACGTGACTAAACCTTCCATGATCACCACACAAATATATTCAACGACATGAATCAATGCATGGATAAGTGACATGGAAATTACATATAATGTGATCTATATAATATCTATTTCCAACTAATCCTTAGTCAATCTCTAACGAGATTGATTCCAAGTTTCTCAATTCAATGTTAAACCACAATAAGAAAATTGAACAAAAGTAGAGTGACATTTAATAAAATTCCATCAACTATATTCTGCAGAACATAAACAACTCAATGTTTATTACATAAAACACCAAAATACAAACTCCCATTAAACTAAAGTATCACATAAGGTAACACCCATATAAGCAATATGCTCGTGAAAAACCTTAGGTGTTAATGCCTTAGTGAGCGGATCCGCAATCATGGAGTTAGTGTCAATGTGTTCTATCGAAATCTGTCCACTCTGAATCTTTTCTTTAATAACTAGGAACTTAATATCTATATGTTTTGCATTTGTAGTGCTCCTATTATTGTTTGAATACTCTACTGCTGATTTATTATCACAAAATATCTTTAATGGTCTTTAAACACCATCAAGGGTACGCAAACCAGTGACAAAGTTTCGCAACCATAAAGCTTGATTGGATGCCACAAAACATGTTATATATTCTGCAGCCATGGTGGATGAAGCTATGAGTGTCTGTTTGGCAGACCTCCATGAAATCGCTCCACCAGCCAGTAGATAAACATAGCCCGAAGTATATTTTCTTTCATCTTTGCATCCTCCAAAGTCAGAATCTGAATATCCAATGATTTCTAGATGATCTGATTTCTTGTATGTGAGCATGTAGTCTTTTATTTTCTTCAAATACTGTAAGACTCGTTTCACTGCTTTTCGTTGCTCCATTCCCGGATTACTCAAATATCTTCCCAATATTCCAACAATGAATGTTATATCAGGACGAGTACAAACTTGAACATACATTAGGCTTCCCACTGCCGATGCATATGGTATCCTTTGCATTTCCCTTTTCTCAAGTTCATTCTTGGGACACTGTTTGAGACTAAATTTGTCTCCCTTAGACACAGGTGTATCCATTGGTGCATAATCTTTCATGCCATACCTTTCCAGGATCTTTTCGATATAGCTCTTTTGTGACAATCCAAGAATACCTCGAGAGCGATCTCGATGTATCTAAATTTCTAATACAAAAGAGGCATTACCAGGATCCTTCATCTCAAATTGACTAGTGAGAAATTTCTTGGTATCGTACAATAAGCCTATATCATTGGTAGCAAGTAAGATGTCATCAATGTATAAGAGAAGAAAGATAAATTTGCTCCCACTGAACTTGTGATATACACAATGTTCCACCAAATTCACTTCGAAACCATATGATGTGATTACATGATGAAATTTGTGATACCATTCACGAGAAGCCTGCCTGAGACCATAGATGGACTTCTTTGATTTACAAACGACAGTCTTTGGATCTCCAATGACAAAGTGTTCTGGTTGCACCAATAAATTGTCTCGACAATGTTTCCATTGAGAAATGCCGTCTTTACGTCCATCTGATGTAGCTCTAGATCATAGTGAGCCACAAGTGCCATAAAAATTCTAAATGAGTCTTTCGTGGAAACCGGCGAGAAAGTCTCATTGTAGTCGATACCTTTCTTTTGAATGAATCCTTTAGCGACTAGACGAGCCTTATATCTTTCGATGTTACCACTCGAATCCCTTTTGGTTTTAAATACCCATTTGCAACCAATAGGTTTTGAGCCTTTAGGCAACTCGACAAGATCCCAAACGTCATTGTCTTTCATAGATTACATCTCTTCATTCATGGCATCAATCCACTTTTGAGAGTTAGGACTCTGCATGGCTTGTTGAAGATTTATAGGATCATCTTCCCCAATGCCAATTCCATCTTCATGTTCTTGTAGAAAAATAACATAATCATCTGGAATTGTGCTCTTTCGCTCTCTAGTGGATCTCCTAAGTGGCACTTCTTGTTATTCATGAGATTGTTGAGTTTGCTCAATTAGTTCCTCATGGGGAATTTCGGTGTTGTCGTGAACCGGAGGGCCTTGAACAATGATAGGTATCATAATCTGATCACTGCTCTCGACAGAGTCATAAATAGGATCATGACTATCTTCTTCAAAGATAATACTTTTACCCATATCTTCCCTCCCAAAATCAACATCCTCAAAAAATCTTGCATTATTAGTCTCAAAGAAGGATCTAGTAGCGGGATCATAAAATTTAAATCCGCGAGTACGTTCCGGATACCCAACAAAATAGCAAATGACCGTCCTAGAGTCCAGTTTCTTTTCATTTGACCTATATGGCCTTGCCTCAGCTGGACAACCCCAAACATGTAAATGTTTAATACTAAGTGTTTTCTTAGTCCAAAGTTTGTAAGGAGTTTCGGTCACTGCTTTAGTTGGAACCCCGTTAAGGATATAAATTACAGTCTTTAGTGCATCTCCCCAAAGTGATTCAGGAAAGGAAGAATGACTTATCACTTCTCACAATATATTTAAGAGTACGGTTTAGCCTCTCAGCAACACCATTCATATTTGGTTTTCCTGGTATAGTGTACTGAGGGACAATTCCACAGTACTTTAGGAAGTTAGCAAAGGGTCCTGGATGTTGCTCACCTGATCCATCATATCTACCATAGTATTCACCAACATGATCAGATCTGACAACTTTAATACTACTAGTTAGCAGAAGTTCAACTTCAGCTTTATACTCTTTAAATACGTCTGAGGCTTATGACTTCTCATGTATCAAGTATAGGTAACCATGCCTAGATTAATCATCTATGAACGTGATAAAATACCGTTGACCGTTCCAAGATGTCGTAGGGAATGGTCCACATATATCGGTATGAATCAGTTCCAAGACATTGTAGCTCTATTGGCACCTAACTTTCTCGAGTTTGTTTGTTCTCCCTTAATACATTCAACACGGACTTGAAAGTCACTTAAATCTAAGGGATCAAGGATTTCATCATTCACAAGCCTCTGAATTCTCTGTTTAGAGATATGACCTAATCGCTTGTGCCACAACATAGCAGAATTCTCAGTTAACTTACGCTTTTTACCTTTTGCACTTGAGTGCATAATTTCATTATTAAAAGTAACAATATCAAGCATATAAAGATTATCAATTAAAGAACCGGTGGCAACCACATTTCAATTTAAAGAGAAACACAATTTATTATTTCCAAAAGAACAAGTGTAGCCATATTTGTCAAAACAGGAAATATATATAAGATTCCGTCTAAAAGACGGTGCAACAAATGTCTCAAATAAATCCAAATAAACACCGATTTTTAATAATAATCTAAATGTTCCAACAGCTTCAACTGAAACTTTATTGTCATCGCCCACATAGATGAATTTTTCGGCATCAATTGGCAGTCGGCTCCATAGGCAACCCTGCATTGATATACTTATGTGAGTATTAGCACCAGAATCTACCCACCAAGTATCCTTAGGTACAGAAGCCAAATTAACTTCAGAACAAACAAAGACATAATTCTTACCCTTCTTCACACACCAAGCAGCATATTTGGAACGCTCTTTCTTCATGTATCCAGCCTTCTTACAAAAGTAGCAGGTTGTTCCCTTATCCTTCTTCTCTTGCAACTGATGCTTGGGTTTTCCACTTACAATATCCTTACCTCTCTTTCTTTTCTTATCATGAGAGATTGATGCCAAGTGAGCACTCTCAGTCTTCTCTCGCAAAACCCTCTCTTTCTCTTGCACACAGTGTGAAATGAGCTCATTAAGAGTCCATTTTTCCTTTTGAGTATTATAACTCACCACAAAGTGTCCAAACTGAGGAGGCAGAGAAATAAGAACCAAGTGAACAAGTAACTCATCTGAAAGTTCTAACTTGAGTTCCTTGAGTTTGCCAGCAAGATTAGACATCCCAACGATGTACTCCCTTATGTTCCCCTTTCCTTTATACTTCATGGTCCCGAGTTTTGACAGAAGATTACTCATTTTCGCTTTCTCAATCTTAGCAAAATATTGCTCAATCTCAGAGAGGAACTTCTTGGCACTTGTGCTCTCAGTAATAGAGCCCCAAAAGCCAGCTGGAATCGTTCGCTTCATGATCGCCAGACACATGCGATTAGAGCATTCCCATTTCTCAATTTGATCCGTTTTGGGATCATCCGTAGTGGGAACTGGTTGCTCTTTCTTTAGCGCAAGGTCGAGATCCATACACCCAAGAACGGTTTCAACATTCTCTTTTCACATGATATAGTTCGTCCCATTCAGCATTGGAATCATGCTCAACTAAGCGGAAGCAGAATTAACACTAGCAGTAACTGAAATAGAAAACAAATATACGACATATGCTCAAAACTAGTATATACAATAATGTGATAAATTTTAAATATTGGTAGCACCATCACAAGATACCTAGCGCAACATTAAATTTTAGTCTTTGGACAGAAAATTTAATTTGCAATTGGTACTCTCCACACAATAATCAAGTATTAACAATTAATTTATGTCAAATAATATGCCTTTCTTTGGACCGACTTATTATTCACATGAAAAACTTAATATTGTTACATACTTATGATCACAATAATATATTAATTTTGGCCAAACATTACCTTCCTTTGAGCCGATAAAATTTGCATAAAATTAAATATTCTATCGTCACAATAATATTTTTATATTAATTGATCTACACAAAAGAGGTCACTTTGGCGACATATTGCTTCAATCAATTAATTTAAAAATATTAGACCACTTATATAAATAAGTTAATATTAATTTGCCAATTATTAAAAAATATAAATCACAAATATACTTATTAACAGTAATTCGCCAAAAGTATACCATTCTAAACAACTAAATGGTAAAGATAGATGATATGCTAACTTGATATACATGGGCACGAACATGTTCCTTATGCAAATAAGTTACCCACCCGATACTTTTATTAATAGTAAACTAGACCATCACTTCACTTAACATCATCATCATCCCATGAAATAATAAAACATATATGTGACATGGTACATACATGAGTTAATAAGCTCACGTGAAACAAACTCTAGCCACATAAAATTACATTAAACTAATGAACCAAGATATATGATTCACGAGCAATAGTACAAAATTGATAAATTTTAATCTGCAACCATTAAGGTTAAGATAAGGGCTCATGATTATACAAAAAACATGACCATCCAATTACCCAGAGTTATTATATCCAAAAACTAATAAATAATACATGTATCAGTGCGCTAAATTGAAGTCATATGATGTACTAAAATAAAAGATAATTCCGACACAAGAATATCGACCGAATTTATTAACACAAATCGATTTTCAATAATCAAATATGAAGAGGCTCTGATGCCAATTGATAGAATCTAATAATTTTATAAACATATAATTCTTTAAAATAGAGACAAGGATCGTAATCATCATATCTAATTATCAAGATTAAATCGAAAGCGGAAGTGTACCTGAATCCATAAGACGATAATTGTTACGGTATCTGAATCTGTATTATTTTCTTGATTATTGTATTCCTCAACCAAGTACTCCTTAGGGTTCTCAATATCTCTCTCTAATGGGTAGAAGATAAGCCGTTATGTGTGTACTTGATATATTGGGGACTATAACCCTTTTGTATACCACCTAATTAAATCTCCCATTATAATTTAATTGGGCCTGGTATTAGGTATCCACTTATTAGGTCCATACAATAGATTAAATCTAATTGGGTTTCTGATTTGATCACTTAATTTAACCCAATATAATAAATAACAAATATAATTGATATATTTATATGTAGACCATAAATTAATTATTATTATTAAAATAATAATAACAAGTCTTACTTTGACAGTATTTTAGTGTCAAAGTAACACTATTTTGTTATTATGGGTTAAAGATGGTATTAGCAACTAGATTTGCAAAAAACCTATTAGTTTGCATGGAATATTTTATGAAAATACTATTTCATTATAGTTTGGGCTATAAGCCATGTCTCATAATTGAAAGAAAAGTAGCCGCTTTGTGTTTCTCTCTTCTTGCCCTTTGGTTTTCTTGTTTTAGAGTGGGGTAGTGGGTGATTGTTAGTCGCTAACACGCGCTAATAATACACGCAAGTATACGAGTTCGCAAGTAGTATATAATCTTTTCTAGTTCATTCCCACAGAGACTGTATTGATTAACTAATTAATTCACGCACTTAAGCAACAACGTATGGTTATTATTCAATGCTAAGACGATGATAAATTGAGGTTGTTTATAACTAAGAATTAACTAATGATTATAACTACAAGAATAAGATTGATTGAATTAATATATATGACAAACATGAGATTCTAACTTCATTAAATACTACATTCAATAGCCTTATTGTTCATAACTTTAGCATGCAATGGTAATGACACTAATCAGACAACATGAAACTGATAAACGCCAACTTTCGTTACACGAGTACCATACTACCATACATCCACAAAAGAGATAGAAGCTGAATAGACACCAATTATATTGAGACCCTATATGTCTATAGAATTTGACAACATAACGATTTAAGCATTAGTTATCTATCTTGATTACACAGGGCAAGTAAGATGGTTAAAATTACCAATGAATCAGGTATATCGAATACATGAACCTATGCTAGCATGACAAGTTCTAAATCCTTAAATTCACTTTCGCTTCATTAAGAATTAACACACTATCTTATAAGTTCGTGACGCTCATAAGACGAATACGGACAACCAATACTAGGATATCATACAATCACCACATACTAAGGCATCAAATAATTGAACTAAAGAAATCCATAAATAAATCCGCTAGAACCCCACGATAACGATTAGCCCATAATCGGACTCATCATCAACGTGGGTTCCGATGAAAATATGGTATATAAAACGTAGTCTTTATAACGAATAAATAAAACCAAGTATAAAACAAGATTAAGGTTCACAAATAAGAAAACTAGCATCTAAATACAATTCGAAACAAAGGTTCACAAGTAAAAACAAGATCTTCGTCGTCTTTGTTGAATCATGCTAAATCGGTCTTCTTACGCTCTCCTTGATATGTCTCTAGCTTGATTACTTATTAAAAACGACCTAGAGTTGTTTATATAGCAGCCCCATGCAACATAGAAGTCTCCCAATTCGAATTAGAATAGAATCAGAATTCTGCATCCCGTCACGGCGCGACCGCGTGCTTGATCAGCGCGGGGGCGCTGATGTAATATCCCATATTTTCAAATATTATTATTATAATTATTTGGAATTATTTATGTGATTTTAGGTGAATTTTGGTGAATTATCTGATAAGTGGAATTGATGTTTGGGTGTTTATATGTGATATTATTTGAGTATTTGAATTTTTATATGTCTAGAATAGAATATAGATAATTGTGATATTTTTCTGGTAATTTTTGGACTGTTAGATGATTTTATATTAATTTATGAATTATTAATTATTTTCTGAATAATTACCAAAATTATTTTATAAAGCCGGGAATCGTCCGAATTCAACCGTTTTTGCGTTTTTACAACCCGAAACTTTTCCGAAAACTCCTTCCTAACCTAATCTGGTAATTCCGGACATTTTCCGTGTTTTGACTTTTTCGATCCGGATTACGGTTTGACCCGTGCGCGGCCCGGCGCAAGATTTTCGATACGATAGTTATTTCGGTAATCAATAAAACCCGTATTTTCGAGAGACGGGATATTTTTATATTATTCTCGTATATAATATTTTATAAAAAGCTCGGTTTTGATAATTATCCAATTTTGATATCAAATCGGATCGTTATTGCAGTTACTTAGCGGCTAAGCAACTAATTTAATGATCCAAAATGATCCAAAACGATCCAGAACGATCCAATATTCTATAAATATAAATAGCCTATTTCTTATTTCGTTTATTCCGTTTATTCATTTGCAACCAGTTAAAAACACCGTAAATACAGAGAAAAACCCGAGAAAACCGATACGTTTCCGAGAATCAAACACACGAACGAAGGCGTTATCGAACTCCGATTCGGGCGTGCAGCATATCAAAACGAAGCTCTCGGAATCCTCTATCTGAATCAATCATCAGTTTCCTTCCAGAAATCACAGTAATTTTCTTATTTAATTATTTATATTTGAATTATTTGATAATTAAATTACGAATTTTTGTTCTTGATGTTGTTGATGTGATTTGATGATTCCATGTTGTAGAGCATGTTTTTCTGGTCAATTTGGTATATTATATGTCAAAAATAGAGTTCAATATCATATAGAAATTAAGGTTTGATTTTCTGAAAATTTCTTGAATATGTGTTCTTGGTGTTCTTGAGAAATTCTGAAAATCAAAGTCAATTTTGAAGGCGTTATTGAACACCAAATCACAAGTATTTGTAACCGTTGTGAAGCCCTTGATGAGAGATATATGTTCGTACCCATATCATCAACAGAGGATGATTATTGTGAAAATTTCATTTTTTTCAATTTAGACCCGATTTTGATTCTTGATTTCTGGGTTGTTTTGATCGTTTTAGATGTTAGTAATAGATTGCATATAGTCTCAGCATCATTTTTCTATACAGCACGTCGAAAATGGTTTAGAAATCATCGAAATCGGTGTTAGCCGGAGTTGAAGCTCAATCGTCGGCTTCAATGGAGGTTTTGGCCGGCGATGAGGTTTCCGTTTTGTGTCATCGAAGTTGAGGCTGAATCTGTGTTTCTGGGAGTTAGTCGAGTGAGTTTGGTAAAGAATCAGGGCTGTTGCGTGTTGTTTATGGGCAAAACGGAGTCTCGCCGGAACCGGTGAACTCGACGGAATCTGCAGATGATCCGGCGTGTTCTTCGTGTTCTTGGCGACCCGATAACCCGGTTGCCTGACCCGATTTCGACCCACATTTGATTCTATTTTCCCCAATTAAAAATCCAGAAATCTGTTTGTGCAAATTTTCTTTTAATAATAATTCAAAATTCTTTTATTAATTACAAAAATTCATTTGTTTAATTTTGAAATTCATTATTTATTATTCTGAAAATTTATTTTAATTCAAAAATAAATCCAAATTATTTAGTTAATTAATTTTAGTTGATAATTGATTATTTAATTAGTCAATTAATTTAAATATTAATTGATTAATTAATTGAATTAGTTATTAATTAATTTTAATGGATTATTTAATTAGATTTAATTATTTATCTTTGATTAAAAAATTTCTGAAAAATAGTTTTGAGTTTTAAAATATTATTTTAAATTATTTTCCAAGCTCGATAATTCTTATAAAATTATTTTAGGGTGTTCGAACCCTATTATTTAATTATTAAATGATTCGGAGATCGTTTTTATTCCGAAAAATGTTTAAAAATTCATAATAAATCAACCGTTCGTCTGTTTAATATGAAACGAACGCGTACAGACTCAGAAAAATATTCCGCTTTCATTAAAAATACTTTCGAGACCCAAATCCTTTTTGTTCGAAAGGTCGTTTGTTTTACAAGTTATTCTGAGTCGATTATTGATATATAAATCACATTTTTGATCTGATTTCAGTTTTAAACGTATCGAGTCGAACCTTCTGATGAACTGAGTCATATGTGATATGAATTATGTGATACGTGGATTATGTGCTTACGTGCTATGTGAATTATGTGCATATGTGGGTCAAGATTCCTGTGTTTGGCTGATATAATTATGTGTGGGCTATCGTATGGGTAGACGATAGGCTTTTGACGCGTAGTTCGTCGAGTGGTTATCGTTTAGACGATTAAAGTTATATCTTTTAATTATAGATGCGGATCTCTCGAGTTGATCGGGACAAGACGTTGGATAAGGAATGAGATGGAATGGTATTGGGTATCTGGCTTCTAGCAATCGCAGGAGCAGCATATCAGTAAGGTGTTGAAAAGAAGGACGATGATGTTTTAAGACAGAATTTCAGAATAGATGCGTGTTTGCGAGTGTGACTAACTGCTAAAAACCCAAAGGCAAGTACCCTAACCTCACTTATCATTCAAGTGACGTTTAATTCGATTCATATTATGCAAGTATCACTATCATCAATTATTGTTCAAGTGACATTTATTTTGAATCGTATCATGCAAGTATTGCTTTTCCTATTCTCAGTTTAGAATCGATAAATGTTTTACATATCGCTGAATTAAATAATTCTGTTTATGCAAGTATTCTTCAGCTATTCTATGTTCAGAGTAGCTAAGTGATTTTACTTATCCAATTATCGGATTTATAAATTTTGTGGATTTTGAGAAAGATGACGTTGTTTTGGTTTTCTGCCCAAGTGAATGGGCGAATAAAATTTATAAGGGTGTCGAGTATTATGACCCCTTTCAATAAAAATGTTTTAAGATTGGATGGTTGCGTAAGAGGCCGTGGCGGCGGTCCAGCGTGAGCTATGTGTTATACAGGATATAACACCTTGCTAGGCCGATATGTGCCTTGGGTACCCTTTGTTTAGTTGGATATGCTTCGGCATACCGGTGTTGCTCCGCGGCTGATCACCGGCGGCAACACACCGTCGTTCGAGGATTCCAATCTAAATTATGATATTGTTTTGATATTCATAGAATAAATGATTTATCAACTGATTCTGTTTTGGATTAAAAGTACTGATTCTGTTTTGGATTAAAAATACTGATTCTGTTTTGGATTAAAGTGAATTGTGGTTTTGATTCAGTTTCTTATTTTTGCTGATACTTACATTGTTGTTAAATATCAAAGGTGGTATTAGTATAGATGATTGATGTTGACTTCAGTATGGAATGTTGTGAGCATCAAAGTTCGTATTTATATCTAATTTGATATAATAACAAAATAAGTATTAATATCAAGAGTTGAGTTTTTGGGTAAAGTTTATGATTCATTCCCTGATCATTGTTTCATGTTATTGTGGTTTACCATATTTCCGTAAACACTGTTTTTACGAGTTTTATTCTCGTCAAGATTCAAAGTATTGCTGAAGCATGTCGCTCAAGAATATCAAAATGGTTTTGAATACAATTAAGGAATCAATTCTGGGGTTCCTTAACTAAAGTTTTATGATTCAGCAATTATGATTTTAAAAATGTTTTGCTCTAATGCAGATGTCAATTTTATATCAAAAGACCCTATATATGCTATAATGATCTTGCTGAGCATTTCTTCCGCTCATACTTGCCTGTTTTTAAATTTAACCTCCAGTGAGGATTAGCTTGCGCTGTTTAGCTGCGTAATTCAAGGAAGCAAAGAAGAAGCTTTTGGAAGGTGGTTGATCCAGGGTTTGCGATCTAGTGTAAGTTTTATTGTGTAAAGTTGTTTATATTATATTATATTATATTATATTATAGTTTTGTATTTTATTTGGGCCTAGTATACTTCATTTCGAAGTTATACTAGTGGGTTTAATTGTGAGTTGGAATTTATTGAAAAGAGTTTTAAAAGAAAGTGAGAAAAATTTATTTGTGGAATTTGGATATCTTGTTTCTAGAACTGTAACCTTAAAAGATCTTGGATTAGTTTGGGGTCATTTATGCTAAATATCTTCCGCTGGCATTTAATTTTGATTAAACAGGTTATTTTGGATTGAGGTTTCATAGTGACGATCAAATCTTCTGACCCCGGATTTGGGGGCGTGACAGGTTGGTATCAGAGCTGAGGTTATAGTAAACTAGAAACGAGAGTGTGTAGGAGTGTGTATAGCTATGTAAGGACGTTTGAGCTCATATCGAGTTCCTGTTGGACTATTGGATATAGTACCAACGAATAAGTTAAGATAGGCGTATTCGTTTGAGATGGTTGTGTTGAGCTGGATGGAACTCCGGGAAACTGGAAACTTATATGGTGGAATCTTTTGAGGCTACTACGATTTGACGACGATGAAGATTATCGATATCCTTGAAACATGAAGAAGCGTCTAGAATCAGATGACGATTTAACTGGAGAGTTCAAATTGAAGATAAATATTAAGACTTTGGCAATACCTTTTCTTTCTATAATTTCTTTTGACATCTCTCAAAAAGAAGTAATTGTTAGAGGATATATTCCCTAACACTCATTTTTAATCATATCTGTGTTTTAAATGTGCCAGAGGCTGTCATGAAGCCTATTTTTCAGGTTTTGATAGCTTTGTCAAGTTATGATAATTTAATTCCACTTTTCTTAGTTGGTGAATAGTTTCTTGATGATGTGACACCATTTGCTCATTTGGTGACATAATTTTGTTCTCTGGATTTCATTTCCTTCAGAAATATTAGCTTTGAAATCTTGTCAGCTTTATTCATTTGATTTTCAATTTCTTTCATATTCTTTTATTCTGACTGAGATGAACAACCTTAACTATAAGGGACACAAGGTATCCCTGTCTGTGTGATAGGAGTTGGATGGGACGCTATCACTTGTGTGTATTGTGAATACATGAAGGTTAACAACCTTTAGTAGTGTCTTAATTTGGACACGCAATACCAAGTTCGTTTGATCATATTGATCTCTCAGTTATTCTTTTATTTCAACAATATTTTTTTCTCCAATTCAGATTCTATCCTGTTATGATATGAAATTCTTTTCTTTTCTATGATGTTATCATTTCAAATATTCAAAGGTATGCCAATCAAGTTAAGTTGAGTATCCTGGTCAAGTCAAAGTAAGGCGGTGTGACGGAAAGTTGGATAGAAAACCCTTAGTGCTTTCTTCTGCTGATTCCGAGGACGGAATCCTTATAAGGTGGGTAGATTGTAATATCCCATATTTTCAAATATTATTATTATAATTATTTGGAATTATTTATGTGATTTTAGGTGAATTTTGGTGAATTATCTGATAAGTGGAATTGATGTTTGGGTGTTTATATGTGATATTATTTGAGTATTTGAATTTTTATATGTCTAGAATAGAATATAGATAATTGTGATATTTTTCTGGTAATTTTTGGACTGTTAGATGATTTTATATTAATTTATGAATTATTAATTATTTTCTGAATAATTACCAAAATTATTTTATAAAGCCGGGAATCGTCCGAATTCAACCGTTTTTGCGTTTTTACAACCCGAAACTTTTCCGAAAACTCCTTCCTAACCTAATCTGGTAATTCCGGACATTTTCCGTGTTTTGACTTTTTCGATCCGGATTACGGTTTGACCCGTGCGCGGCCCGGCGCAAGATTTTCGATACGATAGTTATTTCGGTAATCAATAAAACCCGTATTTTCGAGAGACGGGATATTTTTATATTATTCTCGTATATAATATTTTATAAAAAGCTCGGTTTTGATAATTATCCAATTTTGATATCAAATCGGATCGTTATTGCAGTTACTTAGCGGCTAAGCAACTAATTTAATGATCCAAAATGATCCAAAACGATCCAGAACGATCCAATATTCCATAAATATAAATAGCCTATTTCTTATTTCGTTTATTCCGTTTATTCATTTGCAACCAGTTAAAAACACCGTAAATACAGAGAAAAACCCGAGAAAACCGATACGTTTCCGAGAATCAAACACACGAACGAAGGCGTTATCGAACTCCGATTCGGGCGTGCAGTATATCAAAACGAAGCTCTCGGAATCCTCTATCTGAATCAATCATCAGTTTCCTTCCAGAAATCACAGTAATTTTCTTATTTAATTATTTATATTTGAATTATTTGATAATTAAATTACGAATTTTTGTTCTTGATGTTGTTGATGTGATTTGATGATTCCATGTTGTAGAGCATGTTTTTCTGGTCAATTTGGTATATTATATGTCAAAAATAGAGTTCAATATCATATAGAAATTAAGGTTTGATTTTCTGAAAATTTCTTGAATATGTGTTCTTGGTGTTCTTGAGAAATTCTGAAAATCAAAGTCAATTTTGAAGGCGTTATTGAACACCAAATCACAAGTATTTGTAACCGTTGTGAAGCCCTTGATGAGAGATATATGTTCGTACCCATATCATCAACAGAGGATGATTATTGTGAAAATTTCATTTTTTTCAATTTAGACCCGATTTTGATTCTTGATTTCTGGGTTGTTTTGATCGTTTTAGATGTTAGTAATAGATTGCATATAGTCTCAGCATCATTTTTCTATACAGCACGTCGAAAATGGTTTAGAAATCATCGAAATCGGTGTTAGCCGGAGTTGAAGCTCAATCGTCGGCTTCAATGGAGGTTTTGGCCGGCGATGAGGTTTCCGTTTTGTGTCATCGAAGTTGAGGCTGAATCTGTGTTTCTGGGAGTTAGTCGAGTGAGTTTGGTAAAGAATCAGGGCTGTTGCGTGTTGTTTATGGGCAAAACGGAGTCTCGCCGGAACCGGTGAACTCGACGGAATCTGCAGATGATCCGGCGTGTTCTTCGTGTTCTTGGCGACCCGATAACCCGGTTGCCTGACCCGATTTCGACCCATATTTGATTCTATTTTCCCCAATTAAAAATCCAGAAATCTGTTTGTGCAGATTTTCTTTTAATAATAATTCAAAATTCTTTTATTAATTACAAAAATTCATTTGTTTAATTTTGAAATTCATTATTTATTATTCTGAAAATTTATTTTAATTCAAAAATAAATCCAAATTATTTAGTTAATTAATTTTAGTTGATAATTGATTATTTAATTAGTCAATTAATTTAAATATTAATTGATTAATTAATTGAATTAGTTATTAATTAATTTTAATGGATTATTTAATTAGATTTAATTATTTATCTTTGATTAAAAAATTTCTGAAAAATAGTTTTGAGTTTTAAAATATTATTTTAAATTATTTTCCAAGCTCGATAATTCTTATAAAATTATTTTAGGGTGTTCGAACCCTATTATTTAATTATTAAATGATTCGGAGATCGTTTTTATTCCGAAAAATGTTTAAAAATTCATAATAAATCAACCGTTCGTCTGTTTAATATGAAACGAACGCGTACAGACTCAGAAAAATATTCCGCTTTCATTAAAAATACTTTCGAGACCCAAATCCTTTTTGTTCGAAAGGTCGTTTGTTTTACAAGTTATTCTGAGTCGATTATTGATATATAAATCACATTTTTGATCTGATTTCAGTTTTAAACGTATCGAGTCGAACCTTCTGATGAACTGAGTCATATGTGATATGAATTATGTGATACGTGGATTATGTGCTTACGTGCTATGTGAATTATGTGCATATGTGGGTCAAGATTCCTGTGTTTGGCTGATATAATTATGTGTGGGCTATCGTATGGGTAGACGATAGGCTTTTGACGCGTAGTTCGTCGAGTGGTTATCGTTTAGACGATTAAAGTTATATCTTTTAATTATAGATGCGGATCTCTCGAGTTGATCGGGACAAGACGTTGGATAAGGAATGAGATGGAATGGTATTGGGTATCTGGCTTCTAGCAATCGCAGGAGCAGCATATCAGTAAGGTGTTGAAAAGAAGGACGATGATGTTTTAAGACAGAATTTCAGAATAGATGCGTGTTTGCGAGTGTGACTAACTGCTAAAAACCCAAAGGCAAGTACCCTAACCTCACTTATCATTCAAGTGACGTTTAATTCGATTCATATTATGCAAGTATCCCTATCATCAATTATTGTTCAAGTGACATTTATTTTGAATCGTATCATGCAAGTATTGCTTTTCCTATTCTCAGTTTAGAATCGATAAATGTTTTACATATCGCTGAATTAAATAATTCTGTTTATGCAAGTATTCTTCAGCTATTCTATGTTCAGAGTAGCTAAGTGATTTTACTTATCCAATTATCGGATTTATAAATTTTGTGGATTTTGAGAAAGATGACGTTGTTTTGGTTTTCTGCCCAAGTGAATGGGCGAATAAAATTTATAAGGGTGTCGAGTATTATGACCCCTTTCAATAAAAATGTTTTAAGATTGGATGGTTGCGTAAGAGGCCGTGGCGGCGGTCCAGCGTGAGCTATGTGTTATACAGGATATAACACCTTGCTAGGCCGATATGTGCCTTGGGTACCCCTTTGTTTAGTTGGATATGCTTCGGCATACCGGTGTTGCTCCGCGGCTGATCACCGGCGGCAACACACCGTCGTTCGAGGATTCCAATCTAAATTATGATATTGTTTTGATATTCATAGAATAAATGATTTATCAACTGATTCTGTTTTGGATTAAAAGTACTGATTCTGTTTTGGATTAAAAATACTGATTCTGTTTTGGATTAAAGTGAATTGTGGTTTTGATTCAGTTTCTTATTTTTGTTGATACTTACATTGTTGTTAAATATCAAAGGTGGTATTAGTATAGATGATTGATGTTGACTTCAGTATGGAATGTTGTGAGCATCAAAGTTCGTATTTATATCTAATTTGATATAATAACAAAATAAGTATTAATATCAAGAGTTGAGTTTTTGGGTAAAGTTTATGATTCATTCCCTGATCATTGTTTCATGTTATTGTGGTTTACCATATTTCCGTAAACACTGTTTTTACGAGTTTTATTCTCGTCAAGATTCAAAGTATTGCTGAAGCATGTCGCTCAAGAATATCAAAATGGTTTTGAATACAATTAAGGAATCAATTCTGGGGTTCCTTAACTAAAGTTTTATGATTCAGCAATTATGATTTTAAAAATGTTTTGCTCTAATGCAGATGTCAATTTTATATCAAAAGACCCTATATATGCTATAATGATCTTGCTGAGCATTTCTTCCGCTCATACTTGCCTGTTTTTAAATTTAACCTCCAGTGAGGATTAGCTTGCGCTGTTTAGCTGCGTAATTCAAGGAAGCAAAGAAGAAGCTTTTGGAAGGTGGTTGATCCAGGGTTTGCGATCTAGTGTAAGTTTTATTGTGTAAAGTTGTTTATATTATATTATATTATATTATATTATAGTTTTGTATTTTATTTGGGCCTAGTATACTTCATTTCGAAGTTATACTAGTGGGTTTAATTGTGAGTTGGAATTTATTGAAAAGAGTTTTAAAAGAAAGTGAGAAAAATTTATTTGTGGAATTTGGATATCTTGTTTCTAGAACTGTAACCTTAAAAGATCTTGGATTAGTTTGGGGTCATTTATGCTAAATATCTTCCGCTGGCATTTAATTTTGATTAAACAGGTTATTTTGGATTGAGGTTTCATAGTGACGATCAAATCTTCTGACCCCGGATTTGGGGGCGTGACAGCTGACATTCTGTACTTCGGCGCGGCCGTGCGCTTGATCAGCGCGGGTGCACTGGGCTTCTGCCAAGACTGACTTCTTTATTTTTCTTGCAGCTTCGAGTCGGCTTTCAACGAGCTTTTATTCCAACACCACCTTGACACCAAATTAGCACCAAAATAATGCTAATGCACCTGATTACCGAGATAATACCTGAAATGCAAAAACACTCGAAAACATGTTAAAACACTTAACAACTTGAGTACAAAGGCATCAATTCAAAGCTTATTAGAGCATTATAAAGTGTCATAAATGCCACTCAACATACCCCCAAACTTGAATTGATGCTTGTCCTTAAGCATAAACAGTCTCAAAGAACAAGAAATAAAAAATGCATGAATGCAACTAATATGAATGCAACGATCCCCATAGAGTCACTAAACCAATCAACGTGCAACATCTCAGCAAATGCAATTATTCGCATAAAGATCAACCAAATCTCAAAAATCAACCTACAAACTGGAGACGTGCATGTGTGCAAATGCTTACAGATGTACTATCACAACTAGATCGACCATCATGACTCACTGACTTATCAAGACAATCGCAAGTTTATAAATAAAATAAAAGTTAAACTCAAAATAACTTATAACACTTCAATTCTTATATCAGAGTTTTGTATGGATTCATGCTTTTATTCACAATAAAACAACACAAGTATGCTTAATTGATCGTGCAATGAGTGAGGTCCACAAAAGACTTATATTATAGTACCAATGTAGCGAGTGTTAGGTTAGCGGATCCCAAACTATAAAAGCCTTAGGTCACTAGGCACAAAGCCCCCTAAGAACTTAATAACTCGAGTACTAAAGAGCCCACTCGTAATCAATTATACATACACTTATTCCTTTTTTTTCTTTTTTTTTCAACAATTTCTGAATGAGTGTGTTTCGCTCCATTTCATTCAACCCTAGACTACTCATAAAAATATGAGCCGGCTACTAGCCATTTGACACCTAGCCACACAACTAGCGATGAAATCTAATTTTCTCCAATTTTTAAATATCCATATCTTTTATTACTAAGAGAATATCCTAAATTCCAAATATAAACAAGCGATTAAACCTCGACAAACAAACAAACCATGACTATGATCTAGCACTCCATCAACCTATAAGACTTAGTGAAATATAAGTGTCTCTAGCATGCAAATCAATCTAATAAGACTCAACATCACTAAATACGACATCACTACACTAGCATCAATATCACAAGTCAATCGGAAAGTTATCTAAGGGATCATGTTATAATGTAAATGCATGAAACTACATGAACAAAATATCATAAAACTACCAAAAATATAATAAAAAAACCTACATGGCAAAATATGCAACTATATGAAATAAAACTATCATGAATATACAACTATATGAGACTCACACACTATATTCCTTCAACTACTACCCCCAAACTTAAAATATTCACTGTCCTTAGTGAAGGTAATAGTAAGGAATCAGGTATACCTATTGTGAATCAGAATCCTCACCCTCAACGGGTGGAGTGTCAGACGTGTCCGGAGGCGGATACACGGAATCCTCACTAAATACTGGCCACTGGATGTCAATACCAGTGGCTCTGAAAGCTGTCCCAAGTGCCTGGGTAAGATCATGTGCAAACCAACTATGGATGTCGTGCATCACATCCATCATCCTCGCGAGACGTCTATATTGCGTCGAACTCAAATCAGCTCCCATCTCTGCTTCTACTACCTCCTGCTGCTGCTGCTGCAACGAACCGGCCTCCTCCCCACACTAAGCTCTCCAAGCTGCTCGGCGGGCATGCTGAGAACCTCCTGCATTAGCAGCCTCCATGGGCACACCACCTGGCAGATGATTATATGAATAACCAAGCCCCTTAGGACCGGGCTTCCCTCCATACCATTCTTGCATGCTCTGCAGCGTAGAACTATCAATAGGAGCACTGGGAAGCTGCAGCTGCTCATGTGCTGGCCAATGAACACCAACTGCCACGCACAGCTTCGTCACCACGGACGCATATAATATAGATCCCGTAGTACTCCCCCTCAAGAACTTCAGAATCCCCTAATAGATCACCATCCCCAAATCTATATATTTTACCTGAAGAATGCCCCATAACAGCCATGCACGCTCCACAGTAATCTCATGCACATGCGAAGATGACATGATATTAGCACAAATAAATGAGTTCCAAGCCCGTGCAAACCTGTTCATGCATGACGCAAGGAATGTGGAGTAATCATTAGTGCCCCTCTTGAACTTCCAATGAGTCTCAGGCACACAGAGAGTAGCCACGATAAGATCCAAATCAAAGTCCTCCGGAGTCTTATCATTCCAAGTATCCTGACCCACCTTCCTCGCGGGCTGCTCAATCACCGCCCTGATAGCATTAGCACTGTACTCTACAGTCCTCCCCCTTACTACTGTATTCTTCTCCGTCTTTGCATTTGCATAGAACTCCCGCATAACACTCATGGGCACAACAGCGGGTGCCTCACAAAAAGAAACCCAGCCCATCTCGAGAATCATCTCTAACAGCTTACCATCCTTCCTTGATGGTAGAAAACCTTGCTCCTTAGCAATAGGCTTCGAGAGAAGCCTAGTATACTCCTCCTCAGCCTCAGGAGTAGAAAACCTGGGCCTCGCACCACCTGCAGATAAAAAATCGGTGGTGCTGTTGCTTCCAACTTGTGTTCTTTGTCTCTTGGGTGCCATCGGGATTGAAGAAGAGAGAATAAAAGTTTAAGTGTTTAGAGAGAATTTGTGTTTGAGAGTTTGTGAATTGGTGGAGAAGTTGTGTGTAAGTGTATGTATTTATAGGTGGAGAGGTGTGAATTTTATAAGCAATGGAAGTGGGAATTGATTATGGGAATTTTGGGAATAATGGAATTGATTAGGAGAGGGAATTATGGGATGTGGAAGAGTAAAAATCGGGTTGGAATAGATTTTTAGTTAAAAATCCCGATTTTCTCTTAAAACTGCCATTTTTCTATTTTTTTTATCAGGGACCCGGCGCGGCCGCACGCTAGGACAGCGCTGGCGCACTCACTCTCTGGAAAACCGGCGCGGGCATGCTTGGTTACTGGAAAAATGGCGCGGCCGCGCGCTGGATCAGCGCGGCCGCGCCCAACTTCTGTAGTTGGCCCTGAATTTTTTTCTTTTTCTGATTTTTTTATGTTTTCTCCTTTCTTCTTGCTTCTTCTACCTACTAATATACAACATACTTGGGTTGCCTCCCAAGAAGCGCTTCTTTTACGTCGCTAGCTCGACGTAGAATCTCGAGATCAAATGGACAATAAAACGACACTAACCACCTCGCGGTTTGCCGTGTCACCATAGTAATGCTTCAACCTCTGACAATTTACCTTGAATGCTTGGCCCAGATCATTCTTAAAAATTTCCACCGCTCCATGTGGAAACACAGTTTTGATAATAAACGACCCTGACCATCTTGACTTCAACTTTCCAGGAAAAAGACGGAGACGAGAGTTGAACAAAATAACTTGTTGCCCCGGCACAAATGACTTGAGCACTAAACCCCGATCGTGCCACCTCTTGACTTTCTCCTTATACATTTTGTTGTTCTCATAAGCTTGAAGTCGAAACTCGTCGAGTTCATTCAATTGAAGCATCCTCTTCTTTCTAGCTGCCTCCAAGTCCAGATTCAACTTCTTCAAATCCCAATATGCCTTATGCTCGAGCTCCACAGGAAAATGACACCCCTTACCATAGACCGACTAGTATGGCGACATTCCTAATGGGGTCTTATATGCTGTTCTATATGCCCAAACAGCTTCATCAAGCTTCAAAGACCAATCTTTCCTTGATGGACACACCACTTTCTCCAAAATGCGTTTAATCTCTCTATTAGATACCTCAACTTGACCATTTGTCTGAGGATGGTAAGCCGTGGCAATGCGATGATTCACATTATACCTTTTCATCATAGCAGTGAACTTGTGATTGCAAAAATGTGACCCCTCATTACTGATTATGACTCTTGGAGTCCCAAACCTTGTGAATATCTACTTATGAAGAAAATTAAGCACCACTTTTGCATCGTTCGTTGGAAACGCCTTAACTTCAAACCATTTCGACACGTAATCAACCACCAACAAGATATACTGATTGTTATAAGATGAGACAAATGGCCCCATGAATTCAATTCCCTAAACATCGAAGATCTCAACCTCGAGAAGCACATTAAGAGGCATCTCTTCCCTCTTAAACATATTACCCACACGTTGATATCGATCACATTTCAAAACAAATTGATGAGCATCTTTAAACAAGGTTGGCCAAAAGAAACCTGCTTGAAGAACACGAGCTGCTACCTTTTCTCCACCATAATCTCCTCCATAAGCCGTCGAGTGGAAATCTCGTAAGACCCCCCCCCCCCGTTTTGCTGTAAGGAATACATCTCCTGATGATTTGGTCAGCTCCTTGTCGAAAAAAAAATGACTCATCCCACATATACCACTTCATGTCATGTAGAAACTTCTTCCTTTGAGTATAGGATAAGTCGGGAGGCATGATATTACTCACAAGGTAGTTCACAATGTCTGCAAACCACGGTTCTTCCTCTTGCACCCCAAACAGCTTCTCGTCGGGAAAAGACTCATTTATTAATGTCTTATCTAATGAAGTAGCATTAGGATTTTCTAAACACGAGAGATGATCAGCGACTTGATTCTCAGTTCCTTTTCTGTCCTTGATCTCTAGTTCAAATTCTTGGAGCAAAAGAACCTATCTAATTAATCTAGGCTTCGAGTCCTTCTTTAAGACGAGATATCCAATTGCTTCGTGATCAGTGAAAACTGTCACCTTAGTCCCAAGTAGATAATATCAAAATTTCTCAAAATCGTAGACAATAGCTAAAAGCTCTTTCTCTTAGTATTATAATTCAGTTGAGCACCATTTAGGGTCTTACCAGCATAGTAGACCACATTAAATATGTTATTCTTTCTCTGCCCAAGAACTGCTCCAACTGCATAGTCACTTGCATCGCACATCATCTCAAAAGGCTCATTCCAATCAGGTGCAGTTATGACCGGTGTCGTGATTAAACTCTTCTTCAATGTCCTAAAAGCTGTAGGGCACTCATCATCAAACTTGAAAGGAATATCTTTCTCTAACAAACTGCATAAAGGCTTTGAAATTTTCAAGAAATCTTTGATGAAATGCCAGTAGAAACCTGCATGACCAAGAAAACTGTGAATTTCCTTAACTTAAATAGGTGGAGGAAGATTCTCAATGACCCCCACCTTGGCCTTGTCCACCTCTAGACCTTTACTAGAAACCTTGTGCCCGAGAATAATGCCCTGTCGCACCATAAAGTGACATTTCTCCCAATTGAGAACCAGATTGGTCTCAACGCACCTTTTGAGAATTATGTCCAAGATTTTGCAAGCATTCATCAAAAGAATCACCAAAGACTGGGAAGTCGTCCATAAACACCTCCATATTCTGGCCAATCATGTTAGAAAAGATGGCCATCATACATCTCTGAAATATGTCCGGTGCACCACACAGACCAAAAGAAACTCGTCTAAAGGCGAAAGTACCAAATAGACAAGTGAAGGTGGTTTTCTCCTGATCTTCTGGAGTGATAAAATCTGATTATAACCCGAATAGCCATCCAGAACACAATAGTACTCATGACCAGCCAACCTGTCGAGCATTTGATCAATGAAGGGCAAAGGGAAGTGATACTTCCTAGTGGCTTTGTTCAGCTTACTATAGTCCATGCAAACTCTCCACCCCATGATTGTCCTTGTAGGAATAAGCTCATTCTTCTCATTTTCTACCACAGTAATTCCACCTTTCTTTGGCACACATTGAACCGGGCTTACCCATGAACTGTCAGATATAGGGTAGATGATCCCTGCGTCTAGCCACTTAAGAATTTCCTTCTTTACTTCTTCCTTCATGATAGGATTAAGTCTTCTTTGCTACTCGACCATAGGCTTGCTACCTACTTCTAGCAGAATTTTATGCATGCAATAAAAGGGTTGATTCCCTTGATATCTGCTATAGTCCATCCCCAAGATTATGGGAATCTTCTTGTCCTCCCCGAAATCAAGAATGATGAAATTGGTAGGGAAGATAAGCTTATCAACCTTGACCAAGACATCCTCCACAATACCTCATGGATATGTAATAGAACGGTCGGCCAACTGCAAGGTCATATAAGTCGGTTTGGGATCAGGTAAATTCAACTGCTTGAAGATTGACAAGGGCATCAGATTGATGCTAGCTCCCAAGTCACATAAGCATCTGTCAAAAGATACTTTTCCAATAGTACATGGAATAGTAAAGCTTCCTGGATCTTTAAGCTTCGGAGGAAACTTCTATTGCAGCATAGCACTGCATTCCTCCATGAGAGCGACTGTCTCTAAATCATCTAGCTTCACCTTCTAGGAGAGAATACCTTTCATAAACTTTGTATAACTAGGCATCTGCTCAAGAGCCTCGGTGAAAGGTACGTTGATATGAAGTTTCTTGAACACCTCCAGAAACTTCTCAAATTGCTTGTCCATCTTTTTCTTCTGTAGCCGCTTGGGAAAAGGCGGTGGAAGATAGATCTGTTTCTCCCCTGTATTACCCTCAGGCGGAGTGTGCTTAATAGTAGTCTTCCTTGGTTCCACTTCTTTATCCTGTTGCTCTACTTCTTTCTCAGCCTCAGTATCTTCAGTCAACTCATGAGTTTGTTCGGGATTCGCAACCTTTACAGACCTTAAAGTGATTTCCTTTACCTGTTCTTTAGCTTCCCTCTTTCCTGGCACTTCAGTGTCACTAGGTAGTGTACCAGGCTGATGATTTAGCAAGGCATTGGCAATTTGCCCAATTTGATTTTCCAAGGTCTTGATAGAAACAGCTTGACTCTTACACATAAGCTTCAACTTCTATAATTTAGATTTTTCATTGGCTTGTTACAGCTGGAGTTGCTGTCTAGGTGCATAATGTGGTTGCTCAAAACCAGGGGGTTATACTGCTTAGCTGGGTACTGCTGATAAGGCTGTTGAACCGCATTCTAAGCATTGCTCCAACTGAAATTAGGATGATTGCAGTTGTTAGGATGATATGTGGATGGCACTGGTTGCTGCGATCGCTGGAAGTTGCTCACGAACTGAGCTGATTCACTAGAAATTGCACACTGATCAGTCTCATGGGCACCAACACAAAGTTCACAGACACTGGCGATTTGATTAACTCAATAGTTAGCCAAAGTGTCCACCTTTATCGTCAAAGCTTTAAGTTGGGCAGCAATAACAGTTGCTGCATCCAACTCCATAATTCTTGCGACTTTTCCCTGAGTCAGTCTCTGGGAAGGATTCCGGTACTCATTAGCAGCCATCAGTTCAATAAGTTTATAAGCTTCATCGTAGCTCTTAGCCCACAAGGCTCCTCCTGATACTGCATCAAGCATGGGTCTAGAAGTAGCACCCAATCCATTGTAGAAATAATTAATAATCATCCAATCAGGCATGCCATGGTGTGGGCACTTCCTTAGAATCTCCTTATATCGATCCCAAGCCTCACACAGAGATTCCCCAGTTTGCTGAGCAAACTGGGTAAGAGCATTCCTGATTGCAGCAGTTTTCGTCATGGGGAAGAATTTAGTGAGAAACTTTTGCGCGAGATCCTCCCAAGTGGTGATAGATCCTGTTGGTAGAGAGTGTAACCAACACTTAGCCTTATCCCTCAGAGAGAATAGGAAAAGGCATAGCTTGATAGTGTCTTCAGTCACATTATTGAATTTGAAAGTATCGCAGATCTCGATGAAACCCCTGATGTGCATGTTGGGGTCTTCAGTACGAGAACCCCCAAACTGAATGGAGTTCTGTATCATCTGAATCATTCTTGACTTGATCTCAGAAGTGTTAGCCCTGATGGCCGGTCTGATGATGCTTGACTGAATGTCATTAATCTTAGGCTGAGAATAGTCCATCAAAGCCTTCGGATTTTCTGCTTGATCTCCCATCGCTACTACAACTGGTTCTTCGACTTTCTCTTCTTCCTCTACCTTCTTTTCTTCCTTAAAAACTTCCTTACGAACTACCACAACTTCTTCCTCGGCTTTATCCAGTGTTCTCTTACGAGTACGTGAACGCGTATGTACACACCCTCACTAGAGTACCTGAAATAAGACAAGAAAATAGATAAGTAACAATGTCTGAGTCAATGAACTTTAACGACCACTGATGGAAAGCACATAAACTATCAATTAACACTGCAGTCCCCGGTAGTGGTGCCAAAAACTTGTTAGTCGCTAACAGGCGCTAATAATACACGCAAGTATACGAGTTCGCAAGTAGTATAGATTCTTTTCTAGTTTATTCCCACAGAGACTGTATTGATTAACTAATTAATTCACGCACTTAAGCAACAACGTATGGTTATTATTCAATGCTAAGACGATGATAAATTGAGGTTGTTCATAACTAAGAATTAACTAATGATTATAACTACGAGAATAAGATTGATTGAATTAATATATATGACAAACATGGGATTCTAACTTCATTAAATACTTCATTCAATAGCCTTATTGTGATGGAATTAAAGTGTATTAAATAAGATGTTCCATAGTTTAGAGTAAAGCTTCTAGAATTATAATGAGATTATAATAATGGGATCTAGAAGATGACAACTCTGGACTTAAATAGTTCCTGATCATAGGATAATTAATTGGATGTTAGTGGATCCGCAAAGATTGGTACATACTATGCTTGCTCCCTTCAAGAGGATGTCTGTTCTCATAGGCATTTGTGTGGTGACACTATAGCTGGTATGTAGGTGCTTATTAGGGAATAAGTTCACTGAACATGACTTGATAAGTTGAACAACTAATGGAGATTACTCACGTGTCAATAGTTATTCACTGAGTGATAGTTGTACAAGTGTCCTTAGACTTGAGATCGTTAAAGGTATCTTATATATAATGAAATGTGCTTTAGTTTAGTCCTTAGTCTTAAGGACATCCATTAGGTCTATTCTGGGCATAGGGATTTGTGTATAGAGATAGTTAACGTCAATAGAGGATCTACCCCTTCCAGTATAGGAAGAGAATATCCTATGTTATTCTTAGTATGCGAGTTCTGGAATCTCTGGCCAGAGTGTATGAAATTAGAAAGGAGTTTCTAATTTGCATGAATATGAACTTTGCATTATGAATAAGAAATCATATGATTAAATTTGATAGGCTTGACACAAGATCCATGCCTTATATTTAATCGGGATATTATAAGGGTAGAAGGAATTCATTGTACGGTAACTAGTCACTGACAGGTTCTTGATATTCTAAGCAGTGAATTCATATTATCCGGATAGTCGCGATATGTTGAGAAGCATCACTGACGATGTAGAATAAATATAATTAATCAGTTAATTATATTTAGTGAATTTTAATATTCATATAAATAATTAATAAAAGTTTATTATTATTTATTTCTACTACCAGCATAATATTGAACCTACAGGGTCACACCATAAAAGAATATTTTCTTTGATGAAATAATGAGAGAGATAATTATTTTCTAAATAGTTAAGAAAAGAAATAATGATTAAAATAGTTTTAATTATTATTAAAGCATTTTATGAAGATAAAATGTGGGGGGTTAATATATATAAAGATATATTATAAAACCCTAGGAGAGTCCTATAAATAGAATGAGATGGATGGCTCAAAAATATAACACACACAATTTTGGTTTTGTGAAAACCCTAGCCTCCATCTTCTTCTTCTCTCTCTCTCTCCCAAAAACTCCATTTTATAAAAGCTTAGTTTTATAAAAAGGTTCATCGAAGCGGATTGTTCTTGGTGGATACCGGTAGAGTGCTTCACACACTGAGGAGCAACTGCTAGCACTCCAATTTTATAAAGCTTCAATTCACGAGGTATGGTTTCGATTCCTCAGTTTTTCCCTTTTATACGTTTTTCTATATGTGCGGTATATGGTTTTTACGGAATAAATATTATTTCGCGCTTCCGCTCATCCGTAAATTCCATCATTGGCATCAGAGCTAGGTTCTGCATATAGAGATTCATATAAAAAATTTCAGATTTTTTAATGCATGTATGGATTTTTTATGATTTTTGCAAGTTTATTTGGATTTAATTATGAATTAATTCGAAATAATTTTTGAATGAGATTTTGACTACTAATCTGGGTTCTACAAGTGTTGTAGATCATCTAGGTATTTTTTTCATAATTTTGTGATGTGTAGATTATTTGTTATGAATTTTTAAAAATTATTTTAATTAAAATTCATGAAATAATTATGCATGTGAATAATTATGATTAAAATTTGCACAAGGACCCATGGCTGATCTGGTATTTTTCTGCTACTCCCTGATTTGAGAAATCATATTATTTTGATTTTTATTAATTTATTAATTAAATATTAATTAATTTATCAATAATAAAATTAAAATAATAAATTAATAAAGAGTTATTAATGAGGGAGTAAAGGGAAAGGGGGGTTACATCTCCTAAATTGTAACAGCAGCAGAAAGGCAACAGGCATTAGCAGGGAAGAAAAAAAAAAACCTGCTATCGGTTGGCTGCTGCAGGCGCGTGCAGCGCACGCGGGGCGGGGGGGTGTGTTGCGCATTCCGTGAATGCGTTACACACTGTTGCGCATTTACGGAATGCGTTACACGCGTAAATGGCTCAACAGTGTTGTAACGCATTACGTACATGCGTTACAGCCCGTATGTCCACATTAAATTTGATTTTTTGGGAGTTTCGTAACTCCGTTTTGGGCGTGTAATATATCGTTGGATTCGTTTTTCCGAGACGGATCTAATGGAGTGGTCAAATATTTTTTATATAAAAGTTTTGAACTGTTTATATTCCCGAAAGTGTTTTAAAGCATGTTTTAATTGTTTTAATTGCTTTTAAATGCTATAATAAATCCATACATCATTATATCAAGGTGTGACATGATATTACTAGCATGATTACGTGTTTATTTATTTTTATATATGAGATATATGCCTGTGTTTACCATGCGATGATAGATTTAGGTGAACTTAAATCAATATAAGGCGTGCTCTAGAAAATCTAGAATAGGAATCGTTTCTTGCCTTGACAATAATATTATGAATACAATCATGAGATTCTTGTGTTTATGAAACACGTAATTAAATATGAATTTTCAATTTTGAGAGAAAGGATGATTCTGTCAACAACAGATTTCTATCTGTAAGAAAGGGTTATTAAGTGACGCCTCTTGACAATGCTCCACCCGATCTGGGAATCATCTGATAATCGATTATTGATTTGAAATATTTAATTTAAAACGAAGAATCTCTTTATAATATGATTATGATTGTAACGTAATATAATCCCTCTAAAATTAAATAATATCAAGTAGTAATTGGCCAATGACACAACGGGCTTGTGTCGGTCATAGTCTTCCAACATGATAGAAAGTGGTTCTTATTTTTAAATCATTATCGTTTCGTGCTACAGCCGAGGGCTTTGATTTCGAAATAAGGAATACTTGTCTATTACATAGAGATGTGTACATTGAATTAGAATCTAAAGGTCGTTACGTGCCACAACCATGGGCCGTTGGAGACTGATTCAATTGTACGGAATGTTGGGTTAGACTTGACTTAGAATATTGAGTTTGTCGTGCCACAGCCGTGACTCAATTATTCAAGTGGCTAAAATTATATTAGGGAATAACATAAGATGTAATTGACAAGAGTTGTCTGCCTATTGAACATCACATGACGTTTCGTGCTACAGCCGAGGTTGTGTAATGGAATGTAGGATCCCTATTCCCACTAGCATTATGAATGTCTAATTTTCACTTAGGGGGTGTATAAATTAGATAAACTAGTGGGAGCCACTTATGAATAAAGACCCAATTCATATAGTGTTTTGAAATAAAATTTAATATTTGCTAAGTGTTGTTATGTGTTTATCATTTACAGATTTACTATATTCGTTATGTCTTCTGCACTATCACTCCGGAGTATACTAGATGCTCACAAGTTGATTGGTCCTAAATTTGCTGACTGGCTTCGAAACTTGAGAATTGTTCTCAGGGTGGAGAAGCTGGAATATGTGCTTGACTCACCTAAGCCTACTGAACCTGCTAACGATGCACATAATGATGAACATGTTGTGTATCGTAAGTGGATAGATGATGCAAATGTTGCTCAATGCATCATGCTAACTTCCATGAACATTGAGCTACAGAAGCAGCATGAGCATATGGATGCTCACACTATCCTTATGCATCTACAAGAGTTGTATGATGTGGCAGGAAGGACAACTCGATATGAGATATCGAAGGAGCTGTTCGGTTGTAGGATGTCTGAGGGATCATCCGTGAATGACCATGTACTTAAGATGATCAATTTGATTGAACATCTTGGACAACTTGGTTTTGCCATGGATGGGGAGCTGAGCCAAGACTTGGTCTTGCAATCACTTCCGAGTTCGTTTTCGCAGTTTGTTGTGAACTTTCACATGAATAATCTGGATGTCAGCCTGGCTGAACTCCACAACATGTTGAAGACTGCGGAATCGAATTTTCCCCCTAAGAAGAGCTCTGTTCTTCTAATTGGTGAAGGTTCCAATCCTAAGAAAAGGAAGAAGAACCCTTCCAAGAAGAAGAAAGTAGGTGAGAAAAAGCCTGTTCCACCAAAAGCTGAAGACCCCAAGAGCAAAGCTGTTTGCTTTCACTGTAACAAGGTGGGGCACTGGAAGATGAACTGCAAGGTTTACCTTGCAGAATTGAAGAAGAAGAAGGGTAGTGAGACTACCACTTCTGCTTCAGGTATGTTCATGATTGAAGTGAATATGTCATTAAATCAAATTTCTACTTGGGTATTTGATACCGCCTGTGGTTCTCATATTTGCAATTCGTTGCAGGGACTAAGGAGAAGTAGGACTCTTGAGGGAGAGGAGGTGATTCTACGGATGGGAAATGGAGCAAGAGTTGCTGCTGAAGCTGTAGGATCATTACATTTACATATGCCTACGGGCAAGACCATTGTTTTAAATAATTGTTATTTTGTTCCTTCGATTGTGAGGAATATTATTTCTATTCCCATGTTAGACTTGGATGGATTTTTGTTTGTTATTCAGAATAATAAATGTTCAATTCTTAGATATAACGTTCTTTATGGAAGTGGTATTTTAAATAATGGTTTGTATGTATGTGACGTAGAGCATGATTTACTACAAATTTAACATACTAATAAAAGAAAAAGGGATGATGAAAATATCACTTTTTTGTGGCACTGCAGACTTGGTCATATTAGTGAAAATAGACTGCGGACATTGCATAAGGAAGGGTTACTTGACCCTTTTGATTTTGAATCATATCCTACATGCGAGTCTTGTCTATTGGGTAAAATGACCAAATCTCCATTTAGTGGACATGGAGAGAGGGCTGCAGATTTGCTAGGATTGGTACACACAGATGTATGTGGACCAATGTCTACGCAAGCCATGGGTGGATTTTCATACTTCATTACTTTCATAGATGATCGATCTAGATTCGGATATGTGTATTTGATGAAACACAAGTCTGAAGCCTTTGAAAAGTTCAAAGAATATAAGCATGAAGTGGAGAAACAAACCAAACATAGTATTATAACTCTTCGATCAGATCGAGGTGGTGAATACTTGAATGGAGAGTTTCTAGATTATCTCAAAGAAAATGGTATAGTCTCCCAATGGACTCCTCCATATACTCCACAGTTGAATGGGGTATCTAAAAGGATAAATCGAACTTTGTTAGACATGGTTTGGTCCATGATGAGCTATGCGAATCTTCCAGTATTCCTGTGGGGTTATGCACTGGAAACCTCAGCATATTTACTGAATAAGGTGCCTTCCAAATCTGTCCCTAAAACTCCATATGAGATATGGAAAGAAAGGAAACCGAGTCTTAAACATGTTAAGATTTGGGGATGTCCAGCTTATGTCAAGAAAGTTGACCCAGATAAGCTGGAATCTCGATCCGTAAAATGTAGTTTTGTGGGATATCCTAAAGAGACTTTAGGGTATTACTTTTACACCGATCATAAGGTGTTTGTCTCCAGACATGCTACCTTCTTGGAAAAGCAGTTTATCCTTGAAGGAAACAGTGGGAGCAAAATTGAACTTGATGAAGTGCAAGAAGCACAAACTACTACGGATCAAATGGAAACACCTGTTCAGACTGAACAACCTTCTATGGAACAGCCCATTCGTAGGTCAGGGACAGTGTCTCGCCAACCTGAGAGGTATTATGGCCTTGTCATTGAGAATGACAATGAGCTGTCAATCATTGATGATGACGACCCTATGACCTATAATGAGGCTATGAGTAGTGTTGACTCAGAGAAATGGCAAAGTGCCATGAAATCCGAAATGGAATCTATGTATACCAACCAAGTATGGACTTTGGTTGAAGCACCTGAGGGTGTGAAGCCTATTGAGTGCAAATGGGTATACAAAAGAAAGATTGGAGCAGATGGCCAGGTAGAGACCTATAAGGCCAGGCTCGTGGCAAAAGGATTCAAACAAAGACAAGGGATTGACTTTGATGAAACTTTTTCGCCTGTAGCCCTGTTAAAATCAATTCGGATTTTGCTTGCGATTGCTGCTTACTACGACTATGAGATCTGGCAAATGGACATGAAAATGGCCTTCCTCAATGGGAAACTTGAAGAGGAAGTGTATATGACACAGCCAGAGGGTTTTCTTTCTAAGGGAAATGAACACCTAGTGTGTAAGCTGCTGCGAACCATATATGATTTAAAGCAAGCTTCTCGTAGATGGAACATCCGTTTTGATGAGACAATCAAAGAGTTTGGTTTTATCAAAAACATAGATGAACCATGTATCTACAAGAAGGTTAGTGGGAGCGCGGTAACATTTCTTGTATTGTATGTGGATGACATACTTCTTATAGGAAATGATATACCGATGCTGCAATCAGTCAAAGTGTGGCTATCGAAGAACTTCACTATGAAGGACTTGGGAGAAGCATCCTACATTCTCGGTATGAAGATCTATAGAGATAGATCTAGAAGAATAATAGGTCTTACCCAGGGTACATACATCCAGAAAGTGCTTAAAAGGTTTAGCATGGAAAATTCCAAAAGAGGTCTCATACCGATGAGTCATGGAGTGTCCCTTTCCGAAAAGATGTCTCCTAAGACACCTGAGGAAAGAGAGCGTATGAGTAAGATTCCTTATGCTTCAGCAATAGGATCTATCATGTATGCAATGTTATGTACTAGGCCTGATGTGCAGATATCAGTCCAATCCAGGTGAAGACCACTGAAAAGCAGTGAAGAACATCCTTAAGTACTTGCGAAGGACTAAGGATATTTTTCTTGTTTTTGGTGGTGGGTCTGAGTTGAAAATAGAGGGTTATACTGACTCCAGCTTTCAATCAGAAAGTGATGATAGCAAATCCATGTCAGGGTACGTGTTTACTCTGAACGGTGGTACGATTAGTTGGAAGAGTTCTAAACAGTCTACAACGGCTGACTCCATAACGGAAGCAGAATATATAGCTGCAAGTGAGGCTGCAAAAGAAGCCGTTTGGATGAGGAAATTTGTTTCTGAGTTGGGAGTTGTTCCTAGCATTGAGGAGCCTATTGTGTTGTATTGTGATAACAACGCAGCAATAGCACAAGCCAAGGAACCTAGGTCTCATAAAAATTCCAAACATGTTTTGCGACACTTTCATTTGATTAGGGAAATCATTGAAAGATGAGATGTCCAGATTGAGAGAGTTGACACACATAACAACGTAGCAGACCCACTCACAAAGTCATTGTCTCAGATTCACTTTGATCGTCATAAAGAAAAGATGGGTATTAGATACCAGGGTGACTGGCTTTAGTTGTCACACCCCCAACTTTAACAGCAAAATAAATATAGCTATTACATCATTTTAATGAAGAATACACAACCAAATCCAAGATCTTACAGTTTAGGGTTTGGAACAGCCCAACACTACCAACTATTACATCTGATTACAAATACCGAGTCCTCACACAACTATTATTACTTATTCTACCTGAGCTCGAACATAAGCATCAGCATCACAGGTCTTACGGGCAGTCTGCTTGAATCTAACCATAGCTGCTAGCTGTAATATCAGGGTAAAGCAAGAAGTGAGTCAAATGCTCAACAAGTGCTAACAACACAACACAAAACATAAATCGAGATATACTTTTAAGAATGCCAATGGAAAGATATAAGTAATGATAACGAGAGATAAAACTATGTGAGATGGCATCATTTTGCTTGTATCAAAACAATTTTAAAAAAATCATGTCTTAATCAAAATCATTTTATGACGCTACGGATTACAGCCGGTGATCAGCCGCGAAGTAATCCCGAACCTCGCTGGGTTCTAAAACATTAACGGGAATCCCTAGGCAACTTTTAAGCCTAATATAAGTGTGGAAAGGACTCGCGTCTCAGTCCAGATCCACTATTCAAGAAAACATTTATCCCCCTTTGGGACTAAAAACCCATATTTTATTTATTTCAAAAGCTGATGCCGAATTGTAACAAAATCTCTTTTAACAGTAAACATTTTTATTAAGGGAATATAGATCAACTCGAAACACGGGAAATATGGTACTAAATCTCAGGGCCATGATTCACAAAACTTTACTCTATTAGGTAACCAAAAGGTTTTTATATGTCAGAACTTGGACAGGAAAATATGGTGAGACTAATGGATAATATGAAAAGGTAATGCCAAACTAGGCTTAAAGAAATGGTTTCTCGTCAAGGTACAGGTGTTGGATCATTAAGAAGATAAGCTTCACGAATACTATGGGTGTTAAGGTAATGATCTCTATCTCAGGATAAATGTATATATCAGAATTGTCAAGCTTTAGGATAGGAAAGAGGGTATCAATCAATGAGGAATCATGTTGGTAAGTTTCTGACTATCAAAGTTCAAGGTAAGGTTCTATAGGGGTTCAAGTATCAGGATGAGATATCAATACTTAGGAATCATCATCATGTTAATCAAAAGGATCAATCAAGTAATATAACAACTCTTTATTTTATCATGCCATTTAACTATCATGAAAAGACTTTTGAACTACTTGCAATACATACTTGAGGGTTCATGGCATCTCTATGTAATTCAAAGATAAGCGAGAGATACGCTTGATTTAAACATACCAAAATGACTCAGGATAATTACATCGATAAATATGAACTTTTTATAGTAAATATGAAGGTCAAGTTGAATCACTTGCCTTGAGATAGGCTGGTCTGGTCTGACTGGTAGGAGCAACTGGAGCTTCACTCGACTTTTATGGCAAGTTTTCCCTCGTCTCGAGATCCTACATAAATAATAATAATCCTCATTATAATATATTCTTACCATCTCAACCTATTTACAACCCGAAATTAAACACGGATGGCACTTAGGCCTATATGCACTTAATTTATATCCACCTTTATATTTCAAATATACACACGTAGCCACATAATCACATATCGTATATTAATATCAAATAACACCATAATGCAACACTAGACTTGGATGATCTCGACTCACAACTTAAGTCACTTGGTCGCTAAACTAGACAAGATCTTCAAATTTTGGCTTCCTAACTCGATGTGCCTTTCCTAAATTATCCAAAAGCTATTGACCCTCACTTGTGCCTTTTGCTCTACTGACCTTATACTATCTTACAACTATGGTGGTCGACCTAATACTCACTTCTAAGTGTTCTAAAACTATGTGATAAGTGAAAGTGCTCACTGGTGCAAATTTCAGAATGACAACTATGGTTTCTTGAGTACATTAGACACTCTTAAACTACAAGTTTTCCTTCAAAACTTTTACAAAAGACTCTCCTGACCTAAGGGCATCTCACAAACTTGATGTGGCTCAAAGGCCTGGCTTGGGCCTTCTTGGGCCTAAGCTAAAAGTCCAAGGTTCCCCTGTTTTTCTGGGCAGAAAATGCCCTGACTTGAATTAACTTATGACACATGGTTCTAACTCATATCCTATGAACTATGGTTGGAAAAACTTCTATGACACTCCCTCTAACTAAGACCCAATTGGGCCTAATGTGGGCCTACCCATGACATGGTCAAATATCCCTATTTCTAAGTTGCAACAAAACTGTCCCCTGCTGGACATATTTTGTTATTCTACTTGTGCACCTAACCAAATGACATGCAAACCTCCAATAAACTCCTAAAACCTTTTATATACTCCCAATACTAACTTCTGGTAGCTTGGGCCTCAAAGTGCACACCAATGACATGGTCAAAACTCACTCTAAACCTCAGGGTGCTATACTGATTTTTTCTGCAGAAACTATAACTCTCATTTTCCAAGGTTTTGACTTGACAAACTCAACTAACAACGACTCAATACTTAAACCAAGACTTATACATGGTATTCTACTGAACTAACTCCCTTATTCTCAAAATAACCTTGGTGAGATCATCCTTACCTAAGGTACAATTATGGCAAAACAAAAGAGACTACACTTCACAAATCACAAATCTTCATGCTTTTGAAACAACAAGATATATATTTTTATAAAAGATAACCACGAATTATTACCATGCAACAAGAAGCATAAATCAATATTAACACATTATTCCTACTGAAATTAAGGCTCACTAACAAAATCTTTCCAAATGATCAAAATCTTACAACATTCTAAGAGAAATCCACATGCATGCATGCCTTCGGGTTTTTCAAACCAAAACAACACATTTTCTACATATGTTCTATCATAAAATTGACATGAAAGCCTAGCATAAGATATACCTAGATGATCACTTAGCATGCAAAGAGTTTTATCAAATTTTCACCACAAAATTCAAGTCATTATCACATAAACATACAAAAATTGATTTAAGCAACAAGAATAGTCTTAAGGACCATTCATTCGGCTCCCATATGGTCATGGCCGAATGAAATGGATGGGAATGGCCATTTAATGATCAAGAGTTTCCCTCTCAAGATTTGGCACTTCTCCGTTCCTTGTAGTCCTTTCAAAAACAACCCTAAACTCACAAGAATCAAGGTTGTATTTTGAGTTTCACTAAAACCTGTACATGCAACCTTTAAACTTAAACTTTTCACTCATCACTCTTTGAATTATGTATGATCAAGATATAGGAAGTAACATTTACTTGATTGAAAAGTGGGAGCTTGAATGAAGAATGAAGAAAAGGGAGGGGGTATGGCTTCGGCCAAAAAGCCGAGAGGAGAGGGGAGAGCCGAGAGGAGGGGGGGAAAGGAGGAGTGTGGAAATGGTGGGGTGAATGTGGAGTAATAATCATGTTAGTTTGGTTTTTATTTGGCCAAAAGTGAGTGGATTTGAGATTTTACAAGAGTAACCTTCCAATATAGTTAGGTAGATTTGCATGCAAGGGTAAAGTGATAATTTGGTTAGTAGAATGAAAGTGAGTGGGGTTGGAAATGTCTTCCTTGCCCCTTAGTTGAATTGGAAGAGTATTTGCATGCAAGGGTAGCCATGTAATTTTCTAATTATAACAAATAAAATTTATAAGGATTTATTTTTATAAAATAAAATACAAGTTCAAAAATTATAAAATTTATACCATAAAATAACTTGGATTTTTAGAGACTTTATAGAATCATTTTCAAAATTTGTGAACAAAATACCTTCTAAAAGAAATTTTTCCAAAGCTTAGAATATTCCTTATAAATCAAAAATAAAGAAATTAAATAAACTCTTGCTTTGAAAAATCATATACTACACAAAGCAAATTTATAATGCAGAAATTTTCACTCACACTAGCGTACAATCATTGAATATATTTTAATTTGACTTTAATATTATACCCAATCCACAAATAATATTACATAAAATGCCGGTCGTAACATCCTCTCCCCATTCAGGGATTCTGTCCCCAGAATCTAAGAGAAAAGATGAGGATGCCAGGAACGCATATCAGACTCTAACTCCCAAGTCGACTCTTCGACCTTAGGGTTCCTCCGAAGTACTTTTACTAACTTTACTGACTTATTTCTAAGACTCTTTACTTGCCAGTCGAGTATTTTAACCGGTTGCTCCACAAATGACAGGTCTGCCTGAATTTCTACAGGTTCATATTCTATCACATGGCTAGCGTCAGGATTGTACTTCTTAAGCAACGACACATGAAATACATTATGCACATGCTGATACTGAGGTGGTAAGGCCAACTCATAGGCCACCTTTCCCACTTGACTCAAAATCTCAAAAGGACCTATGTATCTAGGTGCTAACTTCCCTTTCTTGCCAAATCTCATCAACCCTTTTCTAGGTGACACCTTCAGCAACACAGCTTCGCCAATTTGGAATTGAACATCCTTACGCACTGGATCCGCATACTTCCTCTGTCTATCTTGAGCAGCAAGCAACCTTTTCTGAATTAACTTGACCGAGTCATGTAACTGTTGTACCAATTCCGAGCCGAGAATTTTTCCTTCTCCCACTTCATCCCAACTTGTTGGTGATCTACATTTTCGCCCGTACAAAGCTTCGTATGGTGGCATGCCGATACTGGAATGATAGCTGTTGTTGTAAGAGAATTCAATCAACGGCAAATGGTCTTCCCAACTTCCTATAAAATTGATTGCACAACTGCGCAACATGTCTTCAATCGTTTGAATTGTCCTTTCACTCTGGCCATCAGTCTGCGGGTGGTATACCGTGCTCATATTCAACTTTGTGCCAAGACATTCCTGAAATTGCTTCCAGAATCTTGAGTTAAATCGGGGATCTCTATCTGAAACTATTGATACAGGTACTCCATGCCTTAGTACGATTTCGCGCACATACAGATGAACCAACTTGTCCAGTGACAACTTCTCATTTATTGGAAGGAAATGCGCCAACTTCGTAAGATGATCAATTATAACCCATATTGCGTCATGCCCGAATTTCGTTCGCGGTAGTCCCACTATAAAGTCCATAGCGATATTTTCCCATTTCCATTCTGGAACCTTCAGGGGCTGAATTAATCCGCTTGGTCATTGATGTTCTGCCTTTACTTTCTGACAAGTATAGTACTTCGCAACCCATTCTGCCACGTCTCGCTTCATATTTGGCCACCAAAAGTTCTTCTTTAAGTCTCGATACATCTTGGTGCTTCCCGGGTGGATTGAAAATTTCGAATTGTGGGCTTCATGGAGGATCTCATTCTTTAATTCAGGTACATGGGGAATCCATATTCTGGATGAAAACCTTAGTATCCCTTGCTCATCCCTTTGAGTATTAATCTCCTCTCCAGATAACTGATTCTTCTCTTTTTCCATTACTTCCTCTTGACACTTCTTTATCTTTTCCACTAGTGTTGGCTGAAAGGTCATTGCATGACAAACTTCCTCGACTTTTCCATAAGCACAAAGTTCCAATTCCAATCTTTCGATTTCTTCAGATAACTCTTTTGATGTTATCATCATATTCAATCTCTCCTTCCTACTCAGAGCATCGGCCACTACGTTCGCCTTTCCAGGATGGTAATTTATCGAACAGTCATAGTCCTCGATCAATTCCAGCCATCTCCTCTGCCTCATATTGAGCTCTTTTTGAGTAAAAATGTACTTTAAACTCTTGTGATCCGTGTAGATTTCACACTTCTCTCCATAGAGGTAATGTCTCCAGATCTTGAGTGCGAACACTATGGCGGCTAGTTCCAAGTCATGCGTCGGGTACTTTAACTCATGCGGCTTCAACTGTCTTGACGCATATGCGATCACTTTATTGTGTTGCATCAACACACAACCCAAACCCTTATGTAAAGCATCGCTGAATATTACAAAATTCCCTTGATCATCTGGAAGTACCAACACCGGAGCTGTTACCAACTTCTGCTTTAACTCTTGAAAGCTATCTTCACATTCTGCACTCCATTCAAACTTTTGATTCTTTCTGGTTAACTTGGTCAATGGCGTGGCGATCTTCGAGAAATCCTTGACGAATCTTCTATAGTATCCGGCCAATCCTAGAAAACTTCGCACTTCCGTAGGAGTCTTTGGCCTCTCCCAACTCATAACTGCCTCAATCTTTGCCGGATCCACTTTAACTCCCTCATTTCCAATAACATACCCCAAAAATTGAACTTCCTTTAACCAAAACTCACATTTGGTAAACTTGGCATACAACTTCTCTTGTCGGAGTATCTCCAATGCTATCCAGAGGTGCTGCTTATGTTCTTCTTCCGACTTAGAATAAATAAGGATGTCATCAATGAATACCATGACAAATTTGTCCAAATACTTCTTAAATACCCGATTCATCATATCCATAAATGCGGCCGGAGTGTTGGTCAATCCAAACGGCATTACTAGGAATTCATAATGCCCATATCTGGTCCTGAATGCGGTCTTAGGAATATCTTCTTCTTTGATCTTTAATTGATGGTATCCCGATCTCAAATCAATCTTCGAAAAGCATTTTGCTCCCTTCAACTGATCAAAAAGGTCATCTATCCTTGGTAGCGGGTAGCGGTTCTTGATCGTCACCTTATTCAACTCCCGGTAATCTATGCATAGACGCATACTCCCATCTTTCTTCCTTACAAACAGAACAGGTGCTCCCCATGGCGACGTACTTGGTCGTATCACTCCTTTATCCAATAATTCTTGTAGCTGGCTCACCAACTCTTTCATTTCTGCTGGTGCCATCCTATATGGGGCCTTTGAAACTGGTTCCGTTCCTGGAGCAAGGTTGATCTCGAACTCAATTTGTCGATCTGGTGGTAAGCCTGGTAGTTCGTCGGGAAACACATCGGGGAACTCGTTAACTACAGGAATATCTTCCATTCTGAGGCTGCCTCTCTCTGAATCCACTACATATGCTAGGAACGACTCACAACCTTTTCTAAGTAACTTCTTAGCCTGAACAACTGTAAGAAATAGTTGCTCTTGCCTCTGCCCCTTAAATACTACCTTCTCTCCATTCTTCGTCTATAAATACACTCTCTTGGTCTTATAATTTATCTGAGCGCTATTCTCTCCTAACCAATCCATTCCTAAAATTATATCAAACTCTCCCAACTTGAAGAGTATCAAGTCGGCTGAGAACTTATACCCCGAAATATCAATCTCATACTTTGGACAAAATTGATTCACAGGTTTCTTCTCTTGGTTCGCAATTACCACATTTACTACCTCACTCATAACCATTTTATCACATTGGAGCTTATCAACAAAAGATTCTGATATGAGAGATCTTGTTGCTCCCGAATCAATCAATAATTTAGCTTTGACATTATTGAGTAAAAGTGTACCTGCTATCACCTCAGAATTCTGAACATCATCCTTCATCTTCAAATCAAATGTCCTTGCTGTTGCTTGCGGGGTTGGTGCAGGTGGTGGAGGTAATGCCAATACCTCAGTTGGCACGCTTGCACTGGTACTTGCCACGTTCATCAGAGCTTTGACTTGTCCGGTTGCCTTACACTCCCTAGCCATGTGTCCAGTCTTCCCACACTTGTAGCACGTAACTCCTGGCTTCGGCATCTTGCACTCATTCGCCAAATGTCCCTTCTGATTGCACCTATAATAGGTCATGCTCAGCTTATTGCATACTCCGGGGTGCCTTCTTCCACAGTGCTTGCATTCCGATCTCTGGAACCTGTTTTCTCCAACTTGCCCTTGGCTTGCCTGGTTGTTCCCTTTTGATTCTTGCCTTTTACCCAAATTTCCCTTCTTTTGAAAATTTCTGCCCTTCTGGAAACCAATCCTCTTTATATTCTGATCTTGCGAACTTCCAACTTCAGACTTTTCTCCATAAAATGGAACCTTCCTCTTCTTGTTATCCCTCTCTTTTCTTGACTGCATCCCATTATTCTCAATCAGAGCAGCTTTCTGTACTACTCCCACATAAGTTTCAAGCTCAAACATAGCCACCCTATCTCTGATCCAAGGCTCCAATCCTTGCTGAAATTTCTTTGCTTTTTCCTCCTCAGTGCTGGTATACTTTGTCACAAACCTTGACAACTCATTGAACTTCTTCTCATACTCCAATACAGTCATGTTCCCTTGCTTCAACTCAAGAAATTTTAGCTCCATCTGATTCTGCATGTACTTAGGGTAATACTTGTCCAGAAATAACTTCTTAAATCTCTCCCAAGAAACCTGCTGAGTGACTTCCATAGCCTTTAGTGATTCCCACCAATAGATGACTTCTCCCTTCAAGAAGTAAGTAGCATATGGCGTCTTCTGATCGTCTCCTAACTGTACCAACTTAAAAGCCCTTTCCATCTCCTTGATCCATGTGTTAGCTATCACTGGATCAGTGGTATCATGAAATGCAGGTGGATTCACATTCTGAAAAGCCTTGAAGGTGACAATTTGTCTAGGTGGTACTGGTGGTTCAGGTGGTTGGTGTGGCTCACGGTTATCTTGGTTTTCAATTCGTTGTTGAAGAGTTAGTTGTTGTTGAGCTATAGCATTGGTTTGCTGTTGCAAGGGTTCCAGTAGTCGAAGAATATTTGGGTCTGTGGTGGAGGTGGTTGTTGGGTTCTTCTTTTTGGGAGGCATGATCCTGAAATAAGAGTTGTGTCAAAACAGATATGAATGATAAAATGATTCGAGGGTATCGCATGACATTCTCATTTACATATGGGGTCAAGTTTCCAAATTAAGCAGATATGATGATAAAAACATAAAATAACAGTTGAGAGCAAATGGAACAATAGCACATAATTATTGAAATTTTAAAGGTCACAGTACATAGGATTGGGACATAGTCTGATTCTAGGAATAACAGGCTTATTTAAAGGGAAAACGGAAACAACTGGGGATTCCATAGAGTCTGATAGTACAACAACATGAAAGGTAAATGGAAAGAACTAAGGCTCCACTCCATCTGAACGGGGCTTGGTAGTCTTTTCCTCTCGAAACGTCTTCACAATGCTCTGGAGCTCATCTGCCACCATCTGAATGACATACTGGCTGGTACGGTCCCGGTGCGCTGGCATCTCCTCAAGCTTAGTGTTGACGTACTGAACCAAGGTCTCAAGTCTCGCAGTCATCTGCTCCTTGGGCTTCCCTTCGTAGTTTTGGCTGTCCGGATACACGTTCTTCAGTCGGTCTATCAGTCGGTCGTTCTTGCCCTGAAGCATGTCGAACTCGCGCCTCAACTCAGCATACACTGTGAAAGCAATATTATTGTCCGACCCAGAGGATGACGAGAAATGCGCCCTTTGCTGACAACCAATAAGAGGAGTATTAATAATAATTTACTTAACCTACTCTCTCGCATAATATCTATAACCTACACACAAATCCTATAACCTATTTGGGCTGTCCAGGGACTCTAAACCGTAGCTCTGATACCAAAACCTGTCACACCCCCAATTTTAACAGCAAAATAAATATAGCTATTACATCATTTTAATGAAGAATACACAACCAAATCCAAGATCTTACAGTTTAGGGTTTGGAACAGCCCAACACTACCAACTATTACATCTGATTACAAATACCGAGTCCTCACACAACTATTATTACTTATTCTACCTGAGCTCGAACATAAGCATCAGCATCACAGGTCTTACGGGCAGTCTGCTTGAATCTAACCATAGCTGCTAGCTGTAATATCAGGGTAAAGCAAGAAGTGAGCCAAATGCTCAACAAGTGCTAACAACACAACACAAAACATAAATCGAGATATACTTTTAAGAATGCCAATGGAAAGACATAACTAATGATAACGAGAGATAAAACTATGTGAGATGGCATCATTTTGCTTGTATCAAAACAATTTTAAAAAAATCATGTCTTAATTAAAATCATTTTATGACGCTACAGATTACAGCCGGTGATCAGCCGCGAAGTAATCCCGAACCTCGTTGGGTTCTAAAACATTAACGGGAATCCCTAGGCAACTTTTAAGCCTAATATAAGTGTGGAAAGGACTCGCGTCTCAGTCCAGATCCACTATTCAAGAAAACATTTATCCCCCTTTGGGACTGAAAACCCATATTTTATTTATTTCAAAAGCTGATGCCGAATTGTAACAAAATCTCTTTTAACAGTAAACATTTTTATTAAGGGAATATAGATCAACTCGAAACACGGGAAATATGGTACTAAATCTCAGGGCCATGATTCATAAAACTTTACTCTATTAGGTAACCAAAAGGTTTTCATATGTCAGAACTTGGACAGGAAAATATGGTGAGACTAATGGATAATATGAAGGGGTAATGCCAAACTAGGCTTAAAGCAATGGTTTCTCGTCAAGGTACAGGTGTTGGATCATTAAGAAGATAAGCTTAACGAATACTATGGGTGTTAAGGTAATGATCTCCAGCTCAGGATGAATGTATATATCAGAATTGTCAAGCTTTAGGATAGGAAAGAGGGTATCAATCAATGAGGAATCATGTTGGTAAGTTTCTGACTATCAAAGTTCAAGGTAAGGTTCTATAGGGGTTCAAGTATCAGGATGAGATATCAATACTTAGGAATCATCATCATGTTAATCAAAAGGATCAATCAAGTAATATAACAACTCTTTATTTTATCATGGCATTTAACTATCATGAAAAGACTTTTGAACTACTTGCAATACATACTTGAGGGTTCATGGCATCTCTATGTAATTCAAAGATAAGCGAGAGATACGCTTGATTTAAACATATCAAAATGACTCAGGATAATTGCATCGATAAATATGAATTGTTTATAGTAAATATGAAGGTCAAGTTGAATCACTTGCCTTGAGATAGGCTGGTCTGGTCTGACTGGTAGGAGCAACTGGGCTTCACTCGACTTTTATGGCAAGTTTTCCCTCGTCTCGAGATCCTACATAAATAATAATAATCCTCATTATAATATATTCTTACCATCTCAACCTATTTACAACCCGAAATTAAACACGGATGGCACTTAGGCCTATATGCACTTAATTTATATCCACCTTTATATTTCAAATGTACACACGTAGCCACATAATCACATATCGTATATTAATATCAAATAACACCATAATGCAACACTAGGCTTGGATGATCTCGACTCACAACTTAAGTCACTTGGTCGCTAAACTAGACAAGATCTTTAAATTTTGGCTTCCTAACTCGATGTGCCTTTCCTAAATTATCCAAAACCTATTGACCCTCACTTGTGCCTTTTTCTCTACTGACCTTATACTATCTTACAACTATGGTGGTCGACCTAATACTCAATTCTAAGTGTTCTAAAACTATGTGATAAGTGAAAGTGCTCACTGGTGCAAATTTCAGAATGACAACTATGGTTTCTTGAGTACATTAGACACTCTTAAACTACAAGTTTTCTTTCAAAACTTTTACACAAGACTCTCCTGACCTAAGGGCATCTCACAAACTTGATGTGGCTCAAGGACCTGGATTGGGCCTTCTTGGGCCTATGCTAAAAGTCCAAGGTTCCCATGTTTTTCTGGGCAGAAAATGCCCTGACTTGAATTAACTTATGACACATGGTTCTAACTCATATCCTATGAACTATGGTTGGAAAAACTTCTCTGACACTCCCTCGAACTAAGGCCCAATTGGGCCTAATGAGGGCCTACCCATGATATAGTCAAATCTCCCTATTTCTAAGTTGCAACAAAACTGTCCCCTGCTGGACAGATTTTGTTATTCTACTTGTGCACCTAACCAAATGACATGCAAACCTCCAATCAACTCCTAAAACCTTTTATATACTCCCAATAATAACTTCTGGTAGCTTGGGCCTCAAAGTGCACACCAATGACATGGTCAAAACTCACTCTAAACCTCAGGGTGCTATACTGATTTTTTCTGCAGAAACTAAAACTCTCATTTTCCAAGGTTTTGACTTGACAAACTCAACTAACAACGACTCAATACTTAAACCAAGACTTATACATGGTATTCTACTGAACTAACTCCCTTATTCTCAAAATAACCTTGGTGAGATCATCCTTACCTAAGGTACAATTATGGCAAAACAAAAGAGACTACACTTCACAAATCACAAATCTTCATGCTTTTGAAACAACAAGATATATATTTTTATAAAAGATAACCACGAATTATTACCATGCAACAAGAAGAATAAATCAATATTAACACATTATTCCTACTGAAATTAAGGCTCACTAACAAAATCTTTCCAAATGATCAAAATCTTACAACATTCTAAGAGAAATCCACATGCATGCATGCCTTCGGGTTTTTTAAACCAAAACAACAAATTTTCTACATATGTTCTATCATAAAATTGAAATGCAAGCCTATCATAATATATACCTAGATGATCACTTAGCATGCAAAGAGTTTTATCAAATTTTCACCACAAAATTCAAGTCATTATCACATAAACATGCAAAAATTGATTTAAGCAACAAGAATAGTCTTTAGAACCATTCATTCGGCTCCCATATGGTCATGGCCGAATGAAATGGATGGGAATGACCATTTAATCATCAAGAGTTTCCCTCTCAAGATTTGGCACTTCTCCATTCCTTGTTGTCCTTTCAAAAACAACCCTAAACTCACAAGAATCAAGGTTGTATTTTGAGTTTCACGAAAACCTTTACATGCAACCTTTAAACTTAAACTTTTCACTCATCACTCTTTGAATTATGTATGATCAAGATATAGGAAGTAACATTTACTTGATTGTAAAGTGGGAGCTTGAATGAAGAATGAAGAAAAGGGAGGGGGGTATGGCTTCGGCCAAAAAGCCGAGAGGAGAGGGGAGAGCCGAGAGGAGGGGGAGGAAAGGAGGAGTGTGGAAATGGTGGGGTGAATGTGGAGTAATAATCATGTTAGTTTGGTTTTTATTTGGCCAAAAGTGAGTGGATTTGAGATTTTACAAGAGTAACCTTCCAATATAGTTAGGTAGATTTGCATGCAAGAGTAAAGTGGTAATTTGGTTAGTAGAATGAAAGTGAGTGGGGTTGGAAATGTCTTCCTTGCCCCTTAGTTGAATTGGAAGAGTATTTGCATGCAAGGGTAGCCATGTAATTTGCTAATTATAACAAATAAAATTTATAAAGATTTATTTTTATAAAATAAAATACAAGTTCAAAAATTATAAAATTTATACCATAAAATAACTTGGATTTTTAGAGACTTTATAAAATCATTTTCAAAATTTGTGAACAAAATACCTTTTAAAAGAAAATTTTTCCAAAGCTTAGAATATTCCTTATAAATCAAAAATAAAGAAATTAAATAAACTCTTGCTTTGAAAAATCATATACTACACAAAGCAAATTTATAATGCAGAAATTTTCACTCACACTAGCGTAGAATCATTGAATATATTTTCATTTGACTTTAATATTATACCCAATCCACAAATAATATTACATAAAATGCCGGTCGTAACATTAGTTCAAGTGGGAGATTGAAAGTGTTTGTCCTAAATCCAATCATGTATGATGAGTTAGAAAGAACTTTCTTCTATTCCTATTTGATTTCATTTTGAATTAATAAAAGACTTGTTATATTTTAAAATGAAATCAAATAGGAATAGAAGAAAGTTCTTCCTAACTCATCATACATGATTGGATTTAGGACAAACACTTTCATATTGTTCATAACCTTAGCATGCAATGATGATGACACTAATCATACAACACGAAACTGATAAACGCCAATATTCGTTGCATGAGTACCATACTACCAGAAATCCACAAAAGAGATAGAAGCTGAATAGACACCAATTATATTGAGACCCTATATGTCTATAGAATTTGACAACATAACGGTTTAAGCACAAGTTATCTATCTTGTTTACACAGGGCAAGTAAGATGGTTAAAATTACCTACGAATCATGCATATCTAATATATGAACCTATGCTAGCATGGCAAGTCCTAAATCCTTAAACTCACTTTCACTTTATTAAGAATTAACACACTATCTTATAAGTTCGCGACGCTCATAAGACGAATACACACAACCAATACTAGGATATCATAAAATCACCACATACTAAGGCATCAAATAATTGAACTAAAGAAATCCATAAATAAATTCGCTAGAACTCCACGATCACGATTAGCCCATAATCGGACTCATCATCAACGTGGGTTCCGATGAAAGCATGGTATATAAAACATAGTCTTTATAATGAATAAATAAAACCAAGAACAAAATGAGATTCAGGTACACAAATAAGAAAACTAGCGTCCAAATACAACTCAAAACAAAGGTTCATAAGTAAAAATAAGATCTTCTTCGTCTTTGTTGAATCGTGCTAAATCGGTCTTCTTACGCTCTCCTTGATATATCTCTGACTTGATTACTTATTAAAAATGACTTAGAGTTGTTTATATAGCAGCCCCATGCAGCATAGAAGTCTCCCAATTCGAATTAAAATATAATCAGAATTCTGCATCCCGTCACGGCGCGGCCGCGCGCTTGATCAGCGCGGGCGCACTGACATTCTGTACTTCGGTGCAGGCGCACGCTTGATCAGCGCGGGCGCGCTGGGCTTTTGCCAAGACTGACTTCTTTATTTTTCTTGCAGCTTCGAGTCGGCTTTCAACGAGCTTTTATTCTAACACCATCTTGACACCAAATTAGCACCAAAATAATGTTAATGCACCTGATTACCGAGATAATGCCTGAAATGCAAAAACACTCAAAAACATGTTAAAACACTTAACAACTTGAGTACAAAGCCATCAATTCAAAGCTTATTAGAGCATTATAAAGTGTCATAAATGAAACTCAACAGTGATCGTGTATGTTCATGAAAAAGAATAGTCAAAGAAAGTTGAAATTCTCTTCTGGTTCAATCGATGTCAATCATCTTCTCCCTCTCCCCTCATTATTATCACCCTAATCAGATTTCAAGATTTGACACTCCAATTCGGTTCGCACGGATCTCCCTCAAGTGGTCAGAATTTGAAATGCTCATGTAAGTTCTTGCATCCACATTTCAACCGAAAATCGATAAATTTAAATATCTTTGTCGATTCTCGTGTATTAGATTTTCATCCCCTAAAAGTAAGCATTCTTTAATTTTTGAATTTTTAAGGTATGCATTCTTAAATTCTTAAATTTTCATTTTATTGTTTGTATGTCCTTTTCTTATTTGTCACACACTTTATTTTTGTGCACTAAGTTGGGGTCTTTGTTAGGTATGGAATGCACACAGAGGGGGGCGAATTTGTGTTTCTTGATTTCTTTTTAAAAAAATCAAGTTATTATCAGTAAATCAAGTTAAGTGTTTTGGGCTTGGTTGAACTCAATAACTTGAGTATGTTTGTAGTGATAAATAATTAACTGTAAAGAATAGACAAAACAATTATCAAAACTCACTTGATCTTATTTCAAATCAACTGGGTTGTGCTACAAATATAAGTTCTTGAATATTAAGAACTTAGCTTCTACTTGAGAGAATTACAATAAATTTAGTCTGTGTTGTTACTTCTAGAAAAAGGACATGTGATATGCTTTAAAGAACAGCATGCACAGTTTACATTAATAGCATTAAAATAGACTAACACAATTTTTAAAGCTCTTTTGTCTATTTTTATTCTAGGCATTACAAATCTGCAGACAATCTTTCAGAACTGCTAAACTCATTTGTCCAATTCATCTCTTGACCCTTGATCTTTGCACTTTTCAAACTGTATTTGTAGACTTTCCGTTTTAATGATAAAATGGTTTTTTGACTGCTAATTTGGAATCTTTAGGATATTTGCATTCTGTAAATAAAACTGTTATCAAGATCTTTAAAGTACAAAAGCCATGTCGATATCCTCACATCTCGATATAAAATGACTTTTCGATAACTCCACATCGTAATATAAAAAGACTTGTGAATATCTCCACATCGCGATATAATAAGACTTGTCGATATATCCTCGTCGCAGTATGAAAAGACTTGTCGATATCTCACTTATTTGTATGACTTCGCGATAGAGATCTCTGTAACGTGTAGGGACTTCTCTATAGCTTCCATCTCTATATGACTTCTCTACAAGTTTGAACATTTCTTTGATATGACTTCTCTATAAGCTTGAACAGTTCGCGATATGACTTATCGATATTCATTGATCTGTGATTTCTCGACATCTAACCTATAATATTTTTTAATCTACAACAATATTCTTCTTCAAGCTATGTATCTTCATTCTGAGGCAGGATCAAGCTCGATCATCTTCCAACTCTTTATTCCTTAGCTTGATGGTTGTGCATAGAAAAATATTACAGTCTAGTATTCTAATCATTTTACAGACTCAAAGAATACATTTATAGATTACACAAAATATTACAAGTCAACTGATTCTTAGTGTTAGGAATATGTTGTAGACTTGATGATAATTCACCAAAACACCTTAGTAGATTTAATTAAGTATTTTTGTAACTATCAGCGGATAACCACACTTGTTCATCTGTTAATAGAGTCGCTTATATTTTAATAAGTTTTTATAGCACATTTTTGTATACTGTCATTACTTAGAGGTTTAGAACTTGTTGGAAATATTAAGTCATGTTGACTACTAGCAAGATATGCAAATTAGGTTGGTTAATTATAAATAGAAGATGCCTTATAATTTTGCATAAGTGAAAGAGTATCAACTGCTAAGGAAACACTTTCAAAGGATAAACTAAAAAGCCTCGACGGATGACTCAAGACACTTTCAACGGATAATCCATTGGAGACTCAACGGATAACTCAAGTAAAGTATCAACGGATAATGCTGAAGTCTCAACGGATTACAGATTCAAATAGCAGTTGAAAGTGACTTGACAGTCACATGGGTTGATTGTATACAAAAGAAATGTGGCATCCTATTTGTAGGTTTTAGAGAACAAAGAAGCATTTACATTTCCATGCTAAACTGAAGATATTCAAAGATGTTGAATAGAGAAATGAAGCAACATGTGAATAGACTTAGATTCTTATTTTTACCATTTTTCTTAGTCATATGTAACTTGGTAGTATATAAACCAATAGTAGAAAATGTTTAGTAAGGGTGTAAAACAATAGGAGTTAAACAGAGAAATAAATAAAGCTACATCAATTAGGAATTCTATATGTTCATCTTTGTAAAAACACTTGTAAGCAGTTGTGTATATTCTTGTATCACAGAGTTATCTTATCTTTATATATATCTCTGTTGGAAAGATCAATCCACCAAAAAGTTTTAAATTGTCTTGTTTATTTACTTTGTGTTTGAATACTTGAATTCTTTTAATCCGCACTACTGCACATTCATTCACAATTATATATATTCAAAAGAGTTTTTAAATTTTCAAAAGAAACCAGAATTTCATTCAACCCCCCTTCTGTAATTCTGTTGTTAGATTGTTAAGATATATCAATTGGTATCAGAGCAAGCTCTTGACATACTAAGAGTTTAAAGATTAAAACAAATTAACAACATGAGTAGAAAGGATGTTGGAGTGAAGATTCCAATTCTGGATAAAGACAACTTTCATCACTGAAAAATGGAGTTTCACCTTCTTCTACTCTCTCAAGATGAAAGATATGTTAACTGCATAGAGAAAGGATCTCATGTTCCTCGTAGGTCTGTAACAGATATTGAAGGAGCTGTTGGAAATGAGCAAACAGTCCCAAAGCCAAAGTCAGAATGGACAGATGAAGACATTGATCAATATCATAAAGATAAAAAGGCCATGAATATTCTGTTCAATAATCTTGATGGAGATATGTTTGACAATGTTATTAACTACAATACTTCTAAGGAAATTTGGGACCAAATTCAAGTGTTATGTGAGGGAACTGAGCAAGTAAGAGAAAACAAGATGCAACTCCTCATACAACAATATGAACATTTTCATTTTGAAGATGGTGAGCCACAGAGTGACATTTTTAGTAGATTTTAAAAACTACTTAATGGTTTAAAGTTGTATGGGAGGATCTACCAAACTAAAGATTCTAATCTGAAATTCCTGATATCTCTACCAAAAGAATGGAACTCAATGACAGTCTCTCTTAGAAATTCTCAAGAGTATAAAGAATTTACTCTAGAGAGACTGTATGATATCTTAAATACCTATGAGCTCGAAATGGAGCAGGATGAGCTATTGGAGAAAGGAAGAAATAAAGGTGGATCTGTTGCATTAGTAGCTGAACAAGAGAGAGGAATAGAGTTGAAGGTTGAAGCTGTGGAATCTGCACCAAACTCAAGGGTTTGTGAAGGCAAAGGAAAAGGGCTAATGGATGAGAATGAAGATTATCTTAGTCATGATGAAATGGATGACATAGATGAGTATCTAGCTTTCCTAACAAGAAGATTTGCCAAGCTCAAATTCAAAAAGAATTTTGGAACAACCAAACCAAACAGAAACATGGTGGACAATTCAAAATTCAAATGTTTCAAGTGTGGCTTGAGTGGTCATTTTTTCCATTGAAAGCAGAAATCCTAACTATGAGAAAAAGAGGTTGAGCCAGTGGATTATAAAAAAAATACTTTGAATTGCTTAAACAAAAGGAAAAGGCTTTCTTGACTCAGGAAAATGACTGGGCAACAGATGAGGAAGATGAAGATGAAGAAACAAGCTATGTCAACCTAGCTCTAATGGCCAAATTAGATGAAGCAGAGGCCAGTTCCTCAAGGAATCAGGTAATCACTACAAACCTAGCACATCTTTCTAAAGATGTGTGTAATTATGCCATAAATGATATGCCACAAAACCATATCACTTACGTGTTACACTTAAATCACTCACTAAAGAAAACAATAAAATTAAACGTTGTTAGATAATGAATGCAACACAAAGGGGGAGTGAATATGTTTCTTGGATTTTTAGCCTTTTTAAACTTGTTTGGATATTGTATGAACAAAGTAGTTTAAGATTTGCAGAGATATTGTGTTAGAGAAATAAATCAACAAACACAATATTTCAAAACTCAATTAATTTGTATTAATTAAGTTTGTCTTGCTACAAATTCTATGTTCTTAATAATATAAGAACTCGGCTTCTTCCTTGAGAGAATACAAGAAAATTTGATCTATTTTATTACAACTAAACTAAGGACCAGTGCATGCTTTATACACTAGCAGCACGGGTGTACAAGACTTGCACTAAAATGTACTAAACTACTTTCTAAAGCAACCTTTTTCTATTTCCATTTCTATCTTAGCAAATCTGTGCAGAATCTTGAAGGTCTGTGACCATCCTTGGTCCAGTTAATCTTGGCCCTTCATCCTGTATCCTCCCAGCTACTTTGTAGACTTTTCAATCTAGTGAATAGATGATTTGTTGACCGATAATCTTGAATCTTGAACTTGTCTGCATTCTGTATTTGAGAGACATATCGAGATCTCTAGTTGGTTCTATGGAGAAGTGACATCTCGATAAGTATAATGACTTATCGAGATCTCTGAGTTCTCTATAGGTATATTTAACTTGTCGAGGTCTCTTGATCTTTGTATATGAAATAACTTGTCGATATTTCTAAGATCTCTACATGTAGAATTGTTTTGTCGATATCTCTGATATCTCTATATACACATTTTGACTTGTCGATATCTCTGAGATCTCTAATGAGAAATTGACTTGTCGATATCTCTAATTCTTCACATCTTCATTTGACTTGTCGATATCTCTGAGTTCTCTACATGCAGAAATGACTTATCGATATCTCCAGTTCTCTACATCTTAATTTGACTTGTCGATATCTCTCAGACTTCTCTATAAGCCATTTTAGACTTCTCGATAAGTCATTCTGGACTTCTCGAATGACTTCTAGATATAGCTTGAGTTGTGACTTGTAGATTTCTTGACTTAGAACATTTTTCCTAGAACAACTTTATTCAACTCCAAACTTCTACACTTTTCTCTAAGGCATGATCATGGTTGATCGTCTTCCAGAGTTTATTCCTTAGCTTGAATCTGTTCACAGAAAAATCCTTCAGTCTAATCTTTTAACCTTTTTACAAACTCAAGAAATATAATACATAATACAAAATTGATTATCAAACAACTAAATCTCAGGGTTGTCAATGTGACGTAGTCTTGTTATTATACATGCATGTCTTGCACAATAATCTCCACCAATTTGTGAGAAAATTGCTTAATACAAATTCATGCCTGATAACAAGACTAACCCTAAGCTAAAATCAATTACATAATTTTTTTTATACATTTGATCATTACATGAGTTCAACAGTTACAGCCATCAAGTGAATTTTTCATAGCCTGGTTCTTTCCTAATGAGGTCCTTGAGAATTACAAGTACTTGGACTTCCTCTATTAATTATGTCCCTCTTAAGGCTTCTACCAGCTTGAGCCATTCATCCAATGAGTAACTGTTGAGGTAACCAACTCTGAATCTTGAGAATCTTCCAACTTGAATGTTTAAAAAGTGTCCATCTTTTGAGATTTTACTCATCCCCCTCGCCTTAAGCTCATTTGATCTTTGTTCAAATCTCTCAATCTCCCTGGCATACTGCCTTTCCCTTTCCTCCTTCCCCGCTTTAATCCTAGCATGTCTTTTATTTCTTTCTCTCAATCTTTCAGACATCACAACCTTCCACATTCTTGTACTTGTGTCCTTGTCCTTCATCAAGCTAATCACCCTATTCAATTCTGTTGTTGAGAATGTTTTCATTACTTCTATTCTAAGCAAAATGAAGGAGCCATCCAAATAGTAGATTCTTACTTCAGATAAAGAAATAACCCAAACTTTGACTATCTCTTCAGAAAGTTATTGAAAGTAGTCATCATCTGTTATGCTCATGTTTAGAGGTAGAAATAATCTTGATTGAAACAGTTCCAGGTGACACCAACATCAGCTTGCATTGTTTTAGATTTTCTCCCAACAGTCTTGAAATGAGTTTTGGTTGGTGGCTTGAATGAAGGTAGGTTTGTGATTTTCTTCAGTGTGACTTGGACGGATCTTATTGGTATTTTGAGTAGGGTGTTTGTAGTTTTTTGAGTAGGAAGTTTGTCTTTTGAGGTAGGATTGGTTAAGATTGTGTTTTTCTTGGCTTGGTGGTTTGAGTAGGTTGAATTTGTAAAATTTTGGCTTCCTGGACACTTTGTTTCTTTGAATCCCCATCACCACCTCTTCTACTTTTCTTACCATCATCTTTCTTCTCTTCTCTCCCCTTCTTCTTTTCATACACCCTGCTGTCTGTTGCCTTAGAAGATTGACTAGGATTTGAGCCACAAGATTTGTGTTCATCCTTTTTCTGCTCATCATCATCCAAATCATCTTTGGTATTAAATTGTGTATTTGGCAATATGGTTTCAGCATTCTGTAGACATCTTCCCAAAATTCTTATTACTTCTTCATCTTCAGTTGTATTTTTCTTATTCGCCTTCAGATCAGTTTCCAATGTCATGATTAGTCTGAGATTACCCCTAACACAGTTTTTAGGGACTGTGATATATTTTCATTTTCTGGTTTGAGAATAGATGTAGGCCACCCCTTGCTTGGATAAAGATAGGCTTCTGGAAAAGCAGCTATCTAAACCTTTTTGAGTTTATTTAGCAATTGGGTGTCCTCTGGAATAACTGGATTGACCCTATCAATGATAACATCCAACTCAGAGGCTCTCTTGGATTGAAGATTTAAGAGAGACACATGTAGACACATATCTAAACCACAATCATTGACATTGAAAACTATTCTTTTCTCCAAGAAGTTCCCATTCTTTACAAGCACCATTCTCAGAAAGTTGATGTTGTTGCCCAAAGCTCTTTTGTAGGTGATGTAGTTGTTATGAAGAGAGACCCTCAGCACAATGAGTAGCTCATTGAACTCTTTGTCTTGATAAGGTCCTTCTGCAGCTTTTTGGAGTCTGTCTTTCTGACATCTTAAGAAATTTTAACTTGAGTAGAGCTTTAGCCAGAGTGTGATGTTGATGTTTGCAGTAGTCCAGCTTCTTTTGATTTTTGCAGTCTAGCTTCTATCTCCCCCTTAGTCTTGGTAGCAGGCAGGAGTATAGGAGTGGGAATTTCTGGCCTAACAGCTTCTGGCAGGGCATGGAGAGGAATGTTCAAAGTACACATAATAGCTCCTAAAGAGATAGAGTTTTGCATTTATAAGTGTTTGTGGGAGTCTACTAGGGATTTTATATACTGCCGCTAACTGTTAGGAATATGTTGTGAACTTGATGATAAGTTAAACAAAACACTTTAGTAGATTTAACTTAGTGAAGTTTGTAGCTCTCGACAGATGTTCTAATATAGTGCCGCCGGATGACCTTTGTAGTCCTGACGGATGACAACTGAACATCCATCGAGAGTGTAGCTTTTGTAATAATAAGTATTATGGCACATTTCTGCAAACAACATGTTTTAGTTGAGTAGATGTTGTAGGATTCTGTGGATCATGATGACTACTAGACTGATGTACAGAATACGTTGGATAATTATAAATATAAGATGCCTTGTAATTCTGTACAAGTGAAACAGAGAAACAGAGTCAAGTGACAGAAAGACTCCCAATGGATAATCTACAAAGGCTCTCGACGGATGATCACCAAAGTTCCCAACGGATAATCAACAAGACTCCCAACGGATGACCAACATAGTCCCGACAGATGATCATATTCAAAATAGTTATTGATAGTGACAACACAGTCATATGCGTCGGGTGTTTGCAAAAGGAATGTGGCAGCCTGTTAAGCAGGATTTTGAGAACAAAGAAGCATTACCATTTCCATGCAAATGTGAAGATATTCAAAGATTCTGGATAGAGTAATGTAGAAGCATGATATTAGACTAGATTTATTTTGTTTTATTATCTTGTCTTAGTCTCATGTAACTTGGTGATATATAAACCAAGTGTAGCAAATAGAACAACTAACTAAGCAAACACATTTTTCAGAGAGATAGATAAAGCTGTACTTGTTAAGAATTTCTAAGTAGTTTGTTTGTTCACTTGTAAAGCAGCTGTGTGCTATTCAAAACATCACAGAGTTCTCTATCTGATATATATATATATATATATATATATATATATATATATCTGGTGGATACTTTCTAATCCACCAGAAAGTTTTAAAGCTTGTGTTTTATTACTTAGTGTTGTGATTTCTATTATACTTTCATTCCGCATTACTACAAATCAAACACTGTTATATATATTTAGTTAGAACATTTTTAAAATCTCAATAAAAGCTAGAATTACATTCAACCCCCTTCTGTAATTCTTGTTGTATTGTTAGGGAATAACACTGATTCTGCACCAATATTGTCAGCAGGGAAACTTGAGCTGTCAAAGAAGCATTTGAAGATTGGATGGATGAGACTTGATCTTGTAAATTTTGGATTTGTAGGGATGTTGATGTACACAAGGGTTAAACTGAGCTTGATGCTGCCAAAGAACCAACAGAACTCTGCACAACATTTTTCACCTCCTCTATAACCAGGTGATAAGTGGATTTTATATCTACTTAGAACGCTTCATTACAGGCTTAAGTTGATATTTTCGACTCAAGTTTTTGGTATTTTTGATGTGTTTTTGTGTTATTGCATTTCAGGAATCAATTAAATGAAGAAAGGAGCTTTTCAAAGAAATATGCTGAAAAGAGATCAGAATTAGAATCTTAGGCCATTCTCAAGTTGTATAGAATCTCGTTAGCTTCGCGTGGGCAGTTGAATCACCTAATTCTGACGAGCAGAACTCAAGATATGACAAAAGAAGAATTGTCAGAATTTTTCCAGAATGGTAGCGTGACCGTGCCAGAGTCAGCGCGACCACGCCACTGAAAACAGTATTTTAGCGCGGTCGTGCCCTGTAGCAGCACGCCCGCGTTCGGTTTCTGTATCAGAATCCTGATTTTAGTCGAAATTGAAGATTTTGAGAGTTCTGGTCATCCTGGAGCCTATATATATCAATAAAAAGATGTGTTCAACAACAAGGAGACCTGGGAGATCAATAAGAAGACCTAGAGAGCACGAGATGGCTACGGATAAGACGACTTTTATTTTCTTTGATTTAGGCGATACTTGGATGCTCGTTTTCGATTTATCTTTGAACCCTAGTACTTTTATATTGTTTATTATCATGCTTTCATTGAAACCCATGGTGATGATGTGTTAATCTCTATTGAAGTGACAGTGAATATAGAGGTTTAGAACTTGCCATGCTAGCATATGTTCATGTGTTATTGTTATGCATGATTTATAGGTAATTTTAACCATCTTACTTGCCCTATGTAATCACGATAGATAACTTGCGCATTAAACCGTTATGTTTTGAATTCTTATAAATATATAAGGACTAAGCATAATTGGTGTCTATTTAACTTTTATCTCTTTTGTGGATGCTTGGTAGTAGGGTATTCGTACAACTAAAGTTGACGTTTACTAGTTTCGTGTTATCTGATTAGTGTCATCACCATTACATGCTAAGGTTTAGAACAAAAAGGCTATTGAATGAATTATTTAATGAAGTTGAGATCCCATGTTTGTCATATATATTAATTCAACCATTCTTGTTCTCTTAGTTATAATTGTTAGTTTAATTTTTATTTATAAACAATCTTAACTTGTTATTTGTCTTAGCATTGGATAATAACCATATCATTGTTGCATAGGTGCATATTCTTAAATTAACCAAAGAGTCTCCATGGGAACGAATTTGATCTAAATCTTATACTACTTGCGAACGTGTATACTTGCTTGTATTATTAGCGCGTGTTAACGTCCTAACAAGTTTTTGGCGCCGCTGCCGGGGACTCGGTGTTAATTTTTAGTTTATGTGCTCGTCATCAGTGGTCGTTAAAGTAAACTGACTCGGACTCTTTTACTTTCATGGTTTACTTATTGTGTTTCAGGTACTCATTATAATGGGAGATCCAGCAACACGAACGAAAGCCTTGATGGATTTTTCTTAACCCAAGATCAATGACATTCAATCTAGCATTGTCAGGTCCATTTATCACAACTAATACCTTTGAGATCAAGCCTGGCATAATTCAGAGGGTACAAAATTTAGTTTAGTTTGGGGGTGCTCAAACGAAATATCCCAATACGCATATTAGAGATTTCATTGAGATCTGTGACACCTTCAAGTTCAACGGTGTGTTCGAGGATGCGGTGAAACTGAGAATGTTCCCATTCTCTCTGGGGGAGAAGGCTAAGAGCTGGTTACACTCTCTACCAGCTGGTTCGATTACTACTTGGGAAGATCTTGCTCAAAAGTTTCTCACTAAATACTTTCCTATGGCAAAGACATCTGCAATCAGGAATGCTATTACTCAATTTGCGTAGCAATCGGGAAAAACTCTATGTGAAGCTTGGGAACGATACAATGAGATGCTTAGGAAGTTTCTTCATCATGGCATGCCTGATTGGATGATCATCAATTGCTTCTATAACTATTTGGGAGCACAGTCTAGACCCATGCTTGATGTAGCATCAGGTGGAGCATTATGGGCAAAGAGCTATGAGGAAGCTTATGGTCTAATTGAACTATTGCTTTTAATGAATATCAATATCCAGCCCATAGATTGCCACAGGGTAAGGTAGTAGGAGTTCTTGAAGTCGATACAGCTAACACTATCACTGCTCAACTAAAGGCATTGTCTATGAAGATCGATTCTCTGGTTAACTATGGTGTTAATCAGATAACCAGAGCTTGTGAGCTGTGTACAAGTTCGCATGCGATGGAGCAATGCGCTATATCTAGTGAATCAGCTCAGTTTGTGAGCAACTTTCAGAGATCACAGCAACCAGTTCCAGACACTTATCATCCTAACAACTGGAATCACCCTAACTTCAGCTGGAGCAATAAGCAGAATGCGATGTAACAACCTTATCAACAGTTTGGAAACAAGCAATTCAATTCTCCTGGTTTTCGGAAATAATTCATACCAATACAACAACTCCAACTTCAACAACACACTCATAGAGGTGCAGGTCTATCTTTGACTGGAAAATCTGAATTGGAGAAGTTGCGACTTATGAGCAAAAACTAGGCTCTTATATGCCAAAGCCAGGCTGTTTCTATCAAGACTCTGGAGAACCAAATAGGGAAAATTGCTAATGCCTTATTGAATCGAGCAGCAGGAACGCTTCCTAGTGATACAGAAGCCAATCCAGGTAAGAAGGAAGTTGAAGAACAGGTTAAGGCCATCACCTTGAGGTCTGGAAAGGTCGCAAGCCCTCAAATTCAGCAAGACGAAGAGCCTGGAAAATCTCAAGTTTCAGAAAATGCAGTTATGGCTGAAAAAATGGTGCAGAAGGATGTCGAGGTGGAATCAAGGAAGAAAACTGTGGAACACACTCCTCCTGAGGGTAATACAGGGGAGAAACAGGTCTATCCTCCACCTCTTTTTCCTAAGAGGCTGTAGAAGCAGAAGTTGGATAAGCAATTTGCTAAGTTTCTAGAGGTGTTCAAGAAAATTCATATCAATATACCTTTCACTGAAGCTCTTAAACAGATGCCTAGCTCTGCAAGGTTTATGAAAGGTATTCTCTCTCAGAAATTGAAGCTTGATGACTTAGAGACTGTTGCTCTAACGGAGGAATACAGTGTTGTGCTGCAACAGAAGTTACCTCCGAAGCTTAAAGATCCTGGAAGCTTTACTATTCCTTGCACCATCGAAAACTTGTCTTTTGACAAGTGTTTATGTGACTTGGGAGCTAGCATCAATCTGATGCCCTTGTCTATCTTCAAGAAGCTTGGTCTGCCTGATCCGAAACCGACATACATGTCATTGCAACTAGCTGATCATTCCATCACATATCCGTGAGGAATAATGGAGGATGTCTTGGTTAAGGTGGACAAACTCATCTTCCCTGCTAATTTTATAATTCTGGAATTTGAGGTAGATAAGAAGATTCCCATAATCTTGGGAAGACCATTCTTGGCTACAGGCTGAACTATGATCGATGTGCAAAAATGAGAGCTTACGATGAAGGTTCAAGATCAGAAGGTCACTTTTCATATGTTCAAGGCAATAAAGTTACCCACAGCTAAAGAGGAGTGCTTTAAAGTAGAGTGCGTCGACTCTGTAGTGTATTCAGAACTTGAGCAATTGCCAAAGTCAGATACCCTAAAGAGATTTTTATTAGGGGAATCCGTTATTGAAAAGGAAGAAGGAGCAGAGCAACTACAGTATTTGAATGCTCCTCCATGGAATAGGAAGTTGGATATGCCATTTGATTCTCTTAGATTAATAGAGCTGAAACTTTTTCAGGAGCATTTTCAACTGTCTATTGAAGAAGCTCCCACACTTGAGCTCAACCGACTTCCAGATCACTTGAGTTATTCATTCTTAGGTGCACCCCATGATAAAGGGTTGGGATATATTTTTGATGATGTATAGAGTGGTTGGACGGATCTTCCCATGCCTACAGAGGGTTCTTCTCATGTGTAGCAGGTAGTTGATAAGAATGGTGTTGGTGATAAGCAGTACAGGCGAGTGACTAGGCGTATGGAGGCCATGCACGACATTCACCGTTATTTTGCTACAGATTTGACACAGGCTTTGGGCACTACTTTCTGAGCCACTAGTGTCGAGGTTGATTGGCCACCTGATCCTCCAACCGAGGAGAGTGATCTTTCCGACAACTAGGTACGCCTTAAATCCTTATTATTACCTTCAACGAGGATATTGAAAATTTTAAGTTTGGGGGTGATAATGTAAGTATTAGTTTGTTTGTGTCCATATAATTTATATAGATTCATGTTACATATAGTTGTATTTCATTCGTAGTGTTGCATGATTGTTCATATAGGACATATTTGTTTTTTTATGTGATTTCATATAGTTGCATTTGCATGCATATTTAGCATGATCCCTTAAGATGAACTATGTTATTTGATAAGTTGATGTTGATTTGATTGTGGTGATGACGAATAGAGGGATGTTTAAGTCTTAAAAAAATTGATTTGCATGCGAGAAGAAAATTTTTCACAAAGTCTTATAGGATTGCTTTTGATATATATCATAATTATGTTTGTTTATTAGTTGAGATTTAATCACTGGTTTATATTTATAATTATTCTATTCTCGTAATGACAAAAGAACACTGAATTTTTAAACTAGAAAAAAGCTTGGATTTTATTGCTAGTTGTTGTAAGGCTAGGCGTCAAATGGCTAGTAGCCGGCTCATATTTTTATGTGTAGTCTAGGGTTGAATAAGATTGAGCGAAACACACTCATTCTGAAATTGATGGAAAAAAAGAAAAAAAATAAGAGAAAAAAAGAAAAAAAGGTATGTGTTTATGCATAATTGATCAAGAGTGAGCTCTTTAATACTCGAGTTATTAAGTTCTTAGGGGACTTTGTGCCTAGTGACCTAAGGCTTTCCATAGTCTAGGATCCGCTAACTTAACGCTCGTTATATGGGTGTTATTGTATAAGTCTTTTGGGACCTCATTCATTGCACGGTCAAGTAAGCATCTTTGTTATGTGTTCAATAATAGCATGAATCCTTGTGTAACTCTTGTAGAAAGGAGGTGTCGTGAGTCATTATGCGTTTAACGTCTATTCTAGTTATAAAATCGTGATTGTTTTGATAAAAGATATGTTAAGGTTATTGATCTATTATCGAGAGTATATCTGTTAAGCATCCCACACACGTACGTTTCTTGTTTCTGAGTTGGTTTGTGGGATTTATTCGAGCTCTGTTTTGAGTGATTATATTCTTAGAGACATTGGCTTATTCATTTGGTTATGGTTATTCTGAGGAGATCGATTGCATTATCATTTAGTTGCATTCACGTAGTTGCATTCATGCATTAGGTTTTTTTCATAGATTTGAGTCTGTTTATGCTTGAGGACAAGCATCGATTCAAGTTTGGGGGTGTGATAAGTGGATTTTATATCTACTTGGAACGCTTCATTACAGGCTTAAGTTGGTGTTTTGGACTCAAATTTTTGGTATTTTTGATATGTTTTTGTGTTATTGCATTCCAGACATTAGTTAAATGAAGAAAGGAGCTTTTCAAAAACATATGATGAAAAGAGTTCAGAATTGGAATCTTAGGCCATTCTCAAGTTGTAGAAAATCTCGTTAGGTTCGCGTGGGCAGTCGAATTGCCTAATTCTGACGAGCAGAACTCAAGATACGGCCAACAGAAGAATTGTCAGAATTTTTCCAGAATGTCAGCACAGCCGCGCCAGAGTCAGCGCACCCGCACCGCTGAAAACACTATTCCAGCGCGTCCGCGCCCTGTAGCAGCGTGCCCGCGCCCAGTTTCTGCACCAGAATCCTGATTTTAGTCAAAATTGAAGATTTTGAGAGTTCTGGTCATCCTGGAGCCTATATATATCAATAAAAAGACGTTTTCAACAATAAGGAGACCTGTGAGAGCAATAAGAAGACCTGGACAGCACAAGATCACTACGGAGAAGAAGACTTTTATTTTCTTTGATTTAGGTGATACTTGGATGCTCGTTTTCAATTTATCTTTGAACCCTAGTACTCTTATATTGTTTATTATCATGCTTTTATTGGAACCCATGGTGATGATGAGTTCGATTATGAACTAATTGTTATCGTGGGTTTCTAGCAGATTTATTTATGGATTTCTTTAGTTAAATTGTTTCGATACCTTAGTGTGTGGTGATTGTATGATAACCTAGTATTGGTTGTGTTTATTCGTCTTATGTGCGTAGCTAACATATAAGATAGCGTGTTAATCTCTATTGAAGCGAGAGTGAATATAGAGGTTTAGAACTTGCCATGCTAGCATATGTTCATGTGTTATTGTTATGCATGATTCGTACGTAATTTTAACCATCTTACTTGCCCTATGTAATCATGATAAATAACTTGCACATTAAACCGTTATGTTTTCAATTCTTATAGACATATAAGGACTAAGCATAATTGGTGTCTATTTAACTTCTATCTCTTTTTTGGATGTTTGGTAGTAGGGTATTCGTACAATGAAAGTTGGCATTTACTAGTTTCGTGTTATATGATTAGTGTCATCTCCATTACATGCTAAAGTTAAGAACAAAAAGGCTATTAAATGAAGTATTTAATGAAGTTAGGATCCCATTTTTGCCATATATATTAATTAAACCATTCTTGTTCTCTTAGTTATACTTATTAGTTTAATTATTAGTTATAAACAATCTCAACTTGTTATTTGTCTTAGCATTGGATAATAACCATATCATTGTTGCATAGGTGCATATTCTTAAATTAACCAAAGAGTCTTTGTGGGATCGAATTTGATCTAAATCTTATACTACTTGCGAACGCGTATACTTGCGTATATTATTAGCGCGTGTTAACATCCTAACACCAGGGCTGAAGGTTCAAATCTAGCCTTGTAAAGTTGATCCACTTTGACCTTTGTGTCATTAGTAATTTAATTATGGATCACTTCATGTAGAGCTTTGAAAGATTCCCTTAGCTTGACCATATTTTCTTCTACAGGAGTGAGTGAGAGAGTTTGTAGTCTTCTGAGAATCTGTTGAACTTGGTCTTGATGTCTTGAAATATTGGCATCAACTCATCAATCCTGTCATTGAACATCTTCTTTACTTCATTCTGATGCTTAATAAGATTTGTTATCCATGGCTCTTCCAACATGGTGAAAGGCCTTCAATTGAGCTTTAAACACCTCTGTCACAACATCATAAACCTCGTGAGGAGTGAGAACTTTAGCATTACTACTTAAAATTGTGACATATTCCTCCCTGAATTTTGTTAAGGCCTCCTCCATGGTTGTTGTGAAATCCCTAGAGAGCCATGTATCCATATTACCATCTACTTCATCTGCAATTTTTTCCTGTTTCTCCTTGACATCCTCCTTGTATAAAAGCAATATGGCTTGGTAGTCTTTGTTGGACATATCTGTAGTAAGGAGTTGTTGGGAAATATTGGCTAGGCCTGCAAGCTGCTCAACCAAAAATTCTTCAACTATAGTAGGTTGGGCTTGAGCATCTTGCAGCCTATGAGAAATAAGGTGGGAAGGTTGTGGTGTAGAGTGTGAGGTGGATGGGATGTCTGTTTGGTTTGAGGTGAAGGGTGTTGTGGTAGTAGGTAACCCTATGACTGGAGTCACAGTTGAACTCATAGTTGGAACTGTAGTTTTGATATTGTGTTGTTTACCAATTATGGGAACGTCCATTTAAATTGGAGGGGATTTAACTAGGTTAATATCATGTACCATGGACTCAAACCCTTGTTCTTCTTGCAAAAAACAGACACTTGAATGTGCTATACTTGCCTCCCCAATAGTTGGATCATTAGAAATTGGAATCCCAACTTCAATTGATAAAGCAATTTCAGCCAGGGTTTTGAGGGGAGTTGTCCCTACCCGAGGAACCTCCAATTGAATTGGAGAGGATTTAGATAGCTCCCATTCATGAATATTACCCTCAAACCTTTCAATCTATGAAGATTGATTTGCACATGAAGGTGCATTTGGTACCATCATAGGGTCTTCAGTAAAAACTGATAAAACCCTTGTGTTTTTATTAATGTAGCCTTTTATCAACCAAATATGGTTCCTAGGTGGTGATCATAGTTTCTTGAACCGTGTCACTTGATGTTGGCAACACTTGAGAAGTATATTCAAGTGTTTCATTACAAGTAGAAGAAATTTGAGATATGAGATTAGAGATTTAAAAATTGAGTGTTTGCAGCTTCCCCTGAATACATGAGGGAGCTTCAAATGATGTGCTCTCAATGTGTGTGTCATCCTTATTTCTTCTGTCATCAACTTGAGAGTTCAAATTATGGTGCACACTCTGTACAGGATGCATTAGGGAGAGTGCTTTGTTCAATAGAGACACCTTATTGAGAATTTGCCCCCAGAATCTGTTTAAGTCCCACTATTACAACTGTATCTTGTTGGGAAGATGCAGAGGTGGCTAATTGAGTGGCCCACTCAGTTTTCTTGGTCTTGTTTGGTTTTTTGACCAGGTGAGACTCAGGTTCTCTTTGCTCCTCGCCACTCTCAGTAATTACTGTTAAGGGTGCATTCTTTCTCTTCTTTTTACTCACTCCACCCTTTTGAGAGGATGAAGTGGTTGGTTTCCCAGCTTCCATTCGTAATGAAGAAAGGGTCTCAGTTGTGGAAGGCCCCTATTGGTGTTCCTGTGTTTGTACTTCCACAAGCACATGAGCTATAATTGTGCTAAGTGTGACCTTAGACCTCATGTCAGGCATAGGGTAATGGTAAGTCATGAATCTTTCTAACATGAAGTTAGTGATTCTCAGACTTACAGGTACCTTATTCTTTGTAATTAGTGAACCAAATTATATTTTGGACACTTGTTTACAATTGACTATTTTGGTTCTATTAATACCATTAAGTACATGCATGTCTTGAACTTTATGATTTAAAGTAGACATAATAAATCTAGGAAAGAAAATTTCCTTACCTCTTGTGGCCAAAAGTATTGTGAGCCTTGTATTGACTTCTTCCAGGATCAATAGCCCCACATTAATGTGCCTGTTATGAGCCATAGTGAACACCAGCTTTTGAATCACACTGGATATATTGTCATACCCAGTCTTCCTGTAGGTAAAGGATCTCACTATGGAATCAAATATGAATGACCATTCCCTCTGATGAGTGGATTTAATATCTACTTGAAACACTTTATTACAAGATTAAGTTGGTGTTTTGGACTCAAGTTGTTGGTATTTTTGATGTGTTTTTGTGTTTGTGCATTTCAGGTATCAGTTAAATAAAGAAAGAAGCTTTTTAAAGAAATATTCTGAAAAGAGATCAGAATTTTAAGCCTAGGACATTCTCAAGTTATATAGAATCTCGTTAGCTTCACGTGGACAGTTGAATCGCCTAATTCTGACGAGCAGAACTCAAGATACGACCAAAAGAAGAAATGTCAGAATTTTTCCAAAATGTCGGGGCGGCTACGGAGAAGAAGCCTTTTATTTTCTTTGATTTAGGCGATACTTGGATGCTTGTTTTCAATTTGTCTTTGAACCCTAGTACTCTTATATTTATATTATCATGCTTTCATTAGAACCCATGGTGATGATGAGTTTGATTATGAACTAATCATTATCGTGGGGTTCTAGCGGATTTATTTATGGATTTCTTCAGTTAAATTATTTCGATGCCTTAGTGTGTAGTGATTGTATGATAGCCTAGTATTGGTTGTGCTTATTCGTCTTATGTGCGTAGCTAACATATAAGATAGCGAGTTAATCTCTATTGAAGCGACAGTGAATATAGAGATTTAGAACATGCCATGCTAGCATAGGTTCATGTATGTGTTATATATGATTAGTAGGTAAATTTAACCATCTTACTTGCCCTATCTAATCAAGATAGATAACTTGCGCATTAAACCATTATGTTTTCAATTCATATAGACATAAAAGGACTAAGCATAATTGTTGTTTATTCAACTTCTATCTTTTTTTTGGATGCTTGGTAGTAGGGTATTCGTACAACGAAAGTTGGCGTTTACTAGTTTCATGTTATTTGATTAGTGTCATCACCATTACATGCTAAGGTTAAGAACAAAAAGGCTATTGAATGAAGTATTTAATGAAGTTAGGATCCCATGTTTGTCATATATATTAATTCAACCATTCTTGTTCTCTTAGTTATAATTATTAGTTTAATTCTTAGTTATAAACAATCTCAACTTGTTATTTCTCTTAGCATTGGATAATAACCATATCATTGTTGCATAGGTGCATATTCTTAAATTAACCAAAGAGTCTCTGTGGGAACGAATTTGATCTAAATCTTATACCACTTACGAACGCGTAAACTTGCGTATATTATTAGCGCGTGTTAACGTCCTAACAAGTTTTTGGCGCCGATATAACGACTCGCGTATTTTCATATTATCTAAATGTGTAATTATGGAGCTATTAAATAAATAGAATATGTGTATGGGATCTGTCAGCCATGTATTATTTCATTATTAGTTATGTGTGGTGAGGGGTTACGAGGATTATTTGTATAATTGTTTGTTGAGCTGTATTGTCTTGTTGTTACTTATAAAAGTGGTTTTAGGGAAGATTTATTTGCTTAAATATTTGGAATGTCTCTAAAATTGTTTTTATGATTTTATAATTACAATAATTATTTTTGGGATTAATCTCACTCGCGCGTCGATTCGTTTAATTGATTAAAAGCGGGTATAAGTTGTGTTTCAAAAACTATTTTAAAATTAGGAAACTTATGTTTTTATTTACTTCGGGATATTTCTAACATTTTAAGACTATTTTCATGATTTTTAGAATCTATTTTAAGTGCAGCTTAGTTCGTAAATTATAAATTGCGGGCCTGATTCGTGATTCAGAAATGATTTAAAATTTTTGGAACTTTCATATTATTGTTTAGATTATTATTTCGATTTTTTTTAAAACTATTCTGATGATTTGTCAGGATATTGTGGCCCGTAAATTGCTCGTCAATTGTGTAATTTCGAGTCAAAAGTCAGCTCTCGGGTATTTTGTTGCAAGGTGCAGCAATTTATAATAATAAGAAAACTAGAAAATAAAAATGGATAATCACAATCATCCTTATCTTCCACTTTTAATCACTGATTTCTCATTACTCCTCATCTCTCTCGATTCTCCCTTCTCTCTCTATCAATTTCTTTTCTCCTCCTTCTTTCCCCTTCCCCACTACTATGCTTCTTCCCTGGTAATCTCCGGCCACCGCTGTTTCCGCCGTTGCCGCTTTCCGGAGAGGCGACTATGGTACGGTGACGTGCTGGTCGTGTATGCAAGCGTGTGTGTGTGGTCTGTTGTGTGAGTTGGTTGCTGTGCAGCCTCCGTTTTGGCTATTCCTACATTTTCTGGCCATATGTACCTTTCCGGTAAGCTGTCGCCTGCTCCGGTGGGCTTGGTGGCCTCAGTTTCGCTTCTGTTTTCTGCATATATATACATATATTTTATAGATGTGTGTATTGTGCTCGTAATTGTTGTGCTGCTCCGGCTGTTCTGTGGCCGTTTCCTTTTCGCTCTGTTGTGCATTTATGCGCGTTTGTGCAAGTGTTGGTCGTGTTTGTGTATGTGGTTTTGTTCTGTTTTTGGCCAGTAATTTGAAACCTGTGTTGGGATCTTTGATTAATTCAATGACTGCTTCTGGGATTTCTTGAATTATAATTTCTAATTTTTGAATTATTTCAAAAATTTTCAATCGGCAAAATTCGCATCGGAAACCCGAAATAATCGGGTACCTGTGAATTTTTACCGCCGTTAGCGATGAGCCTTGGCGAGCCGACGGTGGGCCGTGATGATTATTCTAAGTCCTATAAATATTAAAATAAAAATAATATTATTTTATATAATTAGTACGAAGAGTAATTAACAGGTGTAATAATTTAGTCGATAATTGTGTGAACTAATTTGGATTTTAATTGTTGGGATGTGATTGAGTTGATGTTGAATTGTGATTGGGTTTTGGTGTTGATATGATATCGACCGACAGTCCGATAAATAAAGGAGGTGCTGCCCAAATTTCAAGAAATTACTATTTTGGAAATTCGGGAACATATCCTATAATTACCGGAATTACCAATCGATTCATTTATTTGTATTATTATATACGAATCGCTTTATAAATATAAATCCTGAAACGGAGTTACTAGTCAAACGTATATATATACATAATCATAAATAAGTATGTTGCGAAGCCTACTGGTGTGTTATGATAAAATATTTTGCAAAGGATATGACAACCCTATTCTCCGAAATAATGTATATGTATGTATTTGTCTAAATCGAATACTAATCTGAGCTTTGAGTACATGGACCTTATCTGTTATGTGTATTATGGTAATGCAAATACCTACGAGTCAGAAACTATTATCGTTTGGGTAGAAGGGTTGTCGAGGATATGTCAAGCATAACTGGTTGTCTAACATTAGGTAGTTCGACTCTGTAGGTGTTAGTCGAAGGACTCGAGAATTAACGTTGGACTAAAGATAACCTAGTGATCAGTCGTCAAGCGCAGTGAGGTTCCAAGCGAAGGACCTGAGCGTTGAAGTCGGATCCAGGATAGTCTGCTAATTAGATCATAAGCCGAACGTCCGAGTCAATCGAAAATCAGGCAGTGAGAGTCATAAAGCTCTACAAGGCAAGTACCCCTGACCATTCTTTATGGTTCAGTACGTATGAATAGCTAAATGTTTTATTTTCATAATGGAACATAAACTTTTTAAGTTACGTATCCCCTATAGTTATAAATCACTGTTTTCAAATTGTTTTGGAGAAAAGTAACTTCGAAAGGTACCTATCTCGTATGAAATGATTTACGAAATGGATTTTATATGTGTGCTAGCAAAACGAATGATTTTGAAAATGAGATAGGTACATGTATTTTGGAAACTGGATAAAACGGTCAGATATGGGATACATTGGGGCCAGGGGCCTATTGAGGGGGCATAAGAGGCTAATTCGGTTGCGCACAAATTATAATCGATTAGTCCAGCAGGTCAGAGACCTAGCTAGTCTCTGAGTTCCGGAACAGGTATATGGGATGGCAGTTGGAGCCGTCTGGTGTTGATAGCCTGATCAGCTATCTTCATATATCCACTACGTATCTGATTTGGCTTTGTGGTTCCCGTAACAGAACAAGTGATTTATACAGTGGATTTGGAAATAAAAATAACATGCTAAAAATGGACTCGGGTATTTATACACAGCACACTACTGATGTTATTGTTTTACAGAGCATGCTAGTTTTGATATCCAGTTTATACATATTTTACTTGTTTTCTAGCAAGTTATGAATTCTGTTCCAATAACTGCTTTACTTTAATCATTTTTACTTGTTATTCATATAGTGGTATTGCTGAGCAATTGATTGCTCACCCTTGCAGAATGTTTTTATATATGTATTGTAGATGACTAGGAGATTCCTTCGTGATAGTTAGGGCAGAGTTCTAGTTCCTTCGGTGCCAGGCTCCTCTGAGGTAGTTGCGTTCAGACCAGATAAGGTCTGTTGAGTTGCTGCATTAAATTAGTGGTCAGGATTATGTAAGGTAGTTTGGGTTGTGTTAGTTGTGTAACCTAAATCGTACTTAAACCTGGAAAAAGGTCTTGGTAAAGGGGTCGTGGATATGTATAATTATTGATTTGGATTATATTCTGTTGATTATTATTGATGTTGGTGATGTCAACTCCTGACCCCGGGGTTGAGGCCGTCACAGTTGGTATCAGAGCTACAGGTTTGAGTCCCTGATTTAGGTTAGGAATAGAGTCCAAAGAGTACAGGAGGGTTTATATATAGATGTGAGTCGGCAATTCAGTCAGAGGAGCGAGTCTATGAGTTTAGTCAAGGGTTTCGGAAACGTAATCCTGACGTCTGTTGAGGATTGGATGGAACTTCCCTAACCTAGGGTACGCTTTTTTTTTCGTATATGTATTATTGTCAATGCTGATAGAGGTTTAAATATCCCTCTTGAGAAAACGAGTCTGATCGCGAGAGTTCAGTGTCTGAGCGGACCTTGATGTGTCAGTTGAAGAGACACCGACGTTATTCCTCAATATCGCATTTCCTATGTTAAGGAGTGTTGCTGGATCAAGTGTGCGACATCGGTGAGTTTAGATGGAATAAAAATAATCATTGGCTGCTATGACAACCCAGTTTCATAATGAATGCGGATCAGAACGGGAAGTGGTATCTTTGAACCCTTATACTTCTTTCTTGAAATGTATTTTGTTTTAAGAGTCATTATTTCTTATCCTATAAGTTGCTTACTTTTCCTATGAGAAAGTTGAGAACTCGGAGTAAGTCACTTAGGGTTCTGTTGTTTCAATTATAAATCAGATTTTCTCCCTCTTTATATGTAAATCTCTATTTAAACATTGTTTTTTTTTCTCGGAGATTCCATCGGTTGATTGGGGCAAATAATGCATATGAGTTGACCATTTGTCTGTGTGACAAAAAGGGTCTAGTGGGACGCCACCGAAGTATGTGTTGTGAGCTATGCGGTACTAAGACTAGCCATCTTATGTACTTGTATGGTTGCTCTCAGTCATACCTACATCTTCTTCACTATTTCTTCTTATTTGATTTTCTTTATTTTGGAATTTCATTTGGTATTTCATGATAATAAATTCCTTCAGAGATCTCTGCGATTAGACAACTTTGATTATTGGAAGTAGATGAAAGTTGACTGTCAGGAAGAATGGAAGACCTATATAAGGATGTTATTTAAAAATAATGGTAGTAGCAAGGGTTCATGATCTAATAATGGAGTTATAGCCTCAGAAAAAGGAAATCCAGTGACCGATGAATCACTTGAGGGTGATAAGAAATCATCCTTAGAGGAATGGTTGGCTGAAATTTGGACTATGGTGCCTAGAAGAGTCCAGCGTTCCTTAAGTTGACCGGATTTACCATCTTGTTCTATGTAATTGGTGGTTGATATAGCCAGATAAGTCTCGTAGTATGTCAGATTGGTGTTAATGTGGTAATAGAGCAGTGACGGGAAGTTGGTCAGCTGCGATTGTATTGAGGAGCTATGCTATGGTATTCAGTTTCTTTGTATTTTAGTTTCCTGAACTGTTGTTGATCCTGCTACTGTCATTGTTGCTATGATTACTAGTTCTATTAATCTAAATTTCTTTTGTAAATGGACCCCGATATTAAGGACATGGGTATTTTATTGGGCAGCATTTTCATGATACAGGTGTACCATTTAAACAGTGATATCTTTTGTCAAATATTTTCTTATGTTTTGAATAAAACTCATTTATATATCTCAGGAAGATGCCACCTTAGAAAGCTACCTAGTCAAAAGAAAATAGTAGTAGTTTTGCGGAGGGTCCAACTATAAATGAAATTCTAGATTTGTTGCGCCAGCAGCAGTAACAATAATTGCGGTTAATCCAACAGGTTCAACAACGGTAACTACTGTTGCAGTAGCAACAGTAAGGAGTGAAACAAAGTACTAGTTTTAAATCTTTCTAGAGTGTTAAACCTCCTGAGTCTCAAGGTGAACCTAAACCAGTAGCTGTTGGACCATGGTTAAAAGAAATGGAGGAAGTTTTCAATCTCGTTCAAGTAAGTGATAATCTTAAGACTGATTATGCAAGCTATTTCTTGAAATAAAGCAAATTATTGGTGGGAGTCAACCAGAGTGTTAGAAGGAGAAGGCCCTGTTCCATGGGCTAGGTTTACTGAGTTGTTTTTGAAAAAGTATTTCCCAGATTGTGTGTCGAGTCAAATGGAAATTGAGTTTCTAGAACTGAAACAAGGTGAAAGAAGTGTGTTGGAGTATGAGGCTAGAGTTACAGAATTGGCCTGATTAGTTCCTAAGTATGTAAGCACGGGGATTCAAAAAGTAAGGATGTTCCAACAAGGGTGGAAGCCTGAAATTCGCAAAGGAGTTGTGGCATTGTAACTCAATACATACTCCTCTATGGTTCAGGCAGCCCTGGTAATGGAAAGTGACCAGAAGTTGACTGTTAAGGACGAAAGTAATAAGAAAAGGAAGTCATAAGGTGTTAAGGACAAAGCAGACCAAGGAGAATACATTCAAGGATTTGAGAATTGGTTTGGCCGGAACAGGAGTAAGAGATTCCAGAGATAGAGTTTATTTCAGGCTAGATCTAGTGCTACTTCAATTGCTTCCACTCCAGCCCAATCAGTCAAGTGAGCAGTGGATTGCAAATCATGTGACAGAAGATGCAGTGGTGCGTGCAAAAAGAATGTGCAATGTTTCAAGTGTGGACATAAGGGTCATTATGCATCAGAATGTAATTCAGAAAATCCTGGAGTTATTTATCATATTTATGGAAATAGTGGGCATATTGCAAGGAGTTGTAGAACGGTTATTCAAGATACTAAATCCCAAGGGCCAACATCCAGCTCAGCTAGAGATAGAACTTTCAAAAGAACCAAGAAATCAAGCGTTTAGAAGTTGGACGTAGTTGCAGTTGATCTGGCACCCTCCAAGCTAGAGGGGTTTGATGTGATTTTATGATTGAGTTGGTTGTCCTGTATTATGGCACGGAGTGGTTTTAGAAGAAGCGAAGTGTAAAGTGTACATAAGCCAATAGTAAGGTAAGTTTCTGGATGCAGAAGCAATATAAGAAATTCTTCCAATTATGCGAGAAAAGAAGTAATAAGCTAAGGATATAAGGTAGATCCACCATCTGTAAAGATATAAAGAAGAGAATATTTAAGCTGGGGAAATTTTGGGTAGTATATAAATGCCCTGGAGTCTCTGGAGGCCAGTGGAACGAAATAATTAGTTTGATAATAGTAAAAGTTATTAGAAAGGGAAGTGAGCATACCAGATATAGTTCTCTGGGGGTGCACCAGTGATGTTGTTGGGAAAGAGGAATGAAATTATGAGACTGTGTACTGATTATTAGGAGTTTAACAAAATGACGAATAAGAATAAGTAACCTCTATAAAGAATTGATTACTTATGTGACCTAATTCAAGGAGTGTGTGATTTCTACGGGATTGACTTAAGACACATCCTGAGGACATGTCAAAGATTGCGATTAGGATGAGTTATGAGCATTGCAAGTTCTGGTGATATTATGTAGAGTAATAAGTGCATCAGTTGTCTAAGGAATCAAGGAACATGGTGTATAAGGATTACTTGGATAAGAAAATTATATTTATTGATAACATCCTCAACTATCTAAGGATTAAGAAAGTCTGTGTAGAATGCCCAAGGATTTCCCTACAAAGATTAGAAGGGAATCAATTATACGTTAAGAACTATCGGAGTTGAAGTTGAGTATCTGAAGGTGATAAGAAGTGAGTATATGAGATTATTTTCCAGCCTTAACTGATGGAAAGGAGTAGGAGGTGTTCGAATGTTTGGAAACTAAGTTGAAAATGAGCACCGCCTATCATCCGTAGACGAAGGGTCAAAGTGAAAAGATGACTCAGATAATACAAGATATGTTGAGAGTATATATTCTGGATCTAAAAAGGAAACTGAGGTAATCATCTACCATTGATTGAGCTTTTCTATATTAATAGTTACCATGCTACTAAGGGAATGCTACCTTGCGAAGCGTTGTATGGACATAAGTGCGGGTCCCCGCACTAGTGAGAGAAAGTGGGAGTAAAGATGTTGTTAGGTTCTGAGTTAATTCAGCATACCGAGTACGTAGTGATGTTGACTTGGAAAAGAGTTGAAGCAGCCCGGGATAGACAAAGAAAGAAAATAGACTTGCATTAAAAGAGTAGGGATATAGAAATAGAATCATTGGTGTTGACAAAAATTTCACCCTGGAAGAGATTGGCTAGGTTTGATTAGAGGGGACAAGTTGAGTCCTAAACGTATTGAACTGTTCAAGGTATAAAGAAATATAGGTATGTTGCCTATGAGTTGGTGTTACCGCCGTAGTTGCAGTATATATATAATGTGTTTTATGTGTCAATGTTAAAGTGATATGTTTCTGATTTGAATCGAGCCGTTAATTAGGAGCCAATGGGCTCTTATCCAAATTTATTCTGCGTGAAATGACCAATCCAAATCCTAGATCGTTAAGAGCGAGTTCTTAGAAATGAGTGTATATCCCTAACAAGTATGCTTTGAATAAATCCTCGAGTAGAAGAGTCCACTTGAGAGTTAGACTCAGATATGCTTGACAAATATCCTCACTTATTAGTTAAGTCAGATTCTGAGGACAGAATCTTTTTAAGGGGGAAAGGATATAACGACTCGCGTATTTTCATATTATCTAAATGTGTAATTATGGAGCTATTAAATAAATAAAATATATGTATGGGTTCTGTCAGCCATGTGTTATTTCATTATTAGTTATGTGTGTTGATGGGTTACGAGGATTAATTGTATAATTGTTTGTTGAGCTGTATTGTCTTGTTGTTACTTGTAAAAGTGGTTTTAGGGCAGATTTATTTGCATAAATATTTGGAATGTCTCTAAAATTATTTTTATGATTTTATAATTATAATAATTATTTTTGGGATTAATCTCACCCGTGCGTCGATTCGTTTAATTGATTAAAAGCGGGTATAAGTTGTGTTTCAAAAACTGTTTTAAAATTAGGAAACTTAAGTTTTTATTTACTTCGGGATATTTCTAACATTCTAAGACTATTTTTGTGATTTTTAGAATCTGTTTTAAGTGCAGCTCGGTTCGTAAATTATAAATTGCGGGCCTGATGCGTGATTCAGAAATGATTTAAAATTTTTGGAACTTTCATTTTATTGTTTATATTATTATTTTGATTTTTTTTAAAACTATTATGATGATTTGTCAGGATATTGTGCCCCGTAAATTGCTCATCAATTGTGTAATTTCGAGTCAAAAGTCAGCTCTCAGGTATTTTGTTGCAAGGTGCAGCAATTTATAATAATAAGAAAACTAGAAAATAAAAAGAGATTATCACAATCATCCTTATCTTCCACTTTTAATCACTGATTTCTCATTACTCCTCCTCATCTCTCTCGATTCTCCCTTCTCTCTCTATCAATTTCTTTTCTCTTCCTTCTTTCCCCTTCCCCGCTACTATGCTTCTTCCCTGGTAATCTCCGGCCACCACTGTTGCCGCCGTTGCCGTTTTTCGGAGAGGCGACTGTGGCACGGTGACGTGGTGGTTGTGTATGTAAGCGTGTGTGTTGTCTGTTGTGTGTGTTGGTTGCTGTGCAGCCTCCGTTTTGGCTATTCCTACGTTTTCCAGCCATCTGTACCTTTTCGGTAAGCTGCCGCCTGCTCCGGTGGGCTTGGTGGCCTCAGTTTCGCTTCTGTTTTCTGCATATATATACATATATTTTATAGATGTATGTATTGTGCTCGTAATTGTTGTGCTGCTGCGGCTGTTCTGTGGCCGTTTCCTTTTGGCTCTGTTGTGCATTTATGCGCGTTTGTGCAAGTGTTGGTCGTGTTTGTGTGTGTGGTTTTGTTCTTTTTTCGGCCAGTAATTTGAAACCTGTGTTGGGATCTTTGTTTAATTCAATGAATGCTTCTGTGATTTCTTGAATTATAATTTTTAATTTTCGAATTATTTCAAAAAATTTCAATCGGCAAAATTCGCATCGGAAACCCGAAATAATCGGGTACCTGTGAATTTTTGCCGCCGTTAGCGATGAGCCTCGGCGAGCCGACGGTGGGCCGTGATGATTATTCTGAGTCCTATAAATATTAAAATAAAAATATATTATTTCATATAATGAGTACGAAGAGTAATTAACAGTTGTAATGACTTAGTCGATAATTGTGTGAACTAATTTGGATTGTAATCGTTGGGATGTGATTGAGTTGATGTTGAATTGTGATTGGGTTTTGGTGTCGATATGATATCGACTGGCAGTCCAATAAATAAAGGAGGTGCTGCCCAAATTTCGAGAAATTACTATTTTGGAAATTCGGGAACATATCCTATAATTACCGAAATTACCAATCGATTCATTTATTTGTATTATTATATACGAATCGCTTTATAAATATAAATCCTGAAACAGAGTTACTAGTCGAACGTATATATATACATAATTATAGGTAAGTATATTTCGAAGCCTACTAGTGTGTTATGATAAAATATTTTGCAAAGGATATGACAACCCTATTCTCCGAAACAATGTATATGTATGTATTTGTCTAAATCGAATACTAACCTGAGCTTTGAGTACATGGACCTTATCTGTTATGTGTATTATGGTAATGCGAATACCTACGAGTTGGAAACTATTATCGTTTGGGTAGAAGGGTTGTCGAGGATATGTCAAGCATAACTGGTTGTCTAACATAGAGTAGTTCGACTATGTAGGTGTTAGTCGAAGGACTCGAGAATTAGCATTGGACTAAAGATAACCTAGTGATCAGTCGTCAAGCGCAGTGAGGTTCCAAGCGAAGGACCTGAGCGTTGAAGTCGGATCCAGGATAGTCTGCTTATTAGATCATAAGCCGAACGGCCGAGTCAATCCAAAATCAGTCAGTGAGAGTCGTAAAGCTCTGCAAGGCAAGTACCCCTCACCATTCTTTTATGGTTCAGTACGTATGGATAGCTAAATGTTTTATTTTCTTAATGGAACAAAAACGTTTTAAGTTACGTATCCCCTGTAGTTGTAAATCAATGTTTTCAAATTGTTTTGGGGAAAATTAACTTCAAAAGGTACCTATCTCGTATGAAATGATTTGCGAAATGGATTTTATATGTGTGCTGGCAAAATGAATGATTTTGAAAATGAGATAGGTACAAGTGTTTTGGAAACTGGATAACACGGTCAGATATGGGATACATTGGGGCCAGAGGGCCTATAGAGGTGGCGTAAGAGGCTAATTCGGTTGCGCACAAATTATAATCGATTGGTCCAGCAGGTCAGAGACCTAGCTGTTCTCTGAGTTCCGGAACAGGTATATGGGATGGCAGTTGGAGCCGTCTGGTTTTGATAGCCTTATTAGCTATCTTCATATATCCACTACGTATCTGATTTGGCTTTGTGGTTCCCGTAACGGAACAAGTGATTTATACAGTGGATTTTGAAATGAAAATAACATGCTAGAAATGGACTCGGGTATTTATACACAGGACACTACTGATGTTATTGTTTTATAGAGCATGCTAGTTTTGATATCCAGTTTATACATGTTTTACTTGTTTTCTAGCAAGTTATGAATTCTGTTCCTATAACTGCTTTACTTTAATCATTTTTACTTGTTATTCATATAGTTGAAATAGATATGTCCTAAGTCCAATCATGTATGAGAATTTAGGAATAACTTTTATGTAATCTATTTTGATTTCATTGATATTAATAAAAGACTTGTTTTGTTTATATTGCGGGCTCTATCTATTTAAATGTTTAAATAAGATATACCACAGTTTAGAGTAAAGCTTTTTATGGATTGTGATGAGATCATAATAATGAGACCTAAAAGATGATAACTCTAAACTTAAATAGTTCCTGGTCGTAGAATTACTAACTAGTAATTAATAATTCGCAAAGATCGGTACATACTATGCTTGCTTCATTATGAAGGATGTCTGTTCTCATAGACATTTGTGTGGTGACACTATAGCTAGTATGTAGGTGCTTATTATAGAATAAGTTCACTGAACATGACTCACACAGCTGAACAACTGATGGAGTTCACTCATATGTCAGTAGTTGTTCACATAGTGATAGTTGTACAAGTATCCTTAGACTTGAGGTCATCATAGTCATCTTGTGTGCACTGAACTATGCTTTGGTTTAGTTCTTAGTCTCATGGAACAATTATAAGGGCTCCACTGGGTATAGGAATTTGTACACGAAAATATTGTATGATCAATAAAGGATCTACCCCTTCCAGTGAAGGAAGAGAATGTTCAATGCTGATCCACTTATGTTAGTTCAAGAATCTCTGGCCAGAGTGAATGAAATTAGAAAGGAGTTTCTAATTTACATTAAATAGAACTAATCATAGTGAATGGGAAAGCAAGTGATTAAATAAGATAGGCTTGACACAAGTTCCATACCTTGTATTTAATCGTGACATTGCAGGGTAAAAGGAATTAATTGTACGGTAACTATTCACTGAATAGGTTCTTGGTATTCTAAGCAGTGAATTCGTATTATCCGGATAGTCGCGATATGCTGAGAAGTATCCCTCACGATGTAGAATAAATATGATTAATTAATTAATCATATTTAATGAATTAGAGAATTTATATAAATAATGATAAAATAGTTTTATTATTATTTATTTCTACTACCGGCTTAATATTGAACCTACAGGGTCACACCATAAAAGAGAATGATTTAATGGTGGAGGAATTAATTAATAATGGTTGATAATTATTTATTTATGAAATGAATAATTAATTGGCAAATTTAATAATTGATTAAATGAGATTTAATTGATTATAAATTAATTAAGAAAAGTTCTTAATATTATTAATTAAGAATTTAATTTTTGGAAATTAAATCAAGAGAGAGAATTATTTCTAAAGTGTTTAGAAAAAGAATTAATAATTAAAAGGTGTTTTAATTATTAGTGAGAATAATAAAGGGTTAATAATAATAATATTTTATGGGAAATTTTCAGCTGAAAATTTTACCTATAAATATACCATTATAAACCCTATTTTTGCCTCAACCAAAAAGATTTACAAAACCCAAATTCTCTCCATCTCCTCCTCCTTCATTACATCGTTTTTTGGTGGATACCGGTGGAGTGCTTCACACTTGAGGAGCAGCTGCTAAGGATCTCCGTTCATCATTTTTGGATCGCCATTAAAGACCTCCATCTTTTCATTAACATAAAGCTTGTTAAGGTAAATATAAAGGACTACGAATTAAATATTATTTTTTGCATGGATCCTGCGGAGGGTTTCATTTTTTTTAAGATTTAAATTTACGTTTTCGTTGCGTTTATGTGCTAAAAACCCTTCAATGGCATCAGAGCTACTTGCGAAAAGTTTTTAATTCGTTTATGTGTTTAACTGTTTTCGATATATGAGCATGTACGTGATTCACCATGATTTGATGTTGATATAATATGCTTGTATATGTATGGTTTTGAATATATGATATTCATGTGAGTTGTATAATCATAAGATGATTATGTAATCTGTATATATACTGATATATACATGATTTATATTTGTTCTAATTATGAGAATCATATTAGATACGGATTCTGAATTGGCTGCTGCAGATTTGCTGAAATCTGGGTCTGGTGTCCGATTTACACAAACGAATACCCTATTCCATAGGTAAACGAGCGTCTGAACAAAACTGATATCTAAAGCTATCAACGACTCGTCTGTAAGGCGTTTGACATCGTTTACTTCCTGGAAACAGTGATTCTTGTTTTTCTGATTTGATTCTGATTTTTCTGATTTTTGTCATATTTTCTTTTTATGATTAGATCATGGATAATATGATATGTTAAAATCAGATTATGTGTTTTAACATGCTTTTATGTGTTGTATGAGCATGGTGGATGGTTATGGCCTTTCGACCTTAGTGTAATGGTTTTGGTTTTGGTTTTAAATACAACTTGCATGTCGTCAATCTTTGTAATCATAAATCTCGAATGTAACTCGAGTAATTCTTGTAAGTTCATTAGATTAGTTTTACTTTCAATCATGTAATGTAATTGAAGACTCAAGAAGGCTATCCAATGGAGGTGATACAAAGAAGAAGATGAGGCATACAAGAAGTCTAAACAAAGAAGAAGACTTATGTAATAAGTAGTTATATTTATTTCCATCACCATATTAGATTGACCTTGATCTTTATCATGAGCTTGATAAAGATCACATAGGATGGGGCCATAACCAAACACATTTAATTTATTGCACTTTACATTTACTTGTTTATTTAATTTTATATATGAGATATATGCCTATGTTTACCATGCGATGAATAGGAATCGTTTCTTGCCTTAACAATAATATTATGAATACAATCATGAGATTCTTGTGTTTATGAAACACGTAATTAAATATGAATTTTCAATATTGAGAGAAAGGATGATTCTGTCAAAAGCAGATTTATATCTGTAAGAAAGGGGTATTAAGTGACGCCTCTTGACAATGCTCCCCCCGATCTGGGAATCATCTGATTATCGATTATTGATTTGAAATATTTAATTTAAAAGGAAGAATCTCTTTATAATATGATTATGATTGTAACGTAATATAATCCCTCTAAAATTAAATAATATCAAGTAGTAATTGGCCAATGACACAACGGGCTTGTGTCGGTCAAAGCCTTCTAATATGGTAGAAAGTAGTTCTTATTTTTGAATCATTGTCGTTTCGTGCTACAGCCGAGGGCTTTGATTTCGAAATAAGAAATACTTGTCTATTATATGGAGATGTGTACATTGAATTAGAATCTAAAGGTCGGTACGTGCTACAGCCGTGAGCCGTTGGAGACTGATTCAATTGTATGAAATGTTGGGTTAGACTTGACTTAGAATATTGAGTTTGTCGTGCCATAGCCGTGACTCAATTATTCAAGAGGCTAAACTTATATTAGGGAATAACATAAGATGTAATTGACAAGAGTTATCTGCCTATTGAACATCACATGATGTTTCGTGCCACAGCCGAGGTTGTGTGATGGAATGTAGGATCCCTATTCCCACTAGCATTATGAATGCTTAATTTTCTCTTAGGGGGTTGAAAAAAATAGATAATCTAGTGGGAGACACTTATGAATAAAGACCCGATTCATATAGTGTTTTGAAATGAAATTAAATATTTGCTAAGTGTTGTTATGTGTTTATCATTTACAGATTTACTATATTCGTCATGTCTTCTGCACTATCACTCCGGAGCATACTAGATGCTCACAAGTTGGCTGGTCCTAATTTAGCTGTTTGTTTTCACTGTAACAAGGTGGGGCACAGGAAGAGGAACTACAAGGTATACCTTGCAGAATTGAAGAAGAAGAAGGGTAGTAAGACTACCGCTTCTGATTCAGGCATGTTCATGATCGAAGTTAATATGTCACTAGGTCAAATTTCTACTTGGGTATTAGATACCGCCTGTGGTTCTCATATTTGCAATTCGTTGCAAGGACTAAAGGGAAGTAGGACTCTTGAAAAATATGAGGTGATTCTACGTATGGGTAATGGAGCAAGGGTTGCGGCCATATCTGTAGGATCATTTAGTTTACATATGCCTACGGGCAAGACTATTATTTTGAATAATTGTTATTACGTTCCCTCTATTGTGAGGAATATTGTTTCTATTCCTATGTTGGATTTGGATGGTTTTTCATTTATTATTAAGAATAATGAATGTTCTATCCTTAGAGATAATGTTCTTTATGGATGTGGTATTTTAAATAATGGTCTGTATGTATGCGACGTAGAGTATGATTTACTTCAGATTGAACAAACTAATAAAAGAAAATGAGATGATGAAAATCTGACCTATTTAAGGCACTGTAGGCTAGGTCATATTAGTGAAAATAGACTGCGGACATTGCATAAGGAAGGGTTACTTGACCCCTTTGATTTTGAATTATATCCTACATGCGAGTCTTGTCTATTGGGTAAAATGACCAAATCTCCATTTAGTGGACAATGAGCGAGGGCTGCAGATTTGCTAGGATTGGTACAAACAGATGTATGTGGACCAATGTCTACGCAATCCATGGGTGGATTTTCGTACTTCATTACTTTCATAGATGATAGATCTAGATTCGGATATATGTATTTGATGAAACACAAGTCTGAAGCCTTTGAAAAGTTCAAAGAATATAAACATGAAGTGGAGAAACAAACCAAACACAGTATTATAACTCTTCGATCAGATCGAGGTGGTGAATACTTGAATGGAGAGTTTCTAGATTATCTCAAAGAAAATGGTATAGTCTCCCAGTGGACTCCTCCATATACTCCACAGTTAAATGGGGTATCTGAAAGGAGAAATCGAACTTTGTTAGACATGGTTCGGTCCATGATGAGCTATGCGAATCTTCCAGTATTCCTATGGGGTTATGCATTGGAAACCTCAGCATATTTTCTGAATAAGGTGCCTTCCAAATATGTTTCTCAAACTCCTTATGAGATATGGAAAGAAAGGAAACCGAGTCTTAAACACGTTAAGATTTGGGGATGTCCAGCTTATGTCAAGAAAGTTGACCCAGATAAGCTGGAATCTCGATCCGTAAAATGTAATTTTGTGGGATATCCTAAAGATACTTTAGGGTATTATTTTTACACCGATCATCGGGTGTTTATCTCCAGACATGCTACCTTCTTGGAAAAGCAATTTATCCTTGAAGGAAACAGTGGGAGCAAAATTGAACTTGATGAAGTTCAAGAAGCACAAACTACTAAGGATCAAGTGGAAACACCTGTTCAGACTGAAGAACCTTCTGTGGAACAGCCCATTCGTAGGTTAGGGAGAGTGTCTCGCCAACCTAAGAGGTATTATGGCCTTGTAATTGAGAATGACAATGAGTTGTCAATCATTGATGATGATGACCCTGTGACCTATAATGAGGCTATGAGTAGTGTTGACTCAAAGAAATGGCATAGTGCCATGAAATCTGAAATGGAATCTATGTATACCAACCAAGTATAGACTCTGGTTGAGGCGCCTGAAGGTGTTAAGCCTATTGGGTGCAAGTGGGTATACAAAAGAAAGATTGGAGCAGATGGCCAGGTGGAGACCTATAAGTCCAGGCTCGTGGCAAAAGGATTCAAACAAAGGCAAGGGATTGACTTTGATGAAACTTTTTCACCTGTAGCCCTGTTAAAATCAATTCAGATTTTGCTTGCGATTGCTGCTTACTACGACCATGAGATCTGGCAAATGGACGTGAAAACGGCCTTCCTCAAAAGGAAACTTGAAGAGGAAGTGTAAATGACACAGCCAGAGGGTTTTCTTTCCAAGGGAAATGAACACCAAGTGTGTAAGCTGTTGCGAACCATATATGGTTTAAGGCAAGCTTCCCGTAGATGGAACATCCGTTTTGATGAGACAATCAAAGAGTTTGGTTTTATCAAAAACATAGATGAACCATGTGTCTATAAGAAGGTTAGTGGGAGTGCGTTAACATTTATTGTATTGTATGTGGATGACATACTTCTTATAGGAAATGATATACCGATGCTACAATCAGTCAAAGTATGGCTATCAAAGAACTTCACCATGAAGGACTTGGGAGAAGCATCCTACATTCTCGGTATGAAGATCTATAGAGATAGATCTAGAAGAATGATAGGTCTTACCCAGGGTACATACATCCAGAAAGTGTTTAAAAGGTTTAGCATGGAAAACTCCAAAACAGGTTTCATACCGATGAGCCATGGAGTGTCCCTTTCCGAAAAAATGTCTCCTAAGACACCTAAGGAAAGAGAGCGTATGAGTAAGATTCCTTATGCTTCAACAATAGGATCTATCATGTACGCGATGTTGTGTACAAGGCCTGATATTGCTTATTTAATTAGTGTGACGAGCAAATATCAGTCAAATCCAGGTGAAGACCACTGGAAAGCAGTGAAAAACATCCTTAAGTACTTGCGAATGACTCAGGACATTTTTCTTGTTTTTGGTGGTGAATCTGAGTTGAAAATAGAGGAGATGTCAACGTCGAGAGAGTTGACACACATAACAACGTAGCAGACCCACTCACAAAGCCACTTTCTCAGAGTCACTTTGATCGTCATAAAAACAAGATGGGTATTAGATACCAGAGTGATTGGCTTTAGTACAAGTGGGAGATTGAAAGAGATATGTCCTAAGTCCAATCATGTATGAGGATTTAGGAATAAATTTTATTTAATCTGTTTTGATTTCATTGATATTAATAAAAGACTTGTTTTGTTTTTATTGCGGGCTCTATCTATTTAAATGTTTAAATAAGATATACCACAGTTTAGAGTAAAGCTTTTTATGGATTGTGATGAGATCATAATAATGAGACCTAAAAGATGATAACTCTAAACTTAAATAGTTCCTGGTCGTAGGATTACTAACTGGTAATTAATAATCCGCAAAGATCGGTACATCCTATGCTTGCTTCATTATGAAGGATGTTTGTTCTCATAGACATTTGTGTGGTGACACTATAGCTAGTATGTAGGTGCTTATTATAGAATAAGTTCACTGAACATGACTAACACAGCTGAACAACTGATGGAGTTCACTCACGTGTCAGCAGTTGTTCACATAGTGATAGTTGTACAAGTATCCTTAGACTTGAGGTCATCATAGTCATCTTGTGTACACTGAACTATGCTTTGGTTTAGTTCTTAGTCTCAAGGGACAATTATAAGGGCTCTACTGGGTATAGGAATTTGTACACGAAGATGGTATATGATCAATAAAGGATCTACCCCTTCCAGTGAAGGAAGAGAATGTTCAATGCTGATCCACTTATGTTAGTTCAGGAATCTCTGGCCAGAGTGAATGAAATTAGAAATGAGTTTCTAATTTACATTAAATAGAACTAAGCATAGTGAATGGGAAAGCAAGTGATTAAATAAGATAGGCTTGACACAAGTTCCATGCCTTGTATTTAATCATGACATTGCAGGGTAGAAGGAATAAATTGTACGGTAATTATTCACTGAATAGGTTCTTGGTATTCTAAGCAGTGAATTCGTATTATCCGAATAGTCGCGATATGCTGAGAAGTATCTCTCACGATGTAGAATAAATATGATTAATTAATTAATCATATTTAATGAATTAAAGAATTTATATAAATAATGATAAAATAGTTTTATTATTATTTATTTCTACTACCGGCTTAATATTGAACCTACAGGGTCACACCATAAAAAAGAATGATTTAATGGTGGAGGAATTAATTAATAATGGCTGATAATTATTTATTTATGAAATAAATAATTAATTGGCAAATTTAATAAATGATTAAATTAGATTTAATTGATTATAAATTAATTAAGAAAAGTTCTTAATATTAATAATTAAGAATTTAATTTTTGGAAATTAAATCAAGAGAGAGAATTATTTCTAAAGTGTTTAGAAAAAGAATTAATAATTAAAAGGTGTTTTAATTATTAGTGAGAATAATAAAGGGTTAATAATAATAATATTTTATGGGAAATTTTCTGCTCAAAATTTTGCCTATAAATATACCATTATAAAACCTATTTTTGCCTCAACCAAAAAGATTTACAAAACCCTAATTCTCTCCATCTCCCCCTCCTTCATTACATCGTTTGCTTGGTGGATACCGGTGGAGTGCTTCACACTTGAGGAGCAGCTGTTAAGGATCTCCGTTCATCATTTTTGGATCGCCATTAAAGACCTCCATCTTTCCATTAACGTAAAGCTTCTTAAGGTAAACATACTGAACTACGAATTAAATATTATTTTTCGCATGGATCCTGCGGAGGGTTTCATTTTTTTTTAAGATTTAAATTTACGTTTTCGTTGCGTTTATGTGCTAAAAACCCTTCAATAGTGGTATTGGTGAGCAATTGATTGCTCACCTTTGCAGAATGTTTTTATATATGTATTGTAGATGACTAGAATATTCCTTCGTGATAGTCAGGGCAGAGTTCCAGTTCCTTCGGTGTCAGGCTCCTCTGAGGTAGTTGTGTTCAGACTAGATGAGGTCTGTTGAGTTGCTGCATTAAATTAGTGGTCAGGATTGTGTAAGGTAGTTTGGGTTGTGTTAGTTGTGTAACCTAAATCATACTTAAACCTGGAAAAAGGTCTTGGTAAAGGGGTCGTGGATATGTATAATTATTGATTTGGATTATATTCTGTTGATTATTATTGATATTGGTGACGTCAACTCATGATCCCGTGATTGAGGCCGTCACAGCCGCTGTCGGGGACTCAGTGTTAATTTTTAGTTTATGTGCTTATCATCAGTGGTCGTTAAAGTTCACTGACTCGGACTCTTTTACTTTCACGGTTTATTTGTTGTGTTTCAGGTACTCATTACAATGAGAGATCCAACAGCACGAACGAAAGCCTTGATGGATTTTTCTCATTCCAAGATCAATGACATTCAATCCAGTATTGTCAGGACAACTATCATAGCTAATACCTTTGAGATCAAGCCTGGCATAATTCAGATGGTACAGATTCAGTCCAGTTTGGGGGTTCTCCAACGGAAGATCCCACTACGCACATTAGGGATTTTATAGATATCTGCGACACCTTCAGGTTCAATGGTGTGTCTGAGGATGCGGTGAAATTGAGACTGTTCCCATTCTCTCTGAGGGACAAGGCTAAGAGCTGGTTACACTCTCTACCAACTGGTTCGATTGCTACTTGGGAAGATCTTGCTCAAAAGTTTTTCACTAAATTCTTCCATATGGCGAAGACAGTTGCAATCCGAAATGCTATTACTCAATTTGCGCAGCAAATGGGAGAATCTCTATGGGAAGCTTGGGAGTGCTAGAAAGAGATGCTTAGGAAGTGTCCTTATCATGGAATGGCTGATTAGATGATCATCAATTCCTTCTATAACGGTTTGGGAGCACAGTCAAGACCCATGCTCGATGCAGCATCATGTGGAGTATTATGGGCAAAGAGCTATGAGGAGGCTTATGATCTAATTGAACCGATGGCTGCTAATAAATATCAGTATCCAACCCAGAGATTGCCACAGAGCAAGGTAGCCGGAGTTCTTGAAGTGGGTACAGCTACGACTATAGTTGCTCAACTAAAGGCGTTGTTTATGAAGATCAATTCTCTGGCTAACTATGGTGTTAATCAAATAACCAGAGTTTGTGAGCTGTGTGCAGGTTCGCATGTGACGGAGCAATGCGCTATATCTAGTGAATCGACTCAGTTTGTGAGAAACTTTCAGAGATCGCAACAACCAGTTCCAGATACTTATCATCCTGACAACTGGAATCATCCTAACTTCAGCTGGAGAAACAATCAGAATACGATGCAACAGCCGTTCCATCAGTTTGGAAACAAGCAATTCAATCCTCTTGGTTTTCAGCAACAAATTGCACCAAGAAAACAACTCCAACTTCAACAACAAACTCATGATGCAGGTCAATCTTCGAATGAAAAATCTGAATTGGAGTAGTTGAGGCTTATGTGCAAAAACCAGGCTCTTATATGTCAAAGCTAGGCTGTTTCCATCAAGACTCTGGAGAACCAGATAGGAAAAATTGCTAACGCCTTATTGAATCGACTATCAGGAACGCTTTCTAGTGATACAGAAGTTCTAGGCAAGAGGGAAGCAGAAGAGCAGGTTAAGGCAATTACATTTAGTTCTAGGAAGGTTACAAGCCCCGAAAAATCTCAAATTGTAGAATCTGAAGTTTTGGCTGAAGAAGATGTGCAAAATAAAGCAGAAGTCGAATCAAGGAAGAAAACTGTGGAACACACTCCTCCTGAGGGTAATACAGGGGAGAAACAGGTCTATCCTCATCCTCCTTTTCCTAAGAGGCTGCAGAAGCAGAAGTTGGATAAACAATTAGCTAAGTTTCTGGAGGTGTTCAAGAAACTTCATATCAACATACCTTTCGTTGAAGCTCTTGAACATATGCCTAGCTATATGAGGTTTATGAAAGGTATTCTCTCTCAGAAAGTGAAGCTCGATGACTTAGAGACCGTCGCTCTTACGGAGGAATGCAGTGTTGTGCTGCAACAAAAGTTGCCTCCGAAGCTTAAAGATCCTGGAAGCTTCACTATTCCTTGCACTATTGGAAACTTGTCTTTCGACAAGTGTTTATGTGATTTGGGAGCTAGAATCAATCTGATGCCCCTGTCCATCTTTAAGAAACTTGGTCCACCTGATCCGAAACCTGTGAACATGTCTTTGCAGTTGACTGATAATTCCATCACTTATCCGCATGGAGTAGTGGAGGATATCTTGGTTTAGGTGGATAAGCTCATCTTTCCTGCTGATTTTGTCATTCTAGACTTTAAGGAAGATAAAAAGATTCCCATTATCTTGGGAAGATCATTCTTGGATACATGCCGAACTATGATCGATGTGTAATAAGGAGAGCTATGATGAAGGTTCATGATTCGAAGGTCACTTTTAATGTTTTCAAGGCAATAAAGTTACCCACAGCTAAAGAGGAATGCTTTAAAGTAGAGTGGGTCAATTCTATCATGAATTCGGAGCTTCAGCAATTGCCAAAGTCAGATACCTTAGAGAGATCCTTAACAGAGGAATTTGATAGTAAAGATGAAGAAGGGGTAGAGAAACTGCAGGTTTTGAATGCACCTCCATGGAAGAGGAAGTTGGATATGCCATATGATTCTCTTGGGTTAGCAGAGCTGAAAATTTCTTAGGAGCATCTAGAGCCCTCTATTGAAGAAGCTTCCACACTTGAGCTCAACTCACTTCCATATCAGTTGAGTTATGTATTCTTAGGTGCACCTCATGACAAGGCGTTGGACTATATCTATGATAATCTCAAGGGTGACCATCCGGTTCCTCCTCTGCCTACAAAATGTTCTTCTCATGCACCGCAGACAATTGATAGGTTTGGTCTTGATGATGCGCAATATAGAAGGTTGATTCGGCGTATTGAGGCCATGCATGACATCCACCGACGTTTTGCTGAAGATTTGACATACGCTCTCGGTACTGTTTTTCGAGACACTGGTGTCGAGGTTGATTGGCCACCTGATCCTCCACCCGAAGAGGGTGATCCTCCTGCTAACTAGGTATGCCTGATATCCTTATTATTACCTTCAATGAGGACACTGAAAATTTTAAGTTTGGGGGTGATAATGTAAGGATTAGTTTGTGTGTGTCTATATAAATTTATATAGATTCAAATTGCATGTATAGTTGTTAAGACATTCGTATTTTTGCATGATTGTTCATATAGGTCATATTTGTTTGCATTTTTATTCATGTTATTAAGTGAGTTTATTTAGTTGCATGTGCATGCATATAACATGATCCCTTAGGTTGTGCTATTTCTGATTAATAAGTTGATGTTGATTTGAGTGTGATGATGACGAATAGAGGGATTTTTAAGTCTTAATGAATTGATTTGCATGCCAGAAGAAATTTTTTCATAAAGTCTTATAGGATTGCTTTTGATCTAGATCATAATTATGCTTGTTTATTAGTTGAGATTTAATCACTGGTTTATATTTAGAATTTTTGCTATTCTTGTAATGACAAAATAACATTAAAGTTTTAAAATAGAGAAAACTTGGATTTCATTGCTAGTTGTTGTAAGGATAGGCATCAAATGGCTAGTAGTCGGCTCATATTTATATGAGTAGTCTAGGGTTGAATGAGATGGAGCGAAACACACTCATTTAGAAATTGTTGAAAAAAAAGAAAAAAAAAGAGAAAAAAAGAAGAAAAAAAAGTGTATGTGTTTATGCATAATTGTTCAAGAGTGAGCTCTTTAATACTCGAATTAATAAGTTCTAGGGGACTTTGTGCCTAGTGACCTAAGGATTTTATAGTCTGGGATCCGCTAATCTAACGCTCGCTACATGGGTATTATTGCATAAGTCTTTTGGGACCTCATTCATTGCACGATCAAATAGGCATCTTTGTTATGTATTCAATAATAGCGTGAATCCTTGTATAACTCTAGTAGGAAGGAGGTGTTGTGAGTCATTATGCATTTAACGTCTATTCTAGTTATAAACTTGTGATTATTTTGATGATAGATAAGTTATGATTATTGATCTAGTTTCGAGAGTATATCATTTAAGCATTTCACACACGCACGTTCTGGTTTGTGAGTTGAATTATGAAATTTATTCGAACTCTATTTTGAGTCATTGCATTCTTAGAGGCATCGACTTATTCATATAGTTATGGTTATTCTGAGGGAATCGATTGCATTATCATTTAGTTGCATTCACGTAGTTGCATTCATGCATTAGGTTTATTTTGTAGTTTTTAGTCTGTTTATGCTTGAGGACAAGCATCGATTTAAGTTTGGGGTGTATTGAGTGGATTTTATATCTACTTGAAACACTTCATTACAAGCATAAGTTGGTGTTTTGGACTCAAGTTGGTATTTTTGATGTGTTTTTGTGTTTGTGCATTCCAGACATCAGTTAAATGAAGAAAGAAACTTTTTAAGGAAATATGATGAAAAGAGATCAGAATTATAAGCCTAGGCCATTCTCAAGTTGTAGAGAATCTCGTTAGCTTCGCGTGAGCAGTTGAATCGCCTAATTCTGACGAGCAGAACTCAAGATACGGCCAAAAGAAGAAATGTCAGAATTTTTCCAAAAGGTCGGCACGGCCGCGCCAGAACCAGCGCGCCCGCGCCGCTGAAAACACTATTCCAGCGCGGCCGCGCCCGAAAACAGCGCGCCCTACCCTGTTTCTGCCCCATAATCCTGATTTTAGTCGAAATTGAAGATTTTGAGAGTCCTGGTCATCCTGGAGCCTATATATACCAATAAAAAGACGTTTTTAACAACAAGGAGACCTGAGAGAGCAATAAGAAGATCTAGAGAGCACGAGAAGGCTACGGAGAAGAAGACTTTTATTTTCTTTGATTTAGGCGATACTTGGATGCTTGTTTTCGATTTATCTTTGAACCCAGTACTCTTACATTGTTTATTTATCATGCTTTTATTGGAACCCATGGTGATGATGAGTTCGATTATGAATTAATCGTTATCGTGGGGTTCTAGCGGATTTATTTATGGATTTCTTTAGTTAAATTATTTCGATACCTTAGTGTGTGGTGATTGTATGATAACCTAGTATTGATTGTGCTTATTCGTCTTATGTGTGTAGCTAACATATAAGATAGTGTGTTAATCTCTATTGAAGCGATAATGAATATAGAGATTTAGAACTTGCCATGCTAGTATAGGTTCATGTATATGTTATACATGATTAGTAGGTAATTTTAACCATCTTACTTTCCCTATGTAATCAAGATAGATAACTTGTGTATTAAACCGTTATGTTTTCAATTCTTATAGACATATAAGGACTAAGCATAAATGGTGTCTATTCAACTTCTATGACTTTTTTGGATGCTTGGTAGTAGGGTATTCGTACAACGAAAGTTGGCGTTTACAAGTTTCGTGTTATCTGATTAGTGTCATCACCATTACATGCTAAGGTTAAGAACAAAAAGGCTATTGAATGTGATATTTAATGAAGTTAGGATCCCATGTTTGTCATATATATTAATTCAACCATTCTTGTTCTCTTAGTTATAATTGTTAGTTTAATTCTTAGTTATAAACAATCTCAACTTATTATTTGTCTTAGCATTGGATAATAACCATATCATTGCTGTATAGGTGCATATTCTTAAATTAACCAAAGAGTCTCTGTGGGAACGAATTTGATCTAAATCTTATACTACTTGCGAACACGTATACTTGTTTGTATTATTAGCGCGTGTTAACGTCCTAACAAGTTTTTGGCACCGCTGTCGGGGACTCAGTGTTAATTTTTCATTAGTAGAACCAAAAATGATATTGTAACACCCCCAAATCCGGGGTCGGGGATCCGGGTTGTCACGAGTTCCATTTCCCTTAATAATACCCAATCTTAATAAACAATCAACTACTCTGTATTGTGACCCCATAATAAATACACACACCACAAGTTATAGTCTCAGAGATGAATATCCAAAAATAACACGAGTCATTTTATTCCAAAATTATATGCCATTACACCTTAAAAGGGTTTCTGAATAAATTTACATTTCTTTGCCATTATTACAATTGATAGAGATACATAATTCTGGTACATCAAAAGTTGAAAGCCTAGCCTATTGGTAGTTCCTACCTCAGCTACAGCGACATCAACGCCTATAGGAAACTGCATAACGTTTCCTATCTGCTCGCGAATTGGGAGCTTGGTCCTGTTCATCTTGTCTATCTGATGTTGTGTGATGAAAGAAGAAAGCAAGGGTGAGCAACAAGCCCACCGAAATAATATGTATAATAATTAACAATATATGAGCATTCTCATAGTACTCATGAAAGTCTTGGTCAAAAAGAAATGAACCAAGCTGATATCTTAACACGACCAAGTCGCAAAATATTCAGTATATATATACATATATACTTTTCACAATCTTTGAAATCCTCTGACATGTATAATATACACAGAGTTCCAGTTTATAACTGTATAAAATATCGTTGCAAGGTGATCTCCTATATCTAACCTTGTCTTAACGTTTTTCCAAAAATCTTTGACATGCACAAGATAATCATTTACTAGATATAAGTTTAAAAGATGAAGTAACAAGATACTCCAATATACTCTGATTGAAATAACTGTAAAAATGAGGGTCTTACAATGCTTATTTGGACGAGACTTGTGAACAAGAGTTGTAGGTCATCTCAATACCTTTCCAACGAGCTATAGAACACAAGATTTGAGTGAGTATTGAAGGAGATATGACAGTTTGAAGTTGCTGTGTTTATTTTGGCCGAGAGCTTGATGAAGAAAAGGGAAGAGCTTTTGTGTTTTTTGTGATTTGTTTTGATTTGCCTTGGTTGGTTGACTTTTATTTTGTTTTAATCATTTTTAACCATGAAAAAAAAATTGTGTGGTTATAAATCAACCACACTTCTTTCCCTTATGTCATGCTTTGGTCATCATGTGATGTCACCCTCCACACATGTCCTCTTCTTGTTGGTTTGATGACATCATCATCCCTAACCTCCTTGATTAACTCTTGATTGCTTGCCTAATGACCGCTGATCTGTTATACGGTTCGCTTAACTTTTGTTTTCGTTTATCGTTTGAGGGATCATACCCGGGATCTTATTACTTAGGTTTCTTTAGCCTTTCTCAATACATTATATTCCTTTCATGATCCTCTCTTTTAATCCTTGAATTTAAATCCTTTTTATTCTGTTACCTTATACTCAATTCTTTCTGTATCTGGTAGATTTTCGGGAAAAATCAAAGTGTTCGAATTTGGATTCTGACGATCTTTATATACACTTATTTATCATATAGAGTATTAATAATATCCCAGAAGATCAATAAAAGAGCCCCTACATAGTGTGGCATGAAAAGTTTTCTTATTCAGCATAATCAGCAAAACACTATTCATAAGGGTTTCAAAAATTCCAAAAATTGGGGTTATTATAGTCTCCCCTCCTTAAAAGGATTCCGTCCCGGAATCAGATAGAAAATGAATAGGGATACTTTCTTAGCATTGCACTTTCTAATTCTCAAGTTAATTTTCCCATATTGTGGTTCTTCCATCAAACTCTGAATAGTTTGATAACCCTTCTCCTAAGCACTTGTTCCTTTTTCAATCTATAACCCTTCCTGGTTGCTCCATATAGGTTACGTTGTGTTTCATGTCTATGCGCTCATATGCCCTTATTTGTCTGGCATCCGAATTATACTTCCTTAATATTGATACGTGGAACACGTTATGAACTTGCTACATGTTCGGGGGTAGGGCTAGCTCATATGCTAACTTCCCAGTACGTCTTAATACCTCAAAGGGTCCAACAATTCGTGGGCTTAGCTTTCTTTTCTTTCCGAACCTCATCCATCCTTTCCAAGGGAATACATATAACAGCACTAGGTCCCCTACTTCCTATTCCTTGTCCTTTCATATCAAATCAACATACTTCGTGTGCCCATCTTGGGCTACTACCATCCGTCCTCTAATTAAATCTATTATATCCTTGGTCCTTTGGACCACTGCTGGTCTAAGCATCTTGCGCTCTGCAACATCATCATATCATAAGGGAGATCGATATTGTCTTCCCTCAAGGATCTTATAAGGCGACATCTCAATAATGACATATGATCTATTTTCATAAGAAAACTCAATCCGCGTTAAGTGATCATTCTAAATTCATTCAAGTCTATTGCACAGACTCTCATCATAGCTTCTAGCACTATGGCTTTTGCTTCTCAATACCCATTCTTTTCCAGTTTGTAGTCATTACTATCTTCCGTACATAATACTATACTGGTTACACTTTTGCTCGTTAGCGTTCTATAACCTTTTAATAACCACGTCAACCTTAGTATCACGAACGCGTTAGAATCGGAATACCACCGTACTGATACTACTTCCTTTAGCCGCTTCCATCTTCGAAAGCTTGGTCCTTCATATAGAAGTAAAAGAATTTATTGAGAGATCACTATGATCATGAACACTTGTTATATCGCATAGTTAGTACAGAAGGTGGCCAGCCTTTAGTACTTGACAAGCAATTAAACAATAGATGGTATCCTACTAAGCTTCTAACACACAGATAGATAGTCATTCGGCAATACCTCCCCTTCTAGAAGGGTTGTTCTTCTCAGCTTATATGAAATGAAAAGGAGAGAAAAGAACGAACTGAAGAGAATTGTATATATATAAAATATACTGCCACAAAATATTTGGCTTGGAATCTACCTCTGAACTATAGAGGTTTATCATAGGAGAACAAATCATATACGTATATATATATATATATCAACATCAAGTATTATCGCATCACATTTCACATGCTTAAATATTTTTTCTATTCCGTCCATCATTCTATGGACCCATGCTCTTCCTTGAGCTTATACACAATCACCTTTGAAACTCCCTCGACATTGAAAATCGAATCTGGGATCTCATTCTAGACATCATCGTTACTAGAATTCTATGCTTGCATCGCAACCTTCCTCGTATAGTCATACGACCCTCTATTGATAAGGAGGAATAAATATTCAATAGGTAAATAATCTACTTAATTAGTCTATTCAATGATAACTTATACATCACCATGACCCGATTAGTGGTACTCAATCTCAACAGTCATTACAGTACAACTCTCACAGTTGTCATTGTCTCATTATTCATAGACTCATTGGAGCATTACTATGGTCTACCACTGACCTACTGTAGTCATTCATTTTCCATGAAATCTTCATATCTAACCATACAAAGTCCATACCTACCTTATCGAATTCTTCTAAGGAGTTAACATAATCACCATTTATAATTCATGAAGAACACTCCAGACCCTGGCGTACATTCATGACATGAAGCAGATAAAATTGCAGAAGAGTTTCAATCAAAGCAACAATAGCAGGTTAATACCCTTCTTACTCATATGCCTTCAATAGAAGACTTAACTCAAAGGTTCGTTTAGTCCTTCTTAAAATATGGTCCTGGCTTATCTCAAGATAGTACCTTCTAAGAGAGATAGCCCGCTCATGGTGATTACACGAATTAAACCTTTATCCAACTACTATTACGGTTGAGTATTGCACAGTCATCAGAAGGAATGTCAATCTTCCGAACCGTAATACAACCTTCCCGGCTTCAACCATCATCACTGTATTCCTCTCGCACGAGCGCCTATAATTATCCTCTTACATTTAAAGTGTCGGCCACCTCTTTGGCCGTTCCTGATAGTAAAATTTCCTTACAATCAATGTCATTTTAACCACCTCCAACTAAATTTTCTACCTAATTTCAATCACTGCTTATGTGAAAATGCTTTTCTTAAGTCCTGGTGAGAAGAAAAAAAATCACCATTTTTTTTCATAAGTCATTGCCTTAGTCATTAGATGTGAACATTGCCATGACTGACTCTCAATCATACTTAGAACATCTTTTATCTTAGGCCCTAATGGCCCTGAACAATTTCGACCTTTACTAGTTCGATCCATACTTTCTCGTGGTTTAACACGTGCCCCACTTGGCATCATTATAATTACGTCATATTTCCTTTATCAACATTTTTACTCTTGAGAATTTTGAATATTACCTTTCTCCTTGTAAAACCTCTAAGGTTATCCTTGAATCGTTCCTCCTGTATTCCCTAGATACAGGGCATATCGAAATACCCTTTACTAATACTAGAACCATTGTCTATATGTTTCTGAAAAATTTCCCCACTGATACTTAAAGGTTGTTATTACCTTAATCCTTTCCAATTCATACTGTCAAAACTCATACTATCCGTATTAAGGGTGAAATGCCAACCTTTATGCATTCCCCTATGATTCATTTTAAGTTACCGATGTTCTATCTTTAATGCCACCTTTAAAAAGGTACATGCATCCTTCCATGGATAAATCAAGTCATATATCCCTGATAAGGGTGTCTTATTCAATCATTCCCACCTCGATAGTATATGCCTAATTTCACAATAACATCTGTATTCAAAATGAGGTCAATCAATATGGCCTCCAAAAGATAACTACGGTTATCTACTTTTCTTGCTTGATTTGGTAACGATAACAAGGATGTTCTGGAAGATATTGGTCATGTTCAACGTGAACTTCTTCTTAATAATTCCGTATTTACTTTTGTTGTTTATCTCAACAGTCATCTCAATGTTGGGATATCTCTCATACCTGGCGTCTCCCTTCCTGGGTATCAAGCCACCGGTCTTACACTTCACATTCTTGAAGGTCACTTCCTTCATCCAATTTTCCTAATTTCTTACTTCCTTGTCTCCTCAGTCTATCCGCGTCTCAATATTTATCCTTCGAACTATATCAAGGTTTCCTTAAATCCTCCCAACTTACAGGGGATAAAATATATGTATCTCTTATTCCTTCAATCATCAACTTTAACTCATGGTGAATCACCCTCATCCTGACGATTACATACTTTTCTATTTCTATTGCTACGAGTCTTTAGGGTTTCCTCATACCCAACTCCCTTATCATTCCTCAAACTCTATTGCCTTTATATTTCTTTCCACTTCAGTTTCTTTTTATTTTCCTTTCTCTTATCATTATTTCATGAACCCACTAATCATTGACATCAAGCATCACATCGTTCTGGGATTCTTGTCATCAGAATGAATCTTGACAACTTTTACAACTTAGCTTCATATTTCATCATACTCGTCCGCCTTTGTTCTGACTCTAAAGCTTTTACACTATCTCCATAACCTTGGGAATTACTTTCCCGAAAACAATTGACTAAACTTTAATCAGTTTATTCTAACCTCTGGCTCCGTGCCTTTCTTGGTCTTTCACCAGTGGTGGCCCTTCTCTTAGGAGGGTAAGTGACAAAAATAGTCTTTTGTGATTCGTCCATCATTTAGAATCTCAAATGATTCCTATATTTCCTTTAGCCAGGCTATTGCCTCGACTGGGTCAGCTTGTTCTTTGGAACTCTAAGGGCTTAGCGACTTAAAGGTCCTGAAAGAATTTCTCACCGTATTGTTTCCTCAGGGTGGTGGTTGGGGATAATAGTCTAAGTTCTGTCTAGAAAGGTCCATAAATTTTCGTATAGGAGTACCGTCTCGGGTCTCCTTTCCTTAATCGACTTCTGTTTCCTTAGTCTGAACATTCCCTCCTCCTCCCCATAATCGGGGTCCTCCTACATATTTTAAATCCTCATTTTCCACTTCATCATGTTATGGGTTCCTTCTATCTTGATGGCGACCTCCCTGACTATCACGTTCAGGGTTTGCTCTAAATCTTATTCCTCAAACTAGCTTTCATCTAAGATCTCATCTTTAAGCTCTTGAACATTTGGAACCCAAATTCTGTAGGAATACCTCATTATTCCCTTATCATCTTTCTCGATATTAATCTCTTATCTATTTGTTGGCTCTCTGCCTTCATTCATCACTTTTTCTGGCACAATCTGTTCTTTTCCAATAATTCGGGCTGTATTGTAATCTCAAACAGCTTTTCGGTACCGGCTTCGGTTACCTTCACTTCTATTTCCATTTTCTCAAAACCTCTTATAAACTCTCTCAAAGACATTATCATCTTGAGTCTCTCCTTTTTACTAAGGGCATCAGCCACCACATTGGCTTTCCCCGAATGATAAAGAATCTCATAATAGTAATCCTTGATTAGCTCTAACCACCTCATTTGACGCATGTTGAGCTCTTTCTGCGTGAAAATGTATTAGAGCACTTATAGCTTAGGTAAATCTCGTACTTCTCTCCATACAAGTAGTGCCTCCAATCTTTAGGGCAAAACTATTGCCACGAGCCCAAGCTCATGGGTGGGGATATCGAATTTTATATTCCCTTAATTGTCTTGACACATACACGATTACCTTGATGTGCTGTATAAGAAGCACCTTAATTCCTTATGTGAAGCATCACTACAGATCACAAAATCTCCTTTTCCATCCGGCAATGCCATCATAGGGGCCGTCACCAATCATTGCTTCAGTTCTTAAAAGCTGTTCTCGCATTACTCTGTCCATTCGAACTTCTCAGTCTTATGAGTAAGCCGCGTTAAAGGGGCTACTATCTTTACAAACTTGAACGAACCTCTGGTAGTGACCGGACAATCCTACCTCTGGTAGTCGCCCTAACCATGGTCATCAATTCCTCAGTGGTCCTTTATTCATTCTTGTTAGGATCCTCCACGAGATCCTCCTCAGCAACAATCCCATCTAGGACAACATTCTCAACCACTACATCCTCAATATGAACATCATCCGGTCCTGCGTTAGGACGCTCTATCGGATCCACAATCCGATCTCCAATTAGTAATAAAACATCATCGCGCTGTTGCTCCTCAACCTCAGGGTTCGGAGTCCCGCTACCATCTACGATAACGAACTATGCTTCTATCACGATATTTATAAGGGTTCCCATAAGGGTTTTAACTGTCAGTACTACGTTAGGTAGCCCGACTATGAACTTGGCAAGAGTTCTTATTATCTTAGTGAACTTATTATTTTAACGTCATATCATCTCTGAGGTTTATAACGCTTAGCTCTGATACCATTTCCGTAACACCCCCAAATCCGGGGTCGGGGATCCGGGTTGCACGAGTTCCATTTCCCTTAATAACACCCAATCTTAATAAACAATCAACTACTCTGTACTGTGACCCCATAATAAACACACACACCACAAGTTATAGTCTCAGAGATGAATATCCAAAATTAGCACGAGTCATTTTATTCCAAAATTATATGCCATTACACCTTAAAAGGGTTTCTGAATAAATTTACATTTCTTTTCCATTATTACAATTGATAGAGATACATAAGTCTGGTACATCAAAAGTTGAAAGCCTAGCCTATTGGTAGTTCCTACCTCAGCTACAACGACATCAACGCCTATAGGAAACTGCGGAACATTTCCTATCTGCTCGCGAATTGGGAGCTTGGTCCTGTTCATCTTGTCTATCTGATGTTGTGTGATGAAAGAAGAAAGCAAGGGTGAGCAACAAGCCCACCGAAATAATATGTATAATAATTAACAATATATGAGCATTCTCATAGTACTCATGAAAGTTTTGGTCAAGAAGAAATGAACCAAGCTGATATCTTAACGCGACCAAGTCACAAAATATTCAGTATATATATACATATATACTTTTCATAATCTTTGAAATCCTCTGACATATATAATATACACAGAGTTCCAGTTTATAACTGTATAAAATATCGTTGCAAGGTGATCTCCTATATCTAACCTTGTCTCAACGTTTTTCCGAAAATCTTTGACATGCACAAGATAATTATTTACTAGATATAAGTTTAAAAGATGAAGTTACAAGATACTCCAATATACTTATATCCGAATACTGCTTGAACTAACACCGTTCAAGTTATAATCAGTTTCAAAAGTTCATCACCCAGATGAGACTACAAGATAAGACTTGAATAGATTCAATCCTTGAAATATCATTATAAATAATGAAGTTACGAGATACTTCATTAAGTCCCGATATATATATATACACCTATATATATATATACATTTCATACACTCCTTGAAAACCTCTGTTATGAAAATTATAAACAGAGTTGCAATATCCAATGAATTTTGGAAAGGAGAAAACCTTGGGATAAACCTGATATCTTGCTGATCAGGAAAAGATACCAATAAGTAACCTTTTCTACTAGTAGACGGACGAATTCCCCACTGGTCATCACCCTGGTCGCAATAGGACCTTATGCTGGACTGCCACTCAGCCAGTTACGCATTTGATGGACTCCCACTGAGCCACTTACACTTTCATGGACGCCCACTGAGCCCATGTTGCTTATGCCGACTCAAATAGATGGACTTACTTCCCGAACGTTGGGTAAGTAATCAATTCATTTACCAAAACCGCAACCTTGTTGCGAATATAAAATACACCACAGAGCCGGATCCCTCTGGTTTTGAGCAAGTATTTTAATCCCCTTTAAAAGGAAGATCTTAAATATATAAAAAATGAGTTTTTGGTTCCGCTCTAACTTTTAAAAATCATTTTAAAGACTCGAAAACACTTTAAAGAGTGTTTGGAGTAATGCTGATTTAATAAAGTAAATCAGTCCCAATATATTAGAAAATATCTGAATATTATTATTTAAATAATATTCCCATAAAGAATAATCTTTATACAAATAATTGAAGTAGAAGTTGTAAAACTTATACTTGAAATGAGTATTAAATAACCAAAGATATACTTATACGAAAGTACTATCTTTATTTGAATAATCAAAAATAAGTTTGATTATCGACACCTTATTCTTTAATAAAATAAAGAATATATTTCAGTAAATAATCGGAGTCATAGGTCCTCAAATGGATATTCAAATAATATTCAGTTAATAAAATAAACTGAGTCATAAGCCCTCGAATGAATATTCGAAATAATATTCATTAAATAAAATAAAAGGAGTCATAAGCCCCCGAATGCATATTCGAAACAATATTCATTAAATAAAATAAAAGGAGTCATAAGCCCCCGAATGAATATTCGAAATAATATTCATTAAATAATATAAAGTTATCGAATAAACCTTATTCGATTAATAGTTTTGAAAACTACATCAATATATATATATATATATATATATATATATATATAAATATATATATAATATACTCGGGAACATCTACTCCCAGTTTTAGAAAAGGGTTCACCTTTGGGTCCCCTACACTCAGGGTATACGCAACTACTGCTTATCTCTAGCATATGTATTATGCAACTAATAAGCATTTGAACCAACAGATATATAAATCAAGAATACGAAACATGCATGCATATATATCATATCAACATGCTCCAATATATCGCAAGAATTTGCTAATAACAATCATGCACTTATCACAAGATAATGCATATACATATATACATCACAACAACAGTATAACGGGTAGAAAATTTGCCTGAGTGCTCCCGGATAGACTTAAGCTTAGAGTGGGTCCGATAACCTATGAACAACAACATAAGTCGGAATTAAACCCCGGTCGCTCAAGAAACTAGACTTTAACCATTTAGAGTCCTAACGCTTGCTTTCGCGTTTAACGATTCACTTAAGTTGCTCGAGTACCCTCGGCTCCACCATTTTTAATAAGTTAGCCATTAAGAGTTTTAAGGCGATTCTTTCGTGAACACCTTACCAACTGCCTAATCCACTTTACATAAATGTTTCATACCCCAAATAGTCATTTAAAGTCCTTAACCAAGGTTTCAAAGTAAGGCGAGGGGTAATGGTTCAGTCGCGAAATGCTGTTACATAAAACGGTCATTTCTCCTAAACCGTACATCGGATTCAAACGAACCACATATCAAAACGAAGCTCGTAACATGAACTATCTAATCATGGAAATGGTAAAAACCTAACAGGGAGTTCTCGGGTCCTGATGTTAAGAGAAAAAACAGTCTAAAGTAAATCGGACATTACGACGGCTATGTTTACGCGATTTCCCAAATTTTTACCATTCCAAATCATATCAATCCAACTACCAATCAACAAAAAATCAAGATACACATCAATGCTACTGATTTCAGTCATAATAAGCTCAAGGATCTCAATCCAATCATATATTATAACATCTCCAAATTCAACTAAACTACTTAACAATTAAGCTCGAATCATGCTTATCATTCAAATTACTACTCATCCATCCAAATCATCTCCAAACCTCAACATTCAAACTTATTACTAAAGGGTGTGAAGATTTATACCTTTCTTGGAGGGTGTAAAGTTACTAGGAAGCCTTATGGAGCCTCCTACAAGCTTGATCTTTCCAAAGAAATCAAGAACACAAAGTTAGGCTTTAAAGTTTCTAAAAGTCCGATTGAAAGAACTGTAAAAATGAGGGTCTTACCATGCTTATTTGGACGAGACTTGTGAACAAGAGTTGTAGGCCATCTCAATATATTTCCAACGAGCTATAGAACACAACATTTGAGTGAGTATTGAAGGAGATATGACAGTTTGAAGTTGCTGTGTTTATTTTGGCCGAGAGCTTGATGAAGAAAAGGGAAGAGCTTTTGTGTTTTTTGTGATTTGTTTTGATTTGCCTTGGTTGGTTGACTTTTGTTTTGTTTTAATCATTTTTAACCATGAAAAAAAATTGTGTGATTATAAATCAACCACACTTCTTTCACGTATGTCATGCTTTGGTCATCATGTGATGTCACCCTCCACACTTGTCCTCTTCTTGTTGGTTTGATGACATCATCATCCCTAACCTCCTTGATTAACTCTTAATTGCTTGCCTAATGACCACTGATCTGTTATACGGTTCGCTTAACTTTCGTTTTCGTTTATCGTTTGAGGGATCATACCCGGGATCTTATTACTTAGGTTTCTTTAACCTTTCTCAATACATTATATTTCTTTCATGATCCTCTCTTTTAATCCTTGAATTTAAATCCTTTTTATTCTGTTACCTTATACTCAATCCTTTCTGTATCTGGTAGATTTTCGGGAAAAATCAAAGTGTTCGAATTTGGATTCTGACGATCTTTACATACACTTATTTATCATATAGAGTACTAATAATATCCCAGAAGATCAATAAAAGAGCCCCTACATAGTGTGGCATGAAAAGTTTTCTTATTCAGCATAATCAGCAAAACACTATTCATAAGGGTTTCAAAAATTCCAAAAATTGGGGTTATTACAGATATCATCCACATAGATTTGAACTAGGATCATATCACCACCATGCTGCTTGTAGAATAGAGTCTTGTCAATTGTTCCTCTAGTGAATCCATATTTTTGCAAAAATTCTGACAATGTGTCATACCAAGCTCTAGGTGCTTGCTTTAATCCATAGAGATCCGTGAGTAGTTGGTAGAAAAAATATGCAAATTCTGGATATTCAAAGCTAGATGGCTGTTACACATAAACTTCTTCTTCCAACTCACCATTAAGGAATGCACTCTTTACACTCTTTACATCCATTTGATACACTTTGAAATTTGAGTGTAGAGAAAATGCAAGAAAAATCCTTATTGCTTCAATTCTTGCAACCGAAGCAAAAGTTTCATCATGATCAGTTCCTTCTTCCTGTGAGTAGCCTTTTGCAACCAACCTTGCTTTCTTTCTTGTTACAATTCCATTTTCATCCATTTTGTTCATGTACACCCACTTTATTCCAATTATACTTCTGTTCTTTGGTGCATGAACTAACTTCCAAACTTTATTTCTTTCAAATTCATTTAGCTCTTCTTGCATAACAGATATCTAGTCAGGATCAAGTAGAGCTTCCTCATATTTCTTAGGCTCAATTTGTGAAAGAAATCATGCATGTAGACATTCAGAATCACTATATAAGTTGAGATTTTCAAACTTAAGGGCTTCAGCTTCATTCTCCTCAAGGCATTCTAAGCCTGAACACTTGTCATCATCAAAAGTCACATCTGTGCTTTCCATAATTTTCTTTTGTTCAAGCACATAAACTGTGTATTCAGTTCTTTCTAATGAATATCCCATAAAAATTACTTAAAAAACTTTAGAGTTAAATATTCCCACATATTCAGAGTTGTCTTTTAGGACAAAACATTTTCTTCAAAACACATGCAGATGCTTCAGAGTAGGCTTCCTTTTTTTATAAGATTGAGTGAAGTGATTTGCCAAGATTTTTGTTGATGAGATATCTATTTCGAGTGTAGCATGCAATGTTAACAGCTTATTTCCAAAAACTTGTTGGCAAATTAGAATCTTGTAGCATTGTTCTAGCAGCCTCAACTAGAGTTTTATTCTTCCTTTCAATTACCCCATTTTGCTGAGGTGTTCTTGCAGCTGAGAACTCTTGAATGATACCCTTGTCTTTGCATAATTCATTTAAAATTGCATTCCTGAATTCTGTGCCATTGTCACTCCTCAATCTCTTTACACAGTTTTAATCTTCAGCCTACTTCTCAATTTTCTTGATGTGTTCAATAATGATGTATGAAATTTCATCCTTTGAATGCATAAACTCTACCCATGTGTATCTTGAGTAGTCCTCCACCATTATAAGTGTATATTTATTTCTAGAAATAGATAAGACATTAACTGGTCCAAACAGGTCCATGTGAATGAGTTACAAAGGTGCACTTATAGAATTCACAATTTTGCTCTGGTGACTAGATCTCTTCATTTTGCCTTTTCGACAAGCATCACAAACTTCATTTTGAGCAACTTCACCAGTCTTTTTGCTAATAATTGAGCAGTCTCCTTTGTCAAATGAAACCTTGAATCCTCTATCTGTGAATTGACTAACACTCAGGATATTCACCTCAAGACCAGCTACCAATGCTACATCTTCAATGACAACATTTCCAGAAACTAACTTTCCATATCTCATTGTGAATCCTTTGCTATTGTCTCCAAAAGTCACCAATAGGCCATCCATGTCCTCAAATTGTGATAGCAGGGCTTTATCACCTGTCATATGCCTGGATCATCCACTGTCTCTGATCCATATAACTTTCTTCACTTTGCCTTGCACACAATGAGGATTAAGTGTGTTTAGCTACCCAAACAGTGTTGGGTACTTTCTTCATTTTAATAGAAGTTGCATTAGTAGAATTTGATGACTGAGAAAACCCAGTGTTCAAAGATTGATTTGCATTTTCCTCTTTAGCTGTAGACCCAAGTTTAACTTCTTTGAGATCTACTCTCAGTCTATGATAGCTTGTCATTACTTTCATATTGGAAGGAATGCAATCAAATTTGTCACAGAGGGAATAAGGATCTTCAGCCTTTGCTTCATTGTATTTGCATGCTCCCACTTTTGGCTCACTAACAGCCTTTTTACAAATGTGAGTTAGGTGATTAGTTGAGGCACACTTCTGACATTGTTTCCTGGGAGCATCTGCAACAAATGCAAAGTTATTGCTCTTGTTTATTCCAATTTTCCCATTCATGTTCTTCTTTTTCTTTCTAGCATTTTCATTCTTGATTGGTGTCTTAGAGACTTGATTGACTATGGGCTTCCTTTTGATTTCAGCAGTAGGAGTGGTTTTTTCATTTTTCTTTTCATCATCTTCATCTACAAGTTCTTGTTTGATGACTAACTCAACTTCACTGAAATTGACTTCACATGCCTTGAATAAAGGTTCATCAATGTTTCTCAGCATAACTGGGTCTTCTTGATTTGCAATTGTTTACCTTTGTCACCTTCATTTTTCTTATTGATATTCAATGCATCATAGTCCAAACCAATAGCTATATTAGCACATGGTTTGTTTTTTCATGGTACTGTCCATCCTTGGATTTTTAACCCTAATGTTAGAGAAATTTCAAGCCATGTAAGCCATAGATTGATCCATCTCATCTATATCACCAAGGGTGTAAAACTCATCTTCCTCTAGCTCCAAAATAACTTGTTTCTAAGGTCTTTTATTCTTTTGCTCCACACCATGAATGACTGAAACTTGAGCATCTTGTTCATCTTCACTTCTTCACTATCATTGACAACTAAGACACTAGAAACATCAACCGCATGTCCTTAGTTTACCTTTAATAATTTTTTTTGCAACATTTCAAGCTCATATGTTTTCAAGATCACATACCATATGCTAATAACTTATATTTTCTATTCAAGATGGCCAGAAAGAGCTAGCAAGAACTTTAGGTTAACCTCCTCAGCTTCATAATATTTATCATGAAGTTGCAAGACATTTATCGATTTGTTGAATCTTTCAAAAACTTCGCTAATTCCTTCTTTAGGCTTTTCCATGAAACCCTCATACTGAAACACCGGTATGCTCCTTTGGTTTGATCTTACTTCCTCTGTACCTTTACACAAAATCTCAATCTTCTCCCAGATCTGTTTGGCCGTGTCACAGTTGACAATATTATTGTACATAATATTGTCAAATGACTCTATCAGAATTAGTTGCAGGCCACTATCCAGAGAGACTTTTTCCTTTTCAGGTTCAGTATATTTTAAGGGGTCTTTAGGGGCATAATGATCTGGAGTGACCATGTCTCTATCAATAGAATCATCAACCCTTTCCATGGGAATAAAAGGGCCATTCTTGAGAATCTGGATGTACATTGGGTTGGCCATCCTTATGAACATCATCATCTTTTTCTTCCAAAGTGTATCGCTGATTTTATCAAGGATGGTATCTTGATACTTCTTATCTTTTGTGCACTCATACTTCCAAGATCTTGATCTGTTTACTTTCATATTTGGCTCTGATACCACTTGTTAGATATTAAATACAACACAGAGGGGGGTGAATGTGTTTCTTAGATTTTTAGCCTTTTTAAACTTGTTTGGATATTGTATGAACAAAGCAGTTTAATATTTGCAGAGATATTGTGTTAGGGAAATAAATCAACAAGCACGGTATTTCAAAACTCCACTAATTTGTATTAATTAAGTTTTTCTTACTACAAATTCTGTGTTCTTAATAATATAAGAACTCAACTTCTTCCTTGAGAGAATACAAGAAAAAATTGATCTATTTTTTATATATTTAAACTAAGGACAAGTGCATGCTTTATACACTAGCAGCACGGGTCTACAAGACTTGCACTAAAATGTACTAAACTACTTTCTAAAGCAACCTTTTTCTATTTCCATTTCTATCTTAGCAAATCTGTGCAGAATCTTACAGATCTGTGACCATCCTTTATCCAGTTAATCTTGGCCCTCGATCCTGTATTATGCCAGCTACTTTGTAGACTTTTCAATATAGTGAATAGATCGCTTGTTGACTGAGATCTTGAATCTTGAACTTGTCTGCATTCTGTATTTGAGAGGCATATCGAGATCTCCAGTTTTCTCTATAGAGAAGTGACATCTCGATAAGTATAATGACTTATCGAGATCTCTGAGTTCTCTATAGGTATATTTGACTTGTCGAGGTCTCTTGATCTTTGCATGTGAAATGACTTGTCGATATGTCTGAGATCTCTACATGTAGAAATGGCTTGTCGATATCTCTGAGATCTCTATATACATATTTTGACTTGTCGATATCTCTGAGATCTTTAATGAGAAATTGACTTGTCGATCTCTAATTCTTCACATCTTCATTTGACTTGTCGATATCTCTGAATTCTCTACATGCAGAAATGACTTGTCGATATCTACAGTTCTCTACATCATCATTTGACTTATCGATATCTCTGAGACTTCTCTACAAGCCATTTTAGACTTCTCGATAAATTATTCTAGACTTCTCAAATGACTTCTCGATATAGCTTGATCTATGACTTGTAGATTTCTTGACTTAGAACATTTTTCCTAGAACAACATTATTCAACTCCAAGATTCTACACTTTTCTCTGAGACATGATCATGGATTGATCTTCTTCCAGAGTTTATTCCTTAGCTTGAATCTGTTCACAAAAAAATCCTCCATTCTTATCTTCTAACCATTTTACAAACTCAAGAAATATAATACAGAATATAAAATTTATTATCAAATAATTAAATCTCAGGGTTGTCAATGTGACTTAGTCTTGTTATTATATAGGCATATCTTGTACAACAAAGATAATAATTTGTTTTAAGTGAGAGAAATGTTGTGTTAGAAACTCAATTCGTTGAGTTTGAGAAATTGAAAATAGAGTGCAAGATTGCAAATGATGAACTAACTGAATCTTTGAAGAAAGAGGAAATTATAGAAAGCAGCTTAAATGTGAACAAGAGGTGATCAAGGCTTGGAAATCATCAAGGAATGAAAGTTCCCAAATTGCCAATGTTCAAGGAATTGAGTCTTTCTGTGAAGAAGCCTGGAAAAAGGACAAAAAGAAACTAGACCATGTTTTGGTTGATGGTTTGTCAACGGATGTGGAATCAATGGATGATGAAGCTTATCCATCGAAAGATGAAAGTGAATATCTGTTGAAAGACAAGGATGCACATCCGTCGATAGAAAAGAAGCCAATTATCAAAGCCAAGGTAGCTAAGCTGAATGAGAAATATGAATCAGTTTCCAACAACTTTGTAACCGGAGTATCAAGTGAAGTCAAGGATACAAAGAGAATAAATGTAGGGCATCTGTCAATGAAGCAGTTAAATGACAGATTGGAGAAAATTGAGGTTAAGGCAGATTCTAAGAGGAAAAATAACAAGAATGGGAAAGTAGGAATTAAAAAACATAACAACTATATACCTGATAAATATGCACCTCGGAAGACTTGTATAAAGTGTGGTAGTGTTAATCATTTGTCTGTTAATTGTAAAACTATTATATCCACACCCATGTTTGCACCTCCCTCTTTTCCCAACATTCCCACATTACCAATAAATTTCATGCCTATTACCTGCACAGAATTTAAATGCACAATTTGCTAATATGCCATTTGCACAAAATCCTTGTTATTCTGCATTTAATATCCTCATATGCCATTTTGCATGCCTTATTGAAATAACATGTTTGCACAATCTTTGCCATATCATGTTAATCAAAATATGCATGATAATTTTAAAATTGATCAAGGGATTCACAGTCAATCCCCTAAGACTAAGGCTCATCCTCAATCACCTAAGTCTGATGGTGAAAAACCTAAGAAACCTAAGAAAAAGGCTTATAAGACAGGATCCAAGGAAACTTGGGTACCAAAATCAACTTGATTTGATTTTGATGTATGCAGGGAAACAAAAAGAATCTGTGGTATCTAGATAGTGGATGCTCAAGGCATATGACTGGAGACTCTACCCTGCTTACTAAGTTCAAGGAGAGAGCTGGCCCAACTATTACTTTTAAAGATGACAGCAAAGGGTATACTGTGGGATATGTCTTGATTTCAAAAGATAATGTCATCATTGAAGAAGTTGCTTTAGTGGATGGACTCAAACACAATCTTTTGAGTGTCATCCAGCTATGTTGCAATGCCCCCAAATCCGGGGTCAGGGGATTTGGTCGTCACTATGAAACCTCAATCCAAAATAACCTGTTGAATGAATATATAAATGCCAGCAGAAGATATTTATCATGTATGACCCCAAACTAATCCAAGATCTTTTAAGGTTACAGTTCTAGAAACAAGAATTCCAAATTCCACAAATAATTTGTTCACTTTCTCTTAAAAACTCTTTTCAACAATTCTCAATCTCAAAACTTAACCCGCTAGTATAACTTTAAAAAAAAGTATACTAGGCCCCACTATAAAATACACAACTATAATATAATTTAATATAAACAACTTTACACAATAGAACTTACACTAGTCCGCAAACCCTGGGCCAACCACCTTCCAAAAGCTTCTTCCTTGCTTTCTTGAATTACGCAGCTAAATAGCGCAAGCTAATCCTTACTAGAGGTTAAATTTGGAAACAGGCAAGTATGAGCGAAAGAAATGCTCAGCAAGTTTAGTATAATATATAGATGGTCATTTTGATATAAAACCGACATCTGCATTAGAGCAGAATATTTAAAATCATAATTATTGAATCAGAAAATTTATTAAATAATCGGATAATTATTTCTCACTGTATTCAAAACCCTTTTTGATATTTTCGAGCGAAATGCTTCAGCAATACTTTGAATCTTGACGAGAATAAAACTCGTAAAACAGTGTTCACAAAATATTGTAAACAACATTAACATGAAACAATGTTATGGAATGAATCATAAACTTTATTCAAAACCGATCTCTTGATATTAGTACCTATTTTGTTGTCATATCAAATTAGATATCAATACGAACTTTGATGCTCACAACTGCCCATATTGACGTCAACATCAATCATTAATATTAATATCACCTTTGATATCTAACAACAACCTAAATATCCACATCAAGCATAAACTGAATCAAAACTGCATTTCACCTTTTTATCCAAAATAGAAACACTGGATAAATCATTTATTATATGATTGTCAAAAACAATATAATAATTTAGATTGGGATCTTTCACCGACGGACATACTATCACATGCTGATTAGCCCATGTGATAGCACTGGATCATGATTCGTAGAAACATGTCCCAAAACATGAGTACTTAAATAAAAAAGGCAATATATCTGCATATGGCTTAAGTTGTGTCATAATATTTCATATAACACTTGGCCCTCCACTGGACCGTCCGCCCCGATCACTTACGCATTCATCCAATCTTAAAACCTTTTATTGAGACGGGTCATAATAATTGGCACCTTTATAAATTTTATTCACCTATTCACTTGGGTAGGAAACTCACAACAAAATCATCTTTCTCAAATTCTAAAACATTTATAAATCCGATCGTTGGATAAGTAAAAACACTTGACTATTCTGAACATAGAATAACAGAAGAGTACTTGCATAATAAACATTTAATTCAGTGATATGTAAAACATTTATATATTCTGAACTGAGAATAGGAAAAGCAATACTTGCATAATCATAAGCAGTTGGATATGAAAAATATTGAACTATTCTGGAATTAAAATAGCTTAGAAACTTGCATAATAGGATTCAGAATAATTATCACTTGAACAATAAGTGATGATAGGGATACTTGCCTTTGAGTTTTAGCCCCAATATTCCATACTATTCAACTCTAGTCTTCATTCATTTCATCTGGTCCTGATCGTCTTGAAAGACTCGTATCTATAATTAAAATATCACACTTTAATCGTCAAAACGATAATCACTCGACGAACTGCGCGTCAACACCCTATCGTCTACCCATACAATAGCCCGCACATAATTATAATAGTCAAACATAAGAATTCTGACTCACATACGCATGTAATTCACATAGCACTTATACACATAATTCATGTATCACGTATCTCATATGACATATGACTCGGTTCGTCAAAACATAGGACTCCATGCTTTTCGAATAGAAATCGGGCCAATAATAGTATTTATCGATCAGATGCCCACTTAGAATGATTCACAAATCAAACGGCCTTTCAATACAAAAGAAATTAGGTCTCAAAAGTATTTTTAATCAAAGCGGAATATTTTTCTGAGTATATACGTGCTCGTTTCGTATTAAACGGATAAACGGTATAATTATTATGAATTAATTAAGAATAAATCAATTAATATTGATATTAATTAATTTTTAAATCCTCAAATATATTTTTAAAAGCTAAAAATATTTTTTAGGAATTATTTGGCTTAATTATAAATAATTAGATTTTATTTAACTATTTATAAATAAAATTAATTGATTAAATAAATTAATCAATCAATTAAATCCATAAATAACTAACTAAAATGAATTATAAATTCAAATTTGGATTTTTGAAAATAATGAAAGAAAGTAATTTTCCAGAATTAAATCAATTCAGTTAATAATTAACTAAATCATTTTTGAATTTAAAATGCATTTTTGAAATAAAAATTTGAATATTGATTTATTTTTAAAGTTAATTCCTAGAAACGTTTTTACAGAAATTGAGTTGGGAATTTTTGGATCAAATCCGGGTCACAAGGTCGGGTCAGAAATGGGTTATTGGGTAAATAAACGGGTTATAGAATGAACCGGGTTGGGATGAAGGTCCGCCGGTTTCTGGAAAAACTCCCCAGATTCCGGCGCCTTCACCGAACACCGGTGAGCTCCGATTGGGGCTAAAACGGAATGGTTTAAACCGTTTCTTGCTTCCATCACCATCCACACCATCCCTATAGTTCAACTCACACAATTACAACTACAACCAGTCGCCTGATCACAAACTCCGGCAATTAAATGAAGGAAAACCGCCGAGCTCGGACATAACTCCGGCCACCTCGAAGTCGATCATAAACAAACTAAAAACAACGATTCTTAACACAAAACAAAGCTCAGACAACATAAAATCATTCCATATTATCAAACTCACCAACCAAATCGATTATAGTTTGAAGAATCGAAAACTAAAAAAATCAAAACCCACACACTCGAATACACATAAATCAAACTAAAACATCAACAATACTTATATCAATGAATTGCTACAGTCATGGTAAAGCTAATTCCAGCATCAAAATGAAACAACAATCAACTTAAACGAAACCCCCAATTTTTGACATAAACCCTAAATTTTGAATTTAAATATTACCAATCCTCTGATGATTTCAATGATAGAATACGAAAGAGAAGATTGAGGGCTTCAAAACAGTTATTTGAGCGTCAAAATCCGAGCCCAAAATCATCTTCAAATGTGGATTTGATTCTCAGAAGCTCAAGAACACCAAAAACAGATTTTTGAAAGAATTTGTTTTCTATTTCTGAAAAATAAAATATAAATCTGGTTTTTTTATCATAATTATTAATAAATAAAAACTATTTATACATACACAAAAATACCCCTAGAATTATTTGGGGCCTAACTATATCATTTAATAAAAATAATTAGCCCAAAATTAATAATTAACGGATAATAATATTTAATCCAATAAATACAAAAATGATGTCAAACTTCCCCAAAAATTAAGAATATTCGAAAATGCAAAATATTAAATATTCGATAGTCCTACGATTTTTATAAAAATACCCGTTGGATCGTATTGGATCAAAAAAGGTTACTTAGCCGCTAAGTAACTATAAAAATGATCCGTTTTGGATAATTATCAACCAATTTTGGATAATTATCAAAACCGGGCTTCTTATAAAATACTTTATACGAAAATAATGTAATAATATCCCGTCTTTCGATAATACGGGTTTTGTTATTTTATCAAAACTATTATCGTATTGAAAATTTTGTGTCGGGACCCGTACGGGTCAAACCGTAATCTGCATCGAAAAAGTTAAAACACAGAAAATGTTCAGAATATCCAGATTAGGTTAGGAAGGAGGTTTTCGAAGAAATTAGGGTTAAATAAACGTAAAAACGGTTGAGGTTGGATAATTCCCGATTTTATAAATTAGTTTTGTAATTATACGGAAGATAATTATTAAGACTATAAATCATTATAAAATCATATAATAATCCAAAAATTACTAGAAATAATACCATAATTATCTATACTTTATTCTTGACATATCACAAATTAAAATACTTGTAATATCCCATATTTTCAATATTATTTTATTATTATTTGGAATTGTTTATGTGATTTTTATGTGAATTTTGGTGAATTATCTGATAAATGGAATTGATGTTTGAATGTTTATATGTGATATTCCTTGAGTGTTCTAATTTTTATATGTTCAGAATAAAATATAGATAATTGTGATATTTTTCTGGTAATTTTTGGAGTGTTATATGATTTTATAATGATTTATGAATTATTAATTATTTTCTGATTGATTACCAAAATTATTTTATAAAGCCGGAAATCGTCCAACTTCAACCGTTTTTATGTTTTTACAACCCGAAACTCTTCCGAAAACTCCTTCCTAACCTAATCTGGTAATTCCGGACATTTTTCTTGTTTTGACTTTTTCGATCCGGATTACGGTTTGATCCATGCGCGGCCCGACGCGAGATTTTCGATACGATAACCATTTCGATAAATCAACAAAACCCGTATTCTCGAGAGACGGGATATTTTTACATTATTTTCGTATATGGTGTTTTATAAAAAGTCCGGTTTTGATGATTATCCAATTCTGGTATTTAATTGTATCGTTTTTATAGTTACTTAGCGGCTAAGTAATCTATTTTCGAATCGTTCTGCAGTTACTTAGTGGCTAAGCAACAAATTTATCGATCCAATATGATCCAATACGTACCAATATTCTATAAGTATAAATAGCTTTTTATTTATTAGTAATTATTATTAAAAAAATTAGTTTTTATTTTTTATTTTTCAGAAAATCAGATTTTTTTCTCTCAAGAACTAGGGTTAGGGTTTTGATTTGTTCTTGAAGATCAAAGTAGATTTGGGAATGATTCTGTGGTCCAAATCGCAAGTATGAATATCCGTTTTGAAGCTCTCGATCTGTGCCATCTGATTCCACCATCAAAATCACCAAACAATTGGTAATTTTTAAGTTCAATTTTCTAGGGTTTGTATTCGAATTGGGGGTTTATAATTGAGTGATTGTTGGTTCGTTTTGATGATAAAAATAGTTTTAATGGCTTGTTTACAGTCCATTTATGTATAAATTTGCACTGGTTTATTGCGAAATCATGTTAGTCGAGTCCTTGTTTTTTTTTGGTTTTTAAATCTTTATTTTCAGGGTTCTTGTTTGGTTTGGTAGGCTTTAGTAGCTTTGATTTGACACTAGAATCGATTGTAGGCTTTAGTAGCTTTGATTTGACACTAGAATCGTGTCGTTTGGTTTGGTATTGGACGAAATCGAACTTCACCGGAAGTTCGCCGGTGTTCACTGGATTTAATGGCGAAAATCGCCGGGGAAGACGAACCTCGGTTCGTTTGTGGCTGGTATTGATTAATTGTGTTTCTGGGAGAGTCAGGAATTATTTTGGAAGCAAAAACCTTGAAAAACCACACTGTTTCGGCCAGGAATGAGTTCGCCGAAGTCCGGCCAAACACCGCCAGAATCTGGGCAATTTCCAGAAATCGGCCGGTGTTCAACCCGGACCCGGTTGGTTCCTGGTGACCCAGTCTTTTGACCCGGGTTTGATCCTCCTGACCCATTTTACGGACTTTAAAAACTGTTTCTGCCTTTTTTCTTTTTAATATTTATTCAAAATCCATTTTTAATTCCTAAAACAATTATTTTAATTACAAAATTCACTTTTAATTCAAAAATAAATCTTATTTATTTTATTAATTAATTTTTAATTATTTTAATTAATCGATTAATTTAATATTAATTGATTAATTAACTTAATTAATTATTAATTGATTTAATTGATTTAATAATTAGATTTAATTATTTACTTTGATTTAAAAATTCCGAAAAATAGTTTCGAGCTTTAAATTATTATTTTAAATTATTTTCCAAGCTCGATGATTCTTATAAAATTATTTTTGGTTATTCGAGCCCTATTTTTTAATTATTAAATGATTCGGAGACCGTTTTAATTCCGATAAATGTTCAAAAATTCATATTAAATCAACCGTTCGTCCGTTTAATACGAAACAAACGCCTCTAGACTCAGAAAAATATTCTGCTTTCAATAAAAATACTTTCGAGACCCAAATTCTTTTGTTTCGAAAGGTCACTTGTTTTACGAATTATTTTGAGTCGATTATTGGTCGATAAATTATATTTTTGACCCGATTTCCGTTTTAAACATACCGAGTCAAAGCTTTTAGTGAACCGAGTCATATGTGATACGAATTATGTGATATATGAGTTATGTGCTTATGTGCTATGTGAATTATGTGCATATGTGGATCAATAGTCCTGTGTTTATTTGTTATATTTATGTGTGGGCTATCGTATAGATAGACGATAGGCTGTTGACGCGTAGTTCGTCGAGTAATTATCGTTTAGACGATTAAAGTTGTATCTTTTAATTATAAATGCGAGTCTTTCAAGACGATCAGGACCGGATGAAGTGGATAAAGGCTAAAGTTGAATAATATGAAATATTGGGTTGCAGCACTGCATGAGCAGCAGACCAAAGGATTAGTAGAATAAAGACGGTAATGTTTTGAGACATAATGTCAGAATAGGAGCGTCTTTACGAGTGTGACTAACTGCTAAATCTCAAAGGCAAGTATCCCTATCATCACTTATTGTTCAAGTGATATTTATTTTGAATCTTATCATGCAAGTATTGCTTTCCCTACTCAGTTTGTAATAGATAACTGTTTTACATATCGCTGAATTAAATGATTCTGTTTATGCAAGTATTCTTCTGCTATTCTATGTTCAGAATAGCTAAGTGATTTTACTTATCAAATTACTGGATTTATAAATGTTTTGGATTTTGAGAAAGATGATTTTGTTGCGAGTATTCCTGCCCAAGTGAATGGGGGAATAAAAATTATTTCGTATATCGAAGGATTTGGCTCCTTTTTCAATAAAAAGGTTTTTAAGATTGGAATGGTTACTGGTTACTAGTTATTGGTTACAGCGTAGGTGATCGAGATATCGGTCCAGCTGTAATATCTTTTAAGGCTAGTTATGCCTTTTCTGGCGCCCTATAGGTACCGTATGTCTTAGGGATACGGGTAGTACCTATATTTACGGTATGGTTGCGGGATACCGGTGTTGTTTCGCGACTGATCATCGGGAACAACATGAAATGTTATTGGTTCCAATCTAAATTGATATCTACATTTCTTTATTGTTTTGATAATCATAGAATAAATGATTTAATAACTAATTCTGTTTTGGATTGAAAGTACTGATTCTGTTTTGGATTAAAATTGAAGTGCGGTTTTGATTCAGTTTCTGATTTATGCTGATACTTATATTGTTGTTAAATATCAAAGGTGGTATTAGTATAGATGATTGATGTTGACTTCAGTATGGAATGTTGTTAGCATCAAAGTTCGTATTGATATCTAATTTGATATGACAGCAAAATAAGTATTAATTTCAAGAGTTTGGTTTTGAGTAAAGTTTATGATTCAATCCATAATCATTGCTTCTTGTTATTGATGTTTACGTTATTTCCGTAAACACTTTTTTACGAGCTTTGCTCTCGTCAAGATTCAAAGTATTGCTGAAGCCTTTCGCTTGAAAATATCAAAAAAGAGTTTTATGATTCAGCAATTATGATTTTAAATGTTCTGCTCTGATACAGATGTCAATTTTATATCAAAACGACCCTATATATGTCATAATGATCTTGTTGAGCATTTCTTTCGCTCATACTTGCCTGTTTTTAAATTTAACCTCCAGTGAGGATTAGCTTGCGCTGTTTATCTGCGAAATTCGAGGAAGCAAAGAAGAAGCTTTCGGAAGGTGGTTGGTCCAGGGTTTGCGGGCTAGTGTAAGTCCTGTTATATAAAGTTGTTTATATTATATTATATTATAATTGTGTTATTTTATAGTTGGGCCTAGTATACTTCTCTTCGAAGTTATACTAGGGGGTTTAGCTTTGAGTTTGGAAATTATTGAAAAGAGTTTTAAAAGAAAGTGAAAATTTATTTGTGGAATTTTGATATCTTGTTTCTAGAACTGTAACCTTAAAAGATCTTGGATTAGTTTTGGGTCATAAATGATAAATATCTTCCGCTGGCATTTATTTATTAAACAGGTTAATTTTGATTGAGGTTTCATAGTGATGACCAAATCCTCTGACCCCGGATTTTGGGGCGTTACAGGTTGGTATCAGAGCCGAGGTTATAGTAAACTAGATTTGAGAGTGTGTAGGAGTGTGTATAGCTATGTGAGGACGTTTGAGCTCATATCGAGTTCATGTTGGACTATTGGATATAGTACCAACGAGTAAGTTAAGATAGGCGCATTCGTTTGAGATGGTTGTGCTGAGCTGGATGGAACTTCGGGAAGCTGCAAACTTCCGAGGCTATGATCTAACGATGATGGAGATTATCGATATCTTGTAAACGTGAAGAAGTGTCTAGAATCAGATGTCGAGTCAACTGAAGAGTTCAAATTGAAGATAAATATTAAGACTTTGGCAATACTTTCTCTTTCTAAAAATTCTTTTGACTTCTCTCAAAAAGAAATATCAGTTAGAAGACATAATCCCTAACACCAGTTTATTCATTTTGTGCCAGAATTTTTATTCTCTGGACTTCATTTCCTTCAGAAATATTAGCTTTAAATTTTTTTAAGTTTTATTAATTTGATTTTGGATTCTTTTGATATTCTTTTACTCTAACTGAGATGAACAACCCTAACTATAGGGGACACAAGGTATACCTGTCTGTGTGATAGGAGTTGGATGGGACGCCATCACTTGTGTGTGTTGTGAATACATGAAGGTTAACAACCTTTAGTAATGTCTTGATTTTGGCACGCAACACCAAGTTCATTTGATCATATTGATCTCTCAGTTATTCTTTTATTTCAACAATACTTTTTCTCAAATTCATATTTTGGTCCCGTTATGGTATCAAATTCTTTTCTCTTTGAAATTTCATGATTTATTATCCCAAACATTCGAAGGTATGCCAATCAAGTTAAGCTGAGTTATCTTGTTCAAGTCAAAGCAGGGTTATGTGATGGGATTACCAAGAGCAGCAGTGGATTGCAATGAGATTAAAATATCAGGGGCGTATAGCAAAGTCAATCTGTTTCTTTATTTCTCTCTTTAGTTCCCTCTCTTTTTCTTTCTCTCTATCTTTCTCTCTATTCTTCTTTCTCGCAATCAGTAAAAGTAATTTTATTGAGAAATTGATCAAAGAGGTAGATGGAACAGTGGTGCCCAGTGAAGCTCCTGTAACAGTTTTATTATACAAGGAATACAAGATTTATTTGAAATTATGGAAAATTGAGTTTATTTGGAAATGGAAAGTTGGTTAGAAGACCCTAAATGCTTTCTTCTGCTGATTCCGAGGACAGAATCCTTATAAGGGGGGTAGATTGTAATATCCCATATTTTCAATATTATTTTTTTATTATTTGGAATTGTTTATGTGATTTTTATGTGAATTTTGGTGAATTATCTGATAATTAGAATTGATGTTTGAATGTTTATATGTGATATTCCTTGAGTGCTCTAATTTTTATATGTTCAGAATAAAATATAGATAATTATGATATTTTTCTGGTAATTTTTGGAGTGTTATATGATTTTATAATGATTTATGAATTATTAATTATTTTCTGATTAATTACCAAAATTATTTTATAAAGCCGGGAATCGTCCAACCTCAACCGTTTTTACGTTTTTACAACCCGAAACTCTTCCGAAAACTCCTTCCTAACCTAATTTGGTAATTTCGGACATTTTTCGTGTTTTGACTTTTTCGATCCGGATTACGGTTTGACCCGTGCGCGGCCCGGCGCAAGATTTTCGATACGATAACCATTTCGATAAATCAACAAAACCCGTATTCTCGAGAGACGGGATATTTTTACATTATTTTTGTATATGGTGTTTTATAAAAGGCCCGGTTTTGATCATAATCCAATTCTGGTATTTAATTGTATCGTTTTTATAGTTACTTAGCGGCTAAGTAATCTATTTTCGGATCGTTTTGCAGTTACTTAGCGGCTAAGCAACAAATTTATCGATCCAATTTGATCCAATGCGTACCAATATTCTATAAGTATAAATAGCTTTTTATTTATTAATAATTATTATTAAAAAAATCAGTTTTTATTTTTTATTTTTCAGAAAATCAGATTTTTTTCTCTCAAGAACTAGGGTTAGGGTTTTGATTTGTTCTTAAAGATCAAAGCAGATTTGGGAATGATTCTGTGGTCCAAATCACAAGTATGAATATCCGTTTTGAAGCTCTCGATCTGTGCCATCTGATTCCACCATCAAAATCACCAAACAATTGGTAATTGTTAAGTTCAATTTTCTAGGGTTTGTATTCGAATTGGGGTTTATAATTGAGTGATTGTTGGTTCGTTTTGATGATATGAATAGTTTTAATGGCTTGTTTACAGTCGATTTATGTATAAATTTGCACTAGTTTATTGCGAAATCATGTTAGTCGAGTCCTTGTTTTTTTTGGTTTTTAAATCTTGATTTCCAGGGTTCTTGTTGAATTGTTTGTATGTTTTGATCATTGTAATCGATTGTAGACTTTAGTAGCTTTGATTTGACACTAGAATTGTGTCTTTTGGTTTGGTATTGGACGAAATCGAACTTCACCGGAAGTTCGCCGGTGTTCACCGGATTTAATGGCGAAAATCGCCGGGGAAGACTAACCTCGGTTCGTTTGTGGTTGGTATTGATTGATTGTGTTTCTGGGAGAGTCAGGAATTATTTGGGAAGCAAAAACGTTGAAAAACCACACTGTTTCGGCCAGGAATGAGATCGCCGGATTCCGGCCAAACGCCGCCGGAATCTGGGCAATTTCCAGAAACCGGTCGGTGTTCAACTCGGACCCGGTTGGTTCTTGGTGACCCGGTCTTTTGACCCGGGTTTGATCCTCCTGGACCCATTATGCAGACTTTAGAATTTGTTTCTGCCTTTTTCCTTTTTAATATTTATTCAAAATTCATTTTTAATTCCTAAAACCATTAGTTTAATTCCAAAATTCACTTTTAATTCAAAAATAAATCAGATTTATTTTATAAATTAATTTTAATTAGTTTTTAATTATTTTAATTAATCAATTAATTTAATATTAATTGATTAATTAACTTAATTTATTATTAATTGATTTTAATTGATTTAATAATTAGATTTAATTATTTACTTTGATTTAAAAATTCCGAAAAATAGTTTCGAGCTTTAAAATATTATTTTAAATTATTTTCCAAGCTCGATAATTCTTATAGAATTATTTTCGGGTATTCGACCCCTATTATTTAATTATTAAATGATTCAGAGACCGTTTTAATTCCGATAAATGTTCAAAAATTCATATTAAATCAACCGTTCGTCCGTTTAATACGAAACAAACGCCTCTAGACTCAGAAAAATATTTTGCTTTCAATAAAAATACTTTCGAGACCTAAATTCTTTTGTTTCGAAAGATCGCTTGTTTTACGAATCATTCTGAGTCGATTATTGGTCGATAAATTATATTTTTGACCCGATTTCCGTTTTAAACATACCGAGTCAAAGCTTTTAGTGAACCGGGTCATATGTGATAAGAATTATGTGATATATGAGTTATGTGCTTATGTGATATGTGAATTATGTGCATATGTGGATCAAGAGTCATGTGTTTGTCTGTTATATTTATGTTTGAAACAGAATGTCAGAATAGGAGCATCTTTGCGAGTGTGACTAACTGCTAAATCTCAAAGGCAAGTATCCCTATCATCACTTATTGTTCAAGTTATATTTATTTTTAGTCTTATCCTGCAAGTATTGTTTTCCCTATTCAGTTCATAATAGATAATTGTTTTACATATCGCCGAATTAAATGATTTTGTTTATGCAAGTATTCTTCTGCTATTCTATCTTCTAAATAGCTAATTGATTTTACTTATCAAATTACTGGATTAATAAATGTTTTGGATTTTGAGAAAGATGATTTTGTTGCAAGTATTCCTGCCCAAGTGAATGGGGGAATAAAAATTATTTAGTATATCGAAGGATTCGGCTCCTTTTTCAATAAAAAGGTTTTTAAGATTGGAATGGTTATTGGTTACAGCGTAGGTGATCGAGATATCGATCCAGCTGTAATATCTTTTAAGGCTAGTTATGCCTTTTCTGTCGCCCTATAGGTACCATATGTCTTAGGGATACGGGTAATACTTATATTTACGGTATGGCTGCGGGGTACCGGTGTTGTTTCGCGACTGATCATCGAGAACAACATGAAATGTTATTGGTTCCAATCTAAATTGATATCTAAATTTCTTTATTGTTTTGATAATCATAGAATATATGATTTATCAACTGATTCTGTTTTAAATTGAAAGTACTGATTCTGTTTTGGATGAAAAGTGAAGTGTGGTTTTGATTCAGTTTCTGATTTATGCTGTTACTTATATTGTTGTTAAATATCAAAGGTGGTATTAGTATAGATGATTGATGTTGACTTTAGTATGGAATGTTGTGAGCATTAAAGTTCGTATTGATATCTAATTTGATATGACAGCAAAATAAGTATTAATTTCAAGAGTTCGATTTTGAGTAAAGTTTATGATTCAATCCATAATCATTGCTTCTTGTTATTGATATTTACGATATTTCCGTAAACACTATTTTATGAGCTTTGCTCTCGTCAAGATTCAAAATATTGCTGAAGCCTTTCGCTTGAAAATATCAAAAAAGAGTTTTATGATTCAGCAATTATGATTTTAAATGTTCTGCTCTGATGCAGATGTCGGTTTTATATCAAAACGACCCTATATATGTCATAATGATCTTGCTGAGCATTTCTTTCGCTCAGACTTTCCTGTTTTTAAATTTAACCTCCAGTGAGGATTAGCTTGCGCTGTTTAGCTGCGAAATTCGAGGAAGCAAAGAAGAAGCTTTTGAAAGGTGGTTGGTCCAGGGTTTGCGGGCTAGTGTAAGTCCTGTTGTATAAAGTTGTTTATATTATATTATATTATAATTGTGTTATTTTATAGTTGGGCCTAGTATACTTCTCTTTGAAGTTATACTAGGGGGTTTAGCTTTGAGTTTGGAAATTGTTGAAAAGAGTTTTAAAAGAAAGTGAAAATTTATTTGTGGAATTTGGATATCTTGTTTCTAGAACTGTAACCTTAAAATATCTTGGATTAGTTTTGGGTCATAAATGATAAATATCTTCCGCTGGCATTTATCTATTAAACAGGTTAATTTGGATTGAGGTTTTATAGTGACGACCAAATCCTCTGACCCCGGATTTGGGGGCGTTACAATACTCAAATAATATCACATATAAACATCCAAACATCAATTCCAATTATCATATAATTCACTAAAATTCACCTAAAATCACATAAATAATTTCAAATAATAATAATAATAATAATAATATCTGCAAATATGGGATATTACAATCTACCCTCGTTATAAGGATTCCGTCCTCGGAATCAGCAGAAGAAAGCACTAAGGGTCTTGTTACCAACTTCCCTATCTCACATATGCAATTTTTCTCAAAATTTCAGATGAACTTAAATTTCTTGTATAACATAATGATCACGGAAGCTTCACTCCGCACCACTGTTCCGTCCACATCCTTTGACCAATCCCTCAATGAAATTACTTTTACTGATTGCGAGAAAGAAGAATAGAAGGAAAGATAAAGAGATAAAGAGATAAATAGATAGAGAATAAAGAAACAGCCTGACTTCATTATACGCCACCAATATTTTTAATCGCATTGCAATCAACTCATAGCCTTACTTTGACTTGACCAAGGTAACTAAACCCAACTTGATTGGTATACCTTCTAATATTTCAGATGATAAAATCATGGAATTTCAAAGAGAAGAGAATTTTATATCATAACGAGTGTCCCACCATTGTGGTTACCAAAAATCTGAATTTTTGAGAAAATGTTACTGAAATGAAAGAATAACTGAGAGATCAATATGATCAAATGAACTTGGTATTGCGTGTCGAAATTAAGACACCACTAAAGGTCTTTAACCTTCATGTAGTCACAACACACACAAGTTATAGCGTCCCATCCAACTCCTATCACACAGACATGTATACCTTTAGTCCCCTATAGTTAGGGTTTTTCATCTCAGTCAGAATAAAAGAATATGAAATGAATTCAAAATTGAATGAATAAAGTAGGAAATAGAATAATTTTAGGGCAATCCTCTGATCAAAACCGAAAAGATTTCAAAAATGATATTTCTGGAGGAAATAGAATTCAGAAAATAAGATTCTAAATGGGGGTTAGGAATTATATTTTGTAACAGATACCTCTTTTTGAGAGATGTCAAAAGAAGTTATAGAAAGAGAAGTTATTGCCAAGGTCTTAATACTTATCTCATTTTTGAACTCTTCGGTTGACTCATCATCCGATTCTAGAAACTGCTTCATGTTCCAAGGATATCGATAATCTTCATCGTCGTCGAATCGTAGTCTCAGAAGATTCCACAATAGAAGTTTACAGCTGCTACGAGTTCTATCCAGCTCAACACAGCCATCTTAAACGAAAGCACCTATCTTAGCTTACTCGTTGGTACTATATCCAATAGTCCAACAGGAACTCGATATGAGCTTAAGCGTCCTTACATTACTATACACACTCCTACACACTCTCATTTCTAGTTTACTACAACCTCAGCTCTTATACCAACCTATAACGCCCCCAAATCCGGGTTCAGGGGGTTTGGTCGTCACTATGAAACCTCAATCCAAAATAACTTGTTGAATCAATACATAAATGCCAGCAGAAGATATTTATCATGTATGATCCCAAACTAATCCAAGATCTTTTAATGTTACAGTTCTAGAAACAAGAATTCCAAATTCCACCAATAAATTTTTCACTTTCTTTTAAAAACTCTTTTCAACAATTCAAAATCTCAAAACTTAACCCGCTAGTATAACTTCGAAAAGAAGTATACTAGGCCCCACTATAAAATACACAACTATAATATAATATAATATAAACAACTTTACACAATAGAACTTACACTAGTCCGCAAACCCTGGGCCAACCACCTTCCAAAAGCTTCTTCCTTGCTTTCTTGAATTACACAGCTGAGCAGCGCAAGCTAATCCTTACTAGAGGTTAAATTTGGAAGCAGGAAAGTATGAGCGAAAGAAATGATCAGCAAGTTTAGTATAATATATAGATGGTCGTTTTGATATAAAACCGACATCTGCATTAGAGCAGAACATTTAAAATCATAATTGTTGAATCAGAAAATTTATTAAAGAATCGGATAATTGTTTATCACTGTATTCAAACCCTTTTTGATATTTTCGAGCGAAATGCTTCAGTAATACTTTCAATCTCGATGAGAATAAAACTCGTAAAATAGTGTTCACGGAAATATCGTAAACAACATTAACATGAAATAATGATTATGGAATGAATCATAAACTTTATTCAAAATCGATCTCTTGATATTAATACTTATTTTGTTATCGTATCAAATTAGATATCAATACGAACTTTGATGCTCACAACATTCCATACTGAAGTCAACATCAATCATCTCACGGAAAATGTTCAGAATATCCAGATTAAGTTAGGAAGGAGTTTTCCGAAGAAATTCGGGTTATAAAAACGTAAAAACGGTTGAGGTTGGATAATTCCCGATTTTATAAAATTAGTTTTGTAATTATACGGAAGATAATTATTAAATCTATAAATCATTATAAAATCATATAACAATCCAAAAATTATCAGAAAAATACCATAATTATCTATACTTTATTCTGGACATATTACAAATTAAAATACTCAAATAATATCACATGTAAACATCCAAACATCAATTCCAATTATCAAATAATTCACTAAAATTCACCTAAAATCACATAAACAATTTCAAATAATAATAATAATATCTGCAAATATGGGATATTACATATGTGACAAAGGCTATAAACAAATCTAATTTATAGATTAATCAATTGCTTCTTCTTTTTATTTTTAATATTTTAAACTCTGTAACTTTCAATTCTTAAGCCTGTGTTGTTACAAATAAGAAAAACAACAAAGTGGTTTTCACTGGAGTGAGAAAAGGAAATGTATATCTAGCTGACTTCAACTCATCTAATGCAGATCTATTACTTCTCTTTTAGCAAAGCAAGTCAAGATGAAAGTTGGCTATGGCACAAGAAGCTGTCTCATTTGAACTTCAAGGCTATAAATGAATTAGTCAGGAAAGACCTAGTCAGAGGCATTCCTCAAGTTAAGTTCTCAAATGATAGATTGTGTGATGCTTGTCAAAACGGGAAACAAAGTAAAGCATCATTCAAAAGAAAGCTTGAATTTACAATTGAAGAACCACTACAACTGTTGCACATGGATTTGTTTGGAGCAGTCAATGTGTTATCAATTTCAAAGAAGAGATATTGTCTAGTGATTGTGGATGATTTCTCAAAGTTCTCTTGGACATAATTTCTTAAATCTAAAGATAAATCTAGTGAAATATTTATCAATCATATAAGGAAAGTCAACAATCATCCTGATCTCAAATTTAGAAGAATTAGGAGTGATAATAAAACCGAGTTCAAGAATTCTGCAATGAGGTTGTTCTGTGAAGAAAATGGAATCATGTATGAGTTTTTGTGGTGCCCTCCAACCCCGGGTCAGAAGTTTGGGGTCCACAACACACTCACACCATATATATATAAACCTGCTTATAACAATAATAAAGATAATAATAGTATGTAGTGACCCTACTTACCAACATCCACAGATCGCAACAGGTTAAAGTATGCACACAAGCCACACACATACACTTATAATACAAACGTCCAAATCCAAACTATTCAAACTTACAACTGAATATTAAACATTCTTATAAACTTTTTAAACTTAAACTATCACAAAAGTCTTCAGCTAGTTTATTCCACTCAACCTGAAATCCTAGCTCGCACACTTGATTGGGGATCTTCGCTACCAACAGATTCCTTCTTAATTGGAAAAGAACATAAACAGAATCGCACAAATGACCTAACTAGCTCCGCAAGTCACATTGACAATACGGAGATTAAATAATGATCAAGTGAAATGACTTAAGGTATCAAGTTTATAGATAAACAATGATTAGAATTGGATATTGTCACGCCCCCAACTTAAACAGCAAATTAAATATAACTATTACAACATTTTAAAAAGAAGTATACACAACCAACTCCAAGATCTTACAGTTTAGGGTTTGGAACAGCCCAACACTACCAACTATTACATCTGATTTTAAATACCGAGTCCTCACACAAACTACTATCACTTATTCTACCTGAGCTCGAACATAAGCATCAGCATCACAGGTCTTACGGGCAGTCTGCTTGAATCTAACCATAGCTGCTAGCTGTAATATCACGGTAAAGCAAGGAGTGAGCCAAATGCTCAACAAGTGCTAACAGTACGATATAAAACATAAATCGAGATATACATAAAAAAATGACAATGGAAAGACATAACCAATGATAACGAGGGATAAAACTATAAGTGATGGCATCATTTTGCTTGTATCAAAACAATTTTAAAATCATATCTTAATCAAAATCATTTTATGATGCTACGGATTACAGCCGGTGATCAGCCGCGAAGTAATCCCGAACCTCGCTGGGTTCTAAAACATTAATGGGAATCCCTAGGCAACTTTTAAGCCTAAAATAAGTGTGGAAAGGACTCGCGTCTCAGTCCAGATCCACCATTCAAGAAAACATTTATCCCCCTTTGGGACTGAAAACCCACATTTTATTTATTTCAAAAACTGATGCCGAATTATAACAAAATCTTTTTTTACAGTAAACATTTTTATCAAGGGATTATAGATCAACTCAAAACACGGGAAATATGGTACTAAATCTCAGGGCCATGATTCACAAAACTATACTCTATTAAAGTAACTGAATGGTTTTCAAATATCAAAGTTTGGACAAGGGAATTTAGTGAGGCTATTGGATTTCATGAAGGGAAATGCCAAACTGGGCTTAAAGCAATGGTTTCTCATCAAGGTTCAAGTGCTGGATCATCAAGGAGGTAAGCTTCATGAATACTAAGGGTGTTAGGGTATGCAGAAATGATCTTTAACTCAGGATATATCAGAATTGTCAAGCGTTAGGATAAGAAAGAAGGTATCAATCAATGAGGAATCACGTTGGTAAGTATCTGACTATCAGAGTTCAAGGTAAGGTTCTATAGGGTTTCAAGTTTCAGGGTCAGGTATTAATACTTAGGAATCATTAACATGTTAATTAAGAGGATCAATCAAGTATTATAATAACTCTTTATTTTATCATGGCATTCAACTATCATGAAAAGACTTTTAAACTACTTGTAATATGTACTCGAGGGTTCATGACATCTTTCTATAATTCAAAGATAACATAAGATAAGCTTGATTTAATATATGAAATGACACAGGGTAGTTGTAGGAATGTATGAACTATTAGCAGTAAATATGAAGGTCAAGTTGAATCACTTGCCTTGAGAAAGGCTGGTCTGGTCTGACTGGTAGGAGCAACTGGAGCTTCACTCGACCTTTACGACAAGTTTTCCCTTGTCTCGAGATCCTACATAAATAATAATAATCCTCATTATAATATATTCTCACCAACTTAACCTATTTACAACCCGAAATTAAACACGGATGGCACTTAGGCCTATATGCACTTCATTTTATATTCACTTTTAAATTACAAAAGTACACACATAGCCACATAATCACATATCATATATTAATACCAAAATAACTCCATATACACCATAATGCAACACTAGGCTTGGATGATCTCGACTCACAACTTAAGTCACTTGGTCGCTAAACTAGACAAAGTCTTCTAATTTTGGCTTCCTAACTTGATGTGCCTTTACTAAACTATCCAAGACCTATAGACCCTCACTTGTGCCTTTTACTCTACTGACCTTATACTATCTTACAACAATGGTGGTCAACCTAAATCTCACTCCTAAATGTTCTAAAACTATGTGATAAGTGAAAGTGCTTACTGGTGCAAATTTCAGAATGACAACTATGGTTTCTTGAGTGCATTAGACACTCTTAAACTACAAGTTTCCCTTCAAAACTTTTACACAAGACTCTCCTGACCTAAGGGCATCTCACAAACTTGATGTGGCTCAAGGGCCTGGCTTGGGCCTTCTTGGGTTTAAGCTAAAAGTCCAAGGTTCCCCTGTTTTTCTGGGCAGAAAACGCCCTGACTTAAATTAACTTGTGACACATGGTTCTAACTCATATCCTATGCACTATGGTTGGAAAAACTTCTCTGACACTTCCTCTAACTAAGGCCCAACAGGGCCTAATGAGGGCCTACCCATGACATGGTCAAATCTCCCTATTTCTAAGTTGCAACAAAATTGTCCCCTGCTGGACAGATTTTGTTATTCTACTTGTGCACCTAACCAAATGACATGCAAACCTCCAACCAACACCTAAAACCTTTTATATACTCCCAATACCAACTTCTGGTGGCTTGGTCCTCAAAGTGCACATCAATGACATGGTTAAAACTTACTCTAAACCTCAGGGTACTAAACTGATTTTCTGCAGAAACTATAACTCTCCTTTCTCCAAAGTCTTGACTTGACAAACTCAACTACCAACAACTCAATACTCAAACCAAGACTTAAACATGGTAATGTACTGGACTAACTCCCTTATTCTCAAAATAACCTTGGGTGAGATCATCCTTACCTAAGGTGCAATTATGGCAAAACAAAAGAAACTACACTTCTCAATTCACAAATCATCAAGTTTTTGAAACAAGATATGCATTTTTATGAAAGATAACCACGAATTATTACCATGCATCAAGGAGCATTAATCAATATTAACACCTTATTTCTACTGAGATTAAAGCTCACTAACAAAATCTTTCCCAATGATCAAAATCTTATAACATTCCAAGAGAAATCCACATGCATGCATGTCTTCGGGTTTTGCAAACCAAAACAACATATTTTCTACATATATTCTATCATAAAATTGACATGCAAGCCTAGCATAAGCTATACCTAGATGATCACTTAGCATGCAAAGAGTTTTATCAAATTTTCACCATAAAATTCAAGCCATTATCACATAAACATGCAAAAATTGAATTAAGCAACAAGAATAGTCTTAAGGACCATTCATTCGGCTCCCATATGGTCATGGCTGAATGAAATGGAAGGGAATGGCCATTTAATCATCAAGAGTTTCCCTCTCAAGACTTGGCACTTCTCCATTCCTTGTAGTCCTCTAAAAAACAACCCTAAACTCACAAGAATCAAGGTTGTACTTTGAGTTTCAACTAAAACCTTTACATGCAACCTTTAAACTTAAACTTTCTACTCAAAACTCTTTGAAATATGAGTGATCATGGAAGGGAAAGTAACATTTACTTGTATAAAGAGTGGAAGCTTGGTTGAGGATTGAAGAAAAAAAATGGGGAGGGGGGTTTCGGCTAAAAGTCGAGAGTGAAGGAGAGAGGAGGGAGAGAAGAATGAGTGTGGTGGTGAGTGATGTATGAAATGATCATGACTTTGCTTGTTTTATGGTTTTTGTGTTGCCAAATGTGAGTGGAATTAGGAATTGACATGATTAGCCTTCCATTTGAACTTGGTTCAATTTGCATGCAAGGGTAAAGAAGGTATTTGGCTAGGAAATAAGAGTTAGTGGGGTGGTTATTGACTCTTTAGCCCTTTTGGAATGTAAAGAAGGGATTTGCATGCAAGGATAACTATGTAATTTGCTAATTATAACAATTAACATTTATAAAGATTTATTTTTATAAAATAAAATACAAGTTTAAAAATTATAAAATTTATACCATAAAATAACTTGGATTTTTAGAAATTTTATAAAACTACTTTTGAATTTTGTGAATAAAATAACTTTTAAAAAAAAAATTCTCCAAGGTTTAGAATATTCCTTATAAATCAAAAATAAAGCAAATAAATAAACTCTTGCTTTGAAAAATCATATACTGCATAAAGCAAATTTAAAATGCAGAAATTTTTCATTCACATAAGGCACAACCATTAAGTATATTCACTTACGGCTTTAATATCACACAAAATCCACATATATTATTACATAAAATTCCGGTCGTAACATCCTCTCCCCCTTAAGGGATTCTGTCCCCAGAATCTAAGAGAACAGATGAGGATACCGGGAACGCATATCAGACTCTAACTCCCAAGTTGATTCTTCGACCTTGGGGTTCCTCCAAAGTACTTTCACTAACTTTACCGACTTATTCCTAAGACTCTTTACTTGCCAGTCGAGTATTTTAACCGGTTGCTCCACAAATGACAGGTCTGCCTGAATTTCTACAGGTTCATATTCTATCACATGGCTAGCGTCAAGATTGTACTTCTTAAGAAATGACACATGGAACACATTATGCACATGCTGATACTGAGGTGGTAAGGCCAACTCGTAGGCCACCTTTCCCACTTGACTCAAAATTTCAAAAGGACCTATATATCTAGGTGCTAACTTCCCTTTCTTTCCAAATCTAGACAACCCTTTTCTTGGTGACACCTTCAACAAAACAGCTTCGCTAATTTGGAATTGAACATCCTTACGCGCTGGATCCGCATACTTCATCTGTCTATCTTGAGCAGCAAGCAACCTTTTCTGAATTAACTTGACTGTATCATGCAACTGTTGTACCAATTCCGAGCCGAGAATTCTTCCTTCTCCTACTTCATCCCAATTTTTGGTGATCTACATTTTCGCCCGTACAAAGCTTCGTATGGTGGCATGCCGATACTGGAATGATAGCTATTGTTGTAAGAGAATTCAATCAACGGCAAGTGATCGTCCCAACTTCCTGCAAAATCGATTGCACAACTGCGCAACATGTCTTCGATTGTTTGAATTGTCCTTTCACTCTGACCATCAGTCTGCGGGTGGTATGCCGTGCTCATATTCAACTTCATGCCAAGACATTCCTAAAATTGCTTCCAGAATCTCAAGTTAAATCGGGGATCTCTGTCTGAAACTATTGATACGGGTACTCCATGCCTCAGTACGATTTCGCGCACATACAGATGAACCAATTTGTCCAATGACGACTTCTCGTTAATTGGAAGGAAATGCGCTGACTTCGTAAGACGATCAACTATAACCCATATTACGTCATGCCCGGATTTCGTTCGCGGTTCAAGCAGACTACCTGTAAGACATGTGATGCTGATGCTTATGTTCGAGCTCAGGTAGAATAAGTGATAGTAGTTTGTGTGAGGACTCGGTATTTAAAATCAGTTGTAATCGATGGTAGTGTTGGGCTGTTCCAAACCATAAACTGTAAGATCTTGGATTTGGGTAGGTTTATTTATTTGTTGTGATAGTTATATTTAATTTGCTGTTTAAGTTGGGGTGTGACAAGTATCGTATATCTGTGGTTCGTATCTGGGTATTCCACAATCAATGGTTCAGAAAAAATAAGGCATATGGCTCAAAGATCAATAATTAGAATCGAGGTTTAGGGTTTAGTGCTTCAAAGCACTTGCAATATAAAACAGAACTATCAATTATTCACAATATATCTTGAGAAGTTTTAGAACACTTGCCTTGTCTTTACTCGCTAACACCTCACTTGCTTCCAATCACTAATTCTTATACTCCGACTACTTGCTTTTCTTTCCCACGCATTGCCTCTTCTGCTCAGATATCACAAGTATTTATTAATAGTTATCTCGCTTGATTCTATTCGGTATAAGCTTCTATCTACCCTTCGTTTCACCCAAATCTGATTTACGGATTGAAGTTACGATTAAAACAGTCAAACGATACACGTATACGCATATAACACATCAATAAGTTCACATATAACACATAACACGTAAGATACTCAATGAAAATACTTTTCCAAAGAAGGCTTGATGTTAAATGATTTTTCAGATATTTAATACGAATTTTTAAACATTTTTCGGAATTAAAAATGGATGGTTGAATCATTTTAAAACAATAAACAGAGTTTGATTTCCCGAATCTGGCTTTAAAATCATTTTATAATAATTATCGAGCCTTGAAAACAATTTAAAATAATATTTTTAAAGCTCGAAACTATTTTTCGGAATTTCTAAATCAAAATAAATAATTAAATCTAATTAAATAATTAATTATTAATTAATTAAATCAATTAATAAATCATTTTTTGAATTAATTGACCAATTAACTAATTAATTATTAACTAAAATTAATTAACTAATTAATTCAGATTTATTTTTGAATTAAAATATTTTTTGGAATTAAAATAATAATTTTTAAAATTTTTAACAATTAAAAATGAAATTTTGTAATTAAAATAAATAGAAAATATGATTTTTAAATATTTTTAAAACAGCAATCCTATTTTTAAAATTTTATGAAACCTGGGGGACCTAACTACATCGATTTGAAAAGATCAGGGGCTAAACTGCAGTTTTGCAGTCTACCCCGCCGGAAAATGATGGGTTCGCCGGAAAACTCGTCTCTGGTACCGTCACACCTCCACAAACTCCAGATCGCATCTTCAATTCACAAGGAACACAACCCTGCAATCAAATCATCCTAATAACCCCTGAGTTGGCCGGAATAACTCGAAGAAAACTCGTCGGACGGCGAGTTCTTTCTTGCTCCAGCCAGATCGATTTCGGTATCGTCTATACATGAAACAATCACCAATCGATTCCTCTTTTAAATCTCTTCAAATCTCTACCAACCAATCAATCTAATAACCCCTAGAACAAAAACCCCCAATTTCAATTGAAAATATTGATAAGGGTTATAAATCCTAATTTTGAAATTCGAAAATTAAACTCAATTTTGAAAATGTTATTGAACTCCAAATCAGTCATATAATATACCAAAATCATTAGGAAGAAAAGATCTACAACATGCAATCATCAAATCATACAAACAACATCTCGAACAAAAATTCATAATTTAAATCAAAATAATTCAAAATTAAATAAAAATATAGAAAATAAACCTTGGATTCTGCTGTTATGAAACTTGTTGATTCTGATAGTACACTTCAAGACCTTCATTTTGAGTACTCGAGCTTTCCAAACGGATTCCGGTAACACCTTGAAATTGAGGTTTGATTCTCAGAAACTACTATGAAATTAAGGTTTTTCTCTGTAAAATTATATATTTAACTGTTTGCATATGATTTTCTATACAAAATAAAATACGGTAAGGGCTATTTATATATACGGAATATTGGTAACCCGTTGGATCATACCGGATATAAAACAGTATGTTTATTTGAGAAAACAGATCCAAAATGGTACCAGTTTTAGGATAATTATCCAAATCTGTACATTTTACAACTGCGTTCTTGGTCTCAGCGCTTTGGTTATACGTACTACGAGAAGATAATTATAGTAGTTTAATAAAAAGATCTCGTTTCTCGAAAATACAGGTTTTTATCGATTTACCGAGACGAATTTTGTATCGAAAATATTGCGTCGGGACTCGCACGGGGAAAACCGTACTCCATATTGAAAAAGTCAAAACATGGAAAATGCTCAGAATGTTGCAATTAGGTTAGGAAGGAGTTTTCGGAAGAGTTTCGGGTTGTAAAAACGTAAGAACGGTTGAAGTCGGTTGGTTCCCGATTATACAAAATAGTTTATAAATACTCGGAAAAATAATTTATTAAATCCATTAATCTCTTATAAAATCATATAACAACATAAAAATTAATAGAAAGATATGACAATTATCTATACTTTATTTTGGACATATGGAAATTAAAATACTCAAATTATATCATATTTAAATATTCAAACACATATACTGCTTAACAAATAGTTCACAGAATAAATACATAATAAATACAAAATATACACTTATTGACAAAAATAATTACACGATATATCTCAGATATTATATCCTTCCCCCCTTAAAAGGATTCTGTCCTTAGAATCTCCTAAGAAAACAACTGAGGGTACTTTTCTCGCATGTCGCTTTCTAACTCCCAGGTTGACTCTTCAACCTTTGGGTTTCTCCACAATACTCTTACTAACTTTACAACTTTATTTCTTAACACTTTCTTTCTTTCTTCTAGAATCTCTATCGAACTCTCTACATACGATAAATCTGCTTGAAGTTCTATTGGCTCGTACTCAATTACATGCCTGGAATCTGGATTATATTTCTTAAGCATTGATATGTGAAAAACATTGTGAATGTGCTCCATATTAGGCTACCTTGCCAACACGCTTCAAAATCTCAAAAGGTCTGATGTCCACGGCGACACTTTCAGCAACACTAAATCCCCTTCTTCAAATTCTATATCCTTTCTTGATTGATCTGCATACTTTCTCTGACGGTCTTGTGCTGCAATTAACCTTTTTTGAATAACTTCAACAACTTCTTTCGTATGTTGCACCAATCCAGGTCCAAGTATCTTGCGTTCTCCTACTTCATCCCAATATACTGGCAATCAACATTTACGTCTGTAAAGAGCTTCATAGGGTAAATGCTCGTCCCAACTTCCTTTGAAATCAATTGCACAAACGCGTAACATGTCTTCAATTGTCTAAATTGTTCTTTCACTTTGGCCGTCTGTTCGTGGATGGTAAGTTGTACTCATATTCAACCTGGTTCCCAAATATTCTTGAAAACTTCTCCAAAATCTCGAATTAAATCTTGGATCTCGGTCAGATATGATCGATACAGGAACTCCATGATGAACTACTATCTCTTTCAGGTACATGTGAACCAACTTGTCTAGTGAAAATCTTTCATTTATAGGCAGAAAATGAGCTGACTTGGTAAGTCTGTCCACTATAACCCAGATGGCATCGTGATTTGCTTTTTTCCTTTGTAATCCGACTATGAAATCCATGGCAATATGCTCCCACTTCCATTCTGGAATCTCTAATGGTTGCAATAATCCACTTGGTCTCTGGTGCTCTTCCTTGACCCTCTGGCATGTAAAACATTTTACTGACCCAATATGCAATTTCTCTCTTCATATCTGGCCACCAATAATTTTCCTTTAAATCCCTATACATTTTGGTACATCCTGGATGGATTGAATATCTTGAATTATGAGCTTTCTATAGAATTTCATTCTTCAACTCTGTCAGTGGTGGAATCCAAATTCTGGAAGAAAATCTAAGAATACCTTGATCATCCTTTTCTGTGCACAAATCTTCACCTACCAAGCGATTGATGTCCTGATTCATTACCTCCCCTTGACACTTCTTGATCTTCTCTAATAATTCTGGCTGGAAAGTCATACTATACATCTTTGCTTCATCAGGATTGCAAACTCTGATTTCTAATTTCAATTTCTGAAATTCCTTGTATAACTCCTCGGGTACTGTTAACACATTCAATTTCTCTTTTCGACTTAACGCGTTTGCCACAACATTTGCTTTACCTGGGTGATAATTAATCATACAGTCATAGTCCTTGATCAACTCCAACCATCTTCTCTGTCTCATATTAAGTTCCTTTTGCGTGAATATGTACTTTAAACTTTTATGGTCCGTATAAATCTCACATCTTTCTCCATATATATATATAATGTCTCCAAATCTTCAAAGCGAATACTATGGCCGCTAGCTCCAAGTCATGAGTATGATACTTCTGCTCATGAGGTTTGAGTTGTCTCTATGCATATGAAATAACCTTGTCGTTGGCATCAATACAACCTAATGCATTATGAGAAGCATCACTATAGATTACAAAATTTCCTTGATCATCTGGAAGTGACAAAACAGATGCTGTGATTAATCTCCACTTCAATTCTTGAAAACTTTCTTCACATTTGTCGTTCCATATAAACTTTTCATTCTTCCGAGTAAGCTTTGTCAAAGGCGTCGCAATCTTCGAGAAATTTTGAACAAACCGTCGATACTATCCCGCTAGTCCCAAGAAACTTATCACTTTTGTTGGTGTTTTTGGCCTTTCCCAATTTGTAATAGCTTCAATCTTTGTCGGGTCCACTTTGATCCCTTCATTACTGTCTATGTGTCCTATGAACCGAACTTCTTGTAGCCAAAACTCACACTTCAAAAATTTAGCATATAACTTTTCCTTCCTTAAAATTTCCAAAGATATCCTCAAATGCTCTGCATGATCTTCTTCTGTCTTCGAGTAAATCAAAATATCATCTATAAACACAGTGACACAATTTTCCAAATATTCTTTGAAAATTCTGTTCATCAAGTCCATAAATGTTGCGAGCATTGGTTAATCCAAAAGACATCACTAACAATTCATAATATCCGTACCTTATTTTGAAAGCTGTCTTCGGTATATCTTCTAGATTAATCTTCAATTGGTGATATCCTGATCTCAGATCAAACTTGGAGAAATACTTGGCTCCCTTCAACTGGTCAAACAAATCATCAATTTAAGGTAACAGATACTTATTCTTGATTGTAAGCTTGTTGAGCTCTCGATAATCGATGCATAGTCTCATACTTCCGTCTTTCTTTTTAACAAATAGTACCGGTGCACCCCATGGGGATACACTGGGTCTAATTACTCCATTTTTAATAATTCCTGCAATTGCTTTGCTAACTCTTTCATATCGACGGGCGCCATTCTAGACTTGGATATTGGTTCCGTTTTGGGTGCTAAGTCGATTGCAAACTCAATTTCTCTATCTGGAGGATGTCCGGGTAACTCATCCGAAACACGTCTGGGAACTCATTGACTACTGGAATATCTTCAAGTTTTGCTGGCTGCTGACTTCTATCAATTACATAAGCAATGAAATGTTCGCATCCTTGTTGTACTAACTTCTTAGCTTGAATCATTGTTAAGAACTTCTTCGCTTGCTTCTGACCTTTAAACGTAACTACCTTCTCGCCTAGCGTTTTCAAAATTACCTTCTTATTATGACAGTCTATTTGAGCCTCGTGCTTAGATAACCAATCCATTCCTAGAATAACGTCAAACTCTCCTAACTTAAATGGTATCAAATCTACACAAAAATTATTATCAGAAATCTCAATCTCACAGTTCACACAAACTTGATTAATATATACACGTTCTTAATTTGCTAATTACACGGTCATTATTTCATTTAAACACTCAAACGAACAATTTTACTTATTAATAAAATCTGGAGAAATAAACGATCGAGTTGCTCCCGAATCTATTAACACTTTGGCACTCAAAGAATTCACATTAAGCATACATGCCACGACATCAGTATCCTTGATAGCGTCCTTTACAGACATGTCAAAAACTCTGGCCCTTGGAGTCTCATTCACTACTGGGGTGGATCCCATGATTCTCAATGCGTTGCTGATTGGGGCGGGGGTCTTGTAATCCTTTGTTATATGTCCTGGCTTTCCGCACTTAAAGCATGTAAATCCGATTGCTGGAACCTTGACTGCTGGATTCCGGGTAGGCTGTTCTTTATTCAATGGCTCTCTAGCTGACTGGTTACGGCACTCCCTTGAATAGTGCCCTTTCTGATTACAATTGTAACAAACTACATTCAACTTATTACAAACCCCTCAATGTTTCTTCCCACATACCTGACAATCTGGAAAAGTTAGCCTTAGCTGATTTGGCTGGTTCACAGTGGCTGGATGGTTGCCTCGACCTCCGTCGCCTACATTTTGCTTCTTGAAATTAAAATTTCTCCCTGACTGAAACTTAACCTTCTTCTGTTAGAATTTAGAAACTTCCCTGCTTGTGACTATAACGACTCGTATATTTTTCGTGTATTTAAATATATAATTATTAAATAATTAAATGAATAAAATATGTATATGGGTTCTGTCAGCGGGTTATTACTTTGTTATTATGTATATGTGATTACTGGTGTATGAGATTGAATTGTGTGGTTAATTATTGGGTTGTATGATTTTGTTTCGCTATTAAAAGTGATTTTATTGCATTTTTATTTTCCATAAATATTTGGATTGTCTTTAAAATTATTTATATGGTTTTTTTAATTACAATAATCATTTTTGAGATTTTATAAAATTTAGAAATCAATATTTCATCAATTATTTAGCCCTGTATGATTTTCTGATCATATTTAAATGTAAATTCCATATCAAATTCAGAAATGTCTTAAAAATTATGAAACTCATGTTTTATTAAGTTTTTAATATTCTGAGAATTTTGAAATTATTTCGGAAATTTTTGGAATTAATTTCACCCACGCGTTATTTCGTTTAATCGATAAAAGCGGGTATAAATTGAGTTTCAGAAATTATTTTAAAATTATGAAAATTATGTTTGTATTTACTTCGAGATATTTATAATATTTTAAGACTATTTTCGTAATTTTATGAATTCGTTTTAAGTGCAGCTCGGTTCGTTAATTGTTAAATACAGGTACAAGTTGCGTTTCAAAAATGCTTTAAAAATTATGAAAATTTTATTTTATTAGTTTCGGGATTTTTAGAAAATTTTAAGACTATTTTGGTAATTTTCTGAGTTTATTTTATGTGCAACCTGGTTCGTTTAAATGCAGAATACAGATCAGAATTGGGGCTTCTAAGTAGAAATAAATATACGTGGTACATTCTGTGATACGTGTCAAGTTTCTGTCAAATTCTTTAAACGTGGAAGCTAGTAAAAAAGAAAAAAAAACAAACACGAAAGTACAGTCCCTATATTGCTATCCCCTTTTATTCTTATTACTTTTCTTTTCGTGTTCTCTTTTCTTCCCCCGGCTATTTCCCTATTTTACTACTTCGTTCCGCCGCCATGTTTTTCCGATGGTAACACCGCTGCCGCTGCAATATTCTTCCGATTGCCGCCTTTATTTCCGGCTTATCTCTAGTGATAACCCCGTCCTCCTGTTGTTTGTATATACACCTATATATATAAGTGTGTGTATATATGTGCGATGTGTGTGTGTTTTTCTGTGTGTGTTGCGCGCGTGGGGCGCATGTTTTGTGTTCTGTGTTCTTGATTTCGGCCGCTTCTATTTTGTCCGGTTTTAATTCGGGAATATTTATTAATTTATTTATTTTATTTTTTGGAGGATTTATTTGATTAAAGTTTTGTGATATAAATAAATTCGTGCGTGAATTATAATAGATAATCGGTGAAGTATGCGTTGGAAACCCGGAATTAATCGGGTACCCGCGAACTTTACTGCCGTTGGCGATGGGTTTCGGCGAGCCGACGGTGGACCATGATGAATTAATTCTGAGTCCTAAAATTTTAAAACATTAATTTAATTCGTAAAATTATTTTTGAAACGAAAATTAGATATATTATATCGGCGTCGAGCGCGTAATTTGGATGGTTAATTATGATTGTTGAATTAATTGTTGGGTTGATTGTTGTTGATTTGACGTCGAATGTTTCGACGGGTATTCCGATAAACAAAGGAGACGCTGCCCGATTTCCAGGAAATCAAACTACGGAAATAAGGGGGCGTATCCAATAATTATCGGGACGTCGAATGAATATATATATATGTAAATACTTTATACGAGAGCCCAGATTGTATGTTGTGGTTAAATGTTTTGCCAAAACTAATAACCCTAATTTCATAAAATGATGAGTATGAGTATGTGTATTTTCTGGAAACGAGCACCGAACCGATTTTTGAGAACGTGAACCCTAATTGTTGCGTGCATTATAATAATATATAATTACGAGTCGGGAATCATTATCGTCTGGTTAAAGTGTCTAGCGAGGATATGTCAAGCATACCTGGTCGTCTAACGTAGGGTATATCGACTCTGTAGGTTATATTCAGAAGGCCCGAGAGTTGACGTTGGACTAAAGATAACCTAGTGATCAGTCGACAAGCTCAGCAAGGTTCCAAGCGACGAACTTGAGTGTCAAGGTCGGATCCAGGATAGTCTGATAGTAAGGCGATAAAGTCGAGCGTATGAGTCGATCTAAAATCAGTCAGTGATAGTTATAAGCTCTGCAAGGAAAGTACCCCTGACCATTCTTTTATGGTTCAGTATATGTGAATAGATAATATTTCATTCTCGTAAAGGAACAAAAACGTTTTAAGTTATGTATCCCCTGTATTTGAAAATGTTGTTTAAATGTGTTTTGGGGAAAAGTAACTCCTGAAAGCACTATCTCTAAAATGTGATTAAAATGAAAAGAAGTTTTGAGTAGTGTGATGTGACAGAATTGATTTTAACAAGAGATAGGTAAAAGTGATTTTGAAACTGGATAAAACGAATCAGATATTGGATAACATTGTGTAAGTGGCTAATTCGGTTGCGCGTATTACATAACTGATTAGTCCAGCATAGTTAATCAGAGTCCTAGCTAGTGTCTGTGGATCCGGTTATTTTGTGTGAAAGCCCGATCAGCTTTCCTAGACATTTTATGTGATAGCCCGGCCAACTATCCTAGATAATTTGTGTGGAGGCCTGATCAGCCGTCCCTAGATAACATCCAATACAGATATGATTGTGGTTTTTGTGGTTCTAGTAATGTAAAAAAAGGTTTTGGATCCCTGTAACATGACAAATGGTTTTATGGTTCCTGTAACGGAATGGATTGTTAGGAAATGAAAATAGCGTGCTAAAATTGAACTCTGGTATTTATGCACAGCACACGACTGTTGATTTTGTTTTACAGGGCATGCTAGTTTTCATATCCAGTTTATACATGTTTTACTTGTTTTCTAACGAGTTATGAATTTTGTTCCTATAACTGCTATGACAGCCAAGTTTCGTGAAGTATGTGGATCAGTACTGTAAGTCGTATCTTTGAACCCTTATACTTCTTTCTTGAGATGTATTTTGTTTCCAGAGTAATTGTTTCTTATCCCATAAGTTGCTTACTTTTCCTGTGAGAGAGTTGAGAACTCGGAGTAAGCAACTTAGGATTCTGTTGATTCCATTATGAATCAGATTTTCTCCCTTTACTATTTGTGAATTTTCTATCTAAGCATTGTTTCTTTCCTTGGTGACTCTTTCGGTTGATTGGGGCAAATAATGCATATAATTTGACTATTTGTCTGTGTGACAAAGGGTCTGGTGGGACGCCACCGACGTATGTGTTATGAGCTATGCGGTACTAAGACTGGGTCAATTGTAAGGGATAAGAAGTCGTCTTGGGAGGGATGGTTGATTGAAACTCAGACTAGTGCGTTAGCCAAGTCTGTGATTCTTAAGTTTAACTTGACTTACCAGTTTACCCTTTTTGGGTGGTGCCTAGTATAGCCCGTCTAGCTTTGCGGTATATGGAATTTGTTAATGTTGTATTTTTAATGATGCTGGAAGGTTACTCAGTTGCTGTTATATTGAGAGGGCATGCTATAATGTTTAGTACCTTAATATATTAGTTTTCTGCGCTGTTGTTGATTCTGCTACTATTATCATTGCTAGTGTTTCTAGTGTTGTTAATCTATATATCTTTTATAAATGGATCCTAAGAATAAAGACATGGGAGCTTTTATTGGGCAGCATTTTCCTGACACAGGTGCACCGTTTGAACGGTGATATTTTTGTTATACATTCTCATTATGTTTTTGAATAAATTTGCTGTTATATTTCAGGAAAATGCCACCCAAGAAAGCTACCCAGTCTAAAGAAAATTGTAGTAGTTTGGTGGAGGGTCCAGTTATAAATGAAATTGTAGACTTGTTGCGCCAGCAACAGCAACAATAGTTGCAGTTAATCCAACAGCTTCAGCAGCAACAACATCAACAAGGAGCGCTAAACCAAACTACTAGTTTTAAATCCTTTCAGTCTTTAAGGCCCCAGAGTTCAAGGGCGAAGTGGATCCTGTTGTTGCCAGAAATTGGCTTAAGGAAATGGAAAAGGCATTTACCCTCACGCAAGTAAGTGATGATCTTAAGACCGATTATGCGAGCTACTTTCTTAAGAATGAAGCAAAATATTGGTGGGAATCCACTCGTGCGTTGGAAGGAGAAGGCCATGTTTCTTTGATGAGATTTAAAAAATTATTCTTAGAGAAGTATTTTCCTAATTGTCTATGGAATCAGTTGGAAGTCGAGTTTCTAGAACTGAAACAAGGTGAAAGAAGTGTGTTGGAGTATGAGGCCAAGTTTACAGAATTGGCCTGATTAGTTCCTGAGTATGTAAGTATGGAGATTCAGAAAGCAAGAAGGTTTCAACAAGGGTTGAAGCCTGAAATTCGCAGAGGAGTTGTGGCATTGTAACTCAAGACATACTCCTCTATGGTTCAGGTCGCCCTAGTAATGGAAAGTGACCAGAAGTTGGCTGTTAAGGAAGAAAGTGATAAGAAAAGGAAGTCTGAAGGTGTTATGGACAAGGCAGGCCAAGGAGAATCCAGTCAAGAATTTTAGAATCGGTTTGGCCGAAACAGGAGTAAAAGATTCAAGAGACAGAGTTTCCCCCATACTAGGTCTGATACTATCTCAGTTGCTTCTACTCCAGCTCAGTCAGTCAAGTCAGCAATGGATTGCAAGTCCTGTGACAGGAGACACAATGGTTCATGCGAAAAGAATGTGCAATGTTTCAAGTGTGGTCATAAGGGTCATTATGCATCGGAATGCAATCCAGAAAATCCAGGAGTTACGTGTTATAATTGTGGAAAAGTTGGGCATATTGCAAGGAGTTGTAGAACGGTTACTCAAGATACTACATCCCAAGGGCCAACATCCAACACAGCTAGAGGCAGAATTTTCAAAAGGACCAAGAGATCGAGCGTTTAGAATTTGGTCGTAGTTGCAGCTGATCTGTCATCCTTCGAGCTAGAAGAGTTCGATGTGATTTTAGGAATAGGTTGGTTGTCATGTATTAATATAAGGAGTGGTTTTTTTTTAGAAAAAGCGAATTGTAAAGTTTAAAGAAGCCAAAAGTAAGGTAAGTTTCTAGGTGCAGTAGTAAGGTAAGTTTCTAGGTGCAGAAGCAATATAAGAAGTTCTTTCAATCATGCGAGAGAAGGAGTAATAAGTTAAGGATATATGGTAGATCCACCATGTGTAAAGATACGAAGAAGAAAATACTTAAGCTGGAGGAAGTTTGAGTAATAAATAAATGCCTGGAATCTCTGGAGGCCAGTGGAACGAAATAATTAGTTCAATAATTAACAAAGTTATTAGAAAGGGAAGTGAGCATACCAGATATAGTCCCTTGGGCTGCACCAATGATGTTGTTGGAAAAGAAGGATGAAATTATGAGAGTGTGTACTGATTATCGGGAGTTTAACAAAATGATGAATAAGAATAAGTAACCCCAATTAAGAATTGATCACTTATGTGACCTAATTCAAGGAGTGTGTTATTTTCTCGGGGATTGACTTAAGATCCAGCCTGAGGACATATCAAAGATTGCAATTAGAATGAGTTATGAGCATTGCAAGTTCTGGTGATATTATGTGGAGTAACAAGTGTATCAGTTGTCTATAAGGATTTAAGGAACATGGTGTGTAAGGAGTACTTGGATAAGAAAATTGTATTTATTGATAACATCCTCAACTACTCAAAGATTAAGAAAGTCTGTGTAGAATGCTCAAGGATTTCCCTATGAAGATTAGAAGGGAAGAAACTATACGCTAAGTTTTCCAGTATGAATTTTAGGTGAGATAAATAAATGATTTCGATCTTTCCATTAAAAATCACCTAAGTGAAGATGATATAGTAACAGATGCTCTATACAGAAGGAAATGATTGAATGTGATTAAAATCACTGAGGAGTTAATAAAAGAATTGGAAAGAGTAGAATGTAAAGTTCAAACACCTGAAGGTGAGAAGAAGTGAAGATATGAGACTACTTTCCAGCCTTAATTGATGGAAATGAGTAAGAAGTGTTCGAATGTTTGGAAATTAAGTTGAAAGTGAGAGGATGATTCAAAAGATATAAAATATGTCGAGACTATATACATTTTGGGTTTAAAAGGAAACTAAGGTAATCACTTACCATTGATTAAATTTTCCTATGCTAATAGTTATCATGCTAGAGGGGAATGAAACCTTGCGAAGCCTTGTATGGACATAGTCTGGGTCCCCACACTAGTGAGAGAAAGTGGGAATAGAGATGTTGTTAGGCTCTCAGTTAATTCAGCACACCGAGTACGTAGTGATGTTGATTTGGAAAAGAGTTGAAGCAGCCCGGGATAGACAAAGTAAGAAGGCGGACTTGCATCGAAAGAGTGTGGATATAGAAATAGGATCATTGGTATTAACAAAAGTTTCACCTTGAAAGAGATTAGCTAGGTTTGAATAGAAGAGATAAGTTGATTCCTAAATATAGTGAACCATTTGAGGTATTGATAAGTATAGGTAAAGTTGCCCATGAGTTGATATTTCCGCCGCAGTTGCAGCAAATCTATAGTGTGTTTTACGTGTCAATGTTAAAGCGATATGTTCCCGATTCGAACCAAGTCGTTGATTAGGAGCCAATGGGCTCTCATCCGAATTTGTTCTGCGTCGAATGATCGATCCAAATCCTAGATCGTTAAGAGCGAGTACTTAGGAATGAGTTATTCATATAAATAAAGTATTTGGAGAAATCCTCGAGTTGAAGAGTCTACTTGGGGAGTTAGGGCCAGATATGCTTGACAAATATCCTCACTTGTTTAGTTAGATCAGATTCTGAGGACAGAATCTTTTTAAGGGGGAAAGAATGTAACGACTCATATATTTTTTGCATTATTTAAATATATATTATTAAATAATTAAATGAATAAAATATGTATATGGATCTTGTCAGCGGGTTATTGCTTTGTTATTATGTATATGTGATTACTAGTGTATGAAATTGAATTGCGTGGTTAATTATTGGGTCGTATGATTTTTTTTCGCTTTTAAAAGTGATTTTATTACAGTTTTATTTTCCATAAATATTTGGATTGTCTCTAAAATTATTTTTATAATTTTATAATTACAATAATTATTTTTGGGATTTTATAAAATTTAGAAATCAATATTGTAAATTCCATATTAAATTCAGAAATGTCTCAAAAATTATGAAACTCATATTTTTCTAAGTTTTTAATATTCTGAGAGTTTTAAAATTATTTCAAAAAATTTTGGGATTAATTTCACCCGCGCGTTGTTTCGTTTAATGGATACAAGCGAATATAAATTGCGTTTCAGAAATTGTTTCAAAATATGAAAATTACGTTTTAATTTACTTCGGGATATTTATAATATTTTAAGACTATTTTCATGATTTTATGAATTCATTTTAAGTGCAGCTCGGTTCGTTAATTATTTCCCTATTTTACTGCTTCGTTCCGCCGCCATGTTTTTCCGGTGGTAACACCGCCGCCGCTGCAATATTCTTCCGATTGTCGCCTTTATTTCTAGATTATCTCTGGTGATAACCCCGTCCTCCTGTTGTTTGTATATACACCTATATATATAAGTGTGTGTATATATGTGCGATGTGTGTGTGTTTTTATGTGTGTGTTGCGCGCGTGGGGCGCATGTTTTGTGTTTTGTGTTCTTGATTTCAGCCGCTTCTATTTTGTCCGGTTTTAATTCGGGAGTATTTATTAATTTATTTATTTTATTTTCTGCAGGATTTATTTGATTAAAGTTTTGTGATATAAATAAATTCGCGCGTGAATTATAATAGATAATCGGTGAAGTACGCGTTGGAAACCCGAAATTAATCGGGTACCCGCGAACTTTACCACTGTTGGAGATGAGTTTCGGTGAGCCGATGGTGGACCGTGATGAATTAATTTTGAGTCCTAAAATTTTAAAACATTAATTCGTAAAATTATTTTTGAAACAAAAATTAGATATTTATATCGGAGTCGAGCACGTAATTTGGATGGTGAATTGTGATTGTTGAACTAATTGTTGGGTTGATTGTTGTTGATTTGACGTCGAATTGTTTCGACGGGTAGACCGATAAACAAAGGAGATGCTGTCTGATTTTCGGGAAATCAAATTACGGAAATACGAGAGCGTAACCAATAATTATCGGGACGTCGAATGAATATATATATATATTTATTTATTTATTTATATATATGTAAATACTTTATACGAGAGCTCGGATTGTATGTTGTGGTGAAATGTTTTTCCAAAACTAATAACCCTAATTTCATAAAATGATGAGTATGAGTATGTGTATTTTCTGGAAAAGAGCACCGAACCGATTTTCGAGAACGTGAACCCTAATTGTTGCGTGCATTATAATAATATATAATTACGAGTCGGGAATCATTATCGTCTGGTTAAAGTGTCTAGCGAGGATATGTCAAGCATACCTGATCGTCTAACGTAGGGTATATCGACTCTGTAGGTTATATTCAGAAGGCCCGAGAGTTAATGTTGAACTAAAGATAACCTAGTGATCAGTCGACAAGCTCAGCAAGGTTCCAAGCGACGAACTTGAGTGTCAAGGTCGGATCCAGGATAGTCTGATAGTAAGGCGATAAAGTCGAGCGTCTGAGTCGATCCAAAATCAATCAGTGATAGTTATAAGCTCTGCAAGCAAGTACCCCTGGCCATTTTTTTATGGTTCAGTATATGTGAATTCCTAATATTTTATTCTCGTAAAGGAACAGAAACGTTTTAAGTTACGTATCCCCTGTATTTGAAAATGTTGTCTAAATGTATTTTAGGGAAAAGTAACTCCTGAAAGCACCTATCTCTAAAATGTGATTAAAATGAAAAGAAGTTTTGAATAGTGTGATTTTAACAAGAGATAGGTAAAAGTGATTTTGAAACTGGATAATATGAATCAGATATTGTATAACGTTGCGTAAGTGGCTAATTCGGTTGCGCGCATTACATAACTGATTAGTCCAGCATAGTTAATCAGAGACCTAGCTAGTCTCAGCGGATCTGGTTATTTTGTGTGAAAGCCCGATCATCTTTCTTAGACATTTTGTGTGATAGCCCGGCCAACTATCCTAGATAATTTGTGTGGAGGCCTGGTCAGCAGTCCCTAGATAACATCCAATACATATCTGATTGTGGTTTTTGTGGTTCCAGTAACGGATCAAAAGGTTTTGGGTCCCCGTAATATGACAAATGGTTTTATGGTTCCTGTAATGGAACAGAAGGTTTGGAAATGAAAATAGCGTGCTAAAATTGAACTCTGGTATTTATGCACAACACACGACCGTTGATTTTGTTTTACAGAGCATGCTAGTTTTGATATCCAGTTTATACATGTTTTACTTATTTTCTAACGAGTTATGAATTTTGTTCCTATAACTGCTTTATTTTAAATCATTTTTACTTGCTATTCATATAGTGGTACTGCTAAGTAATTGATTGCTCACCCTTGCAGAACGTTTTATATATGTATTGCAAATGCCTAGGAGATTCTTCTGTGGAAGTCAGGGTAGAGTTCCAGTTCCTTCCGTGTCAGGCTCCTCTAAGGTAGTTGTGTTGGACCAAGGATGGTCTGTTGAGTTGCTGTATTAAGTTAGCTGTGTCAGGATGGTTTGTTGTAAGTTAGTCTTGTAATAGATGTAACATAAATCATACTTAAACCTGGAAAAGGACTTGATAAAGGGATTGTAGTTATGCATTATTAATAATTAGGATTGTTATTATTGTTGTTAGTGACGTCAACTCCTGACCCCGGGTTTGAGGCCGTCACAGTGACTGTCCTTCACTCCCTTCAAACTTTCTTTTCTTACTTTCTTTTTCCTTCTGTGACATCTCACTCTCCATTTCTGCAATCTTGGCCTTCTATACAACTCCTGCATAGGTATCTAATTCAAATATGGCTACCTTCCCTCTGATCCATGGATTTAAACCGTGTTGAAATCTCTTAGCTTTCTTCCTATCAGTATCCACATACAATGGTACAAACCTTGACAATTCTTCAAACTTACTTTCGTAGTCAGCTACCGATATATTTCCTTGCTTTAGCTCTAAGAACTTCAATTCCATTTGATCTTGAACAAACTGAGGAAAATACTTCTCTGGAAAAAACTCCCTGAATCTCTCCCAAGTAATAACATCTGTACCTTCCAATATCTTCACTGTTTCCCACCAGTAGGTGGCTTCATTCTTCAGATAATAACTTGCAAACTCAACCTTCTGTAACGCCCTCCAGACCGGGGGTATAAGTCTGGGGGTTACTCGCTAATCACCAAACCTGTACAATCTGATTTAACAAATAATAAAGAAATGAATCTAAACCCCTTTAACACTAACCATGATCTTTTTAGGTTGAAGTATGAAAACAAGAACCACTAACTACTTTATTACAAACCAAATTCAAAATCTTACAAACTCTCTTTATTACAAACCATTGTCTAACCAGTTTTAAACTAATTTCATCTTTTTATTCAAATACACACACTAACTATCTACACTCCACCTGTTCGGGAAACTCAAAGCTTTCTTCCGGGATTGGGATCAACATCTTGGGTATGAGAGGATCCCGAGGCTTGACCCGCTTCTTTACCACTTGAGTCCTGATGGGTTTCATATTCCTTCTTAACTGAAAACAATAAGGTGAATAACAACAACAAGGGGTGAGCCAAAAATTGCTCAACAAGTCCATAAAATATAAACAGTGTTTAAGCAGTTTAAGTGAATCGGTAACCTGGGTATATCTGCAAAGATATAACCCCACGAGAATAGAAAGAAGATCATTGCTGGAGAGTACAAACGAACTAAACTGGACACAAGTTCCCATCTATACCCTGCTGATCATCCAGGATACATTACAGATCTATATCCCACTATATAGATCCAGTCGGACATCCAGGCACTACAGCCGATCTCAAGGATCCGGTTATGTCCCGGTCCTTATGATTAAGTAAACTTAATCCCCAAAAGTATCACTATCTGGTCCATGAAGTAGCAACCGGAACAATCTGTATGCTTTGATATATTCTAATCACCAGAATATATCAATATTTGTGAGTAACAATTGGAATATGAATAATGAATTCAAAGGAATGGAGAAATAAAGAATCGAAATGAAATATGAACAAGAGAATCAAAAGAGTGCAAGCATGTTAAGAATCTGAAGAAATATCACTATTCTGAAAGTAGAATAAGGAAAAAACTTGCCTTCTGCGCGACTCACTGCAAATATGTCACCTTCATCACCGATTCAACCTGCCTTGCTGGCTTAGCTTCTGTTAGAGAAATAGACGGGTTTAGTCATTTCGTACTTCAATTGCGTCTTGAACCGACTTCACATCGTTCCTATTGTCTACCCATGCGCTTATGACCGACTTGTATATTATATATTAACAAGTAAGACTCGCTTAACCACATAATACACATAAGCACATAATAATTTTTAGTTACAAAATTGACTCGCTGATCGTTCAGCTGTTCATTATCTGACTCGTTTCCTATTTTTCGAAATTTTTCGCACTCGTCTCGGCACACAATTTGACTGACAATCAAATAAATAACAAATTCAACTAATTTCTAGAAGAAATTAAGTTTTAATATTATTTTTAATGAAAAGAATTCATTTTTCTGAGTCAAAAGGCTTTCGTTTCGCTCGAATTGGACTAACGGTCTATTTAATATCAATTAAACACGGATAATTCAATTTATTATTCAATATAAATAATTATTACTAATTTTTAAACCCTAAAATAATTTTTAAATAATTGTTTAAGAAAAATCAGAATTAAAAATGAGTTTTCTATAATTTTTGGAATTAAAATGAATTTATTATGATTTATTAAAAATTATTTGATTAATTATCAAAATAATTAATTATTTTTAAATAATAAATAAATAATAAATAAATAATAAACATTTGAGAAAATAACTAAATAAGATTTTTAGCAAATATTTCAGAATTATTTATAATATAAATCAATTAATTAAATAATTAATTAATCAATTTATAAAATAAATAAAACTGATTTTTATAAATAAAATAAAATAAAAAATAAAATTAATTCTCGGAAACATATGTCAGAAAATTACTTCTAACAGAAACGGATCAAAACCGGGTTGGAATCCTGGTTCTGAAAAACGCAAACGGGTTGCAAAGAACAGCCCAACCAACCGGAAAATTCCCAGATTCCGGTGGCCGGTCGTAGCTCCGGCGACCTCGATTCAGGCCAAAATCAGTTCCGTTTGTACTGTTTACAGGGTTTCAATTCAAAACAACTGCAGCAACTCATCTCCGGTCAAAACATACCAAAATCATCACGGAATCCTCGACTCCGATCACAACCGACATGAACTCCGGCCAAAATACGAAATCACAGAATCGTACATAAAATCAAACGTTCTATAGTGCAAACTGAAGCCAAGAACACATACAATCAAAGCCCCAACATATCAAGAACCAAATATTCATAAAAATTACGGAGTTGTGATTTGAAAATCGAACATAAACCCTAATAATCGAACTTTGCTATTCATGTATCGTTTGTTCAATTAAACACCATGAATCGATTGTAAATAACATCAGGAAGCTATATTAATCATCAAAATATCATAATAACCCTAGAATCAAAAAGTCCTAATTCGAGTATAAACCCTAAAAATCGAAAATCAAAAACTACGAATCAAAACATGAAATTGATGCTAGAAACAGAAAGAAGAGATCGAAACCTTCGATTTGGGTACTTGAATCACTTGTTTTGGTTCTGTAATATGCTCAAAATCACGGCTTGAATTCTCGACCCGAACTGGTTCTTCCCGACCTGATTTCAGAGAATTTTGTGATTTTTTCAGAATTTTAATTAATTAATTAATAATAATTAGGCTATTTATAGTAGTAAAATTAATACTCCTAATTAAAATTAAGGCCCTAATTCTACATCTTTTAAAATTAATAGGCCCCTAATTTTATAATTTTTGAGTATTACAATTTAATTTATAAATATTTTATATATGCAATATATATGTCAAAATTTCCCAAATATTGTGAATAATGCAAAAATACAAAGAAATGTATAAATAAAAGTCCTATAATTTTATAAAAATAAAAATGTGATGTTTTTAACACCCAATGGGGCCCAGAAAAGTCATTTTTCAGAAAACGAGAAAATTTATAAAATGCCTAGATGTTCAGAATATTGCGATGGTAAAAGTTGTTTGATGAAAAATAAGGCCCATTGTTTTATTGGAAATACCTGCTTTAAAATCATGATTCGGGTCGTAAAACGTTTGAAATGCAAGCTATATATGAAAAATAAAATATCTGGAAAATATCTTAAAAATAACTGGACGACACGGAATGCACGTAACACATAGCAATTAGGGTTTGACAGTTAATTACACATAAATGACTCATTAACACACATAATTATTACAAATATAATCTAATATAGACGTAAATTTCCCAGACGTTACACCTTCTGTTCCTCCTTTACCTTAACCAAAGAAAATTAATTTTCTATTTCCTTTAACCAAACACTCACTTCAATTGGATCTCAAGAACCCTTGAATTCTGGTGGATTCACCGCCTGAAACGTCTTAAAAGTTACCATAGGGTTGGTCTGTCTTTGTTGTTGTTGAGTCAGGTGAACTGTTTTTTGAGCCAAGACCTGAAGAATCTGGGCTACTGTTGGGTCTATAGGACCTGGATTTGCATTCTGGTTGCTGTTGTCTTGGTTATTGTTGTTGGTTTCTTCATTTTGTTTGGAAGAACGGGTATTTCTTCTGGGATGCATTTTCTGTAAAGAATCAAACAACTTATTTAGCCTTTAAATCAAATCCTTTTTATGAAAAGTTTTTGTAAAACAAAAATATCTCTTTTTGAAGATATTTGTAATAGTTGAACTAAGTAAATTGCATGCTTCTTTACAGAATGTAAACAGTTAAGGGGATAGGGTACATGGTATCACAAGAGTTATAAAAGTAAGAAAAAGCAGGTACATTAATGTAAATAACAATGCTAGAAAAGAAAAAGGTACTGATATATATAGATTAAAGTTCTGGTAGTACAAGCATGAAAATGCTTCAAAAGTAAAAGCAAAAGGGGTACAAGAGGCCTACACACTACTCAGCAGATATAGTCTATAAATACAAGCCAAAAGTCTACTGATACACACTGCACACTAATGTACATAATAAAACAACCAAAACTCTGGCTCAGTCTCTCTGTCTCAGCATCTCTGTGTCTAGCTCATGGCGAATCTAGACCTCCAATCTCCTCAAGCTCCTCTAAAACCCACTTATCCCACCCTACAAGAAAGTCAGGGATAATATCCTCATGAGTAGCCTCAGCTATCCTCACAGCAGCTGCTCTCCAAATACCTGAATCCTCTCTCTGAGCCGCCTCTCACCACTCCCGATATCCCTGGTACGCATAATATGCAATAACTCCTGGATCTGCCCTTGTAGATGTCGCTGCTCCATAAGGCAAGCCTCAAACTGATGGTACGGAACAAGGTATGGAGAAAACTAAAAAGTTACACCCGTAACTGAATGCCCAGTAGAATCCAAACCAGTAGGTGGGGGTCCTCGGATAGGTGGCCTCAGACCAGGAGGTGGAATAGCCCGTAGTGGTACAGCCTCTGTCACAACAGGAGGTAGTATAGCCAACACCGATGGAAGAATATCACGCGGATTAGATGACGGTCCTCCGACTGAAGGTTCAGAATGATCATCTGGTACTGGAATAAAGGAATCTTCCATCGCTGCTATCTGAAAATCATATCGCAAGATAAGAATCCCGAACCACAACGCGAATCATACTAACACCTATTATACAGTCGCACTCAACCTCTCGACGTTCTATCTTTTTATTCCTTACTTCTAATCCTAACCCTCTACCAATTCCTGAAAACCTAGGCTTGTGGCAGTGACTTATAACTTGTAGCTCTGATACCAAACCTATGACGCCCTTCAAACCCGGGTCAAAAGTTTGGGGTCCACAACACACTCACACCATATATATACATAAACCTGCTTATAACAATAATAAAGATAATAATAATATACAGTGACCCTACTTACGAACATCCACGGATCGCAATAGGTTAAAGTATGCACACAAACCACACACACTCAAACTTATAATACAAATGTCCAAATCCCAACTGAATATTAAACATTCTTATAAATTTTTAAACTTAAACTATCACAAAAGTCTTCAGCTAGTTTATTCCGCTCAACCTGGAATCCTAACTCGCACACTTAATTGGGGATCTTCGCTACCAACAGGTTCCTTCTTAACTGGAAAAGAACATAAAAAAATCGCACAAATGAGCTAACTAGCTCAGCAAGTCACATTGACAATACTGAGATTAAACAATGATCAAGTGAATGACTTAAGGTATCAAGTTTATAGATAAGAAATTATTAGAATTGGATATTAAGTATTCATTTTAATAAAAAAACAAGGTTAGGTTGTTGATCAGTCACGCAATAACCCTGAGCAAGGCACACAGCTCTGCTCTAATTACTGGATCCAAGGCACACATTGGCCTATTACGACCACCAATCTGGTCTAACCACGAATTTGGTCCATATTTTTTTAAAACAATCCAATTCTATAATAAGAACATAATAAGAATTGTAATACGGTAAACAGAATCATAAATAATATTGGTTTGCAAGCATAAGGTGATTTACAATCATTACAAGGGAATAACATGGAAATACAAAGGTTGGCTATCAGCCGGTAAAAGAAGTGGATAACAGAAGAATCAAAATCTTGTAGATCATAAGGGTTAGTCTTTCAATGTATAAGTTATGAAGGTTTAAGTGCTAAACAATCCTGGTTCAGTTATCGGTATTTATTTTGTATGTATCTGTGGAGTAGTATCGTATATCTGTGGTTCGTATCTGGGTATTCCACAATCAATGGCTCGGAAAGAATAAGGCTTACGGCTCAAAGATCAATAACTAGAATCGAAATTTAGGGTTTAGTGTTACAAAGCACTTGCAATATAAAACAAAACTATTAATTATTCACAATTTATCTTGAGAAGGTTCAGAACACTTGCCTTGTCTTTACTCGCTAACACGTCACTTGCTTCCAATCACTATTCCTTATATTCCGACTACTTGTTTCCCTTTCCCATACCTTGCCTCTTCTGCTCAGATATCACAAGTATTTATTAATACTTATCTCGCTTGATTCTATTCGATATAAGGTTCTATCTACCCTTCGTTTTACCCAAATCCAATTTACGGATTGAAAGTTATGATTAAAATAGTCAAACGATACACGTATACGCATATAACACATCAATAAGTTCACGTATAACACATAACACGTAAGATACTCGACGAAAATACTTTTCGAAAGTAGGCTTGATGATAAAATGATTTTTCGGATATTTAATACAAATTTTTAAATATTTTTCGGAATAACGGATCGTTGAATCATTTTAAAACAATAAACAGAGTTCGATTGCCCGAATCTGGCTTTAAATACATTTTATAATAATTATCGAGCCTTGAAAATAATTTAAAATAATATTTTAAAACTCGAAACTATTTTTCAGAATTTTTAAATCAAAATAAATAATTAAATCTAATTAAATAATTAATTAATAATTTATTAAATCAATTATTCAATCAATTTTTGAATTAATTAACCAATTAACTAATTAATTATTAACTAAAATTAATTAACTATTTAATTCAGATTTATTTTTAAATTAAAATAATTTTGGAATTAAAATAATAATTTTTAGAATTTTTAATAATAAAAAACAAATTTATGTAATTAAAATATATAGAAACTATGAGTTTTAAATATTTTTAAAATAAAAATCCTATTTTTGAAATTTTCTGAAACCTAGGGGACCAAACTGCATCATTTTTAATAGAATAGGGGCTAAACTGCAATTGTGTAGTATGCCCCGCCGGAAAACGACGGGTTCATCGGAGAAGTTGTCTCTGGTACCGTCACACCTCCACAAACTCCAGATCACATCTGCAACTCACAAGGAACACAACCCTACAATCAGATCATCATAATAACCCCTGAGTTGGCAAGAATAACTCGAAGAAAACTCGCCGCACGGCGAGTTCTTTCTTACTCCGGCCAACTCGATTCCGGTATCGTCTGTACATGAAACCACCATCAATTGATTCCTCTTTTCAAGCTCTACAAATCCCTACCGACCAGTCAATTTAATAACCCCTAGAACAAAAACCCCCAATTTCAATTAAAAACATTCATACGGGTTATAAACCCTAATTTGATATTCTCTCAATTTTGAACATGTTATTGAACTCCAAATCATAAGGAAGAAAAGCTCTACAACATGCAATCATCAAATCATACAAACAATATCTCGAACAAAAATTCATAATTTAAATCAAATAATTTGAAATTAAATAAAAATATAGAAAATAAATCTCGGATTCTGCAGTTATGAAACTTGTTGATTCTTATATTACACCTCATGACCTTCGTTTTGAGTACTCGATCTTTCCAAATGGATGCCGGTAACACCTTGAAATTGAGGTTTGATTCTCAGAAACTACTAAGAAATTAGGGTTTTTCTCTGTAAAATTATATATTTAATTGTTTGCAAATAATTTTCTGTACAAAATAAAATACGGTGAGGGCTATTTATATATACGGACTATTGGTACCCCGTTGGATCATACGGGATATAAATAGTACGTTTATTTGAGAAAACAGATCCAAAACGGTACCAGTTTTACGATAATTATCCAAATCTATACATTTTGTAACTGCGGTCTTGGTCTCAGCGCTTTGGTTACACGTACTACGAGAAGATATTTATAATAGTTTAATAAAAAGATCCCGTTTCTCGAAAAGACGGGTTTTATGGATTTACTGAGACAAATTTTATATCGAAAATATTACGCCGGGACCCGCACAGGGGAAACCGTACTCCGGATTGAAAAAGTCAAAACATGGAAAATGCTCGGAATATTGCAATTAGATTAAGGAGTTTTCAGAAAAGTTTCGGGTTGTAAAAATGTAAGAACGGTTGAAGTCGGTTGGTTCCCGATTATACAAAATAGTTTATAAACACTCGGAAAAATAATTTATTAAATCCATAAATCTTTTATAAAATCATATAACAACATAAAAATTAATAGAAAGATATGACAATTATCTATACTTTATTTTGGACATATGGAAATTAAAGTACTCAAATTATATCATATTTAAATATCCAAACACATATACCACTTAACAAATAGTTCACAGAATAAATACAAAATATACACTTATTGATAAAAAATAATTACACAATATATCCAAGATATTACAGTGTTTAGCGACAAGGGCTCTACAATAAAATGGAGTGGTGTAAGGAAAGAATAGATCTCTAATTGAAGCTGCAAAAACCATGCTAGAGGAATCAAAGTTACCAACTTATGTTTGGGCTGGAGCTGTCAATACTGCATGCTACACTCAGGATATTTTCTTTGGTTAATCAAGCAAAATGCATGACTCCTTATCAATTGTTCAAGAAAAGGAAGCCAACACTGTACTTTCTTCATGTTTTTGGATGCAAATGCTACATTCTAAGGAATCAAACTGAGCAACATGGAAAGTTTGATGCAAAGCAGATGAAGGAATCTTTGTTGGATATGTAGTTGGAAAAGAATATAGAGTTTACAATCTAAGAACCAACATTGTTATTGTACATGTACATGTTGTGTTTGATGATAAAAAGATTGAAGGACTGCAAGATGAAGGTTTCCATGAAAGCCTCAAATTTGACAATGTTGAAATGAATTGTTATGATATTGATAATGCAAGTGATCAAGAAATAATTACTAAGGTATATGTAGAAAAATCAATAACAAATGAAGCACAAAATTCTACATCCGTCGAAAGACAAAATGTTGTATCCGTTGAAAGATCAAGTACGACATCCGTTAAAAGATATGGTGCATCATCCATTGACAAAGAATCTGTATCATCCGTCGAAAGACAAAATTTAGCATCTGTTAAACCCTCAATAGGAGTTGAAAGTCACTCTAGATCACAGACTGAAAGAACCCCAATCTCAAATCAAAGATCCACAAACTAAGGGGGAGTTTCTTTAAATCAAAACTCAATCACACATTAAGACAACTATGAGGCCTCTACATCTAGAGCTAATCTACCACAACAAAGAAAATAGACAAGAGATCACCCATTTGAATCAATTATTGGTGATGCATCTTCAAGAGTGCAAACAAGAAAAGCAACTCAAGATGAATGTCTAAATAGCAGCTTTCTGTTACATCCAAAGAAGGTAGAAGAAACTTTGTTGGATCCTGATTAGATTTTAACTATGGAGGAAGAGCTAAACCAATTTTAAAGGAATAAAGTATGGAAGATGGTACTCAAACCTAAAGGCAGGAATTCTATTAACACTAAATGTCTATTCAGAAATAAGATGGATGAGAATGGCATAGTCATAAGGAATAAAGCTCGATTGGTTGCTAAGGGCTATTGTCAACAAGAAGGAATATATTTTGATGCGACTTTTGCTCCTGCTGCAAGACTTGAAGCCATCAGAATTTTTCCAGCCTATGCAGCCCATGCCAATTTCAAAGTCTATCAAATGGATGCCAAAAGTGCGTTTCTGAATGGAGATTTGGAGGAGGAAGTCTATGTCAGTCAGCCTCCTGGTTTTGAAGACTCCAATTTTCCAGATTATGTATACTATCTTTTGAAATCACTTTATGCAGCAAGCACCTAGAGCCTAGTATGATACTATGTCAAAGTTCCTTTTAGAAAATCATTTTACAAGAGGTACTGTTGACAAAACTCTTTTCTTTAGAAATGTTAATGGCTCTAGTATACTTGTTCAGATTTATGTAGATGATATTATATTTGGCTCCACTTATGAGAAACTTTATAAAATATTTTCAAAATTGATGCAAAGTAAATATGAAATGAGCATGATCGGAGAACTAACTTACTTTCTTAGTTTACAAGTTAAGCAAGTTAGTGATGGAATATTCATTAGTCAAACTAAATATATTCATGATCTTTTAAAGAAGTTTGACTTAATGGATTGCACATCTGCAAAAACTCCCATGACCACTGCCACCAAACTTGAATTGAACACTACTGAAAAGTCTGTGGACATTTCAAACTATAGAGGCATGGTTGGCTCAATTTTATATTTTAAAGCTAATAGGCCAGATATAATGTTTGCTACTTGTCTTTGTGCTAGATTTCAGGCTGATCCTAAAGAATCTCGCTTAGTAGCCATTAAGAGAATTTTCAGATATCTCAAGGGTACACCAAAAATTGGCATTTGGTACCCTAGAGATTCTGTCTTTGATCTAATTGATAATTTAGATGCAGATTGTGCAGGGTGCAAAATTGACAGGAAAAGCACAACTGGCACATGTCAGTTTCTAGGAAACAAGCTTGTGTCCTAATTTAGTAAGAAACAGAATTCAGTCTCTACTTTTACAACTGAGGCTGAATATATTGATGCTGGTAGCTGTTGTGCACAGATTTTATGTATGAAAAATCAACTATTAGATTAGGGTCTACACATGGACAAGATTCCAATCTTCTGTGACAACACAAGTGTCATTGTTATTACTGAAAATCTTGTGCAGCATTCAAGGACAAAGCACATCGACATCAAGTACGACTTCATTAGAGAACATGTCATGAATGGTACTGTGGAACTTCATTTTGTTCCAAATGAGTAGCAAATTGCAGACATCTTTACCAAGCCACTTGATGAATCAACTTTCTCTAGGTTGGAAACTGAGTTAGGTATGCTTAATTATTCTTAATTTATTTTGATATTTATGCAACTTGAAATGCATCCATAAATAAGTTTGACTTCATTATCATTACATATCAAGATTCGCAAGTTTTCAAATCCAAAATCAGGATTTGCTAAGGGTAAATACTGATGGAATTAAACGGATAAGAACTATACGTTGAAAGTCAAAAATATTTCTAGGTACTTTATCCCTCGATGGATAAAGGTACATCATGTACGTTGAATTGCTTCAATCATAGCCCTTAATTCTAAATCTTATCCGTGAAATTTACTTACAGTGTGTATGTATATATCGATCGATAAGTTTTGAAATTTCTACAGTTTGCTTTATTTCTAAACAGTTATTTTTGGCAATTTTTATTGAATACTTTATCTTATTTTTAATTATTTGTTTATCTTTTTCTGAGAAAGTATAAAAGTCTATTCCATTTTTATATTTCACTTTTATTTTTCTCTGAATTATAAAGCAAATTTCATTCTATTATCTCCAAAACCCCTTTCTCTTTGTAACTGCATACTAAGCAAAAATGGCACCAGTAGTCAAAATCATATCTCAATATGGGTTCGTCTATGAGAAAAATAACTTCGTAGCACTTGTGGACAACAGTGTTGCTTCCGAAGACTTTTAGAAGATGATGGACTTCATTAGCAACTGCAAATCGAAGTACTCTATGCTCGAGTCTCCTTTGATTTACTGCGAGGTTGTGGAGCAAGTTTGGACCACAACCGTTTTCAACTCTATAGACATGACCATTTTCTTCAGTCTTTAAGGTAATTATTTATGTGTTAACTATGATGAAGTTCAAGCTTGTTTTAAATTTCTTGAAAATAACACAACTGTTCCATACACAGACACTGATGTACGTAACATGCTTAAGTATATGGTTACTCTCCTGATTCTTCTAATTTAGGTGGAATTAGAAGAAAGGACCTTAGAAAAGAATGGAGCTTTCTATGTGATTCCTTTATAAAAGTATATTCTGGAAAAATAAGTAACTTTGATGCAATTACTTCCTCTATGCTTAATATGTTGTACATGCTCTTAAATGACAAGTATTTTAATTTCAGCAATTATGTCATGTTAGAGTTAGTGTATAAGTTAATATATATTAAGAAAAGACCAAAAAATTTATATAATGCTAGGTTTCTTATGATACTAGCTAATCATGTACCTAAGGATCTTTTAGTTGAGAACCCAAACAACAAGCTTGCTTGTTGAGTCCAAGAAAAGAGAGTGCTTGATGATTTATGCGGGAAAGATCTTAATGATGAAGTGCCTCTTCACTACATGCCAATCAAGGAGGCACCTTAGGTGAGTGAGGTAAATGTTCATGTCTCTAACTCTTCCTAACCTGCTATTTCTTTGAGTTCAACTGTGGCTATGACATTTGTGACTATGACCAAACAGATGCTACCCAAGCCACTAAACCAAAATCTTTAAAACCCAAATAAAAGAAGCCACACTCTAGTTATTTCCAAAAGAAACTAGTTTTAAAAACTACCATAGCACCTGAGGGGAGTGTGAAGGGTAGTGAGCAATGTGAGGGAAAGGGTGAAAATTAAAGAAGCCCTAAGGATAAGGTGGGTGAGAAAAGTGTGACCCAAACCCGCCACATCAAAGTCTCCCAACAAACTGTGGTGATTAATAAGGAAGTAAGCTCATTACTAGTTACATCCTCCCAAAAAATGTAGCTATTGAAACAAGCTCTCAACCAAGAGCACATGCCAAAAGGGGAAGGGACACAACTGACCAAACATAAACCTATATCAGAAATAAGAAGGCTAAACATGTGGGGGAGTCATAGGGTGCACACACAGTGCCAACTGCAGTCAAAGACTCAGTAACGGCACAATCTCAAAGTCAGTTTGATGTGGCTCCAATAAATTTGGAGTCACAGCCAAATTCTATCATTATCGATACACCACATACACACAATTCTCCCACAAACTCACTGGATGTGGACATGATAAACACATCAATTCTTGATTATCCATCTTTAAAATTCATGGAGGAGCCAAAATCTAAAGCAAGTGAGCATCATCTTATTAATGATTTGTTGGCTCACTTGCCCTTTCTTTCTGAAACTAATGATGAGTCTGTGCATAAAAATCTAAAATCAATCTCCACAGACTCAACCATAGTTTCAAATCCTAACTCTTTTATTTCTACTTCCTCGACGGATATTCCCCGTCCGTCGATAAGTGATTGTCCCTCTACGGATAAGCTTAACATCGATTATCCGTTGACATTCACAACTGCTACTTCGACGGATATTCATTATCCGTTGAAAGTCTATACACAACTTAAAATTTCCAACATTGTGACAAGTGTAGATGACTTAGTAGTTGTATAATCATTCCTAGGTTTGAGGGAAGGGAGTGACTTGAGTGCGAGGCTGAGTTGCTCTCAGGCAAAAGGATAGGAAATGAGTGAACTTCCATATGCTATTTATTTCATCATGGTAAAAGTTAGTGAGAGGAGTCCCACCGTAAATGGTGAAGGTGAGGGTGTGAAGGTGGGGAGCCAAGGGGAGCCCTTGATGCAAAATGAGAGAGAAAATGAGAAAAAAGAAGGTACAAGAAGAATAAGGCTGGACACCATTGCAAGTGATTCAATGAATGTCAATTAGGATGAAAGGAAAAGACTACATCGGCAAAAATACAGAGCTGTTATATATTCTATTTCCCTAGATGCCGAGATATTTACTCACCCTGTTACAGCCTACCAAATATTGGCTGTTCATGGAAATGAGGATGCAGGGAGGACTCTTAATATGGTACATACTATAGTGATAAGTGGATTTTATGTCTACTTGGAATGCTTCATATCGGCTTAAGTTGGTGTTTTGGACTCAAGTATTTGGTGTTTTTGATGAGTTTGTGTTGAGTCATTGCAGGGCACTAGTTAGAGGTAAAAATGAGCTTTTAATTAATTATATGTTGATAAGAGATCAGGGAAGGAGTGATGGAAGTTTGTACGAAGGACGGAGCGTAAAAAGGACAAAGCTGCAGAAATTTTACAAAAAGCAGGCGCGCCCACGCCCAAAGGAGCGCGCCCGTGCCCATATCAAGCGTGTCTGCGCCACCTAGATTCTGCAGAATCCCGATTTGGTTATAAATTGGTTATTGTGAGAGTCTAGGTCAACCAGGGCTATATATATATAAAAAAATACATTTTTAAGAAGATGAAAGCCATGGAGAACATAGGGAAGACCTAAAGCACATAAGATGGCTAAAGAGAATAAGATTTAGTTTTCACTTTTATATACTTCAATTTAGGAGATACTTTTGGGTGCTTGTTTTTTATTTGTTCTAAACCCTAGCACTTTTATATTATCTCGTAGTATTCTGAACTTATTTATTGTCATGTTTTCATTGAAACCCATGGTGACGATGTGTTCGATCATGAACTAATCGTTGTCATGGGGTTCTAGCGGATTTATTTATGGATTTCAATAGTTGATTGCTCTAAATCGTTAGTGTGTGGTGATTTATGATTTCCTAGTATGGTTGTACTTATTCTTCTTAGATGCGTAGCTAACATCTAAGTCATTTGTTAATCTTTATTGAAGTGAAAGTGGATACAAAGGTTTAGAACTTGCCATGCTAGCATAGGTTTATGTATGTTGTCATGCATGATTCGTAGTGTACTTTTAACCATCTTACGCTGCCTTATGTAATCGCAATAGATAACTTGCTCATTAAACCATTATATTTTCAATTCTTATAGACATATAGGGTCTAAGCATAATTGGTGTCAGCTCAACTTCTATCTTATTTATGGATCTTTAGTCTATGATTATATTTAATTGTAAAATCAGTATTTAATTCTAGAATGCTTCAAAAATCATGAAAATTTTATTTTATTAAGTTTAGATTATTTCGAGAATTTTAAAATTATTTCGGAAATTTTCTGGCTTTTATTACCCCCACATTGGTTCGTTAATTGTAAAATGCGGTTTGGTGCGCTTTCCAAAAATGATTTAAAAATTTTGGAAACCTTTATCATATCGATCTAAATTATTTTTTAGGATTTTGAAATTTATTTGGTAATTTTTCAAGGTATATGTACCTGTAAATTTACTCGTTAAATTATTAATTACGGGATAAATCGAGACTGTCAGGATAAAGTCGAACAGAAACAGATAGAGATGTACCCTTATCCTCTTATTTCTTATCCATGCATCTCTCTCTCTCTCTGTGACCCTGTTCTCTCTCTTGCAGCCATCTCTCTCAGATTATCTCCTTCACCTCTCTCTCGCCTACTGTCGCTCTCTCTCTCTCTAATAATTTCTCCCTCTCTTTTCTTTTCTTCTCTTGCCTCGTTTCTTTCTTTCTCCTGTTTCTTTTCCGGCCGATTGTCCGGTGTTCAGGTGCCGCCTTGTTCTCTATTTTTTCAGCTTGCTCCCGGTGATTATTCGGGACCAGCTTTCTATTGCCTCGTTTATATATATATATATGATTATGTGTGTGTAATTTAGGGTAATGTGTGTGATGTGTGTGCGATGTGTGTGTGTATTGCGTGTGTGTAGCTGCCTGTGATTTAGCGTTGTTGTTGTTGGTTGTCGTCGGCCTTATTCCGGCGAGGCGACTCCCCCCTGCCTTGGCAGCGCGTAGGCGCGTACTGATATTATTTAATTCCTTGGCTGATTTTTGTTCTTTTATTAATTCTTGCAGGAAATTAATTAATTGATTTCGATTCGTGAAATAAAATACTTTTACGGGAATAAATTGTGTTAATCGATGAAATTCGCAAAGGATGTTCGATATAATCGAAAACCCGCGAATTTTATCACCGTCGGCGATAAGCCTCGGCGAGCCGACGGTGATAATATAGAATAATTTTGAGTCCTAAATTATAATAAAATAAAATTAGTTGGTAAAAATAATTACGAAATGAAAAATACAAACAAAAACATAAAAGTACGGATAATAATAATAATAATAAATAATTGAAATTGTACTGGTGTTTGGGATTGTAAATGGGATTGGATGTTGTTGTTGTGGATTTGACGTCGGATTGATTCGACGGGTAGGCCGATAAACAAAGGAGACACTGCCCGATTTTCGGGAAATTAATTCTGAAAATACGGGAACGTAACCTATAATTAACGGAGACATCGAACGAAAGTATATAATTATATTATACGAATTTAGTTATGTGCTGTGACAAAATATTTTATAATCACCCTACTATTTTCAAAACAACGAATATGCATATATTCTGAAAATAAGCCCTGAACCAAAATTCGAAGATGTGAACCTTAAATGTGATGTGTACTTCAATAATACATATAAATACGGGTCGAGATATGAAATTGCATGGGTAGAAGTGATAGTGATATTATGTTAAAGCTTAAACGATTGTCTGAATTAAGGTATTTCAACCCTGTAGGTCCTAGTCAGGAAGCCCGAGGATTGACATCAGACTAAGAACGATCTAGTGGTTAGTTGTCAAACCCAGCAAGATTCCCATCGAAGGATCTGAGTGTTGAGATCGTATCCAAGATAGGGTAGTGGTTTGACAATAAAGCCGAACGTTCAAGTCGAACCAAAGTCAACCAATAATAGTGGTTAAAGCTTATTGAGGCAAGTATTCCTTACTTTTCCCGTAAAATACTGCAATTTATTTCATTCTTATTCTAAGTTCAGAATAGTTAACTATTTTATATTTTGCTGCAATTTACTCTTAATTATGCAAGTTCCTTTCATTATTGTTCATATGTTATCGATTGCTCCCTTGAGCAAATACCCATTCTTTCGTGTTATTTGTGAACCCTGATTTGGGATGTATTAAAATCAAAATGATTTGACATCAAAATACTCTACGGGCTGGACGGTTATTATGAGGACCAGTGATGAGATGGATCCAATGGGTCGGGGATAGACCGGACCCTTGGGCCATAGTGCCTGGGTACCCTATATGTTGGTGGGTCTATGCAGTTGGATATAGATCCGCACTGTATCCTGACTGATCAGCAGGGTATAGTGCATATGTTGGTTCTAGTGTCCAGTCTAATTTATTGTTGATCACCATTAACGACATTCCTTCTTGAAAAGGTTTATGATTACAAAACCGGACAAAACCCTGATTCAGGATATGAATCTGGGAATTGCTTGTCACAACTGTTTTATAGTTAAGGGCTGATAACAGCCAATGTTATTCGCTCAAATCCCTCAAATAAATAGAATTGTTTAAAGTTAATTAAAGATTTTGTCCGGAAATTTTCTTTGATAGTGGTGCTTGGAACTCAATTATATATTTGCTGGGCATTTTTGGCTCACTCTTGCTTTGTAAATTCTTATTTCTTTCAGAAATAGATAAGGATAAAAGTGAATAGCTTTTGATAGACAGCAGAAGTTAGAGAGATCTCCGTTGCGAAAGGACGAAGATGTTAGAAAAATAAGACAAGAGTATTAGTAATAAGGTATTTACACTTGTATTTTAGTTGTTGTAAATTGTAGAAGGTTAGATTCTTGTTTCATACCATAACCTGTAAACGATCCGGATTGAGTGAGGTCATTTGTATATTTTTTAATGTTATGTAAAAACTGTTTAGTGACACCAAATCTTGACCCCGGATTTGGGTTGTTACAAGTTGGTATCAGAGCAACAGGTTATTGGTCACTGAAATAAGAATAGTTGAGGGTAAGATAGGAGTGATAGGCCATATAAGATAGGAAAGAGTTAGGCATGCTCATGTGAAGTTAAGTTGAGTGCGAATTAGGGTTAGCAGATCCGATATGGAATTAGTAAGATAGGATTGTTGAGAAATTTGTAAGGCGAATATAGCAACACTATAGATATATTGAGTTCTCAGATCCTATAATAATGAGGAGTCGACAGATCGAAGGAGACTGGGTATGTTACCCTACTTTTCATGTGGTTTTAAAGAAAGTGCCATTGAGTCTTGTGAGAACTTCGTGTAAGAGAGGCTAGGTGAGTTTTGGTACAATTTAACTTAGAATTAGGTAGTAGGACGAGCTCCACGCCGGAGGTAACAAGTTGGTGGAAGCAGATGAAGGACCAAAGCGGCACGTTTCAGAGGCACCACCGTTGCGAGAAGGTTCTTATGACATACTGGGCGCTGTGCGAGGAATGATATCTACCTTACTAGGTATAGTTAAGACTAGCAAGAAGGCGCGACTTTATCTACAAACAGGATATGGAATTGCATTAGTTGGTTGTAAGTATAACGTCATGGACGATGACAAGAATATCAAAGTCAGTATTAGACACCAGCATTGGAATAAAGTTACGAATAAAAATGGTATATAACGGTAAATGAAGTTTCTTCGACTAATAAATGCGAACGGAATCTAAGGAAAAGTAAAAGATGTACCAAAGTGGAGAGACTCTTATATGGGCATACCTTTAATTAGATATTTCATTAGCGGATCATGAGAATAGAAAGTAACTTATATAGTAATGACGACCATATATTTGATTTTCAAAATTTTAAAATGAGATTTCGAAAAAGATTTTTCTTAATCAACTTTTAGAATATCTCTGCATGAAATGAGTTTCACAATTTGGTTGTCGAATTACTACTTAAGTTCTTGTTATTATAGACAAAAAAATAACCTAAAAGGATAATGAATCTAGACTCAGCGTTGTTAGTTCGAAGGACCAAGTAGACCCACCAGCAGGGAGGAAGTTTAGTTTTTCGTGAAAGACGAAAGTAAAGTTTGTTTAATAATATCAATAATTGAATCAACATTTAAAATATTATCTACCCAATTCATGAAATTATTAAAATTTAACGAGATTCGTGATTTGAACGGACAAAGGATGATTGAAGAAAATGAAAGAATCTTCCAGATGATTGGAGAATAATCGTATTCCTATCGACGAAATTGAGGCGTTGCGTGACCGATGGTTATTCTACGCGATATAAATGAAATCGGAAGTAGTGATTATAAATTTCGCAAGGACCCAATTATGATCAAATCATTAAAGCATTTAATGTGAAGGCATTTCCAGATGACATTTCGAAGTTATAATGTGACCTAAATTGTGAATCTCTCATTTGAATGATTCCGGAAGGTATATGTAAATAAAGCGTGGATGACCAACGGTGACCCACAATGTCATTCTTTTACAAATACGAAAGCATTTATTCTTCTTGATTCTTGAATACTTATGAGCTTCTTCTATTGATAAATCATATGTGTCACGCCCCCAACTTAAGCAGCAAATTAAATATAACTATTACAATATTTTAAAAAGAAGTATACACAACCAACTCCAAGATCTTATAGTTTAGGGTTTGGAACAGCCCAACACTACCATCTATTACAACTGATTTTAAATAGCGAGTCCTCACATAAAACTACTATCTCTTATTCTACCTGAGCTCGAACATAAGCATCAGCATCACAGGTCTTACGGGCAGTCTGCTTGAATCTAACCATAGCTGCTAGCTGTAATATCAGGGTAAAGCAAGGAGTGAGCCAAATGCTCAACAAGTGCTAACAGTACGATACAAAACATAAATCGAGATAATACATTAAAGAATGACAATGGAAAGACATAACCAATGATAACGAGGGATAAAACTATGAGTGATGGCATCATTTTGCTTGTATCAAAACAATTTTAAAATCATATCTTAATCAAAATCATTTTATGACGCTACGGATTACAGCCGCTGATCAGCCGTGAAGCAATCCCGAACCTCGCTGGGTTCTAAAACATTAATGGGAATCCTTAGACAACTTTTAAGCCTAATATAAGTGTGGAAAGGACTCGCGTCTCAGTCCAGATCCACCATTCAAAGAAAACATTTATCCCCCTTTGAGACTGAAAAATCCACATTTTATTTATTTTAAAACTGATGCCGAATTATAACCAAAATCTCTTTTTACAGTAAACATTTTTATCAAGGGTTTATAGATCAACTCGAAACACGGGAAATATGGTACTAAATCTCAGGGCCACGATTCACAAAACTATACTCTATTAAAGTAACTGAATGGTTTTCATATATCAAAGATTTAGACATGGGGATTTAGTGAGGCTATTGGATATAAAAAAAATAATGCTAAATTGGGCTTTATGCAATGGTTTCTCATCAAGGTTCAAATGCTGGATCATCAAGAAGGTAAGCTTCATGAATACTAAGGGTGTTAAGGTATGAAGAATGATCTTTAACTCAGGACATATCAGAATTGTCAAGCTTTAGGATAAGAAAGAGGGTATCAATCAATGAGGAATCATGTTGGTAAGTATCTGACTATCAGAATTCAAAGTAAGGTTCTATAGGGGTTCAAGTATCAGGATGATATATTAATACTTAGGAATCATTAGCATGTTAATCAAGAGGATCAATCAAGTATTATAACAACTCTTTATTATATCATGGCCTTCAACTATCATGAAAAGACTTCTGAACTACTTGCAATACATACTCGAGGGTTCATGGCATCTCTATATAATTCAAAGATAAACATAAGATACGCTTGATTTAGTATATCTAATGACACAGGATAGTTGTAGCAATGTATGAATGATTAGCAGTAAATACGAAGGTCAAGTTGAATCACTTGCCTTGAGAAAGGCTGGTCTGGTCTGACTGGTAGGAGCAACTGGAGCTTCACTCGACCTTTATGGTAAGTTTTCCCTCGTCTCGAGATCCTACATAAATAATAATAATCCTCATTATAATATATTCTTATCAACTTAACCTATTTACAACCCGAAATTAAACACGGATGGCACTTAGGCCTATATGCACTTAATTTTATATTCACTTTTAAATTACAATTGAACACACATAGCCACATAATCACATATCATATATTAATACCAAAATAACTTCATATACACCATAATGCAACACTAGGCTTGGATGATCTCGACTCACAACTTAAGTCACTTGGTCGCTAAACTAGACAAAGTCTTCTAATTTTGGCTTCCTAACTTGACGTGCCTTTACTAAACTATCCAAGACCTATTGACCCTCACTTGTGCCTTTTATTCTTCTGACTTTATACTATCTTACAACTATGATGGTCGACCTAATACTCACTCCTAAGTATTCCAAAACTATGTGATAAGTGAAAGTGCTCACTGGTGCAAATTTCAGAATGACAACTATGGTTTCTTGAGTGCATTAGACACTCTTAAACTACAAGTTTTCCTTCAAAACTTTTACACAAGACTCTACTGACCTAAGGGCATCTCACAAACTTGATGTGGCTCAAGGGCCTGGCTTGGGCCTTCTTGGGCCTAAGCTAAAAGTCCAATGTTCCCCTGTTTTTCTGGGCAGAAAACGCCCTGACTTAAATTAACTTGTGACACATGGTTCTAACTCATATCCTATGAAATATGGTTGGAAAAACTTCTCTGACACTCCCTCTAACTAAGGCCCAACAGGGCCTAATGAGGGCCTACCCATGACATGGTCAAATCTTCCTATTTCTAAGTTGCAACAAAACTGTCCCCTGCTGGACAGATTTTGTTATTCTACTTGTACACCTAACCAAATGACATGCAAACCTCCAACCAACACCTAAAACCTTTTATATACTCCCAATACTAACTTCTGGTGGCTTGGGCCTCAAAGTGCACATCAATGACATGGTCAAAACTCACTCTAAACCTCAGGGTACTAAACTGATTTTTCTGCAGAACCTATAACTCTCCTTTCTCCAAAGTTTTGACTTGACAAACTCAACTACCAACAACTCAATACCCAAACCAAGACTTAATCATGGTAATCTACTGGACTAACTCCCTTATTCTCAAAATAACCTTGGGTGAGATCATCCTTACCTAAGGTACAATTATGCAAAACAAAAGAAACCACATTTCACAACTCACAAATCTTCATGCTTTTGAAACAACAAGATATGCATTTTTATGAAAGATAACCACGATTTATTACCATGCATCAAGGAGCATTAATCAATATTAACACCTTATTTCTACTGAGATTAAAGCTCACTAACAAAATCTTTCCAAATGATCAAAATCTTATGACATTCTAAGAGAAATCCACATGCATGCATGTCTTCGGGTTTTGCAAACCAAAACAACATATTTTCTACATATATTCTACCATAAAATTGACATGCAATCCTAGCATAAGCTATACCTAGATGATCACTTAGCATGCAAAGAGTTTTATCAAATTTTCACCATAAAATTTAAGCCATTATCACATAAACATGCAAAAATTGAATTAAGCAACAAGAATAGTATTAAGGACCATTCATTCGGCTCCCATATGGTCATGGCCGAATGAAATGGAAGGGAATGGCCATTTAATCATCAAAAGTTTCCCTCTCAAGACTTGGCACTTCTCCATTCCTTGTAATCCTCTCAAAAACAACCCTAAACTCACTAGAATCAAGGTTGTACTTTGAGTTTCAACTAAAACCTTTACATGCAACCTTTAAACTTAAACTTTCTACTCAAAACTCTTTGAAATATGAGTGATCATGGAAGGGAAAGTAACATTTAGTATAAAGAGTTGAAGCTTGGTTGAGGATTTAAGAAAAAAAATGGGGAGGGGGTTTCGGCTAAAAGCCGAGAGTGAAGGAGAGAGGAGGGAGAGAAGAATGAGTGTGGTGGTGAGTGATGTATGAAATGATCATGTCTTTGCTTGTTTTATGGTTTTCGTGTTGCCAAATGTGAGTGGAATTAGGAATTGACATGATTAGCCTTCCACTTGAACTTGGTTCAATTTGCATGCAAGGTAAATAAGGTATTTGGCTAGGAAATAAGAGTTAGTGGGGTGGTTATTGACTCTTTAGCCCTTTTAGAATGTATAGAAGGGATTTGCATGCAAGGATAACTATGTAATTTGCTAATTATAACAATTAACATTTATAAAGATTTATTTTTATAAAATAAAATACAAGTTCAAAAATTATAAAATTTATACCATAAAATAACTTGGATTTTTAGAAATTTTATAAAACTACTTTTGAATTTTGTGAACAAATAACTTTTAACAAGATATTTATTCAAGGTTTAAAAATATTCCTTATAAATCAAAAATGAAAGAAATAAATAAATTTTTTGCTTTGAAAATTCATATACCATATAATGAAAATTTAAGACGCAGAAATTTTCATTCACACAAGCATACAATAGTTGAATATATTTGCATTCGGCTTTATAATTACACCAAATTTGCAATTAATATTACACAGAAATGCCGGGTGTAACATCCTCTCCTCCTTAAGGGATTCTGTCCCCAGAATCTAAGAGAACAGATGAGGATACCAGGAACGCATATCAGACTCTAACTCCCAAGTCGATTCTTCGACCTTAGGGTTCCTCCAAAGTACTTTCACTAACTTTACTGACTTATTCCTAAGACTATTTACTTTCCAGTCGAGTATTTTAACCGGTTGCTCCACAAATGACAGGTCTGCCTGAATTTCTACAGGTTCATATTCTATCACATGGCTAGCGTCAGGGTTGTACTTCTTAAGCAATGACACATGGAACACATTATGCACGTACTGATACTGAGGTGGTAAGGCCAACTCGTAGGCCACCTTTCCCACTTGACTCAAAATTTCAAAAGGACCCATATATCTAGGTGCTAACTTCCCTTTCTTGCCGAATCTAGACAACCCTTTTCTAGGTGACACCTTCAACAAAACAACAAAGTGGATTCTCTGGCTAACTAGTGTTTGTGAGCTTTGTGCAAGTTCCCATGCGACGGAGCAATGTGTTATATCTAGTGAATCATCTTAGTTTGTGAGCAACTTTCAGAGGTCGCAGCAACCAGTTCCTGCCACTTATCATCCTAACAACCACAACCATTCTAACTTCAGTTGGAGCAATAATCAGGGTAGTATGCAACAGCCTTTCCATCAGTTTGGAAACAAGCCTTTCAATCCTCCTGGTTTTCAGCAATAGTTTGCACCAAGGCAACAATTTTAGCCACAAGGAATGCAACAACAATCTCATGGAGGTGCAGATCCATCTTCGAATGAAAAATCTGAGATGGAAGAGTTGAGGCTGATGTACAAAAGCCAAGCGGTTTCAATCAAAATTCTGGAGAATTAAATAGGGGAAATTTCCAATGCTTTATTGAACCGACCACAAGGAACTCTTCCTAGTGATACAGAAGCTAATCCAGGCAAGAAGGAAGTCAAGGAACAGTTGAAGACAATCACCTTGAGGTCTGGAAAGGTGGCTAGCCCAAAAAATCATAAAAACAAATAATCTGAAAAATTTCTCCAGAAGGGTGGCGCGCCCGCGCCCATGTCAAGCGCGCCCGCGCTCTTGTCAGCGTCAAAAAATGCAATTCTTGAGCTGACCAGAAGGAGGTCGAAGCAGAAACGAAGAAGACTTCTACTAAAAACACTACTCCTAAGCAAAATACAGGAGATAAATAAGTCTATATGCCTCCTCTATATCCTAAAAGACTTCAGAAGCAGAAGTTCGATAAACAATTTGCCAAGTTTCTGGAGGTTTTCAAGAAATTGCATATTAACATACCTTTTGCGGAAGCTCTAGAACAAATGCGGAGCTATGCTAAGTTCATGAAGGGTATTCTTTCTCGGAAGCTTAAAGTTGAGGAGTTGGAAATCGTTGCTCTAACGGAAGAGTACAGTGATGTGCTGTAACAGAAACTACCTCCTAAACTTAATGATCCAGGAAGCTTCACGATACCATGCACTATTAGATACTAATCTTTTGACAAGTGCTCATGTGACTTGGGAGGTAGCATCAATCTGATGCCATTTTCTGTCTTCAAGAAACCTGGTCTGCCTGATCAAAAACCTGTAAACATGTCCTTACAACTGGCTGATCGATCCATCACTTATCCGCGAGGTGTAGTGGAGGATGTATTGGTTAAGGTGGACAAACTCATCTTCCCTGCTGATTTTGTCATTCTGGACTTTGAGGAAGATAAGAAGATTCCTATTATCTTGGGACCCCCTTTTCAAATCTAAACTCCATCATCCAATAAGGTCTCAAATGCAATGTATCACCATTGTATGGAATAGTTAAGACCCTTGGTAGTGCATTTGGATTTCTCCAGCTTTGTCTGATTTGGTTGATCTAGCTAAGTACTTCATATTTGACAGCTTTTATGAAGCCAAAATTCTTTTTCATTGCTGAGAACACCTTCACAAGTACATTGAAGCTTTAATTGAGGATATTGTGTAAAGGCCAAGTGATCTCCTTGCCTCCCTTGTATTTAAACACTAATCTTTCTGGAAGCTTGCTCTAAGCATCAATTCCCCTTACTTTATCCAGCTCATCCAAGAAAAGATTGATATCTGAGAATTCTTTGATGTCATGGATGAATAGCTGATCATCCTTATTGACATTGGGCATATTCTTAAAAACCACTTTGAGTTGAGGTGGATTTGACTTGACTCCTGCACTTCTCTTCCTTGTATTTCTCTTTTTGGTGGGCAGTGGTAGATTGAATTCAGGTAAAGGAAAACCGTCCCAATCTACGGGTTCATCCTTGGGTAAGATAGGCTCACCATAAAAGTTGATGTCTGGATGAACCTTGAATTTAACAGGTTCCTCAATGGACACAGTTTATTGATTTGTAGTTGTAGATTGAACTTGATCAGTTCCCTTTTCAGTAGTACTAGTTGGCCTTTTTGCTAGTCCCTAACAATGCAATAAGAATTACAGAAGGGGGGTTGAATGGAATTCTTGAACCTTTTTCAAAAAGATATAAAATGTTCTATCTTAATAATATATAAGTGTTTGATTTGCAAAGTGCGGAATAAGAAGTTAGTAAAATCAAAACACAAGTAATTAAAAACACAAGTCTTTAAAAAATTTCTGGTGGATTTGAATGTATCCACTAGAGATATATATTATATCAAGAGAACTCTGTGTAGCAAAATTAGCTCACAGCTGCTTACAAATATGAACTACTAAGTTTACAGAGAAATGCTAAGGATGCAACTTACAATTGTTTCTCTGAGATGATGTTCTTAGTTTTGTTCTTCTATTTGCTACTTCTTGGTTTATATATCACCAAGATTACAAAGTAATAAGACAAGATAATAAAACAAAATATATCAAGTCTAATACTATGCTGCTTCATTACTCTATTCCAGCATCTTTGAACATCTTCATAATAGCATGGAAATGGCAATCCTTCTTTGTTCTCTAAAACCCAGTTGAATAGGCTTCCATATTCCTTTTGCATACACTCGACGCATGTGACTGTGTTGTCACTGTCAACAGATGTTTGAATTGATTATCCGTCGGGTACATGATCATCCGTCGGGTTGCTTTGTTGATCATCCATCGAGTGGCATTATTCTTTATCCGTCGGGTAGCTATCTGGCACTTGACTTCATTTTATTTATGCAGAATTACAAGACATCATCTATGTACAATTAATCAACCTATTCTGCATATCTAATTAAAGTCAACATGACTTGAGTGCTACTACAGAATCTAAACAAGGTGTATGCAGAAATGTGCTATAGACTCATTATTACACAATCTACTCACTCGATGGATAATTAATCATCATCCATCGGGACTATATTGAGTCATCCGTCGGGACTATATTCCTTATCCGTCGAGTGCTATATTTTTCACTAAGTAAAATCTACTAAAGTGTTTTGTTAATGAAATCATCAAGTTCACAACTTATCCACAACACTTTTTGCATTAGCTTTCTTTCTAATCACCTTTACCTACTCTTTTTATCTTCCTTCTTCTTTGGTTCATCAGCTAAGGTCTTCTCAGTTTCAGTTAAAATAGCCTGCATCTCAAGTTTTCTTTTCATTCTTTTAATGGCTGCTTGTTCCTACTTCTCTGAACTCCAAGTCTTTTATTTTCTTCTTCTTTAGCTTCCCCAAACTGAGGGTTCCAAGTCATCACACAAATCATTTTACCATATCTGTAAATTTTTGTAATTCTTGGTCTCAACATGGCATCCTTGGTGACTTTGAAGCTTTCAATTGATGCACCCATCAGTTTTCCTTCATCTGGACTACAAGGAGAATAGTCAACCGACATTGGGTGCTTTATTGATAGTAAGACATTTTCTTGTTTGGGTTTCAACACCACAAAATTGTTGAACTCATTATTTGTTGATGTTTCACCTTTATCCCCCTTTCCTAGCTGCATATCATCTATGGTTATTGGCTTCAACTGTGTGAAATGCTTCAAAGATTGATTTTGAGTAGCAGTTGATCCAAACACCTTCTCAATTATGTCATCAATCTTCTTTGTTTGCTCTTTTATCTTGATCTCAACTACTGCTAGATTGATCAGAACAATGCTGTCCAAAGCTGGTGGCTTAGAGATAGTAATAGCTGGTACTATCACCTTGCTGGCTTGAATATTCACATCCTTCCCCCTCTTTTTGTTATCATCAAGTGAAGCAGGGTTTGAAATGTGAGTAGCCACCAACTGTTGAAGTAATTGAGTTTGAGCTTCTTGGTTTGAAAGTATCTTGGCCACTAAATTCTCAACAGCTGTCATTCTGGAACTCAAGGCCTCAACCTTCCTATTTAGATCATTGTCCTTTCTGAGTTTCTGGTGAATATCCTTTATAGTGGACTCAGGAATTTTGACCTCTCTTTTGTCATTGATGTCTTTCTTGAGTGTATCAATGGCTTGTTTGAGCTCATCCACATCTTGATTATGTTTAAGAGTTTGAATTTTGTGCAGCTGTAAAAGATGGGATTCTAGAAGATATCTGGTACTTGCATTAGTGGTGGCTTGAATGGTTTATTGAGTATGAGAAATGAGCTTGAACATTGTAGAGTTGAAATGGTGATAACTGCACTCCCTTGTTAGTATCCAGGCTGGAGTACCTGTAGAGGAACTAGGGCCTGCATCTCCCCCTAAGTTCATGCCAGCTTCTTCAGTATCTTCCCCATTTCACTCATCACCAAAAGAGTCACCAGAATCATATTGAAAATCATCACCAGCTTTAGGTGGAAGCGATTTGATTGCATCCTTTGCTCTTATCATTGAAGCTATAGTATGTATCAGACTGAGAATCCTCTCAGCTTCCTCATTGCCCTGAATAACCAATATTTGGTAGGCTATAACAGGATGAGAAAATGTGTCAGCATCTAAGGAAATAGAATCTATAACACCCCTGTAATCTTGCTGATATAGTCTGTTCCTTTCTGCCTCATTGACATTCATTGACTCACTTGCAATAGTTTCTAACCTTATTTCTCCAGTACCTTCCTTTTCTCATGTTCTCTCTTTTTTTGCATCAAGGGCTCCCCTTGGCTCACCACCCTCACACCCTCACCTTCACCATCTAAGGTGGGACTCCTCTCACTTTTTTTTTCCATGCTGGAAGAAATAACATGCATATGTTTACTCTTTTCCTCTCCTTTTTCCTGGGAGCAACACAACCTCTCACTCTTATCAATCCCTTCCATCAATCCTAAGAGTGATTGAATAATTACTAAATCATCTGCACTTGTAACAATTTTAGATATTTCAAGAGGTGAAAGACTATCAACGGATGAGTGATATCCATCGATGTAGCAGCTGTGAATGTCAATGGATGACTGATGTTAGGCTTATCCGCCGAAGGACAATCATTGATCAACGGATGAGGAATTTTCGTCGAAGAAGTAGAAATAATGGAGATAGGAGTTGAAACTATTGTCGAATCTGTGGAGATTAACTTTAAATTTAGGTGCACAGATTCTTCAATAGTTTGAAAAAGAATGGGTAACTGCTCCAATTAATTTAGGCTCCTCCATGAATGTAAGAGATGGAGAATCAGGAATTGATGTGTGTATCATATCCACATCCAGAGAGATAGTTGGAGATTTTTGTGGATGTGGTGTTTCGATAATGAGAGATTTTGGTTGTGACTTCACATATGTTGGAAACACATCAATCTGAATTTGAGATGGTACAATAACTGAGTCTTGGACTTCAGTTGACACTGTGTGTGCACCCTGTGACTCCCCCATTAGTTTTGATTTCTTCTTTCTGATATAAGTTTGGGTTTGGTATGTGTCCCTTCCCCTTTTTCCCTGTGTCTTGGTTGAGAGCTTGTTTCAGTAGTTACATCATTTTGGGAGGATGTAACTAGCAATGAGCTAATTTCCTTATTAAGCAATATAATCTGTTGGGAGACTGTAGTGTGGTTGGTTTGGGTCACATATACCTCACCCTTCTTATCCTTGGGGTTTCTTTGATTTTCACCCCTTCCCTCACCCAACTGACTACCATGAGCACTCCCCTCAAATGAAGTAGTAGTTGTACAACTGATGTCTTTTGAGAGACAACAGAGGTTGGCTTCTTAGACTTGGATTTATATTTAGGTTTTTTGGCTTGGGTAGGCATCTGTTTGGTCACTGTCACAGATGTCATTGCCACAGTTGAAGTTGAAGAAGTAATGGGTGGAGAAGAGATTGGAGCAGAAGTAGTTACCTCAGTTACCTGTTGTGCCTCAAAGATTGGAAGATAGTTGTGAGGAACTCCATTGCGGAGGTTCTTCCTGCTCAAATCTGCAAGAACTCTCTTTTATTGAACCCAACAATCAAGCTTCTTGTTTGGGTTCTCAATAACAAGGTCCTTAAAAACAATGTTAGCTAACATCATAAGGAATCCAACATAATATACGTTTCTGGGCCTTTTCTTGATATCCCCTAATTTATACCCAAACTCTTGCATGACATAATCACTGAAATTGAAATACCTATCAGTCAGGAGCATGTAAAGTATGTTAAACAGAGAAGAAATGATGGCATCAAAATTACTAATTTTGCCTGAAAACACTTTGATGAAAGCATCACACATAAAACTCCACTCTTTCCTAAGACTTTTAATCCTGATATTACCTAAACTAGTAGTTTCAAGAGAATAGCCCACAGAATTGAGCAAGTTAACCACATCAGTGTCAGTGTGTGCAACAGTTGTATTATTTTCTGGTATTTTGAAGCAAGATTGAATAATATCTGAGTTAACATTATAGTTGGTACCTTTGAGAGTAAGGGTAATTATCATGTCTGAAGAATTGAAAATAGCAGATGACGATACTTCCTCCATAACTTCGCAGTAAATCATCGGAGACTCGAGCATAGAATATTTAAATTTGCAGTTGCTAATGAAGTCCATCATATTGTGAAAGTCTTCAGAGTTAACAACACTCTTGTCCACAAGTGCGACGAAGTTATTATTCTTGTAAATGAACCCGGACTGAGATATTATTTTAACTACAGGTGCCATTGTTGCTAAGTATGCAGTTACAGAGAGAGAAAAGGTTTTGGGAATTAAGTGAGTAAAAGTTGCTAAGTAATTCAGAGATATATAAAAGTGAAATACAGAAATAAATTGGGCTTTTATACTCACTCTGAAAAAGATGATTAAATAAGTAAAAATATAATAAAGTTTCCAATGATATTTGCCAAAAATAACCGTTTAAATATAAAGCAAACTATAGAAATTCCAAAATTATCCATCGACATATACATACACACTATAAGTAAAGTCGACGACTAGGGTTTGGAATTAACGGCTAAGATTGAATCAACTCAACAGATACATGATGTACCTTTATCCGTCGAGAGATAATGTACCCAGAAATATTTTGAGTTTTAACGGATAATCCTTATCCGTTGAATGCTATGAGTATTTACCTTTAGTAAATCCTGATTTTGGTGTCAGGGTCTGATAGCTGGCAAATCCTGATTTTTAATGTCAGGATTTGACCAGTTGTAAATCCTGATGCCAATGTCAGGATCTGATAACTTGCAAATCCTTATTTGTATCTTTAATAAATTCAAGCTTATTTCTGACTGCATTATAGATTGCAAATACATCAAAAAGAGATTAAGAGTAATTAAGCATACCTACCTCACTTACCAACCTGGTAAAGATGTCTGTAAGTTGCTGCTCATTTGGAACGAAGTGTAGTTCCACTGTACCATTCATAAGATGTTCTCTGATGAAGTGGTACTTGATGTCTATGTACTTTGTCCTTGAATGCTGTTGCTAGCAAGACTAGTTACAAACTACAGGAAGTTTATTAGGATTTTCAGTGATGGCAATGGCACTTGTGTTATCACAGAAAATTGGGATCTTGTCCACATATAGACCATAATCCAATAGTTGATTTTTCATCCATAAAATTTGTGCACAACAGCTACCAACAACAATATATTCATGTTCGGTTGTAGAAGTAAATACTGAGTTATGTTTCTTACTGAACCAGGATACAAGCTTGTTTCATAGAAACTGACATGTGCCATTTGTGCTTTTCCTGTCTATCTTGCACCCTACATAATCTGCATCTGAATAACCAATTAGATCAAATCCAGAATCTCTAGGGTACCAAATGTCAAGTTTTTTTGTACCATTGAGATATCTGAAGATTCACTTAATAGCTACTAAATGAGATTTTCTAGGATCAGCCTGAAATCTAACACAAAGACAAGTAATAAACATTATATCTCACCTACTGGCTGTTAAATATAACAGTGAGCCAACCATGCCTCTATAGCTTGAAATGTCCACGGACTTTTCAGTAGTGATCAATTAAAGTTTAGTGGCAGTGGTCATGAGGTTTTTGCAGATGTGTAATCCATTAAGTCAAACTTCTTCAAAAGATCATAAATATATTTGGTTTGACTTATGAATATTCCATCACTAACTTGCTTAACTTGTAACCAAGAAAGTAAATTGGTTCTCCCATCATGCTCATTTCATATTTGCTTTGCATCAATTTGGCAAACCTTTTGTAAAGTTTCTCATATGTAGAAGCCAAATATAATATCATTTGCATAAATCTGAACAAGTATACTAGAGCCATTAACATTTCTAAAGAAAATAATTTTAACAACAGTACCTCTTGTGAAATGATTTTCTAAAAGGAACTTTGATAAAAATGTCATACCAGGCTCTAGGTGCTTGCTTCAATTTACAAAGTGCTTTCAAAAGATAGTAGACATAATATGGAATGTTGGAGTCTTCAAAACCAGGAGGCTGACTAACATAGACTCCCTCCTCCAAATCTCTATTTAGAAAGGCACTCTTTACATCCATTTGATAGACTTTAAAATTGGCATGGGCAGCATAGGCTAGAAAAATTCCGATAGCTCCACGTCTTGCAACATGAGCAAAGGTTTCATCAAAATATATCCCTTCATGTTGACAATAGCCTTTAGCAACCAATCTTGCTTTATTCCACGACTATGCCATTTTCATCCATCTTGTTTCTGAATACCCATTTGGTGTCGATAGGATTCTTGCCTTTAGGTTTGGGTACCGGCTTCTATATTTTATTCCTTTCAAATTGGTTTAGCTCTTCCTGCATAGCTAAAACCCAATCAGGATCCAACAAAGCTTCTTCTACCTTCTTTGGCTCTTCCTGAGACAGAAAGCTGTTGTATAGACATTCTTCTTGAGTTGCTTTTCTTGTTTATACTCTTGAAGATGCATCACCGATGATCAGTTCAAATGGGTGATCTTTAGTCCATTTCCTTTATTGTGGAAGGTTAGCTCTAGATGAAGAGGCCTCATTGTTGTCTTAATGAGTGACTGAGTTTTGATTTGAAGAAACTCCCCCTGAGTTTATAGATCTTTGATTTGAGGTTGGGGTTCTTTCAGTCTGTGATCTAGAATGACTTTCAGCTCCTGTTGTGGGTTCAACATATAAGGAATTTTTCCTTCTAACGGATAGCTTGTCTGTCAATTGATGATGCACCATGTCTTTCAACGGATGATACACTTGATCTTCCAACATATGCTGCATTTTATCTTTCGATGGATGTAGAATTGTGTGCTTCATTTGTTGATCTTTCTGCATATTCCTTGGAAATCATTTCTTGATCACTTTTATCATCACTGTCATCACAGTTTATCTCAACCCTGTCAAATTTAAGGCTTTCATGGAAACCTTCATCTTACAGTCCTTCATTCTTCTTATCATCAAACACAACATGTACAGATTCCATAAAAATGTTGGTTCTTAGATTGTAGACTCTGTATGCTTTTCCAACTGCATATCTAATAAAGATACTTTCATCTGCTTTGGCATCAAACTTTCCATGTTGCTCAGTTTGATTCTTTAGAATATAATATTTACATCCAAAGACATGAAGAAAGTTTAGTGTTGGCTTCCTATTCTTGAAAAATTGATAGAGGGTCATGTACTTTGCTTGATTAACCAAAGAAATGTTTTAAGTGTAGCATGCAGTATTAATAGCTTTAGCCCAGAAATAAGTTGGTAACTTTGATTCCTCCACCAGGATTCTTCCAGCTTCAATTAGAGATCTATTCTTTCTTTCCACCACTGTATTTTGTTATGGAGTCCTTGCTACAGAAAACTCATGCATGATCCCTTTCTCTTCACAGAAAAACCTCATCCTTGAATTCTTGAACTCAGTTCCATTGTCACTCCTGATTCTTCTAACTTTTACATCAGGATGATTAATGACCTGCTTTATATGATTGATGATGATTTCACTAGCTTCATCTTTGGATCCAAAAAAATAATTCCATGCAAACTTCGAAAAATTATCCATAATCACTAGGTAGTACTTCTTCTTTGAAATTGACAAAACATTGACTGGTCTAAACAGATCCATGTGTAGCAGTTGTAGAAGTTCATCATTTGTTGAATCAAGCTTCTTCTTGAATGATACTTTCGCTTGTTTACCTTTCTAACAAGTATCACACTGTACATCCTTTGAGAACGCAACTTGAGGAATTCCTCTTACTAGGTCTTTCCTGACTAATTCATTCATAGTCTTGAAGTTCAAATGGGACAGCTTCTTGTGCCACATCCAACTTTCATCTTGACTTGATTTGCTGAAAAGACAAGTAATATAGTTTGCATCGGATGAGTTGAAGTCAGCTAGGTACACATTTCCTTTTCTCACTCCAGTGAGAACTAATTTGTTGTTTTTCTTGCAGGTAACAACACAGGCTTTTGAATTGAAAGTTACAGAGTTTCCTTTATCACAGAGTTGGCTGATACTCTGAGATTGTGTTTGAGTCCGTCAACTAAGGAAACTTCTTCAATAATGATATTGTCTTGTGAAGTCAAGCCATTTCCCATAGTATACCCTTTGTTGTCATCTCCAAAAGTAATACTTGGGTCAGCTCTCTCCATGAACTCAGTGAGTAGGGTAGAATCTCCAGTCATGTGCCTTGAGCAACCATTATCCAGATACCAAAGATTTTTTCTATTTCCCTGCACACATTAAAATCAAATCAAGTTGATTTTGGTACCCAAGTTTCCTTGGGTCCTGCCTTGTTATCCCTTTTCTTAGGTTTCCTAGGCTTTCCACCATCAGACTTAGGTGACTGAGGATCAACCTTAGTCCTAGGGGATTGACTGTGAGTCCCAAGATCAATTATAGAATTATCATGCACATTTTGATTAACATGATATGGCATAGATTGTGTAGACATGTTATTCCACTAAGGCATTCTAAATGGCATTTATGGCATGTTGAATGCAGCATAATAAGGATTTTGTGCAAATGAGATATTAGCAAATTATACATTTAAATTCTATGCAGGCATAACAGGCATGGCATGTGCATGTTGGGAAAAGAGGGTGGTGCAGACATGGATGCATGCAAAAAAGATTTGCAATTAGCAGATAGGTGATTAACACTACCACACTTCACACAAGTTTTTCTAGGTGCATATTTATCAGGTGTGTTTTGATGTGTTTGTTAATTCCTACTATCCCATTCATGTTGTTCTTCCTTATAGAATCTGCCTTGACCTCAATTTTCTCCAAACTGTCACTCAACTGCTTCATTGACTAATTCCCAACATTTACTCTCTTTGTTTCCTTGACTTGACTTGATTCTCCTGTAATTAAGTTCTTAGAAACTGATCCATATTTCTCATTCAGCTTAGCTAGCTTGGCTTTGCTAATTGGCTTCTAATTTAATCGATGGATGTGGTTCCTTGACTTTTGACGAATGTTCATTTTCAGTTTTCGATGGATAAACTTCATTATTCGTCAACTCTACATCAGTTGATAAGCCTTCAATCAATACAGGATCCAGTTTCTCCCTTTTTCCAGGCTTCCTCACAGAAAGACTCAATTCCTTGAACCTTGGAAACTCACATTTTTTTATGATTTCCAGGCCTTGATCACCTCTTGCTCTCGTTCAAGCTGCTTTCTTAAAATCTCCTCTTTCTTCAAAGATTTAATCAATTCCTCTTTGGAAATCTTACACTCCAACTTCAATTTCTCAAACTCAACGAATTGAGTTTCTAACACAACATTTCTCTCACTTAAAAATAGAATATTATCTTTAATTCTATTTTCTCCTTAATGAGTGATTTTAGTGTAACACGCAAGTGATATAATTCTGTAGAGATGTCATTTATAGCATCATTACACTCATCTTTAGAAAGGTGTGCTAGGTTTGTGGTGATTACCCGATTGCTTGAGGAACTGACTTCTGTTTACCTAATTTAGCCATCAGGGCTAGGTTGACATTACTTGGTTCTTCATCTTCATCTTTCTCATCTGTTGCCCAATCATTTTCCTTATTGCCTTCTCCTTTTGTTTGAGCAATTCAAAGTATCTCTTCTTATAGTCCACTGGCTCAAACCTCTTTTTCTCATAATTGGGCTTTCTGTATTCACTGGCAAAACAACCACTCAAGCCACACTTGAAACATTTGAACTTTGACTTGTCTACCACGTTTCTCTTTAGCTTGGTAGCTCCAAAATTATTCTTGAATTTGAGCTTGGAAAATCTTCTCGATAGGAAATCCACATATCCATCAAGATCCTCCATTTCATCCTGACTGGTACAGTCTTCAATGGCTGTTATTAACCCTTTGCCCTTGCCTTCACAAACTCTTGAGTTTGGTGTAGATTCCACAGCTTCAACCTTCATCTCTTTTACTCTGTCCTATTTAGCTACAAGTTCAATAGATCCACCCTTCTTTCTTCCTTTCTCCAACTGCTCATCTTGTTCCATCTCGACCTCGTTAGTCTTTAAGATGCCATATAGTCTCTCTAAAGTAAAATCTTTATACTCTTGAGAATTTTAAAGAGAAATTGTCATAGGCTTCCACTTATTTGGCAGAGATCTAAGGATTTTCATAATCGAATCTTTTGTTTTGTAGATCCTCCCATATAGATTTAATCCATTTAATAGTTTCTAAATCTACTAAAAGTGTCATTCAAAGACTCACCTTCCTCAAAGTGAAAGTGTTCATATTGCTGTATTAGGAGTTCCATCTTGTTTTCCCTCACTTGTTAAGTTCCATCACATATAATTTCAATTGTATCCCAAATGTCCTTAGCAGATTTACAATTGATAACATTGTCAAACATATCACCATCAAGACCATTGAACAGAATGTTCATAGCCTTTTAATTTTTGTGCACTTGCTCAATGTCTTCATCTGTCCATTCTGATTGTGGCTTTTGAATGGTTTTCTCGTTGCCAGCAGCTCCTTCAACATATGTTGCAGCTCTGCGAGGAACATGAGTACTTTTTTCAATGTAGTCAACATACCTTTCATATTGAGAGAGAATATACAGGTGCATTTTCACCTTCCAATGGTGATAGTTGTCTTTGTCCAGAAAAGGGATCTTCACTCCAACATTCTTTCTACTCATATTGTTAGTTTATTTTGATCTTTAAACTCTTAATTTGTCAAGAGCTTGCTCTGATACCAATTGTTATTCCCGAATAATCTAACAACATAATTACAGAAGGGGGTTAAATGGAATTCTGGTTTCCTTTGGAAATTTAAAACTTCTTACGAATATATATAACAGTGTTTAATAAGCTAGTTGTGGATAAGAAGTATTTAAGTATTCAAACAAAAAGTAAATAAAGATGGGTCTTTAAAAACTTTCTGGATGATTGATATTTCCACTAGAGATATAGATAAAAGAAGAATATCTCTGTGATGCAAAAGCACACAGCTGCTTACAAGAGTTCTTACAAATTGAACTTGAGAGTTCTAAAGGATACATCTTACAAATGCTCTTTAGTTCTTGCTTGTGTTGACTGTGTCAATCGATTAATTAACTATTTGCTATGCTTGGTTTATATATCACCAAGTTACATGTGTGATACGACAAAACATAACTCTAATATTTAGGTCTCATCACATGTTTCTTCTTTTCTCTGTCCTATGCAATCCAGATAGATATAGCATCTTTGAATGTCCCTATTTTGCATGAAAATGGAAATGCTTCTTGATCTTCATAACCCTAATTAAAGGCTGCCACATTCCTTTTATATACAATCAACCCATGTGACTGTCAAGTCACTTTCAACTGCTATTTGAATCTGATGTTCCTTGAGACTTCAACATTATCCGTTTAGTATATTATGGATCATCCGTTAAGGTGTCTTGAGTCATCCGTGGTGTAACGTCCCGTAAGAGGGCTATATTAAGCTAAAAGGGGGGTTAAATAGCTTAATTACCAATTTAAAAATTATTATGGCATTTTAAAATAATTTATCCCTTTTTAAAACTTTACCGAGTAGTTATGCAGTTTATATGTGCGGAAAATAAAGTGCAAGAAAGAAAATACCACACGGTGATTTTATCCTGGTTCGCGATGGCGCAACCTCTAATAGATTCACTCACCCCTATGTCTAGTCCCCGAGCTCCTCTCCCAGACTTAGGATTTTTTCTTATAATAAACTCGCTCCTTTAGTAGGCGAAGAAGCCTTTACACCTTTACAAGTATTTGTCTTGGCGCGTAACACAAGGGTTACCACCTCAAAAAAAATGTAATATCTACACAACTTATCTTAGATAATAAATCCCCGCTATTTCTTCAAAGTTGATGTAGAATCCTTTGTGTGAACTTGGCTTCCTTAGCTTTTGTCGGTCTTGGATCTTAGTGATCCGGTCTCGGGTCTTTCCTTTTCTTCAAGGTGCGAAGACTACTAACTCCAGTACGTCTAGGAATTGGGTCTTAGAATGAGAATCATCTCACGTCACTTCACCTCACTACAAAACTAATAAGACAATCCATAAAACAACAAGTATAGAGAAAGGTTTATTTTGAACTACTATGTTACGGTACTAGCCCACAAGATAGTATAATATTCAAATAAGAATATTAAAACTAAATAAGAATACTTGACTTAAGATAATAAATATTAGTCAAAGTATATTTATGATTACTCCTTTATAGATTAAATGAATTTGTGGAGTACTATGAGAAGTCTTTTATGTAAAGCACTTATAGCTTATGAATTTTTAGTATTCTTCTTATTTTGATTAAGTATTTATAGATCCAAAAATAGTTACAATATCGGAATTGTAACTATCCTTTGAGCTCGTTGGCTTAAGGATTTTAGTATACTTATGTTTTGACAATTATGTAGTCAAAGTATACTTTCAACTTCAAGCACAGTTTATAAGTGTTATTCCCAGTGGACTAACAATGAGATTTACAGAAGGGGGGTTGAATGTAAATCTCAAAACTTTTTCAAGTTTTGAGCAGTTTGTAAGGCTAAGTGTTTGACTGATCAAATGTGTGTGAATTGCTTGGAGCTGATGCAGATAGATATATATTCAAACACAAATGTAATGAACACAAAGAACTTAAAAACTTTTCTGGTGGATTTGTTGTTCCACCAGAGATGTGTTATTTCAGAAAATCTGTGATTCAAAATTAAATCACAGCTGCTTCCTAGTACAAACTAGATGATTTTCTCTCTTGATATTTCTAAACAGCTCAGGGAAAATTCACTTCTAATTACTAGCTACTTCTTGGTTTATATATCACCAAGTTTATAAGTGAAGACAAAGATAAAGTACAATAAGAAAATAGTTCTCCACTTGTTTCTATTACATTTTTATCCAGTGTAATATGGAATTATCTGTTGACTTTCCATTTTGAACCAGACTAAAAACGGCTGCTTTTTCTGCTGTTCCTGAAATAGGCTACCACATCCCTGTCAATCCATGTGCCTCTGTCAGCTTTGTTAACTGTCACTATCAACTGCTATGAGACTGAGCATCTGTTGAAGCTTTCATCCGTTGATGGCTTTATCCGTTGATGCTCTAGCAGTTGAAGCTTTATCCGTTGAAGCACTTATCCGTTGAAGCTTTGTTTCTTATCCGTTGAAGGTCTTCAATATCCGTTGACACTTCTTCACTTATACAAAATTACAAGGCATGAAATATTTACAATTAGCCCTCCTATTTGTACATCCATTAGTAGTCAACATGACTGATTATTTCCTAACAACATCTAAGTATTACAGCTTGAAACCAGAGAGTGAAATGTGCTATAATACCAAACTTATTGCTAAGTAAGGCTACTCCTTCAACGGATAGCCAAGATGGTCTTATCCGTTGAGGCTACAAACACTAGATTTCTACTTAAGTGTTTTGCTTAACTTATCATCAAACTAATACACATATTCCTAACAATCTCCCCCTATTTATGTCTACTAGAACTGTAGGCATAAATTTGGGTTTAGCTTGATGATAACAAAACACTTAACAAATATATAAACTGTAACAAAGCAGAAATTCAAAAGTGCTACAAAAGTGTATATGCTGAGATGAAATTGAAGAAATACATTGTTTCCAAGGGTGCTCCTTTAGCCTGAGCAAATTACTTTCTTTTCCTTTGATCCCTGGTTTTCTTTCCTAGCCTCCTGTCATTCTCCTCTATTTGAAGTTGAAGTTGTCTGTAGAATTCAGCTTCATCTTCTTCATTGATATCTAACTTAGATTGCATATCCTTGAGAGTTTCATTACTGACAATCTTTAGCTGATCTTCAATTCTGAAAAATCTTCTGACTCCTTTGTTGTCTCTGAACTCCATCAACCAATGAGGTGATTTGTGAATTGTAATACCTCTCTCTTGAATGAGTAAAGTTCTAGGCAAGGCATTGGGCTCCCTCCAAGTTTTCCTTATGTTGGCAATCTTGTTGAGAATCTCAGTCCTGGCAGTCCTGGTAAAGCCAGAATCCTTTTGTATGGCTGAGTAGACTCTAATCAAGGTAGAGTAGCCTTCATTCAGAATTCTATGAAGAGGCCATGTTCTTTCCCCAGCTCCTTTATATTTGAACACTAGTCTTTCTGGTAGCTGTCTGTAGGCAGCTATTCCCCTTACATCCTCCAGCTCATCCAGATAGTGTTCAATGTCTGAAAATTCTTTTATGTCACAGATGTGAACATAATCATCTTTAGAGGTTTGAGGTTTAGGCTTAGGCTTCTGTGTGAATTTGATTGAGGCTTTAGGGGGTGTTGATTTGATTCTTCTTTTCTGCTTCTTTGATGGTGTAAAAGAGGTTAGGAAGGTGGGCAATTTGATGGTGTCCCAATCAATTGGTTCCTCCTTAGGAATGATTGGTTCACCATGAATGTTTATGAAGGGGTCAGGCACAATGGGTTCAGGAATAGAGGGTAGTGGTGTGGATATTGATTGGTTTTCTTCAGTCTCATCTACCATCTTTCTCTTTGCATTGACCTTCTTTCTATTCCCTTTCTGCCATTCTTCCTTACTTCTTTCCTCCATCTCAGTACCAACCATGTCCCCCATAGCTCTATCTTCACCTTTGTCTTCAATTTCTTTCTGTTCTTCAGCCTGACTTAACTTTCGCTGTTTTTCAAGCTTTGCTTGTGCTCTTTTGTTAGCCTTTAGCTGTTTGGCTTCTTCCTTCAACCTCTTGGTTTCTTCCCTCTTGGCTATTGAGAATTTGGGATGTCCTTGCATCACATAGATGTTCTTTCCCTCTCTAAAGATAACATCCATGTTCCTCCTTACAGCCTCATCCATATTCTCTTTGAGCTTTATGATACTTCTACCCAAAAGCTTGTCTTCATCAAGCTTTGGAAGAGGAAAATCCACTCCTTTCATTTGAGCAAGGCTTAGAGGGTTCTTTGTAGAGTCCTTGTTGAAGCTGTTGTTGGGCTTGAGAACCATAGGTTGCAGATCTTTGGAAGAAGTTTCTCCATCCTTATGCCTCCCTACTGGCTTGAGTTCCATAATAATTGATTCCACTTTTGTGCTATGCTTCACAGATTGTGATTAAGAAGTTGTAGAACCAAATATTAGTTGCATCTTTTCATCAATCTTCTTCCTTTGCTCTTTGACTTGCAATTCAGCTGCTGCTATCTGGATTAGATCAATTCCATCTAACTTTCCTTTGACTTGAATTGGTGGAGAAGTTGTGATGACAGGAACTAGCACTTGAGAAATCTGAACTGTTGTAGATGGCTCTCCTTCCCCTTCCCCTTTATTCTCCCCCTTTTTGTTATCATCAAGGGTAGGGGTCAAGCCTTGTGCTTTTTCCAGCTGCATGAGTAGATTTGTTTGAGTTTGTTGATTCTGAAGAATGGTGACCATAGAGTCTTCAATGATTTGAACCCTATCTTCCAATCTGGCCAGCCTCTTGTCAGCATCAGATGCTTTCCTCAGTCTCCCCAACAAATCTTGCATAGTACCATAGGGTATAACTGAATCCAATTTCTCAGCATTGTAGGATTTCAGATCTGCAATGTCCTGCTTGAGCTCATCCACACTTAGATTTTGCTGGTAATGCTGCAACTGCAAGAGATGCAGAGATTCCAGATGAGCTTGAAGAATTGCCTTGGTACCAGCATCTTGAGTCTCCTGAAAGGCCTTCTGAATTGTCATGACTTGTCTGACCAAAGTGACACCAAATTCTCCTGGTGTTGGTGATTTGGTCAGTGCCCATTCAGGAAGAGCAGGAGCAGAACTTGGGCCTTCTACTCCCCCTAAGTTCATGCTCTCATTCAAAGAATTAGAGTCATCATCATTAGAATTTACTCCAAATTCTTCAGATGGCTCACCAGCTTGAGAAGGCAGCCTGTTGACAGCAGCTTTGTCTCTGAGAAGAGATTCTGAAGTGTGTACAATGTGTAGTGTCTGTTCTGCCTCCACATTGCCCTGAGCAGCTAAAAATTGAAAGGCTGAAACAGGGTGAGTAAAAGTGTCAGCATCCAAGGAAATGTTATCAATGACAGCTTTGTAATTTGCTGAAATTGTCTTTCCTTATCTGTATCATCCACTTTCATTAACTCACTAGCAATGGCTGGATCCACCCTTATAGCTTCTGTACCTGCCTTTCTCTCAATTTCTCTCTGTTCTTGCATCAGGGGCTCCCCCTGGCTCACACACACCCTCACACCCTCACCTTCACCTTCTAAGGTGGCACTCCTCTCACTTACTTTTGCCATGCTGGAAGAAATAGCATGCATTTGGTGACTCTCAACCTCTCCTTTTGCCTGGGAGCAACCCAGCCTCTCACTCAAAAAATCACTCCCTTCCCTCAAACCTAAAAGTGATTGTACAGTTGTCATGTCCTCTACAGTTGGAATTGTTTCTGTTAAGTGTGTAGAGACCATCAACGGATAGGGAATATCCGTTGAAGTGGAAACTGATGGTATCAACGGATAACTGCTGTTAAGCTTATCCGTTGAAGAACAACCACTTGTCAACGGATGAGAGATATCCGTTGAAGAAGGAAAAGATGTAGATATAGAAAATGACATAATTGTTGAATCTGTGTGAATTGATTTTAAGTGTGGTGACACAGATTCTGCAACTACATCTGAAAGAATTGGCTGATGATCCAATAAATCATCTAAAAGATGATGATCACCAGGTTTTGAGTGGGGCTCCTCTCTGAGTTTTAATGAGGGAGAATCAGGAATTGATGTGAATATCATATCCACATCCAGAGAGGGTGTTGGAGAGTTTGATGAATGGTGTGTTTCTATATTGAGAGAATGGGGCTGTGATTCCACATTTGCTGGAATCACATCAAGCTGAATTTGAGAAGGCACAGATACAGGTGGATGTATCTGTGCTGTGTGTGTCCCTTGTGTGGAAACTAGGGTCTTGGCCTTCTTCTTCCTTGAAAAGGCTTTAAATGGTGAATGTGTGGCTTCAGTGTCCCTCCCTCTTTTGTTCTGTGTCCCTGGTTGGGGACTATTTTCAATAGTTACAACCTTTTGGGAGGATGCAACTAGGGATGTGTTGGTCTCCTTTTGAACCACCACAGTCTTTTGAGAGACTGTGGCTTGGCTGGTTTGGGTGCCACTCACCTCTCCCACCTTATCCTGGGGGGCTTTTTGATGTTCACCCCTCCCCTCACCACTCACACCCTGTTCACTCCCTTCAGGGTTTATGGTAGTTGTTACAACTGTTGTCTTTTGAGAAACAACAGAGGTAGGTTTCTTTGACTTGACTTTGGAAACTTTAGATTTGGTGGCTTTGGTAGGAGCCTGTTTGGACAAAGACACAGGTTCCATAGCCACACTAGAAGGCAAAGAAACATTGGGGTTGGAAATAGTAGGAGTTATAGAAACATTTACCTCACTAACCTGTGGTGCATTCATGATTGGCAAGTATACCAATGGCACCTGGCTGTTGAGGTTCATTCTCAAAAGGTCTACAAGGACCCTTTTCTCTTGTGCCCATCATTTGAGTTTATTATTCTCATTGGATATAACCAAACCTTCAGCAACATGGTTAGCCAATAACATAAAGAATCTAGCAAAGTAGATGTTATGTGGTCTATTAGCTTTGTTGCCTAATCTGGAACCTAATTCTAGCATAACACAGTTGCTAAAATTAAAGTACCTATCAGAAACTAGCATAAAGAGCATATTAACAAGAGATGAAGTGATAGCATCAAAATTGCTAATCTTCCCAGAGAAAACCTTAATAAAGGCATCTCCAAGAAAACTCCATTCTTTCCTAAGGCCTTTCCTTCTAATACTACCTAAACTAGCAGAATCAAAAGCAAAGCCTATGGAATCTAGCATTGCAGAGACATCTTTATCAGTATGTGGTGTCATGGCATTATTCTCAGGCAACTTAAAGCAAGATTGTATATCATCACAATTAATGCAATAGTCCTTACCTTTGAGAGAGAAGACAATAGTCATATCTGTGGAGTTGAACTCTGCAGTTGTCCAAATTTCCTCAATCACTTCACAATAGATGGTTGGGGCTTCCAGCATTGCATAGCTCAGTTTGCAGTTCTTGATGAAGTCCATCATCTTGTGATAATCAGAATGGGCTTCATTCTTTTCAACCAAGACTATGAAATTATTCTTTTCATAAACAAATCCTGTTTGAGACATAATTTTGACTACTGGTGCCATTGTTGTGAGTAGAGGTTGCAGAGAAAAACTTGAGAATTGAGAGAGAAAGAGAATGATAATTGCAAGAAAGCGTAAAGTGAAAATAAGAATTCAATTGGGCTTTTATACTTTCTTGAATTAAAACATAAATAAAATAATTAAATGATACTTTTAAGTAAGTGACAGCCGTTCAGGAATAAATAAAACTGTAGAAATTCTGAAAACTACCGTAAATACAAATACATACAACACTGTATATCTGTATCAACGGTTGAGTAAAAGAATCAACGGCTGTGACTCACTGATGTGACACATCAACGGATAAGGTAAATAGTTATCCATTGATGAACAACACCATTTTATCCGTTGAAGGATAAAATTACCAGAAATGTATTTGTCTTTCAACGGATGATGAATATCCGTTGATAGAACAATTTTGGCTTTCAACGGATAGGGAATATCCGTTGACAGGATAAGTCTTGATTAAAGCCAACTTTGTTCTTGCAGCAAATTCATTTCAGGCTACAAGACAGATTACATAGATGACATAGATTATGAATAGTTAAGCATACCTAACTCACTTACTAATCTTGTGAATGTTGATTCATCAAGTGGCTTGGTAAATATGTCTGCAATCTGCTTTTCACTTGGAACAAAATGAAGTTCCACTGTACCTTTCATCACATGTTCCCTAATGAAGTGGTACTTGATATCAATGTGCTTGGTTCTTGAGTGCTGCACTGGATTTTCAGTAATGGCAATGGCACTTGTGTTGTCACAAAATATTGGAATTTTGTCAACAGTTATACCATAGTCAAATAACTGGTTCCTCATCCATAGTATTTGTGCACAGCAACTACCAGCTGCAATGTACTCAGCTTCAGCTGTTGATGTGGAAACAAAATTCTGCTTCTTGCTGAACCATGATACAAGCTTGTTCCCTAGAAATTGACAGGTGCCTGTTGTGCTTTTCCTGTCTATTTTGTAACCTGCATAATCTGCATCTGAGTAGCCAATTAGATCAAAACCAGACTCTCTAGGGTACCAAATTCCTAGATTTGGAGTCCCCTTGAGATATCTGAAAATTCTTTTAATAGCCACTAAGTGAGATTCTTTAGGGTCAGCTTGAAATCTAGCACAGAGACATGTAGAAAACATAATATCAGGTCTACTGGCAGTTAAATATAAAAGTGAGCCAACCATGCCTCTATAACTTGTAATATCCAAAGACTTTTCAGCCTTGTTTAATTCAAGCTTGGTGGCAGTGGCCATGGGAGTTTTTGCAGGTGAACAATCCATTAAGTCAAACTTCTTTAAAAGATCATAAATATATTTAGTTTGACTAATGAAAATTCCACCACTAACTTGTTTAACTTGTAAACCAAGAAAGTAAGTTAGCTCTCCCATCATGCTCATTTCATATTTACTTTGCATTAATTTAGCAAACTTTTTACAAAGTTTATCATCTGTAGATCTAAATATAATATCATCTACATAAATTTGTACAAGTATCTTAGAGCCATTAACATTTCTAAAGAAGAGAGTTTTGTCAACAGTACCTCTTGTGAAGTGATTATCTAGAAGGAACTTTGATAAAGTCTCATACCAGGCTCTAGGTGCTTGCTTTAGTCCATAGAGTGCTTTCAACAAATAATACACATGGTCTGGAAAATTTGGATCTTCAAAACCTGGAGGTTGGCTTACATAAACTTCTTCCTCCAATTCCCCATTTAGAAATGCACTTTTGACATCCATCTGATAGACTTTGAAATTGGCATTAGCTGCATAGGCTAGAAAGATTCTGATGGCTTCAAGTCTGGCAACTGGAGCAAATGTTTCATCAAAATCTATTCCCTCTTGTTGAGAGTAGCCTTTAGCAACCAATCTGGCTTTATTCCTTATGACAATGCCATTTTCATCCATCTTGTTTCTGAATACCCATTTTGTGTCAATAGAACTCTTGTTCTTTGGCTTGGGTACCAGCTTCCATACTTTGTTCCTCTCAAATTGATTTAGCTCTTCTTGCATTGCTAAAATCCAATATGGATCCAAAAGAGCTTCTTCCACTCGCTTAGGTTCGTCCTGTGATAGAAAGCTACTATACAGACATTCATCTTGAGTAGCCCTTCTAGTTTGTACTTTTGATGTAGCATCACCAATGATCAGTTTAAAAGGGTGATTCTTGGTCCATTTCCTTTGAGGTGGTAGATTAGCCCTTGATGAGGTTGCCTCAGTATTGTCATGATGTGAGATAGAATGTTGATTTGTTGAAACTCCCCCTGAGTTGCTGATCCTTTGAAAGGAATTGGGAGTTCTATCAACTGAAGAGGTGAATTGATTATCCGTTGACAGACTGTGATCAACGGATGCTTCGTTATGAACTTCAACGGATGATGCACTTTGTCTTTCAACGGATGCTGCATTGCTTCTTTCAACGGAAGCTGAATTATGACTTTCAACGGATGCAGCATTCTGTGCATTATCCAAAGGCAGACTCTGGTTTCTTCTTGAGATGCCTTCTTCATCATTCTCATCTTCACTATCATCACAATATATCTCAATATTGTCAAATTTGAGTCCTTCATGATGTCCCTCATCTGTTAGTCCATCAATCTTTTTATCATCAAACACAACATGTACAGATTCCATGATAATGTTGGTTCTTAGATTGTAGACCCTATATGATTTTCCAGCAGAATAACCAACAAATATTCCTTCATCAGCCTTTGCATCAAACTTTCCTTTGTGATCAGATTGATTCCTTAAGATGTAGCATTTGCAACCAAAGACATGTAGAAAGTTTAAAGTTGGTTTTCTTCTCTTGAATAATTGATAGGGAGTCATGCATTTTGCCTGATTGATTAGAGAAATATTCTGAGTGTAACATGCACAGTTAACAGTCTCAGCCCAAAAATAAGTTGGGAGATTTGACTCCTCAAGCATTGTCCTTGCAGCTTCAATTAGTGATCTGTTCTTCCTTTCCACCACACCATTTTGTTGTGGAGTTCTTGGAGCTGAGAACTCATGCATGATCCCATTTTCTTCACAGAACATCTTCATGGTTGAATTCTTGAACTCAGTTCCATTGTCACTCCTAATATTCCTTACTTTGAAATCAGGATGATTGTTGACTTGCTTGATATGATTGATGATGATTTCACTAGCTTCGTCCTTTGATCCAAGAAAATAAACCCATGAAAACTTTGAGAAATCATCTACAATCACTAGGCAGTATCTTTTCCTTGAAATTGACAATACATTGACTGGTCCAAAAAGATCCATGTGTAGAAGTTGCAGTGGTTCATCAATTGCAGATTCAAGCTTTTTACTGAATGATACTTTCTTTTGCTTTCCTTTCTGACAAGCATCACACAGTCCATCCCTTGTGAATTCCACTAGAGGCATTCCTCTAACTAAGTCCTTTTTGACTAGATCATTCATTGTCTTGAAATTCAAATGGGACAGCTTCTTGTGCCATAGCCAACTTTTAACTGGACTTGCTTTGCTGAGAAGACAAGTAATGGATTCTGCATCTGTAGAGTTGAAATCAGCTAAGTACAATTCCCTTTTCTAACTCCAGTTAGAACCACTTTATTGTCCTTTTTACTTGTGACAATACAGGCTTCAGAATTGAAGGAAACAGTATTCCCTCTGTCACATAGTTGACTGATGCTCAATAAATTGTGTTTGAGACCATCAACCAATGCAACTTCATCAATGATGACATTTTCTCTTGAAATCAAGCCATATCCCATAGTGAATCCTTTGCTGTCATCTCCAAAGGTTATGCTAGGGCCAGCTCTCTCCTTAAACTCTGTGAGCAGGGTGAAATCTCCTGTCATGTGTCTTGAACAACCACTGTCCAAGTACCATAGATTCCTTCTTTGTCCCTGCACACAACAAAATCAATCAAGTTGATTTTGGTACCCAAGTTTCCTTGGGTCTACCCTTGTTAGTCTTTTTCCTAGACTTCATTCCTCCTGCATCTTTTGACTTAGGTAACTTTAGGTCAACCTTGGTCTCAGATGTGGTTAGTTGGTGTAGGATTAGTCACAGAATCATTTAACATATTTGATTGAATTTGATAAGGCATAGGTTGTGCAAACATGTTATTCCACATAGGCATATTGTATGGCATTTGAGGCATACTAAATGCAGTAAAGTAAGGATTGTTAATGTATGGCATGTTTGCAAAATGTGCATGGGGATTCTGGTGAGACATAACAGGCATAGCATACAGAGGTGACATAGACATGTTAGACATGGAGGAATTTGAAGGCATGGGAGCATTTTTAACAGATTTGCAATTATCAGATAGGTGATTAACACTTTTACAATGCACACAGCTTTTTCTAGGAACATACCTATCAGGTGTGTAATTGTAATGTTTATTGATCCCTACCTTCCCATTTCTTTTAGATTTTCTTTTAGTTTCCTTCTTATCCTCAACCAACTTAAGTCGATCTTTTAGCTGATCTAAAGTCATATGTCCTATATTCACCTTACTAACATCTCTGGATGTGCTAGCTCCTTCTTTGACAAAGTTCTTGAGAGTTGAATCATTCTTTTTATTTAGATTTTTATTTTTAAAAGAACTTTCCTGTTTTAATTGATGAGCCTTCAATGGATGCTCCTTTTCTTCCTTCAACGGATAACTTTCATCATCCGTTGATTCCACATCCGTTGACAATCCATCAATTAATTCTAACTTCTTTTTGTTTTTCTTCCAGGCATCCTCACAGAATGATTCAATTTCCTGGACCTTTGCAATCTGAACACTGACATCCCTAGATGTTTTCCAGGCCTTGATTACCTCTTGCTCACTTTCTAACTGTTTAGAAAGAATTTCCACTTTCTTAACAGCTTCTGCTAGTTCACTCTCAACAGTCAGGCATTTAAGTTTTATCTTTTCAAGCTCAATTGCCTGATCCTCTAACACAGCATTCCTATCACTTAGAAACACATTATTCTCCTTGATCCTAGTGTTTTCTTTTGCTAGAGATTTAAGGGAAACACGCAAATGATATAATTCATTGGTCATATCATTTATGGCTTCATTGCATTCATGTTTAGAGAGCTGAGAGAGATCAGTAGTAATTACCTGGTTGCTTGATGAACTAGTTTCATTTTCATCAGAATTAGCCATCAGGGCTAGGTTGACATATTCCACATCATCATCTTCGTTTGCCCCATCTGCTGCCCAATCATCTTGAGTGAGAAATGCTCTTTCCTTTTGTTTGAGCAAATCAAAATAGTTCTTTTTGTAATCAACTTGCTCAAATTTCTTTTTCTCAGAATTTGGCTTCCTACACTCACTTGCAAAGTGTCCACTAATGCCACAGTTGTAACATTTGAACTTTGATTTGTCCATCATGTTTTTGTTTGGCTTAGTGAACTTTATGTTTTTCCTGAACTTCATCTTTGCAAACCTCCTGGACAGAAAGGCCAAATGTTCTTCAATATCATCAGATTCATCCTGACTGGAATTGTCTTCATCCTCAGCAACTTGCTCTTTACCCTTGCTTGATTCTGATTTGCTTGTGCCAACTTTGAGACTTGGCATTGTCTTTTCCTCATTCCTGGCTTCCATCTTCTCACAATCAGCTACAAGAGCAACTGTTCCTCATTTTCTCTTTCCCTTTTCCAACAGCTCATCCTGCTCCATTTCAAGTTCATAAGTCTTCAAAATTCCATATAATCTTTCAAGTGTGAAGTTCTTATAATCTTGAGAGTTTCTCAAAGAGACAGTCATGGGCTTCCATTCCTTTGGCAGAGACCTAAGAAATTTTAAGTTGGAATCCTTGACTTGGTACACTCTACCATACAGCTTCAATCCATTCAACAGTTTCTAAAACCTGTTGAAGGTATCATTTAATAATTCACCTTCTTCAAAGTGAAAATATTCATACTGTTGAATAAGAAGCTGCATTTTGTTCTCTCTGACCTGCTCAGTACCTTCACAGATGATTTGTACAGTGACCCAAACTTCCTTTGCAGTTTGGAAATTGATGACATTGTCAAACATATCTTGATCTAAGCCATTAAACAAAATGTTCATGGCTCTCTTATCCTTGCGGATTTCTTCCATGTCTTCAATAGTCCATTCTGCTCTTGGCTTGGGAATAGACTGTCCAACAGCAACTGTTGCAGTAGCAGTTGTGGCTACCTTGTGAGGGATGGGAGGACCATTTTCAATACAGTTGATGTAGCTTTCATCTTGAGAAAGAAGATGTAAATGCATCTTCACTTTCCAGTGATGATAATTATCCTTTTCCAGGACTGGAATCTTTACACCAATATCCTTCCTATTCATGATGGTAACAGGAGAGTTCTTCTGTGCACTCATGATGTTAGCAGAATAGATCTTTAAACTCTTTATATGTTAAGAGCTTGCTCTGATACCAATTGTTATTCCCAGTGGACTAACAATGAGATTTACAGAAGGGGGGTTGAATGTAAATCTCAAAACTTTTTCAAGTTTTGAGCAGTTTGTAAGGCTAAGTGTTTGAGTGATCAAATGTGTGTGAATTGCTTGGAGCTGATGCAGACAGATATATATTCAAACACAAATGTAATGAACACAAAGAACTTAAAAACTTTTCTGGTGGATTTGTTGTTCCACCAGAGATGTGTTATTTCAGAAAATCTCTGATTCAAAATTAAATCACAGCTGCTTCCTAGTACAAACTAGATGATTTTCTCTCTTGATATTTCTAAACAGCTCAGGGAAAATTCACTTCTAATTACTAGCTACTTCTTGGTTTATATATCACCAAGTTTACAAGTGAAGATAAAGATAAAGTATAATAAGAAAATAGTTCTCCACTTGTTTCTATTCCATTTTTATCCAGTGTAATATGGAATTATCTGTTGACTTTCCATTTTGAACCAGACTAAAAACAACTGCTTTTTCTGCTGTTCCTGAAATAGGCTACCACATCTCTGTCAATCCATGTGCCTCTGTCATCTTTGTTAACTGTCACTATCAACTGCTATGAGACTGAGCATCCGTTGAAGCTTTCATCCGTTGATGGCTTTATCCGTTGATGCTCTAGCAGTTGAAGCTTTATCCATTGAAGCACTTATCCGTTGAAGCTTTGTTTCTTATCCGTTGAAGGTCTTCAATATCCGTTGACACTTCTTCACTTATACAAAATTACAAGACATGAAATATTTACAATTAGCCCTCCTATTTGTACATCCATTAGTAGTCAACATGACTGATTATTTCCTAATAACATCTAAGTATTACAGCTTGAAACCAGAGAGTGAAATGTGCTACAATACCAAACTTATTGCTAAGTAAGGCTACTCCTTCAACGGATAGCCAAGATGGTCTTATCCGTTGAGGCTACAAACACTAGATTTCTACTTAAGTGTTTTGCTTAACTTATCATCAAACTAATACACATATTCCTAACAATAAGATTTATGAGTCTTAGCCAAGATCCAAATAAATGAAGTGCAAGTAATTGGCTTAAGATTGTGCTTTTGAAGTTTAGACAAATAATTATGAGTAGTTTATAGATATTGAATAATATCCTCACGGAACACTGAAAGATGTTAGAAGGGGTTTATATGATATGTCTCATAATTATTTATATACGCGATATGTGTTAATGGGCTAACTCGTGGATTTGATTCATCTTTAAAAATAACGGATGATTACGAAGTGTTTATAGATCAAGTTATAATCCCCCGGAACACTAAAGATGTTAGAAGGGATTAAACGATGCTTCGTAATATTTTATGTGCACGATTTCATTAGCCAATATCCAATTAAATAACGTGAAAGTAATTGGCTAACTCGTGAACTTAATATGTTTTGTATTTTGACAAATTACGAAATGTTTATAGATCGAGTTATAATCCCCCGGAAAACTAAAGATGTTAGAAGGGACTAAACTATGCTTCGTAATTATTTTATGTGCACGAATATTTGTTAGCCAAGATCCAATTAAAGAGCATGAAAATAATTGGCTAACTCGTGAACTTGTGTCAAATATAATCTCCCCTTTGGAGATTAAGTACTTATCTTTATAGATCTTCTTGATGAAATGATTTTTTGAAGATCAAGTACTTATTCGAATTCCGAGTTCGAATCTTAGTTCTCGTTTCCCTTGAGAACTTTCTTTATAAGAGATCTTGTATTAGAGATTAAGATGTAGTAGAGAAGTTAAGTACAAATCTCAAATAAAAAAAACTCAAATAAGAAGCTAAAAGTTACCACTTTCGGAAAACGGTCGGAAAAGTTCGCCGGAAAAATTCGCCGGAGGTTCGGCCGGATTTTGCACTTTGATCGAACTTGGGCAGCCCTTCGGGAGGCCGGGAAGTGGTAGTGGATGAGCTCACGTGGTGGGATGAAGCTTGGTTGGGTTAAGCTAAGCTTGGATTTCAAAAACCTTGTATATATGTATATATATTTAAGAGAGAGAAGGTTTTTAAGAAGAAGTATATGTTTAGAATTTGAAAGAGATGAAGAGATATACTTCTTGGAAAAATCCCAGCAACTTTGTGGCTCTTTAACTTGAAGAACATGGGTTGGGGTAGGGGTTTATTTATAGGAGAAGTTGGGTGGATTAAATGGTGGAGATTTGAGGAAAATAGATGGTGGATGATGTATGTCACTCGGATTGATGACATGTAAAGCAAAGTGTGTTTTTTTGAAATTTGACATATGAGACAAACAAGTTTATGGAGTTTAAATCTCAGCTGAACTATGAATATAATAATATTTATTCCTTTTTCTTTTAATCTTTGTTTAATTATTTAAGCATTAAATACCAATAATTATGACCACCTTAAAAATTCCTAAATAAATACCATAAAGAATATGATAAATATTTAAATATTATAAAATGATATGCTGCAAGTTTTGGTCAACTTTGGTCAATGGTAACTGAGTCAAACGTGGTCAACTATGGGACCAACTGCCTCGAAAATTGTGCCTGGACAAAAATTCTCGAAACGTTACAATTTTTTTACCATAAATAGAAAAATACCATTTAAATGATCCATACCAAATTTCAAGTCATTTTAGCATGTGGAAGTATTTTATCTAAAATTATAACTATTATATCAGCCTTTTCTTCCGAGTAAAATATCATTGGTTTTGAAATGAAGGTGATGGATCTTTTGACCAAAGTTTTGACTTGTGTACATACTTGAAATATATTTCCTAATATATAAAATATATTTGGATGATAGAAAATGTGTTTGAGTATTTTTGAATAATTTTCTCCGAGAAATGCTGATTTTACGAAACTGGAGAAAATTATTGTAAGTATACATGAAATGAGGTGTAGAACTGGATATTAATATTCCAACCATGAATATTAATAAACTTTTAATAAAAATATTTTTGATTGATGTGAGAATATATTTTTGAGCGAAGAGTGAAATATTTTTGATATAGCACGAGACCTCAAAAGAATATTTTTGATATATTCCTTATTCGAGCTTGTTGTCATATTCCTGTTGCAACACAGATTAAGAAATGTCATATCTTGATATTTCTTCTTTGATCATATTGCCTTAGAGATATATTCTATAATAGATATAATTTTAATATTTTGGAAAACTGGACTATCTCTTTTATATTTATATATGTGATATAAATATGTTTGAAAGAAATGATTTTGCTAGTTTGACTTTTTGACTTTGATTTGGATCAATTAAACTCATGTCCTATTGGAGAGGATCTATGTGTAATTAAAATTTATGCTTAATCATACAAATAACAAAATAAATAATATATCGAAGATATCCTTTCACGTTGAGAGCTTTACAAATTATCCGTTGATAGTATTTCCTTAGCAGTTGATACCCTTTCACTTATGCAGAATTACAAGGCATCATTTATTTACAATTAGCCAACCTGTTCTGCATATCTTGCTGTAGCCAACATGACTTGGAATGTCTAACAATTTCTAAACCTCTAAGATATTATAGTATAAAGGAATGAGCTACATACTTGTTTAATACAAGCTACTCCATCAAAAGATGGTTAAACAGATCATTTAACTTATCTACTTAGAGTGTTTTGTTAAGTTATCATCAAGCCTACAACATATTCCTAATATATTTATACCTTTCTTGGAGCTTGTTAACACTTAATAAATTCCTAAGATCCTTGATGAGACCTTGGTCTATATTTAGGAGCCTTAAACTTCCATGAAAATCAATAAAACAAGTTAGTGATTTTCGGAGTTACTATTCACCCCCAACTTCAAACATTTTTCATGAATTGAAAATTTAATGAATGGCCTTGAAATTTTGTACGAGCCTTACCTATGATATGGAGGAGTTATAATTAAAATTTGGTGATTTATGAACGAGTATAACATGGGATTTGAATTTTTCTTTCCTTGGTATTCGTGAAAATCAGCATTGTGTTCTTGGGAGAGAGAGATAGAAAATTTTGTTGCTTACTTGATTTCTTCCTGGATAAGTGTTGGTTGATTTGGTGTATATAATCTAGATATGCATATATGTGATCAAATCTAGTAGCATGGTCCTTTGTCAAAGCCTATAACCTTAGCCAAGTACTACTACTATACTCATTTACTATTCACTACAACTAGTTACTATGCTTCTTGGATGTTTACTATTTAATCACCAATCCTTGGTTGCATTTCATACTAATTAGTTTACATGGATTGCATGGGAAGTTGCATGGGCTTGATACATTTATTTATTTATTCGCTTACGTGTTTGCTTGGTCGCTTATTCGTTATTGTGACTGATTCTCGTAAGCGATTCACGGGGTAATCATTTTTTTATAAATCCTTTTATGCTTTGTAATCTTGTACTTGGGTTTTAATTTGTAGAATTATAGATTCGTGATTGTAACGTGATTCTTGTATTCCTTGATAGTTCATAAGATAAGGTCATTTTGCAATATTGGTTTACTTCGAAAACTAACGACTTATATATACACTCGTTTAATACATATAACCACAATATGAACTCGAAAACTTAATTTTCATACTCTAATAAATGTGGGTTAAAAAGTTTTTCCTCGATCGTCAGGATTACTATACATTCATCATTTTAAAAAATCCTAAAAATTTAGGTTATTATAATGTATGCCTATAATTCTATTAGACATAAACTTGGGGGGATTTTTAGGAATATGTTGTAGACTTTATGATAATTCACCAAAACATCTTAGTAGATTTAATTAAGTGTTTTTGTAACTATCAAAGGATAACCACACTTGTTCATCTGTTGATAGAGTAGCTTATATTTCAATATTTTTTTTGTAGCACATTTCTGTATACAATAATTATTTAGAGTTTTAGAAGTTGTTGGACATTCTAAGTCATGTTGACTATTAGCAAGATATGCAAAATAGGCTAGTTAATTGTAAATAGAAGATGCCTTGTAATTTTGCATAAGTGAAAGAGTATCAGCTACTAAGGATATACTCTAAATGGATAAAATACAAAGCCTCAACGGATGACTCAAGACACTTTCAACGGATAATCCATTGGAGACTCAACGGATAACTCAAGTGAAGTATCAATAAATAATGTTGAAGTTTCAACAGATAACAGATTCAAATAGAAGTTGAAAGCGACTTGACAGTCACATGGGTTGATTGTATATAAAAGGAATATGGCAGCCTATTTGCAGGTTTTAGAGAACAAAGAAGCATTTCCATTTACATGCTTAACTGAAGATATTCAAATATGTTGGATAGAGAAATGAAGCAACATGTGAATAAACTTAGAATCTTGTTTTTAATGTTTGTCTTATTCATATGTAACTTGGTAGTATATAAACCAAGAGTAGCAAGTGTTTAGTAAAAGTGTAAAACAATAGGATTTGAACATAGAAATAGATAAAGCTACATCTTTTAGGAATTCTCTCTGTTCATCTTTATAAAAATACTTGTAAGCAGCTGTGTGCATTCTTGCATCATAGGGTTTTCTTATCTTTATATATATCTCTGGTGGAAAGATCAATCCACCAGAAAGTTTTTAAACTGTCCTATTTATTTACTTTGTGTTTGAATACTTGAAATTTTTTAATCCGCGCTACTGTATATTCATTCACAGTTATATATATTCAAAAGAGTTTATAAATTTCCAAAAGAAACCAGAATTCCATTCAATCCTCTTTCTATAATTTTTTTATTAGATTGTTAGGAAATAACACTTAGGATTGTCAATATGACTTAGTATTCTTATGTTAAGGCATGTCTTGCACACAATCTCCCCCAATTTGTGAGAAGATTGCTTGTCACAAATTTACTCCTAATAAAAAGACTAATACCAAGCTAAAATGAGAAAAAGAAAGATAGACAAATTACATCATTTTATACATAGCTGTCACTTAGCAGTTATAATGAGAATTTATATTAGAGAATTAGCAAGAGTTTTCATATCCAGACTTAGATCTGATTAAGTCCTTCAACCTTACAAGGGACTCCGGTTTTTCAATGATCTCAGTTCCTCTCAATGCTTCCACCAGCTTCAGCCATTTTTCCAATGAGTAACTACCAAGACGTTCAACCCTGTACCTTGACAATATGTAGGTTTTGATGTTTAGAAATACCCCATTCTCAGAAACCTTGCATAATCCTTGAGCTTTGAGTTTATTTAATATTTTCTTTAATCTTTCTAGCTCCTCAACCTTCTTAAAAACTCTCTTTTCCATCTCCACATTTTCCCCTACCCTTCTTTCATTTATGTTTATCAACATCTCAGTTAGTTGTATCTTCCTTATTTTTGTGAACATATCATTCTCAGTCATCAAAATAATTACCCTTTCAAGCTCCACTATTGAGAAATTTTTCAATTATCTCTTTCTTGAATAGATTGAATGAGCCATCCTTGAAGTAAATCTTCACTTCTCCCAGAGTATCCACATAGATTTTACATACGAGTTCAGCCTGTTGATTATTATAATCATCTTCTGGGAATTCTTTTGAGATTGGTAGAAAATCATCTTGATTATAGCATGCCCATAGTGCTCCCATTCCAACCTTGTTTTTCCTTAGCTTTCTCTCAATAGACTTAAAGTGTGTCTTGATTGGTGGCTGGAATGATGGAGGTTTAACTAACTTCTTCAATGTGACTTGGTTGGCTAGGATAGATTTCTTCAATAAGGAGTTGGTTGAGACTTTGTAAAGGTATTTTTGCTCGGAGGCTTGAGTAGATGGAGTTTTAGATTGGCTAGGCACTTGTTGTTGAGTTTTTTGAGTTTAAAGTTTTTGATTAATTTGTGTTTTCTTGGCATCTTTCCCATCCTTGTTTTCTCCATCCTTATTCCTCATTTTCTTCTCATTCTTGATACTCTTCTCATCCTTATTACTCTCATTTCTTTTGCTAGAGTGACTAGGATTTAAGCCAAAAGATTTATGTTCATCCTTCTTTTGCTCATCATCATCCTTGTCCACGTCCTCAGCATTTATAATAGTTTTTGGTAGCATGTTTTCCGTATTATTGATATATCTTCCTAGAATTGTGATCATCTCCATATCCTCAACAGTTTTGATCTTCTTCACCTTTATCCCTGACTCCAAAGTCATCATCAATCTTCTATTTCCCATCAACCTTCAGCCACCCTTTTTCTAGACTTAAGAAACGTATCAGGAAAAGCTCCTTCTTGCCCTAATTTCAGTTCTCTTGGCAAAAGGGTGTCTTCCAGAATCATCACTTTCACTTTGTTGATGAAGATATCCAGTTCTGAGGCTCTACTTGATTTTAGAAATGATAGAGATACCTGCATACACCTATCCACCCCAGCATCTTTGACATTAATCACAATAATTTTTTCTTTCATCATCCCCTTTGTGACTAGACACCAAACTCTTTGCCTAAGCAGGGTCCTTCAGCTGCCTTCTTGAGTCTCTCTTCCATACCAACCTCTTCTTGATGTGTAGATTTTAATTTGGACTCTTCTCTCTCCATCCCCCCTTAGTCTTGGTAGAAGAATAAGTATTATGTGTAGAAATCTGAGCCCTGACATTCTGGAAGGTTTCCTGAGATGAGATGTTTAAGGACGCCATGATAGCTCCAATGACACATTTGTCTGCATTTGAAATTAGTTATAGGATTCTATCAATGACTTGATGTCATTCGGTTGGCTTTGAACTTGATGTGTGAAGTGATTGACTTTGGAAACTAGGATTTTATTAGAGGATTGAAGATTAATGACTTAGGTCTGAATAGATTGGAATTTGGGAACTGTGGAAGTAACTGAGCTGAAGACTACTCCTTCCATGCTATCCTGAACCACCCTTTTGATTTTTTCAGAAATCTAAGTAGAAGACTCAAACCTAGATTTGTGGAGTTCATCTAGATTGACCTTACTGTCATTATTCTGAGTGATTTGATCATGCAGAATTTTGCGTAGAGCTATAAATGGCTTCCTTTGCTCCTTGATGCTTGATTATATACTTGTAAGAGTAAGGGTGGATAACTTGTCAAAAAATATGATGAGTTGTTGTTTGACTTCTAGCTATTTAGGCAGGATCTCATCTATCTTGCTTCTCACCATCTTCATAATGTTATCCTTGTGAACCTTTAGGGATTTCTCCAGTGCTTTCCCAATATAGTTGAATGCTTTGAGTTAGGCCTTATACACCTCAGTAATAGCATCACGCACTTCTTGAGGAGTACGCACCTTCGTATTGCTACCTAGAATGGTGACATACTCCTCCCTAAACCTATACAAAACCTCCTTCATGTCTATTATGAAGGTCTTGGACAGCCATGCATCAACATTACCATCCTGTTGAGCTTCATCCACAATCTTATCTTGTTGAGCTTCAACATCTTCTTTATTAGTCAAGAAAATGGCTTGATAATCATGATTGGACATTCCTGAAGTCAGCAGCTATTGAGCAATATTGGCAAGTCCCTCTATTTGATTCACAAGCATGGCAACAACTGAAGTGGGTTGAGCTTGAGTGTCTTGGAGCCATAGGGATAGGAGGCTAGGATGTGATTGGGTTGATATAGATGGTATGTCAGTTTTTAGGTTTGAGGTGTTTAGGGTGATAAGGACATATGTGACTGAATTCACAGTTTGACTCACGGTTGGAACTGTGGTTGTGACAGTGTGTTGTTCACTTTGATTGTGAACCTCCAATTGAATTGGAAGGGAGTTAGCTAGGTTAATGTCATGTACCATAGCCTCAAAATCATGTCCTTCTTGCACGAGACTAGCACTTGAAGGTGCATGTTGTCTTCCCTCCTCATTTAATGTATCATTGGCAATTTTACTCATAGCCTCAAATGCAGATATAATATCATCGAGGGTTGTGAGGGGAGTTGACCCTCATAGAGGACCCTCCAATTGAATTGGGGAGAAGTTGAGTAGCTTCACCTCGGGAATACTACCCTCAAACCTTATGGCATGTGAAGGCTCATTTGCACATGAAGGTGTAGCAATATTCACAAGGTCTTCAGTAAAAACTGATAAAACCCTTATGTTTGTGATGGTGTCATCAAGGTCTATCTCAGCACATAGCCTTTCACCATCTGAAGATTGGTTCTGAGCGGTGATCACAATTTTAAAAAATGTGTTACTTTATTTTGGAAGGGTCTGAGAATTAGATTCAATCCCTTCATTGTATGAAGAAGAAATTTGGAAATGAGAAAAGTAATTGTAGAATTGAGTGTTGGAAACTTCCCCTGATTAGAAGAGGGAGTTTCAAGTGATGTGATCTCAATATGTGTGCCAACCTGGTGACTTCTTTCACCTCCTTGAGAGTGCCCAAGAGGGGGGGGTGCATATTCTTGACTAGGTGCAGAGGTGGCTAAATGAGTGGTAAGTTCTATCTTTTTCTTTCTGGACTTTTTGACCAAGTGACTCTCACTCTCGATATTTTGCTCCTCACCCTCATTAAAGACACTCAGGGTTACATTCTTTCTCTTATTTTTACTAACTTCACCATATAGAGAGGATGTAGCAGTTGGCTTACTAACATATAGAGGTTGTGAGAAGAAGTTATTTCAGCTGTGGAAGGCTTTTGTGGGTTGTCCTAAGTTTGTGTTAAGAATCAAGCCTGAATTATAATGAAAAACAAATCACATTATATAATTATGTTAAGGCAACTTGTAGCCTTCAACGGCTAGTCATCCTAAGGGATAGCTGTTGAAGGAGTAGCCCATTAACTGATAGGGTTGTTGTAACATTTTCTATGAAAATCCTGTAAATAGATAACAATGCAGTTATTCATTCAGAAGTCATATTGACTCAATGGATAATCTAGAATAGGGTGGCTAAGGTAAATAATTGATGTCATTTAATTCAGATTATGTGAAGTTAGTCGTCAACTGCTAAATAAAGGGAACGCATCAACTGTTATCTATATCAGCCTATCAACTGCTAAATAACTGATTATCAATGGCTAAAAAAAGCTGTATCAAAAGCTAAGGAGGTCTGTAGCTAATTATTATCAATGGCCAAGAAGATCTATAGCTATTGATAATGACGTGACAGTGGCCAAAACTGAGGGCTGTCATAGCACATGGGTTGATGGGAATCTCAGTAAAATAATGAGAAGCCAAGACAAACTTTGTATGTGATCTTGGATTCTGAAGAAGGAAAACATTTCATTTCCATGCATGATAAATTGGAGGGATATTCAAAGCAATATATCAAGATTTAATCTAGCCTCATTTGTCAAGCCTCGCAGGAAAGAGAATGAAGAAGCAACCTTGCTAGACCTCGAAGACTATGTTATTTATTGTCTAACAAGAATTATAACTGGGTGATATATAAACCAAGTAGTATTAAATATTTCATTCAAGAAATAGGTTTTACATTTTTCAGAGAGCTTGAGTGAAAAATCCTCCTCTGAGTGAAACACTGCATAATGCAGTTGTGAGATTACATCTGTAATTGTAACAGATATTAACAAAGGATTTTTAGATCTGTCTCTCATGGAAAAAGATAAAAATCCAGAGCTATCCTCAAGTAGCATTCATGTAATTACAATTGATCTCTCCAAGTTAAGTAATGGTGAATGTCAAGAAACTATCAATGATATGTCTTCTGAACTGTACAACTTGCACGTCACTCTGAAGTCTCTTAAAAATGAAAATACTAGGATTAAAAATGCTAATTCCTTGTTATTTAAGAATAACAACTTATTAGAGACTCGGTTGCTTGAATTTGAGAATGCTAAGAAATATTGCCTAGCTGCTAAAGATGATTTACTGAGGATATTAAAGAGAGAAGAAATTTTAAAAAGGCAATTAAGTCTTGAAAAAGAGGTAATTTCCAAATGGAAGGAATCTAGGGATGTAGCAAGCAAATTCACAGATCTGGAAAGTGATGAGTCTTTCTGTGAAGATGCTTGGAAAAAAAGAAAAAAAATTGAACAAGATAGTTCTATTGATAACTATTCATCAGAAAATAATAATTATCCATTGAAGGAAGAGAAATCAAGGGATAAAAATTATTTGTTTAAAGAAAGTATCAGTACTTGCAAAATGAACATAAAGATGATGAACCAGTGAGCAAGAGCTCTTTGAAGAGAGAAGGCAGCAAAACCGAAAGAGTTGAGCAAAGCAACATAGGAAACTTTTCCAACAAGAAATTGAAGGATGAGATTGAACCCATAATGCGATTCAAGATAAAGAACAATAGGAATGGAAAAGTAGGGATTAATAAGCACAACAATTACACTCCTGAAATATTTATACCAAGAAAAACTTGTGTCAAGTGTGGTAGTGTTAGTCATCTATCTACTAAGTGTAAAACTTCTTCCATACCTATCATGTATGTTCCCTCTATGCCTATGTATGCCATGCCAAACTTGTTTAGAGTGTTTATCTAAATAACAGTAACATGCCAACAGATTCTAATCCTTACCACTTTTCATTTAATATGCCACATAGTATGCAAGGTAAGAAGAGCATGTTTGCATCTTCATTCAGTAAAATGCATTCTCAAATTTGTTCATATGACTTTAACACCAACATTTTTTCTCTAAGATTAACACCTAGAGTAAAAGTGGACCTTAACCCTACTAATTCTAGGACAACAGATGGCTTCAAGGGAAATAAAGCATTCAACATGATTCGTACCAAAAAGATCTGGACACCTAAATTAGTTTGAATTGGTTTTGATGTGTGCATGGAAAAAGGAGAAATGCCTGGTATATAGACAGTGGTCGTTCATGTCACATGACTGGAGATTCATCCATGCTCACTAAGTTTGAAGATAAAGCTGGCCCAAGTATTACATTTGTAGATGACAACAAAGGTCTCATTATGGGATTTAGCTAAATTACAGTTGGAAATATCATCATAGATGATGTAGCACTAGTGGAGGGACTCAAGCACACCTTGCTTAGTGTCATCCAACTATGTGACAATGACTCCAAAGTCATTTTTTATAAAGAAGCCTGTGTTTTCATAAAAAAATGATAACAAGGTATTTTTTACTGGAAAAAAGAAAAGGAAATGTGTATGTAGCCGGTTTCACTTCAATAGATGTTAAACTAATGATTTGTCTGCTCAGCAAGACAACTAAGGATGAAAAATGGCTAGAACACAAGAAGATGTCTCACTTGAATCTTTCAATCAAGGATAATTTTGTACGAAAATTATAAGAATTGTAAGTGCCCAAGAATGGTCTTCATGATCCTTATCAAACTGATGAGAAAAAATGGATTCTACTGAAGAAGAAGATAGAGTCATCATTTGACAATCACCTCATGTTCTGCATCTGAAGATATTTTATCCTATAAAAACTGATGATATTTCAAAATTTACTTGGAGATACTTCTGGCTTTTAAAAATTGAAGCCATTGAAATCATCATTAGTCACATCAAGGGATTCCTTGCAAAGAAAGGAATAACTCATGAGTTTTCTGCTTCAAGAGCTCCACTACAGAATGGAACAGCAAAAATGAATAAGGGATTACTAAAAGAAGCAGGAAGAGCAATACTTGGAGAATCAAAGATATCCACTCATCTCTAGAATGAAACCATTGTTAGGGATTCGAACACAAAAATGCAACGGAAAAAACTTTATAATCAAAAAAAATCGAATCCCTGCCGCAGGATCTACATATAATTAGTGAATGATTATCGAGAATAGAATATGTACCTTAACAAAGCTTTACACGTGACTTTAATGGAGGTCCAAGATGAATGAATCACAGCAGCCCTTTCACACAAAGATCTGCATTCCAAAGATGTTCACACGAACGCCTGATCGTCCAACGATCACCGGAGCCGGTACTAGCCAAAATATTTGCCTCTCTCTATCTCTCTTTTCTAGCCTCTCCTTGTATAGAACATCTAGGATTTTTTCTGAAAATGATTTTCAACTCCTAACCCTAAAATTATACATCTTCATGTATATATAGGGGAGAGAGATATATGCGCTTAACCCTAATCCATTTTGGGCTTCATGTAAAACCAAACTGTTTGGGTTATTAGATTAAAATTCAAATCAAGATTTAATTAATTAAATTCAACTCAATTAATTAAATAACTAATATTGAATTTATAATCTATTAATTTAAATTCGAAATTTAAATTAAAACTCCATTTAAACGTTCTTAATGTGTGACCTTTTAGGTTATTATTACGTTGGCTATAATTTTAATATCTAATAATAAAATTATAAATAATGAGCGACATCTAGTAATACATCATTGTTACCCAAGTAATAATAATTATTGGTGATCCAATAAAACCTTTCGTGAATAATGTGCAATGTAATATAATCTCTTTAGCCTTATATTATAAATCAAACTCGAGGCATGCATTATGTCATCCTCTGTAACGTTTAATCCGGGTTTCCTTGATCAATGAGTAAACTATTAAACAAATCAGTATTTGAGCATGACCATGTATTTTATAGTCTCACTCAATCAAGAGGCCAAAAAATATCACTCCTTAATATAGGAGGGCTAAATCCCATCTAGATCATTCATATTTCTCACACGATTCATAATATACCCAATGTCTACTTTTATTATTACCGGGTCAAGGATAACTTTTAATAGAATCAAAGTGTATTAATTCTCGTATAGAAATATAATGACTTCAGGTCTAAATACCAATACATCATTATCACTGTGAGACTAACTTATGACCCTATAAACATGTAGTATCTCACAACGGGTCAATCCAGCACCATGTATCTAATACATGTGCCTGTGTTTTGACTTTAGTATTACCATACCTATGATCAATGAGATGTGATCATCAGTCAATAAACGCACTAGTCTCAATGTATTATTATCGTCCATTAACAATAATACTTGACTAAGGACCTTTAGGAATATCAATACTATTATCATAATCTCATTTCTAAGTCATATACTTAGAGATATAGATTTACATATCATATTCCAAGGATATTTATCAATCTAACATTTTATCGCTGAAAATAAAGATATAATAAATTTCTAAAGAATAATCCATAGAATCATAATTAATAATCCAAATATCTCATAACATAAACATAATAGTGGTGTCTCTAGGGCACACATATTAACAACCATCTATAATATAGGCTCTACTCAGAATATCTCTTTGATCAATAAAGTATCTGAAAAGGAAACAATTTGAGAATTTCTTAATGACTTTGGGTGCATATGCTTCAATCAAGGAAAAATCATTGTCAAACTTGAAGCTAAAGCAGTAGGAAGAATCCCAGTTACATGATCTATAGGAAGGAACTCCAAGATCTACAATCTGGAAGTCAAAAGGAATGTTATGAAATCAATCCATGATGCACCTAATGAGAAGAAGACTCGAGAATTGAAGGATTAGATCATTGAAGATGGTCTCAAATCAAATGATAAAATTAATGGCTGGAAAGTTGATGGTTGTAATGTTTTCAGAGAATTCATCATGTTGACCGGTAATCCAAAATATGTGGAAATAGCAGTTGAACAGAGATATGAAATAGCCATTGATCAAATTAGTAAGACAATCACTGATCAAAAAGAGCTAGCCATTGATGAGCTATCAGTTGATAGGAAACTCCAGTGACATCAAATGTTGTTAAAGCTGAAGTCTCTCACTCAGGGGAAGTTTTAAGATATTTCAGTTATCACTCTCTGCAGCTTAAAAAATGTATCATCATCAACATCAAACTTGCACTATTAAAGAAAATTGACAAGTATTCATATTATCAACTCATCTTTTGAAGACACATCTATCAAGGAAGAAACTGGGGGAATCACTTTAGAGGAATGCTTGCACAATAACTTTCTACTCAAGGAAGAACCCAAGAAAGTGAAAGAATTTCTTCTGGAATCAACTTAGTTTGCCTTTATGCAACAAGTGTCAAACAAACTTGGAACAAAAAAATCAAGGAGCTAGTGCCTTGATCAAATGAGAGTGCAGTCAAAGGAATCAATTTGGCACTCAAAATCAAGGTAGATGAAAATGGCATGATTTCAAGGAATAAGTCCAATCCAACATAAGACTATCTACAGAAGGTGAAGACTGACAGTGATATTTTTACTGGTAATAAAGATAGAAGCAATCAAAACCTTCCATGTTTGTTCAGCTCATGTCAGTTTCAAAATATATTAAACTGGAACATGTAGTGCTTTCCTAATTGAAGATCTTATAGAAGAAGCTTCTCGACCTCAATCTCAGGATCTTGATGATTCAAGAATTACATAATGTGTGGATTAGCTTCTGAAAGCACTATATGGACTAATGCAATTATCAAGAGCATCGTATGACTGTTTCTATCAATACTAACCTAAGGACTATTTCTTCAGAGGTACAAAAGTCAAAACTCTCCTCTTATTAGAAATATATTTTTCTCTAGTATAATTGTACATCATTATGAGAATAATAAAAAGTAACGCCCCAAATCCGGGGTCAGGGGATTTGGTCGTCACAATGAAACCTCAATAAAATAAAACCTGTTTAATCAATAAACAATGCCAACAAAAGAAATATAGCATCTGCAACCCCAAACCATACAAAGATCTTTTTAGGTTACAGTTCTAGAAACAAGAATTCCAATTTCCATAAATAAACTTCCTTTACTTTTAAAATTCTTTTCAACAATCTCTGAAATTCAAAACTTACCCGCTAGTATGATTTTGAAAAGAAGTATACTAGATCCAATTATACCATATACAAATAATATACGTAAAAACAACTTTACATAATAGAACTTACTCTAGTTGCACAAACCCTGGACCAACCATCTTTATAATAGCCACCTTCTTTGCTTTCTTGAATTACGCGCCTAAACAGCGTCAGTTATTCCTCACTGGAAGGTTAAAATAAAAACAGGCAATTATGAGCGAAAAAAATGCTCAGCAAGTCCAGTATAACATATATATGGTATGTTGATATAAAACTGACATCTGCAATGGAGCAGAACATTTATAATCATAATCGCTGAACCAACAAAATTTAGGTAATGAATCCAATAATTGTTTCCTCAACTGTGTTCAAAACCTCTTTGATATTTTTTAGCGAAAATGCTTCAGCAATATTTTGAATCCAATTAAGGATTATAAATTTTAAAATAGTGGTTATAGGAATATCGTAAATAACAATATGAAACAGTTATTGTGGACTGAATCATAAACTTTATTCAAAACCGCACTCTTGATATTAATACTCATTTTGATGTCAACGTCAAATTAGATATTAATACTAACTTTGATGCTCACAACATCCCATACTGAAGTCAACATCAATCATATATATTAATACCACTTTTTAATATTTAACAGTAATTTAAGTATCAACATCAACTTTTGATGTAAATCATGCAATGAAAATTTATGATAAATCATGTATTTTATGATTATCAATATGTACGAGAATAAAAGCTATCATAGGCTTAACGAGTAAACGATAAGTTTTAGATTGGAATCTTTCACCGATGGGCGTATTATCATAGTTGATCAGTTCGTGTGATTGCAATGGATTATAATTCGTAGAAACATGTCCCACAACACGAGTACACAAATAAAAAGGCAATATATCTGCCTGTGGAATAAGTTTTATTATAAATATTTCATATAATACATGGCCCTCCGCTGGACCGCCGTCACGGCCACTTACGCATTCATCCAATTAAAATATTATTCATAAAGGAATTGAATCAATCAATATCATTAAATAACCAACTCCCCATTTCACATGGTGCGGAGTAACTGCAACAACTGATGGCCAGATAACTAGAATGATTAGTTATTTGCTACATATATAATCAAAATCTACTATGCAGAGTATATCTAGATAGAATAGTTGTTCACTATCTATCTGGAAATGAATTATATTCTAGCAGAACAATTGCTGGAATAACGTGATTTCAATAATCCAATGATTATATGCATACAATGTCTCCCAAAAATCTGTATGAAATAGTTTAATATCCAAATATATAAACATTTGTTTATTTTCAATTTAAAATAGCAGAGGTACTTGCATAATTAGAATGAAACATTTTGATATGTAAAATATATAACTATTCAGGAATTAGAATAATGTATGAAAACTTGCCTTTGGTTTTAGCCAGTTAGTCACACTCGCATCAAAATAATTATCTCAATCTGACATCTCATGACTTTACTGTCTTTCTATTTCAATAATTCACTATTATGCTGCTCCTGCGATTGCTCCCGGAACAACAACAACAACAACAACAACAACAACAACAACAACAACAACAACAACCAATTCAATTATCCCGGTTTCTTCAAAAAACCGATCAAATGCCGGTGAGTTCAAACCCAACTTCAGCGACAATTTGACTTTCCTAACGACTGAACCAAATCTAACGTTTCTGGTACCAAAACAAACCTCATAACATTTATAATCTTTTCATGTCATCCAAAACAACCACCAACTCAAGAATGATCCAAAAAATTAAAAATTAAAATCGACAAAAAGGTTGAACTCAACTATACAATTTATGTAAAAAAATGATGCAAATTGACACATGGATATACTCGAAAAAGCATGGAAAAGCTGATTATAACATCAGAAACAATCAAAAATCCTTAGAATTAAGAAACCCAATTTTTGACATAAACCCTAGAAAAACAAATTAAAAATTTACAACCATTTGAGATGATTTGATGATGCAAACAGATGGAGGATTATCCGAGCTTCATTTTGGTTACTCCAACTTGAAATTTGAAGTTCAAAATCATGTTGAAATGGACTTTGATTCTGAAGAACAGCTCAAGAACAACACAGAGAATATTTTCCAGATTTTTCACTATTTTTCTAATTTTTATGATTTTTTCATAAATCGAAAAATTATTTATAATTACAAGAATTATACAACTAAAATTATTTGGGACCTAATTATATCATTTAATAAAAATGTTTAACCTAAAATTAATAATTAACGGGGAAGAATTTTTAATCAAATAAATATAAAATTTATGCCAAAATTCCCCAAAAATTATGAATATTCCAGAAATGCAAAAATAACCAATATTCAAAGGATCTTTGATTTTATAAAAATAAGAATATGAGTTTTGTGTAGGGCTAAGCATTTGGTCGGTTCGGTCCAAAATCGGACCGAACCGAATAGACCGAAAAACCGAATAGTCATTTTTTCTTGGACCGAACCGGACCGAAGTTATATTATGGACCGAACCGAACCGAAATAATTCAGTTTGATCCGGTTTTGGACCGAATAGACCGAAATTTTTTTCAAAAATAAAATTGCATTATAAATTAAATCACAAATTATAAATTTTAAAATATAATTAAAGTAATGTGATATGTAGAGTTCTAATATTCCATAAATATAATTACAAATTAAAAATTTTGATTATAATTTTTAAGATATATGTAAAATATATATAATACAAAATTATAGTATTTATGATTTGTTCTATTCGGTCTATTCGGTCCGGACCGAAATATTTGTGAAAAGAACCGAACTGAACCGAATTTTAATTCGGTCTATTCGGTCCGGACCGAATAGACCGAATTTCTGAAAAATTTAGGACCGAACCGAACCGAATTAGCACGGTTCGGTTCGGTTTTTCAGTTTCGGTTCAGTTTTGCTCAACCCTAGTTTTGTGGGATTTGACGCCCCGGTTGGGTCTCGGTTGGGTACCGGTCGGGTCCTGGTTCCATAATTATTACAAAACCAAAATATTTTCTAAATTTAAAATAAACCCTGAAAATAAATATAATACGTGCAAATGCACAAAAAACAAGATTTAACACGTAACACAGAACATACGTAATTTGGCATGCGGCCAGATTACGCATAATTCATATAGTTGCATTTTAAACACATAATAAATATATGAAAAATTCTCCGGTCCTTATGGGACCACACACAACGCTACCGCGTGCTAAATCATGGCCCGCAGAATTTAAAATAATAATAAATACATAATAATTCAGTTAACACATAACAAAATAGTCGTTATATACTTTTTTTTAATATTTTCACATCTTACCCGATACCTGGGTGAACCAGATAAAGATATTGAAGCGAGTAAAATATCTACTCAATCTCTTAGATAGAAAATCAGACTTAATTTACCGATAATGATAAAATGATCGGCTTTCAAATAAACTTTTGAAAATAATACATTTAAGTAAATATTTTCGGAAATTATCAAAGATCGATACAACACTTAACAATTAGCAGATTACCATTTAATGACATGAACTCGTTAAATAAGAATAAAATATCCACCATTTTATTCCTTCCAAATCAGAAAATCACATAAACATATTCAAAGAATAATAACAATAATTCTAAAAAATACGGGATATCACAATCTAGAGAAGCTAGTCAAAGAGGTGGTTTTGGTCACAAAAAGGTTGGAGTATACAAATGAGATGCTTTAAAAATCAAAGACAAAAATTCACTGACAGGAATTGGTGAAGATATGAAGCTTCAAGATCTAAAAAGATTATTTCAGTTCAAGTTATTCTTTACTTGTTTGATGGACCCAAGCCTAAAGAAAATCTTGTATACTTTCTTGATTCAGGAAAAAGGCCTAGGGTGTCACAAAAACAATTGTTGAACAAATCCTGACAAGAACTTGAGTATCTTTTCTACATGCTCACTGTTAAAAATAACTACTAAAAGATGGTCTAAGTTTTTGAAGAACTTAGTGCATGAGAAGCAGAAATGTATATCTAAATCCAAGTTTACTCCAAAGTATATTTTGAAGGATGACTTCATTGCTAATATGCATAAAGGACGAGCACAACAGATTGAGCAGTTTGGTTCTCAGCCGATCTTTTTCGGTCCTGATGCAAAGAATTATGGGTTGATTCAACTAGATGATCGGTATTTGAGCAAAATTAAAATTTCTAATCTAAAGGTTGTTCTTTACCAAATTGATGAATCTTCTTAAGATCTCAAGGATGTCAAGCAACAGTTGGAAATGTACTTAAACATAGCAAATGAGACTTTACTCAAACAGTTCTTTAATAAAGCTACAAGATATGCTAGAATTCAAGATTAAAGGTTTAAAGTCTGTTACACTGACTATATACTTGTATGTATTTCTGCATTTAGATAATAGTTTTAACATCATCAATTAAGAACTTGTACATATGTTCATATTGCACAAGTTGGATAGATTTTTAGATGAAATTAATGATAGCAGCATTTACTATTAGAGTTTGACATCAGGATTTACAACCGGAAGATATCAAAATTTATTATCATATCAGTATTTGATAGATCATAATTTATTATCAGTATTTGTCTGTCTATATTTGTCAAAGCTAGATTCCAGTAGAAGATTAATTTCGCTAAAAAAAATGTGATTTACAGAAGATGTGTTGGTGTAGGACTTTACTTATTTGTAGCAATCAACACTTGGATATGTATTAGGATTCCTTATTCATGTATATCATATCAATTAGGTTGATTATAATTGTGCATTATATATACACAGATTAGGTTTCACTATATGGGTTGCATTTCATTATATCATTCGTGTAACCTATTAGCTCTCAAGAATATCTGTTCATTTTTTGAGAAATTTTTGTAACAGTTTTTATTATCAATATATAAATTGTTCTTTATACTTTATGTTTGAATCGATTTTATTAGTATAATTGTATTCACCCTTGCTACATTTCGATTAAAGGCCTAACATAAAAATACTGTAATTTAATCAATATCAAAATGATAACTCAAATTTATTTATTTTAGTGTGAAAGATTTTTAAAATTTTATTTGATATTATTTATTAATATATTTTAAAATGGAAATAAGTGAAACTCATACAAAAATTCGGAAGTCACGAGAACGATTACTTAAACTGAGTTATTTATAATCAAAAGTTCATAAACAATATTCAAGAGTTGTTCGTAAAATCATAGTTCGTAAGTTGTTTGGCACATGTTCACGAAAAATCATTTTCTTAAAAAGTCGATACACGGACAAAATTTTTGACTTGATAAAGGTTCGAGCTCGAGTTTGAGTTCAATATATTTTTAACGACCTGAAACACTTAAGAGTTGGGCTCGAATCTACTCATTTACAGTCATAACGATTACATGTAACTCTAGAATTAAAATTTTAAAACTTGTTAAATTAATCTTTATTTAGAACATTATATTAATTAAAAAAATTAAAGAAATCTTTATGTTCAAGTTTATGTGAATGATGAAAATATTTGGTCTTACTGAAAAAAGTTTAGAAAATATATTAAAAATCGGTATCTTTTTATTTAAGTTATTTATGTGTGTTAGAACAAATTATTTTAAATATTATTCGAAGTTGTCCAAAAAATTTTAGAAGTAAGTTTTAGAATTACTTAATATTAATTTAATGTAATTATATAAGAATCTATAAAACAATAAAAATTGTACATGAATTCATCAAACTTGAGGTATGTTTTCTTTCGTAATTTTAATTTTTATCATTCATGTTTTCCTTTTCTTATTTTATGACAAATATGTGTGTTTCATGATCTGAATGGGAGTAAATTTAAATCATGTATAGTTGTGTTGATATCCTTGGTGAATTTGTTATATGTTCTAAATTTATACTACAATCTACACAAAGACTTCTTTAGCACTTTCGAAGAAAATATTGTTTAGCTCTACTAACCACATGGATAAAAAAGCGGTTGTGTTTAAATATTTATTAATTTTTTACATATTTATGAAGTCATAATTTATGAGGTCATAATTATACATAGATTAAATTATTTTGTTATACAATTTAATTGGTTTGGTATACAGTACTAGTTTGACATATTCATACATGCTAAATATTATATGATTTATGATGCAAGTTATGCATGTAATTTATAAATAACTTTAAATTATAAAATTTGTTTGATTTAAATATATATATAATTGAAATATAATGGAACTGGATTGGTGGTTGTGCATGTTATATTTGGATTTAAGGCACAATTCTATTTTTTTATATACCAATATATGCATGTTCAATATAAATTTATATGATTGGTTGTGCTAATAGAGAATCAATCCTTAAAATAGAACCTTGGAATCATTACTCATGTAACGCCTGTAAATATTTGATATGAATGTAATATAATATTCTGTTTTGTGCATTAGATATCAGAAATTGAGAATCCAATGTGTTCGTATATATTCTTCATTGTGTGGCCTTGCGAATATTGTAGATTATTTATAAGCTTATGACTAATTGTACGCAAGCAAGTTTCGTTACGCGATTAGATAATAATCGTAATAGTTGTGATTAGACGATAGATCATAATTCGTATAATAGCGGCTGAAAATCAAATTATTTGCATTTTCTTATGTGACTTATAGTTGTTAATCATATTTTTATGTGGCTTGTATATTAGAGTATTAATCCTAGAAAATTATTTTTAAAATATATTCTTGTTCAAAATTTTTGAAAACAATTTTATAAAACTCCTAAAATCTCATAGTATTTTTTTGGTATTAATTTTGTGATTTATGGAGTTGTATTTTATTTACTAAAAACCATTCTTTTTAATCATACTTTTATTAAATATTGAATTACTAGTATACCCTTGCATGCATTTTGGGTTATAAAACAGTCCAAGACTAAGACCGTCAATTCTAACCCCACCAACTTGTTAGTTTACCTCTTTAACCTTGCATGCATTTTTGTCACCACTAGCAAGAGGGACATTTATGTACATTCCCCATTCCACTACCATTTTAAGAGACAAAAACCAAGTGAGTGCCCTCATTTTCATCACACACCTCACTCTCTCCTCTCTTCTCTCCCACTCCGCCGAACTCATCCCCCACCCCCATTCTTGCCATTTTCTTCACTTTCTCTTCATCTTCTTTTACTTCTCAAGTTAGTCAAGCCAAGACCTTCATCATTTAGTAGAGTAGCATTATTTTAAGGTGAGTTTTGTGTGTGCATGTTGGTAAAGCCGAAGTTGAGGCCTTGGTTCTTATGAACTCGAGGTTGCAACCATGGTGGCTTATAAAATTGAGCAAAAAATGATATTGGAAAGGTATTACACTTCTATTTTGTCAAGCCATAATCTTGGTCATAAACATTTTGCAATGATTTCTTAAGAGCCGAATGTTTAGAGTATTGAACTTGGGTAGTTCTTATAAAGAATGATCATGCATGTTGATTTTGAAAGTATTGTTCTTTAAAAATGTTGTTTTATCAGGTTTAAACTCTTTCATGCCATTTTTCCTTCAAGATACCTTAAGTTTAATACTTGCATGTTGATTTTAGCACTTGCATTTTGGATATAGTACTTGCATGTCGATTTACAAGCGATTTTCAAAGTAGAAACCATACTTGTTGATTTTGTGCTTTGGTACTTGACTTCTAATGAGATGCATACTGTGGTTTTTGGTTATAAAATGCTAGATGAAGTATTCCATTCAGTAGATATCAAGTAATTATTTTGATTATATAGTTCGAATTTTTGCTTAAAAACTTGAATACTTGATGTTGCTATTATAGTTGTTCTTTTAACCTCCTGATACTTGATTTTTGTGAGTTGCATGCCATATTTCCTTTGATAAAATGCTAGTTTAAATTATATATGGTGGTATGAGCTTAATTTCAGTAGTTTTCATGAAGTTACCATGCATGTTACTTCGAATTTTTGCCTTAAAAATGCTAAGTGATGACTCGACTTGTGATGTGTTACATTGCTTATCTTTATACTTGGTTTTCATGCTTAAGGGATTTTAAATGAACCTTATAGGTTTTCAATCAGTAGGTGTAAGTGTATGTTAGGACTTTCCTTGGTTGGTTATTGATTGTTTTTGGAGTAATGTAGGGAGTTAAGGTGGAAGGAGTCACTCAGTCATAGCTTGGCAGATTTTTGTACTAGAAGTTTTGGTCATTTTAGGTTAGTTTTAGCAAGGCATTTGTAGGCCTGAGCTCAAGGGAGTTGGGACTTGGTTCATAATTGAGTCTAGAAGATTTAGATTGAATAAAAACTTGCATTTGGTTAGGCACACACACACAAACCCGAGAGCAGCTCAAAACAGGGTAGATTTGAGTAAACTTGATTTTTGATTGATTATCATCATGTCATAGGTTAGGACTTCATGGGGACTGAAGGAATTTACGGATGAGCTGAAGCGTGAAATAACATTTATTCCATAAAAACCATATACCGCACATATAGAAAAAACATATAAAAAGGAAAAACTGAGGAATCGTAACCATACCTTGTGAATCAAAGCTTTATAAAATGGAATGCTAGCAGTTGCTCCTCAATGTGTGAAGCACTCTACCGGTATCCACCAAGAACGATCCTCTTCGATGAACCTTTTTATAAAACTGAGCTTTTATAAAATGGAGTTTTGAGAGAGAGAGAGAGAGAGGAAGAAGATGGAGGCTAGGGTTTTCACAAAACCAAAATTGTGTGTAAAAAATGAATGAGCCATCCATCTCATTCTATTTATAGGGCTCTCCTAGGGTTTTATAATATATCTTTATATATATATTAACCCCCACATTTTATCTTCATAAAATGCTTTAATAATAATTAAAACTATTTTAATCATTATTTTTTTTCTTAACTATTTAGAAAATAATTCTCTCTCTCATTATTTCATCAAAGAAAATATTCTTTTATGGTGTGACCCTGTAGGTTCAATATTATGCCGGTAGTCAAAATAAATAATAATAAACTTTTATTAATTATTTACATGAATACTAAAATTCACTAAATATAATTAACTGATTAATTATATTTATTCTACATCGTGAGTGATGCTTCTCAACATATCGCGACTATCCGGATAATATGAATTCATTGCTTAGAATATCAAGAACCTGTCAGTGACTAGTTACCGTACAATGAATTCCTTCTACCCTTATAATATCCCAAATAAATACAAGGCATGGATCTCGTGTCAAGCCTATCAAATTTAATCATATGATTTCTTATTCATAATGCAAAGTTCATATTAATGCAAATTAGAAACTCCTTTCTAATTTCATACACTCTGGCCAGAGATTCCAGAACTCGCATACTAAGAATAACATAGGATATTCTCTTCCTATACTGGAAGGGGTAGATCCTCTATTGACGTTAACTATCTCTATACACAAATCCCTATGCCCAGAATAGACCTAATGGATGTCCTTGAGACTAAGGACTAAACCAAAGCACAGTTCATTATATATAAGATACCTTTAACGATCTCAAGTCTAAGGACACTTGTACAACTATCACTCAGTGAATAACTATTGACACGTGAGTAATCTCCATTAGTTGTTCAACTTATCGAGTTATGTTCAGTGAACTTATTCCCTAATAAGCACCTACATACTAGCTATAGTGTCATCACACAAATGCCTATGAGAACAGACATCCTCCTGAAGGGAGCAAGCATAGTATGTACCAATCTTTGCGGATTATTAATTACCAGTTAGTAATCCTATGACCAGGAACTATTTAAGTTTAGAGTTATCATCTTTTAGGTCTCACTATTATGATCTCATCATAATCCATAAAAAGATTTACTGTAAACTATGGTATATCTTATTTAAACACTTAAATAGATAGAGCCCGTAATAAAAACAAAACAAGTCTTTTATTAATATCAATGAAATCAAAATAGATTACATAAAAGTTATTCCTAAATCCTCATACGTGATTGGACTTAGGACATATCTCTTTCAGGGACTTGGTCTAAATATAGTCTTAGGAAGCTTAAAAAGTCATTAAAACCAATAATTGAATTAGATAAATGAGATTTAAGTTGGTCCAAACAGGGCAGTGTGGTATTTAGGGGAAGCAGTTTTGTGTCAACTTCCACTTGAGGCCTAGGGAGGCCTGAGTGAGGCCTTTGAGTCAATCCAACGTTGAGAGTCAGTTTAGAGTCTTAAAAACCCTTGAGAGTTGGTTTGGATTGAAGTCCCAAGGTACAGATACCTTATTTCCATCAAAACACCCGAGAGTCACCATTAGAGTTGCCTTTGGAAACTTTAGAGAGGTGCATTGCTTTTGTGTGCCTTGTAAGTGAGGTCTTGATGTCAAACCAATTTCTAAAGTTAGATTAAAGTCACAAGAAGTCATAGGAGTCAGAATATAGCAAAGGACCAAGGTAGAACTTCATATTTTTGCCAAGGCACACAATTGGTGCCAAGGTGTGCATTCGGTAAGTCAAGTAGTGTGCATTGCATTTGTGAGTCATTTAAGGTGAGGCATAAGTGTGTCTTACTAATTTTAGGTTGAGTTGAGGTCTTTAAAGGAGGATTAGGAGTATTGGTCATAATAATTGTATGTTATATGATTAATTGCTTAAGTGACCAAGATCGTAAATAGAGTCTAGGTGCGTACTATTAACTAAGTGATAAATTGCCATGCCATTTCTTGCTATGTGTTATGTGTTTTATGTGATGCATATATTACTTGTAATTAGTAAAATTTAAGTATATATGTATATATGTGTATATGTGTATATGTGTATATATATTTATAGTATACACGAAAAAGTAGTTAGCAAAAATTGTAATGAGGATACTATTTATCATAGGTTCAAGTAGGAGGCCAAGAAAGGAGCTCATAGTCGATTCCATTCAAGTACTCAGTAAGTGTAGTCCAGGCAAGTGAACTCTCAACTTACCTTTATAATTCTGTTTCTTATGATTAAATACCCTTTGAATGCATGACCACAGTTTTAATCGAATTAAACAATCCCTGACATCACCTAATGATTAGATCTTGGATTAGTTAATCGCTTTCATACTTGAATTGATCCCTTTTCATCACATATTACCTCGTACCCATGTGAATACCCTACAATAGTCCCTTAATATATCATGTGAACCCTAAACCCCTCAAAAATTAGAATAATTTTTTTGGAAACCCAAACACTAATAATATCCTCTCATTTGAACTTTGACAATACCAACCCTTGTTATCTTGTCCTTGATCAAGAACCCCTTTGAAATTAAAATGAATTATTAATAGGAATTGGATGGTATGTTCTGATAAGACTGAGGCGCCAGTCACTGTTAAAACCTCAGCAGCAGGGAGCCTGATGGTTTTATATGTCCAATGTGTGTCGAGGATCCTCAATAGTTTTGAATCACTTGTTATGTGGTTCGGAGCTTTGATGTGGGCTGATCACCCCTTACTGCTCATAGCGCTGTGAGATTTCCAATTCCATTCACTTATTAAAAACTTGATCTTTTATTTGAAATTTCATATTGTTGATTAATTTCTGTTATCATTTTATTGAGTATATGATGAACTGTTATTCACTGCTATTCACTTGCTGGGCGTTTTGCTCATTAATATTGTTATTGATGTTATCCCTTCAGTGAAACCCGAAGATGGTTCGTTCTAATCAAACCGCGCGTAAGACTTCTGGGGACTCGGGGTATGCCTACCGTCAGATGTTGGAGCAGGTAGGGAACTAGTAGTTCCCTAAGGGTTATAAACTTTGGGTTTAAAATTTGGCAGTAATTTGACTTAAGATATTTTTGGTCTGTAATAATGAAGATGTTAGATGTTGTTCAGACTCATTCCTGTGTATTCGGGGATTGTGGTTAAGGGTTGTAGCTTTAATATTCTATCTTTTGTAATACTTTACTGTTTAATTAATATTATGCATATTTCTGCTAGTTAGTAGTGTGGGTCCGTCACAGTTTTGGTATCAGAGCCACAGGTTTGAGTCACTGAACAACATAGGATAAATGAATATAAGATAGAAATTTAGAGGATAGGGTGAACTTAGATCATTTGGGTTTTGGGACGTTAGAATCTATAGGTTTTCTGACCCTTTTTAATTATAACCGTGTAAATATATATAACTGATTGACACGCATCATCCTCATCGACTCCCGGATTCCCTTCTATTGTGCCATTCCCTCTTTACAAGCAGATGGTATTGATGGTTGATCGACTGGAGGGCGAGAACGCGAATCTTCGATGTAGGGTGGACCAGTTGTACCGCGAGAACTTTGATGACAAGCCCAACCAACCCCGACTGATAGCCAGGCTTGAGGAGATCATCCTGATGGCTGAGGACCGACCGGTATTGATGATTCCACACCGTGAGAGAGAGTCAGATCACACTTACCGCCATTGCTGACAAGCTCCGCCATGTGATTAGTCGTCTCCGTGCCCCTGTTCCCCCACCACCATCCTCTTAGACTATCTTATAGTCTACCTATCTCCAGCATTATTGTTGATTAGTACTTTGATTTCCATTTATACCTTGTACCCGGATTATTTCGGGAAGACTTTATTTGCACTTTATTTCTTGTTCGTACTTTATTCGCACTTTTCATTCGAACTAACTTTAAATTCGCACTTTGATTATCTCTATAATATTGCCATCTCATTACCATGTTATATACTTTCTTAGATAGAATTTTGTTTATGATCCCTTTAGAACTCGATCATGTTTAATCTTTCCCTAAGATATCCCTTGAATAAGACCTTATTACTTGATATTTACCCTTGTTATAACTTGTGTATGCAAAAATTGAACTGTGAATAAACCTTTCTTGTTTATATTCAGAATTATGCCTCCTCATAGAACTCGCAACACCAATACAGGGGATCATGAAGATCCACCACCCAACTTGGCTCAACTCATGCAAATACTTCACCAACAATATGTTACCCTTGCTCAACAACAACAACTCCTTCAGCAACAACTTCAACAACAACCACCTCCACCACTACCAACCCCTACAACTTTCAAATCATGTGACGCCCCAAAATCCGGGGTCAAGGATCTCGGAAGCCACGCCATCTTAATCACTATATACCACATACCTCGCATCACAATATATAAATACTCACACTTTACAACCCCACACTTATCACACACACACACTTATAGGTTATTGTCTTGGAAACGAACCATTCATTACTAAAGTAAATCAAACCACAAAGTGATAATTATTACAACCCAAAAGTAATTAAGTCTTACCGGGGAATAACCTTTAAGTAAGGCTAGTCCATCGGCCAAATATTTATTTCTTATTAAATACCTTACATAAGTCATACTTGTAAATTAGCTGGACTAAAAACAACTGAAAACCAATCCATCTTATTCGGTCTACCTGTGGTACAACACCAAACATCCTACGAAATAGCTAGCCGTTTCCTGGCTGTGAGTTTCATGATAGGCATCTTGATTCACTGTTGTGTTGTGTCAATTTAAGAAAACAAGTGTGAGCTATAATGCCCAGCATAATAATGTACAGTATGAAATGACTGTATGAAAAACTCAAGTAAACCTTCATATATGATATTTATGTTTTATTCAAAAATAGTTTTCCTTGGTTATACACACCTTCTTATAAAAACAATTCTTTAGTGGATTTATTATCCTCTGAATATCTTAATGGTAAACTCAACACCTAGGCTTGGGTTACGGTGTTGCATCATAATTCCAATTGGAAGAATAGGACATTCACTGGACCTACCGCATACGATGATCAGTCGTACTACGGAAATAGTAACATATTCTACATGTAGATGGATGATTCCCTTTTATTATCGGTTTTCATCCCTGGCCGCATTCGGGCCTTTTGTGTGTCCGTCCCTTTCAGGTACACACTTCGCGTCTAACCCTCTCAAGACACAGTTTTTGCGTCCATCCCTCTCAGGTATGTATACTGTAACGACCGAGGAATTACGCTTGTATTATATTATAATAATAATAAATTATGTGTATTATTATGTGATTAACTGTGTTGAGGCATTAAACCCTAATTGTTATGTGCTACGTGTTGTCTGTTTTGATCTGAACATGTTTCGGATATTTATTGAGTGTTTTATCGCGAGTTATATATTTTATATCAAAACCCGTACAGCTCAAACAGTATTTTAAAAGCCCGTATTTCAAACAAAAATCATTGGCCCTATTTTGCCAAAAATGCCCTATACCGTATCGCTATTCTGAACCCCTAGACGTTTTACAAATTGACCTTTTTCGCGAAAAACGACTTTTCCGGACCCCTTCGGGTACCAAAAACCCCACAAAAATCACATTTTTATTTTTATATGATCATGAAATTATTATATATCATTTTTCTTTGTATTTTTGTATTTTTCACAATTTTTGGGAATTTTTAGTATTTATTTTGTATTTATTGGATATTTAAAAATTCAATATTAATACCCAAAAATTATAAAAATTGGGGCCAAATATTTTTATTAGGAGTGTAATTAGCCCCTTAATTTTATTTAGGGGTATTATTTTCAGTACTATAAATAGCTGAATTATTATTAATTTTTAGTTAATTAATTATTAAAAAAATCAGAAAGAAATAAAAGAAAAAGAAAAGGGGAATTAGGGTTAGGGTTTGTGAAGAACAGCAGGAGGAATCAAAGCCAAGTTTGATCGTGATTCTGTTAACCAAATCAGTCGTGTAAGTATCCGTTGTGAAGCTCTTTCAATTCTCTATCTGATTATGTAATCGTTTTTGTTGATTGGTTAGTCGATTTTTAATTCATAATTTTCGGGTTAATTCATGAATTCGGGTTTTGAGTTTGACTGATTGTTTGATGTTGTGGTTGCTGGAAGCGATTAGATCGTTAAAAACCGAGTCGAACGGCATCGGTTTCGTAGTGTTTGGTTGTAGTTTGCGTGCTCGTCGGAGAACCGCCGCCATAGCGGTGTTCTTCGTCTCCGGTGATGCTCGACGGGGAAGGAGGACGAAGGGAGGCCTGGGAACGAAGGAGGCATCGCTGGTATTGCTGTGCATCAGAAACAGGGAAGAAACGAACTCGAATCACGATGTTTGGCCGTGTTTTCGTCTCGCCGGGAAACGCCGCCGACGCCGGTTTCTGGGCAGTCGGGGCGGTGTTCTTGAGCGACCCGGGTTCGACCCGGTTCCAACCCGGAAATCGACCCGGGTTTGATCCTAAAAACCCTAATCTGGAAACCTGTGTTATGTTTCTGATATATTAATTATTTATTATATTTTCTAAAATCAGAAAATCAGTTTTAAAAATTCTAATAATTAATTAAAAATTAATTTTATATTCTGAAAAATAGTATTTATAATTTCTGAATTATTTTATTTAATTATAAATTCGAATTTAATTATTTAATTAATTATTTAATTATTTATCTAATTATTTATTAGTTATCTAATTAATTAATAATTAGGTAATTAATTAATAATTAGGTAATTAATTAATAAATAAAGATTAAAAATAATTAAATAATATGATTAATAATTCGATAATTAGTTATTATTACGAGTAATGATTCGATAATTGAATTATTATTCGAGCGTTAGTTATTTGAATAATATTGTAATAATTATTCGTATCGTATAATTAGATATCCGTAATTAATTAATTAACGAATCGTACGAGTTTCAATAATAATCTAATAGATCGATAATTATGCGGGAGTTGCGAGTGGCTCGTGAAGATACGAGTGATTAATCGTTAAGTGATCTATAATTCGAATAATTCGTAGCTATTCGATAAATAGCGTATCAGTTAATTAAGTTGATTGATTATTTGTAAATAATCGATCTAATCGAATAAATATCGATAAGTTATAAATATTATAATAAATTGTGATTAATCCTAATAATTAGGGATTTATTATTTTAAATTATTAAATAAGTAATTATTAATTATTTATTAATTATTTATTTATTAAATATTTAAAAATTGATTAATTATTTCGGTAATTAATCACATAATGTTCAATAAATCGTAACTTCTTCGTTTTAACTCCAAAAATTATAAAACAATTATTTTTGACTTTGATTTTTCTTAAATAATTATTTAAAAATTATTTTAGGATTTAAAAGGTTATAATAATTATCTATATTGAATAATAAATTGAATTATCAGTGTTTAATTCATAACAATTCAACCGTTAGTCCGATTTGAGTGAAACGAAGACCCCTAGACTCAGAAAAATGAGACGAATCTAATAAAAATAGTTGTAAGATATAATTTCTTTTGAAAAAGAATGGTTGGTGATAATTGATAGTTCGAAGGTCCTAGTAGGGATATAATTAAGCCGAATAAATCCCGAAAAATTATAATAAAATCAAATTCGACTAGTAATGTAGGTATAAGCCTAGAATTGATTCTAAAAATAATTATAAATCTAGAAATTAATTATGTGCTTTACGTGCTACGTGCTTTATGTAATTATGTGAATAGATGTGCTGTATAAATGTATGTATATATATATGCGAGTCAGATAGAAACGCATGGGTAGATTGATAAGGTTGCGTGATATCAATTCAAGATACACGTATGTAGTAAATTATCTAAACACCTATCTTTCCATGATTTGTTCAGTGTTAGCAAGACAAAGCAAGCTAGGGTCAGAAGGCAGTGAGTTAAACCAGGTTAAGTACGCGAAAGGCAAGTATCCCTAACTTCACTTATCGTTCAAGTGACGTTCATTTCAAATTATATTATGCAAGTTTTTCCCCTATTCTAAATTCAGAATAGTGATTTATAATTCCTTTCTATCGTATCAATTCTCTTTGATAATTATTGTTCATATACACTGTTACCCATTTATATCACTTGTTCCATTTCATTTAAATTCTTGATTTACCCAATTTATGGAATCCTTGTTCATATTTCAATTCCTTTACCCTTGTTACATATAGTCTGGTATATCCTGGTGTTGGGATATATCAATAGCATTCCGAATATTCCGGATGCTAAGCCTTGGACTGGATGGTTACTTTACGAGCTGGGTTTTACCCAGGTCATTAATTAATAGGCCATAGTTGCCTGAGTACTCCTAATGTTGGTTGGGTCTATGCAGTTGGGTATAGATCCGCACTATATTCTGACTGATCAGCAGATTATAGTGCATATGTTGGTTCTTGTTTCCAGTCTTATTCATTTGACACTCGCCATCATGGGCAAATTATTATCATATACAGATACAGATGGTTATTCAAACCAGCAGCTTCTTGGTTCATTTATATTTCTCTCTTTATATATATACATATATTGTTGCAGGCTTGTTGAGCAATTTTGGCTCATCCCTTTTTATTGTTACTCCTATTGTTTTACAGTTAAGGTAGAGAATGAAACCCATCAGGACCCGCGTAGTCAAGAAGCGAGTCAAGCAGCGGGACCCTCTTATACCAAGAGTGTTCCTTCCTATTCCCGAAGAGAGTTTTGAAGTGCCAGATCAGGTGTAGCAGGATAAGTAGTAATGTTGGGTTGAATAAAAGTTTTGTGTAGTTTGAATAAAAGATTGTGTAGGGAAACTGTAGATAGAATAAAGTTTTGTAATAAAGAGAGTTCTTGAGACAGGTTTTATTTAGTTGGGTTTGTAATAAAGTGTAGTGCATGATTCTTGTTTCCAACCTCAAACCTTAAAAGATCCTGAGTAGTGATAGTTCGGGGTAATTATTATATTTATATTCCGCTTGTGCAGGTATAGTTGGTAATTGTTGTTAATAATGCCCCAAATCTATACCCCGGATTTGGAGGGTGTTATAGTTGGTATCCGAGCTTAGTTTTGACCTTGGAAAACAAGAATGTTAGGATTGAGATAAGATAGGAAAATAAGATAGGATGAGAGTGGGAGTGTTAGGACTGTTTGTCTATGTGATTAGAAGTATGAGTTATAGAATTGTGATTTGATTGTTTTTGTGTTATTATTTTTATGTAAATTAGATGGCTTCTTTATCATCATCTACGGAGAGGACCGAGACAGATCCAGTGGATGCACCGGTAGTAGCCCCAGTGTCCGAGCAGGTTTTACCTCCATTGCCACCTGAGCCAGCACCAGAAATACCACTTTTCCCGGAGGTACCAGGTTTTGCAGATTATTTTCCATACGTTGAGCCAGAAATACCAGATATTCCACCATTAGAGTTTCCGATGTTTGATATTCCTGATATGGTTGATCTTCCGCAGTGGGAGGATGTAGAGCCTCAGATTCATATGCCACCAGTCGAGATTCCAGAGCTGCCACATATGGAGCCAGAGGCAGAGCCGCCAGGGTATGTGCCTATGGAGCAGCCTGTCTTATTTCCTGCCCCATTAGCCATTTATGCACCTGTTCCAGGAGTTTATCAGTTTCCTCAGCTAGAGTTTATGGATGAGATCGTGGTAGATGGACCATTACCTTCTCGAGGTTCCAGCACTGATCTTCATGAGCATCATACCGTGACTTACCAGCGCTTTCAGGCAGAGAGGGAGGAGAGGATTAGATGGCAGAACCAGTGTAGAGAGATCCTTGGATTGTATGAGACACAGACGGATGGTCCTGTCAGAGCATTACGACCGGATTATATACTGAGAGAGAGACTACATCATATTCACCGGGTTAGTTCGCAGCAGCTTACTGATTTGAGACAGCAGGATCTTAGTGCGGAGACAGCATATCGCAGAGCATTGGGACTTACCGAGGCAGTGCTAGAGGCAGTGCAGGAGGAGTTGAGCCACGTACCACCAGGATTTTGAGACCAGCAGGGCGATGAGTGTTGTATTATGTATATTTTGTAGATAGAGGCAGCATAGTATTGTATGACCAGTTTGTATGAGTGTAGCTACTGACTCTGACTGATAGTAGTAGCAGTACGACTGTTATATCATAGGATTTTGTATCAAGCACTGACACCTGTAGCTGGTGTTCTACCTATATATATATATATGAGATAATCTTTTGCACGTTTTCTTTATTTTATTTCCAGTCATTTAAGCATTTACATTTATTTCAGTACCATTGCATATTTACAAATGTAGTTTTATTTACGATCTTGTTGTTAAAAAAAAAATAAAAATAAAAATAAAAATTTAACATATCATACTGTTTTATTTATTCAGTTATTTAATAAGTTATTTTCTTGAATCGACTGTTTTAATATATGTTTAATATACTGTTATTAAATAAGGTCCATTATTTATTTATCAGAAAAATGGCACCTAAGAGAAAAGCGCAGCCCGACTCATCAAATGGAAACACCGAGGGCCAAAACAATAATAGACAGATGGATCAGATGTTTAATCTCATGCAACAGCAGATGTTGATGATGCAACAACAAATGCAGCAACAGCAACAGCAGTTCCAGCAACAGATGTTACAGCAAGCCGCTCATCCAGGACATCAAATACCACCAGCAGCACCTACGACTACTTTCAAGCAATTTCAGTCGGTGAAGCCACCGGAATTTATGGGTTCCACAGATCCTACGAAAGCGAGAGCTTGGCTGAAAGAGATGGAAAAGGCTTTTTCGTTGGCAAAGGTCGAGGAAGAACAGAAGACAGATTTTGCTAGCTATTTTCTAAAAGGCGAAGCTAATTACTGGTGGGAATCAAAGAAAGCTTTGGAAGAAGGTGTGGTGAACTGGAACAGATTCACTGATCTTTTCTTGGAGAAATATTTTCCTCGTTTTATGAAGAACCAGATGGAGATCAAGTTCTTGGAGCTGAAACAAGACAACTTATCGGTTACGGATTATGAAACCAAGTTTACTGAATTGGCAAGGTTTGTTCCAGAGCAGGTGGACACGGACGAGAAGCGGGCCAAGAGATTTCAGCAAGGATTAAAACCATGGATTCGTAGCAGGGTAGCTGTGTTTGAATTGACAACTTATACGACTGTTGTTCAGAAAGCTATGATTATTGAAGGAGAAAGCGAAGCAGCTCAGAAAGAGAAAGGACCAGGGAATTTTCAGAATCGTTTCAACAAAAGGCCGGGATTTCAAGTTCGGGGAAAAGTAAATTTCAAAAGGCCAGAGCAGAACAATCAGAGGATGGGTAATCGACTTCCAGCCCCAACTCAGCAGAGGCTTATTCGACCGCCTATACCTGATTGCAGAACGTGTGGTAGAAAGCATACAGGAGTTTGCAACAAGCTAAATGTTACGTGTTTCAAGTGCAAGCAAAGGGGACACTATTCTGGAGAATGTCCAATGGGAAAAGCAGAAGTTACTTGTTTTCAATGTGGGAGAAAAGGGCATATCGCCAAAGACTGCAGAGGAATTGCAATGGCTGCCAGTATTCCAAGAGTTTTAGCATTACCTCCACCTCCACTACCACAGCAAAATCAGTCCAGAGCAAGGACTTTCAACATGTCAATGAAGGAAGCGGTACAGAATCCGAATGTGGTTGCAGGTACACTTCCTGTAAATTCCGTAAATGCTTTGGTATTGATTGATTCAGGAGCTACTAGATCTTTTATTTCTGAAGCTTTTATCTCTAAGATAGATTGTGAAATTCAGTGGTTGGATGAAGTGTTAGTCATAAAATTAGCGAATAATGATCAGGTTGCAGTAGATCGAGTATGTCCGAGCTGTGATATTGAGATAGGGAGATGTCATTTTTCAGTTGATTTGATACCTTTTAGGTTAGGGGAGTTTGATATTATTTTAGGAATGGATTGGCTGTCTAAGAATAATGCTCAAATTGACTGTGCGAATAAGAGAGTGAAATTGCAAACTGAAGAAAATGAAACGGTAATATTTAAAGGTGAGAAGCAACAGCAGAAATTCCTATCAATAATGCAGACGAGAAGATTGCTACGTCAAGGATGTCAAGCTTATTTAGCCTATGTACGGGATGTTGATAAGGGAGATTTGAAGATTGAAGATATTCCTGTAGTTCGAAAATTTCTTGATGTTTTTCCGGACGAATTACCAGGACTTCCACCAGATCGAGAAATCGAGTTCACTATTGACTTGCCGCCAGGGACTGAACCAATTTCAAAAGCTCCATATAGAATGGCACCTGTTGAAATGAGGGAATTAGCAAAGCAGTTGCAAGAACTTCTTGACAAAGGAATTATAAGGCCAAGTGTATCCCCATGGGGTGCGCCAGTATTGTTCGTGAAAAAGAAGGATGGTAGTATGCGATTGTGTATTGACTATCGTGAGCTGAACAAGTTAACTATCAAGAATAAATATCCTTTACCTCGCATTGATGATTTATTTGATCAACTAAAAGGAGCAGCATGGTTTTCGAAAATCGACTTACGATCAGGCTATCATCAGTTAAAGATTAAGGCCGAAGATATTCTAAAGACAGCGTTTAGAACAAGGTACGGACACTATGAATTTCTTGTAATGGCTTTTGGATTGACGAATGCACCTGCAGCGTTTATGGATTTGATGAATCGAATATTCAAGAAGTATTTGGATAAGTTTATCATTATATTTATTGATGACATCTTGATCTATTCAAAGACGGAAGAAGAGCATGCAGCGCATTTAAGAACGACATTGGAGATATTACGGAAGGAACAGCTTTATGCAAAATTTTCCAAATGCGAATTTTGGTTGAAAGAAGTGCAGTTTCTAGGGCACATCATCAGCAGAGAAGGCATTCAAGTTGATCCAGCAAAGATTGAAGCTGTGTTAAATTGGGAAAGACCAAAGACGCCGACAGAGATTCGAAGTTTCTTAGGTTTGGCAGGATATTATCGAAGATTTGTCAAAGATTTTGCAAAGATAGCTACACCGCTGACCAAGTTAACTCGACAAAGTGAAAAGTTCGAATGGAATAGTAAGTGTGAAGAAAGTTTTCAAGAGTTGAAGAATCGGTTGGTGACGGCACCAGTATTAGTATTGCCAGACGAGCAAGGAAATTTTGTTATCTACAGTGACGCTTCATATCGTGGTTTGGGATGTGTATTGATGCAACATGGTAACGTCATTGCCTATGCGTCGAGACAACTTAAACCCCATGAACAGAAATATCCTACGCATGATCTGGAATTAGCAGCAATTGTTTTTGCATTGAAGCTTTGGAGACATTATCTGTATGGTGAAAAATGTGAAATCTACACGGATCATAAAAGTCTGAAGTATATCTTCACGCAAAAGGAACTAAACATGCGACAACGTCGATGGCTGGAATTGATTAAAGATTACGATGTTACAATCAGTTATCATCCAGGAAAAGCAAATGTTGTAGCGGATGCGCTAAGCAGAAAAGAAAGATTAAATCGGTTAACTTCGTGCGAAGAATTGGCCAAGGAATTCGATAAATTGGAAATCGAAATTCGTATTTCCGATGAATCTGCAGAAACTATCTACGCTATGACTTTCCAACCAGAATTGCTGGAAAAGATTCGCCGTTGTCAAGAAGAAGTGATGAGTCAAGACGACAACTTAACAGGAGAAGAGATTACAACTCAGAAAGATAATGAGGGAATTTTACGTTTTGTGTCAAGAATCTGGATCCCTAACGTGGCAGAATTAAAAGAAGAAGTTATGCGAGATGCGCACAATTCGAAGTATTCCATTCATCCAGGAAGCACAAAAATGTATCGCGATTTGAAGGAAAACTTTTGGTGGCCGAATATGAAGAAGGAGATAGCAGAATGGGTGAGTAAATGTTACACATGCCAGCGAGTTAAAGCGGAACACCAACGACCGAGTGGGTTATTGCAACCATTAGACATTCCAGAATGGAAATGGGAACATCTAGCGATGGATTTTGTGGTAGGACTACCGAAGACTAGGGCAAATCATGATGCGATATGGGTAATCATTGACAGACTTACGAAGTCGGCACATTTTCTACCAATTAATGAAAGATTTTCACTCGACAAATTAGTGCACATGTATCTCAAAGAAATTGTGATGCGTCATGGAGTACCAGTATCAATTGTATCGGATCGAGATCCTCGTTTCAATTCAAGATTTTGGAGACAATTCCAAGAATGTCTAGGAACGAAGTTGAATATGAGTACATCTTATCATCCGCAAACTGACGGCCAAAGTGAAAGGACAATTCAAACGATTGAAGACATGCTACGAGTTTGTGCGATCGATTTTGAAGGCAGTTGGGATGAACATTTACCCCTAGTGGAATTTTCTTATAATAATAGCTATCACGCCAGTATTGGAATGCCACCGTATGAAGCATTATATGGGAGAAGATGCAGATCACCCGTGCACTGGGATGAAGTTGGAGAACGCAAGATTTTGGGTCCAGAATTAATTCAGCAGACAAAAGAAAAGATTAATCTTATTCGGAAACGAATCGAGGCAGCACAAAACAGACAAAGCAGATATGCAAACCAAGCTAGGAAGGATATGGACTATCAGGAAGGAGAACATGTATTGCTCAAAATATCGCCATGGAAAGGATTGACCAGATTTGGCAATAAAGGGAAATTGAAGCCACGATACGTTGGACCATTTGAGATTTTGAAGAAAATTGGGAAGGTTGCGTACGAGTTAGCTCTACCACCCCATATGCAGCACATTCACAACGTATTTCATGTATCTATGCTTAAGAGGTATAATCCTGATACAAGGCATGTAATAGAGTATGAACCAGTAGAACTTCAGGCAGATTTGTCATATGTAGAACAGCCAATAAGAATTCTAGATAGGCAAGAGAGGGTATTAAGAAATAAGTCTGTGTCATTAGTGAGAGTTTTATGGAGAAACCCAGTGGTTGAAGAATCAACCTGGGAGCTTGAAAGTGAAATGCTAGAAAAGTATCCTCAGTTATTTGTATAATTAGATTCTGAGGACAGAATCTTGTTAAGGGGGGGAGAATGTAACGACCGAGGAATTACGCTTGTATTATATTATAATAATAATAAATTATGTGTATTATTATGTGATTAACTGTGTTGAGGCATTAAACCCTAATTGTTATGTGCTACGTGTTGTCTGTTTTGATCTGAACATGTTTCGGATATTTATTGAGTGTTTTATCGCGAGTTATATATTTTATATCAAAACCCGTACAGCTCAAACAGTATTTTAAAAGCCCGTATTTCAAACAAAAATCATTGGCCCTATTTTGCCAAAAATGCCCTATACCGTATCGCTATTCTGAACCCCTAGACGTTTTACAAATTGACCTTTTTCGCGAAAAACGACTTTTCCGGACCCCTTCGGGTACCAAAAACCCCACAAAAATCACATTTTTATTTTTATATGATCATGAAATTATTATATATCATTTTTCTTTGTATTTTTGTATTTTTCACAATTTTTGGGAATTTTTAGTATTTATTTTGTATTTATTGGATATTTAAAAATTCAATATTAATACCCAAAAATTATAAAAATTGGGGCCAAATATTTTTATTAGGAGTGTAATTAGCCCCTTAATTTTATTTAGGGGTATTATTTTCAGTACTATAAATAGCTGAATTATTATTAATTTTTAGTTAATTAATTATTAAAAAAATCAGAAAGAAATAAAAGAAAAAGAAAAGGGGAATTAGGGTTAGGGTTTGTGAAGAACAGCAGGAGGAATCAAAGCCAAGTTTGATCGTGATTCTGTTAACCAAATCAGTCGTGTAAGTATCCGTTGTGAAGCTCTTTCAATTCTCTATCTGATTATGTAATCGTTTTTGTTGATTGGTTAGTCGATTTTTAATTCATAATTTTCGGGTTAATTCATGAATTCGGGTTTTGAGTTTGACTGATTGTTTGATGTTGTGGTTGCTGGAAGCGATTAGATCGTTAAAAACCGAGTCGAACGGCATCGGTTTCGTAGTGTTTGGTTGTAGTTTGCGTGCTCGTCGGAGAACCGCCGCCATAGCGGTGTTCTTCGTCTCCGGTGATGCTCGACGGGGAAGGAGGACGAAGGGAGGCCTGGGAACGAAGGAGGCATCGCTGGTATTGCTGTGCATCAGAAACAGGGAAGAAACGAACTCGAATCACGATGTTTGGCCGTGTTTTCGTCTCGCCGGGAAACGCCGCCGACGCCGGTTTCTGGGCAGTCGGGGCGGTGTTCTTGAGCGACCCGGGTTCGACCCGGTTCCAACCCGGAAATCGACCCGGGTTTGATCCTAAAAACCCTAATCTGGAAACCTGTGTTATGTTTCTGATATATTAATTATTTATTATATTTTCTAAAATCAGAAAATCAGTTTTAAAAATTCTAATAATTAATTAAAAATTAATTTTATATTCTGAAAAATAGTATTTATAATTTCTGAATTATTTTATTTAATTATAAATTCGAATTTAATTATTTAATTAATTATTTAATTATTTATCTAATTATTTATTAGTTATCTAATTAATTAATAATTAGGTAATTAATTAATAATTAGGTAATTAATTAATAAATAAAGATTAAAAATAATTAAATAATATGATTAATAATTCGATAATTAGTTATTATTACGAGTAATGATTCGATAATTGAATTATTATTCGAGCGTTAGTTATTTGAATAATATTGTAATAATTATTCGTATCGTATAATTAGATATCCGTAATTAATTAATTAACGAATCGTACGAGTTTCAATAATAATCTAATAGATCGATAATTATGCGGGAGTTGCGAGTGGCTCGTGAAGATACGAGTGATTAATCGTTAAGTGATCTATAATTCGAATAATTCGTAGCTATTCGATAAATAGCGTATCAGTTAATTAAGTTGATTGATTATTTGTAAATAATCGATCTAATCGAATAAATATCGATAAGTTATAAATATTATAATAAATTGTGATTAATCCTAATAATTAGGGATTTATTATTTTAAATTATTAAATAAGTAATTATTAATTATTTATTAATTATTTATTTATTAAATATTTAAAAATTGATTAATTATTTCGGTAATTAATCACATAATGTTCAATAAATCGTAACTTCTTCGTTTTAACTCCAAAAATTATAAAACAATTATTTTTGACTTTGATTTTTCTTAAATAATTATTTAAAAATTATTTTAGGATTTAAAAGGTTATAATAATTATCTATATTGAATAATAAATTGAATTATCAGTGTTTAATTCATAACAATTCAACCGTTAGTCCGATTTGAGTGAAACGAAGACCCCTAGACTCAGAAAAATGAGACGAATCTAATAAAAATAGTTGTAAGATATAATTTCTTTTGAAAAAGAATGGTTGGTGATAATTGATAGTTCGAAGGTCCTAGTAGGGATATAATTAAGCCGAATAAATCCCGAAAAATTATAATAAAATCAAATTCGACTAGTAATGTAGGTATAAGCCTAGAATTGATTCTAAAAATAATTATAAATCTAGAAATTAATTATGTGCTTTACGTGCTACGTGCTTTATGTAATTATGTGAATAGATGTGCTGTATAAATGTATGTATATATATATATGCGAGTCAGATAGAAACGCATGGGTAGATTGATAAGGTTGCGTGATATCAATTCAAGATACACGTATGTAGTAAATTATCTAAACACCTATCTTTCCATGATTTGTTCAGTGTTAGCAAGACAAAGCAAGCTAGGGTCAGAAGGCAGTGAGTTAAACCAGGTTAAGTACGCGAAAGGCAAGTATCCCTAACTTCACTTATCGTTCAAGTGACGTTCATTTCAAATTATATTATGCAAGTTTTTCCCCTATTCTAAATTCAGAATAGTGATTTATAATTCCTTTCTATCGTATCAATTCTCTTTGATAATTATTGTTCATATACACTGTTACCCATTTATATCACTTGTTCCATTTCATTTAAATTCTTGATTTACCCAATTTATGGAATCCTTGTTCATATTTCAATTCCTTTACCCTTGTTACATATAGTCTGGTATATCCTGGTGTTGGGATATATCAATAGCATTCCGAATATTCCGGATGCTAAGCCTTGGACTGGATGGTTACTTTACGAGCTGGGTTTTACCCAGGTCATTAATTAATAGGCCATAGTTGCCTGAGTACTCCTAATGTTGGTTGGGTCTATGCAGTTGGGTATAGATCCGCACTATATTCTGACTGATCAGCAGATTATAGTGCATATGTTGGTTCTTGTTTCCAGTCTTATTCATTTGACACTCGCCATCATGGGCAAATTATTATCATATACAGATACAGATGGTTATTCAAACCAGCAGCTTCTTGGTTCATTTATATTTCTCTCTTTATATATATACATATATTGTTGCAGGCTTGTTGAGCAATTTTGGCTCATCCCTTTTTGTTGTTACTCCTATTGTTTTACAGTTAAGGTAGAGAATGAAACCCATCAGGACCCGCGTAGTCAAGAAGCGAGTCAAGCAGCGGGACCCTCTTATACCAAGAGTGTTCCTTCCTATTCCCGAAGAGAGTTTTGAAGTGCCAGATCAGGTGTAGCAGGATAAGTAGTAATGTTGGGTTGAATAAAAGTTTTGTGTAGTTTGAATAAAAGATTGTGTAGGGAAACTGTAGATAGAATAAAGTTTTGTAATAAAGAGAGTTCTTGAGACAGGTTTTATTTAGTTGGGTTTGTAATAAAGTGTAGTGCATGATTCTTGTTTCCAACCTCAAACCTTAAAAGATCCTGAGTAGTGATAGTTCGGGGTAATTATTATATTTATATTCCGCTTGTGCAGGTATAGTTGGTAATTGTTGTTAATAATGCCCCAAATCTATACCCCGGATTTGGAGGGTGTTATATATACTCCACATGTTCATCAGTATATAAGATACCTTCTCATATGGTAGTAAATTGGTAGTCTCCCCAGTCCACGAAGTACTAGATTCTACCCCTCCTTGTCCTTGTAAGAATCCCATCATATATATGGAACTTATATTGTTCCCCAAGCATATTGCTTGTTGATAGGTACACTTGGATATGTACATGTATATATAGGCATTTTCGAGAATTTTTGGAAGAAGTACTAAGGATGTGAGTTGACCATTGTCAACATATTTGTTATATAAGGGGGAGTTTCTTTTGAAACTATAATCAAAATAATTAAAATAAGTCGAGATAATATTCTCCGACGTTCTGAAATTTTTCGAATGATTTTCTGAAAATCAGAAAGTATTTTAAATCAGGTTTTATGATTTTTAAATCATAAATAAATCATTTAATAAATAATTAATAATAAAATATTAATCGCTAAATAATTAAACCTCGAATAATTATACTTTAAAAGAATATTTGAAATAATATTCCTCAACTAATTTATGTTTAAGTAATTTAATAATCTTTAATATTTAATCAGGTTGAAACAAATAATCATTGGAGTATGCTTCTCCCATAATAAATGAATAGTTATATAATACACTTTATTCAAATAATAAATATAGTTGAGGGAATACGATCTTTGGAAATCGTTTTAATAAAAGTTCGAGGTATTTAATATTTCGTAAGTGGACATTAAGTCCCTTAAAACGTACTACTATGGACTTTTAATCATCCTATAATATCATCGGAATTATTCCCGAAATTTTATTTTAAAATCCCGACCGACTCTCGGTCCTATAATTATACGTCACGCTTATAGCGGAGTTAAACATTTTACGATCTATGCTTATCGTACAACATCGCTATATTATGCGAAAACTCAATTACTAAGTATCATGGTAAGCATGATATTTATGCAATGATAATAAAACCATCCTTTCACAACACAACAGTAAATGGAGTTGGGTTCGTAAACTTGCATTGGTATCTCGAGGTGGAGGATGCTCTAGATTCCGCTCGGAAATCTATAATCATAAACAAAATTTATTTTGTTAGGTCCCGTTCTAATTTACGGCGACTCGCACTCATGCGCTACTTATTATGCACTCTCTCAACTTATATTACCCTTATTATTTTTTTAAGTCCTTGTTCTTATTACGGTTCTTTCCTTTGTTGAAGCATCTTAAGCCCATTTTCCTTTTCACCGTCGGCTCCGCTTATGGATTCTACGGTTTTCTAATCGCGCGGTCTCGACTCCGATATTTTTATAAAAGTGAAAATTAATTATTTTCACTTGAAATTTTTATGCAAGTTAGAAAACTCAATTTAATACTCTCTGTAAAAATTTCATGATCTATGAACTTTTTTAAGTCGATCCTTTTTATTTTCAAAGTTCGTATTTCGTAGCAGTTTTTGTCGCGTAAATCACTTTTAGTAAAATGGCCATAACTTTTGATCCGTAAATCCGAATCACGCGATTCAAGCGCCTAACCGATCCTTATAAAATTTTCTATCATCGAAAAGTGTTATTTTCTAAGAAACTACAGTTTACATCTTCAGGAATTTCTGCAGAAACTTAAAGTTACGTTTTGTTCGTTTTAGAGAGATTACAGTTACGATCGGAGTTTTGTTTATGCCTTAAATCTTTATACTACCACCAACAATCAACATATCATCATCACCACACTAACTCCTCTCAAGAACATCATGTTCTTGAGGCAACAAAAATCAACCTTAAATCTACTTAGCTAAACATCAAGATTACAATAATACTTCCACCAAAACTAGGTTTACAACTATGTTCTAAAAGAATCTTGAACTTAAATCTTAAGTAAGAATGGGTCAAAGATTTACACCTTCCTTGAGAGATTGAGATGTGTTCTTGATTATGGTGAAGTCTTGGGTGTGCTTAGTATGGTTTTTGGGACCTAAAACAACCATTAAAATCAAGAAACCATATAAAAGTTACTATTCATACTATATACTATCATCTTTCTTGAATTTATTTCACACATCAAACCTTGATAAAAAGAGTTCAAAGATTTATATTACCTTATTTTAGTTGGTATGAAGCTTGAGAATTAATGGGAGAATTTATCCATGGCTAGAGCTTGGTGTTTTAATTTTGAATTCTTCTTATTTCTTGCTAGGGCCGAATGCAATGTTTGGGAGAGAGAGGGAGAGTTTTTGTGCTTGCTTCTTGGTTGTTTCTTGGAAATAATGCAAGTGATATCTTGTATTTAATTTTATTCTCTAGTTTATATCCTAGGATTGATTTTTGTTAGCAAATCCTTGGACAATTCTAGCTAGGCTCCTAGTTTAAAAGCTAAGCTAGATAGTTTAGCCATTTAGCTTACTATTCTCTTAGCCTTAGATGATCATCCTATATCTCTAGCTCACTATTTGATAAAGTAACCATGGTTACTTTTCTACCGTGGTTGGTTAGTGCGTTACGTTTATTTAATCGTTTACGCGTTTGTTCGGTCGCTTAAATGTTTTCGTAATACTTTCTCTTAAACGGTTCGCGACGTAAATCCTTTCGTATTTATTCCTTGGGTTTTGAATTATCGTACTTGGATATAAATCCGTAGGGTTTTAAATTCGTAATTATATTGTTATTCCCGTAATTCTCGATGATCGTAAATATGGTCATTTTTCAAAGTTCGTTTTCTTCGAAAACTAATAGCGTTTACATACACTTATTTGGTACGTATAATCATAATATCAACTTCGAAACTCATTTTCCCATGCACAACATAGTGTGGGCTAAAAAAAATTCCCCGTCTGTCAGGGTTACTATTTATTAACATTTTTACAAAGTCTCAAAAATTCGAGTTATTACAGTCTTCCCCTCTAACTAGGATTCCGTCCCGGAATCACTCAGAAAATAGGTGGGGGTATCTATTCCTCATGGCATCATCAAGTTCCCAAGTTGACTCTTCGACATTTTGATTCCTTCATAAGATCCTAACCAACTTCACATCCTCAGCACTTGTTCTTTTTGGTCCATTATTCTTACTGGCTGCTCAATGTAGATTAGGAGGCAAGGCGAGCTCGTAAGATAGAGGTCCTATTCTCCTCAAAATTTCAAAGGGTCCTATGAATCTGGGACTCGGCTTCCCTTTCTTCCCAAATCTCATCACTCATTTCCATGGAGATACCTTCAATAGCACTCAATCTCCTACTTCATATTCCCTATCCTTCCTGGTCTGGTCGGCGTACTTCTTTTGTCTGTCTTAAGCTGCTACCAGTCTCTTTCTAATGAGTTCCACCATTTCTCTGGTCTGCTGGACTAACTCGGGTCCTATTATCTTGTGTTCTCCAACTTCATCCCAACATAGGGGAGAGCGGCATCTCCTTCCGTAAAGAGCTTCATATGAAGGCATTTATATGCTAGCGTGATAGATATTGTTGTAGGAAAAATCGATCAGGGGTAAGTGGTCATTCTAATTCCCTTTAAAGTCGATGACACACACTCGTAGCATATCTTCTAGGGTCTAAATAGTCCTTTCGCTTTGCCCATCAGTCTGGGGGTGGTAAGCAGTACTCATGTTTAGTCTGGTGCCTACACATTCCCGAAAGCTTCTCCAAAATCGGGAATTAAACCTTGGGTCTCGATCTGACACTATGGCGCCGTGTCTAACTACAATTTCCTTCAAGTAGATATCCACCAGCTTGTCTATGGTGTACCTTTCGTTGATTGGTAGGAAGTATACGGACTTGGTCAGCCTATCTATGATAACCCATATGGCATCGTGATTGGTTTTTGTTCTTGGTAGGCCTGTCACAAAATCCATGGCTATATGCTTCCATTTCCATTCCGGAATTTCCAGGGGCCGTAATAGTCCACTCGGTCGCTGATGTTCAGCCTTCACTCTCTGGCATGTCAAGCACTTGCTGACCCACTCTGCTACTTCTCTTTTCATGTTAAGCCACCAATAATATTCCTTAAGGTCACGGTACATCTTCGTACTCCCTAGGTGGATTGAATATCTGGAGATGTGCCCTTCGTGCAACAGCTCATCCTTTAACTCTTGCACATTTGGAATCCAAATTCGGGACGCATAACTCATGATCCCTTTCTCGTCCTTCTCACATCTCACTTCCTCACCGTTCAATGTACCTCTTTCTTCACTCATCTTCTTTTCTTGACATACTTTTCAGTCAGTTCCGGTACTAGCTTAATCTCAAATAATCATTATGTTCCTTTACCAGTCATTATCACGTCAATTTCCATTTTCTCAAATTCTTTAATTAACTCCTCAGATGTCATTATCATTTTGAGTTTTTCCTTCCTACTAAGGGCATAAGCCACCACATTGGCCTTACCCGGGTGATACAAAATTTCACAATCGTAGTCCTTAATCAACTCTAACCACCTCCTATGTCTCATGTTTAGTTCTTTCTGAGAAAAAATATATTTGAGGCTCTTATGATCTGTGTAAATCTCGCATTTCTCACCGTAGAGGTAGTGTCTCCAAATTTTCAGGGCAAACACTATGGCTGCTAATTCTAGATCGTGCGTCGAGTATCTGCTCTCATACTCCTTCAATTGCCGAGAGGCATACGCTATAACCTTCCCGTGCTACATAAGCACACATCCTAGTCCTTTTATGCGATGTGTCGCTGTATATCACAAACTCTCCCTTTCCATCGGGAAGAGCGAGCACTGGTGTTGACACCAGTCTCCTTTTTAGTTCCTGAAAGTTTTCCTCACATTTCTCTGTCCATACAAATTTTTCTGTTTTCCGGGTAAGTCTAGTCAGTGGGCCGGCTATCTTAGCAAAGTCTTGCACGAATCTCCGATAATATCCTGCTAAACCCATAAAACTCCTAACCTCTGTTGGGGTAGTCGGTCTTTCCCAATTAGATACCACCTCTATCTTGGCGGGGTCAACTAAAACTCCTTTGATACTCACCACATGCCCTAAGAACTGAACTTCCCTTAACCAAAACTTGCATTTCGAGAACTTGGCATATAATTTCTCATTCCTCAAGATTTCTAAGATTATCCTCAAATGTTCTGCATGTTCTTACTCTGTCTTTGAGTAGATTAGAATATCATCTATAAAAACTATCACACATATATCTAGGTACTTTTTGAACACTCTGTTCATCAAATCCATAAAGGTTGCGGGTGCATTGGTTAGCCCAAACGACATGACTAAGAACTCATAGTGTCCATACCTAGTGCAAAAAGTGATCTTTGGTATATCCTCAGGTTTGATTTTCAACTAGCGATATCCTGTCCTCAAATCTATTTTGGAAAAGTGTACAGCACCCTTGAGTTGGCCGAATAGGTCATCAATCCTAGGGAGAGGGTACCTATTCTTAATAGTCAGCTTATTCAACTCTCGGTAGTCTATGCATAATCTCATACTGCCATCCTTTTTCTTTACGAACAGTACTGGCGCTCCCCATGGCGACACACTGGGTCTTATCATTCCGTTATCTAATAACTCTTGCAATTGAGAAGCTAGTTCCTTCATCTCAACTGGGGCTAGCCTATAAGGGGCCTTGGATACGGGTGATATCTCTGATACTAATTCTATAGCGAATTCTATTTCTCTGTCGGGTGGCAATCCTGGTAAGTTCTCTGGAAACACATCCTCGAATTCATTCACTATAGGTATGTCCTGTATGTTAGGAACTTCCTTCTTAGTATCCATCATATAAGCCAAATAGGTCTCGTTACCTTTCCTTAACAATCTTTTTGCCTGTAGCATGGTCATAAATTTATGGGTCTGTCGTTGACCTCTAAATACTACTTCTTTCCCATTTTGCACTCTTATCTTCACCCTCTTCCGCTCACAATCTATTTGCGCTCCATTACTGGATAACCAATCCATTCGTAAGATTACATCAAATTCTCATAACACAAATGGGATTAGGTCAACCTCGAAGACTTTCCCTTCTAATTTCAACTTGCATTTAGGGTGTACTTGGTTCACATGAATTATTTTTTTGTTTGCTATTTCCACTTGTAATACCTCACGTAAGGGTACGGCGTTAAGTTTCAACTTTTTAGCAAAATCTTGAGATATAAATGACTTGGTCACTCCAGAATCAAATAGGACATTTGCATGTTCAGAATTTAACAGAAGGGTACCTGCTATCACGTTAGTGTTCCGAACAGTGTCCTGAATGGTCATGTTGAAGGTCCTAGCAGCTGGGGGCGGTGGGATGCAGCTCTGCTCATCCCTGAGGCTGGGGGCTATGTCGGAAAATCCTTCCTCATGTGCCCTACTTTCCCATATTGGAAACATGTCATGCTGGGTTGGTTACAATTGTTGGCAAGGTGTCCGGTTTGGCCACACTTATAGCATTTTAAAGGGGGTCTTGCCTGGCTGCACACTCCAAGGTGTCTCCTCTTACAGATTTGACACTCTGGTATTGGGGCGTGGGGTTGGCTATGAAATGTTTCCCTAGATTGTCCGCGCCCTGGACAACACTCTCACTTGGGGCCTTTCTGAATCTGGGGCCTCGCGCAGGTTGGGACACCACTCCCCTGACAAACCTGCTTGGAAGGATCCTGTTCCCGGTTTCCCCTCCTTGGCTTCCTATCTTCCTCTTCCTATTTTCCTTTTCCTTCAAACTTTGTTCACTGCCAGCTTCAACAATCGAGGCTTTCTATACTAAGGTGGCGTAATCTGTCAGCTCTAGTACTGCCATACGGTTCTGGATCCACTGTTTCAGACCAAGCTGAAACCTTCGTGGTTTCTTCTCTTCGGTATTCACAAACTCAGGCACAAATCGGGACAACTCAGTAAACTTGGCCTCATATTCTGCCACAATCATTTTATCTTGTTTCAACTCTAGAAACTTAATCTCTATCTGGGTTTCCATTAACCTAGGATAATACTTGGCTAAGAATAGTCGGGTAAATTTATCCCATGGAATCACAGCATCAGTCTCTAGATTTCGTTTGGACTCCCACCAGTAATTTGCTTCTCCTTTCAGCATGTAAGAAGCAAAAATGGTCTTGTGTCGTTCTTCCACACCTAGTATCTCGAAGGACTTTTCTATTTCCTTGAGCCAGGCCCGTGCTTTAACGGGATCGGCAGATCCTAGAAACTCTGGGGGTTTGAGGGATTTGAATGCCCTGAAGGCAGTGGCTGCAGTTTGTTGGGCAGCACGCAGCTGTGGTGGAATGGGCTGCTGGTTGAGATTTGCCCTTAAAAGTTCCATAAACTCATTCATGGGGTTCCCCCTTGATGGGTATCCTCAGCCTATTCCTCTACATATTCTTCCTCATCATATTCATTATAGTCTAGGTCCTCTTCACTTTCTTCATTCACTACCGGGTCAGGTTGTAATATACGTGAATTTTAGGTAGTAGTAATAATAATAATAATAATAAAGAGAATAAAATTAGACTTTATATTATTTTGCATTTACTATTAAGAGAAGGGTTGGAAACAAAAATAGATCTCATAGTTCAGTTTTAATTTATTAAAATTATTAGAATTCTAATTGAAATAGGTGAGCTAGTACGACTATATATAATTCAACACATAAGAATAAAACCCTATTCTTGAAAACCTCTTCGTAAAAGCCGCAGGGAGTGGAATAGAGAACTAGAAGGAAGAGAGCCGATTGAGATTCGAGGAAGAGAGAGAGTTGTACTCTGTTTTCATTTTGACCAAAGGGTAAACTATTTCTATTCTTTTTATTTAATAATCGTTGTTACAGTCTTCAAGTTTTGATGTGATATGAATTATATATATTCAATCTTTTTGTCCTTTGGGTACACTTGCACTGAAATTTGTATTTGTAAGATTAATATAAAAGCTTGATTTTGATTACTTATTATAGTCATAAATTTATAATATATATATATATATTGTAAGTTTGTTCAATAATAATTGTTATCTGGGAGTCATGTTATTTGTATAAGTTTAGCGTGTCATTATTATATATTATACGAATTTATTTATTACTTGACATTAGTTATGAATTTTTGTAAATAGATTTTATATGCTAATTTATTTCGTATATTCTGACTGCGTGTAGCCATATGTTTTAATTGATTTTATGTTGATAAATTATGATTTATTAATATATTTATCATGACCTTATGATTAGAGTTTAAGGTTAATTCCATTTTTTTTAAGAGTCGTGGTACAAGTGTGTAGTCGCGGGGGTGTATATGCATGTTCTTATATCATAGCAATCAAGTATATTCTTGCTTTTGACTTATATTAATTTATTAATTAGTGTCTGTATGAGGGGTTTAGTTGTTAGTTTATTTGTTAATCATTTTATTGTTGGCATGCTCACAAGCGCACTAGTATATATACTTTGGTTTGGTTAACCAGATTTAAGTAACATATATTAAAAATATGGTAGCAGTGTCTAACGAGGCTAATAACCGGATTAAGAATCAATGTAAATAAGTTATAAGTAGTAAATGACTAATTAATAAATGATTATATATAATGCATTTTAATTATAAATTATATTTTATTATTTAGATCGAGGTCGGGGAATTTAGAGGAGCATTTACGGATTTTATTAGTGTTTTAATTCGCGATATCCAAGGTACGGATTCTATCCCCTTTTTATTCAGCGCTACTCATCTTAAAATTGAATGTCTCTGATTCACTCAATTCCATATTTTATTTGCTCCGTTAATATTATCTGATCATTTTGACTCCGAAAATTATTTTTAAAATTTGATTTGGAAAATTTTAGATATCTGTTTATGCGATTTTCAAAAATTATTTATGACACCCTTTGTTTCGGTAATCTGAATTACTTGTATCAGGTGATTTTAAATTTGCGAGAATATTTTATTTTGAACCCTTAGTGATTTAGGGTATACCGAGTTAACCAGCTGTAGGGGTACTACAGCCATGTCATTGCGGCACCAGTGACATGACACTTCCGTGATAGTGTGATTGGTCACGGCGTATCCTTCTGTTAGCTCTTGGGAGGAGCTTTTGCGCATTTGATATTGGTTCAGGATACGTGGGTGCACCCAGGATTTGATTTGTGATTTGATTTATGGTGACGTTGTATATGCCGTACACGTTAACCATTCTGTTGCACGCATTAGGTACCCTATGATGTGTGTATTTGTATCTGTTCTGATCTCGGTATGAAATATCCTAACCCCTCGTTGTTTCAGCCTTACTTATTTTTAAAATTGTTGTTTATTTGAAAATTGTTGATTATTTATTTCTGATCTTTTGTTTTATAAATTGTATTCCAAATCCGTACTGGGCGTTTGGCTCATGCCGTATTCTTTTTCTGGCAGGTGCTTAGGGGGATCTGGGACTGTGTGATGGAGAGCTCCCTTTATTTCGTTCTTAGGATTTCAGACTTCTATCATTATTCAGACATAATAACTTATTAGAGATTTCAGCATTTATATATTTGGTTTAGACATTTTGGAGATTTAATATTATTTTGGAGATTTAGACTGTTTAATTATTGTTAAAAATATATTAGTGCTCTGTTTGCAGGTTTATGGATTTTAAGTAATATTTCCCTTCTATTTTAAGAAGGGGGTGTTACAGAGATGGCATCAGAGCTTAGGTTCTTTCTTGTAGAAAACCTACTTAGGTTGACCTGTGAGTTTGGGTAGACGATAGGATGGGTATTCTATTTAATTTCGTTTCATTCTGCTTTATCATTTGAAATCTGTTTATAACTGCTTCATCATATTTATTCTCGTAATCTTCATTTGTTCGCTATCTTATATTGTAGATGCCTCCTAGACGTGATCCTTTTCATATTGACCCCGTTCAGCTTACTGAGATGATAGGGCAAGCAGTGGCTCAGGCTGTACAGCAGGCTTTGGCAAACCAAGGAAATCAGAATGGAGAGGGAAATCAGAATGGAGAAGGAAATCAGAATGGAGAGGGAAATCAAAATGGACACGGAAATCATAATGGCAATGGTAATCAGAATCAGAATGGTCAGGGCCATCAGCTGGAGCCGTTTGTATGGTTGGAGAGGTTTGTGAAGCAGAAACCAGACTCTTTTAGTGCAGCACCGACTCCCATTGATGCTGAAAATTGGATTGTTCATCTCGAGAAGATTTTTGATGCACTGGGTTGTGATGAGATTCAGAAGGTCAGGTTAGCTGTGTATAAGTTGGAGGGCGATGCTCAGAGGTGGTGGAGAGGAGTGAAAGCTACTAAAGGGGAGCAGTATGCAGAGGCTTTGGAATGGCAGGGATTCAAGGAAGTATTCTATGAGCTGTACTTCTCTAATGTTGACAGGGAGGCTTATTTGAGGGAGTTTCATTCTATTATGCAGCACCAGGATGAGAGCATTACTGATTATATGGCGAGGTTTATAAGGCTGGCTGGATTTACTGGGACAATTGCAGGGACTGCTGCGCAGCAGGCTGATAAATTTAAATGGGGGTTGAAGTCTCATCTGAGGGGTTCCATAATTTCTTTTAAATTTGATAATGTGGCAGAGGCGGCTGATGCAGCAAAGGATGTTGAGAAGGAGCGCATAGATTTCAGGACTTCCAGGTCTAACAGTGGTAGTAAGAGGACTAGGGATGATCAGGGTTTTGCACAGGGTAGACAGTGGTATGGAGGTCAGAATGGTCAGCAGGGACAGTGGCGCGGACAGAATCAGAATAGGGGTGGTCAGTCATTCCACGACCGGAATCAGTATGTTGGTCAGAATCAGAATCAGCAGTTTCAGCGACAGAAGCAGCCTAGACAGTGGCAGAATCGTCAGCAGGGACAGAGCCGTTACTCAGTATATGGGGGAAACCCCAATATGATTCCAGTGGCTCCTTGTGCTACATGTGGTGGACATCATCCAGGTAGAGCTTGTTACAGACAGACTAGGGCTTGTGTCTTGTGTGGTAGCTTGTCCCATAGGGCAAAGGATTGCACAGTGTCACGCAACCCTGGTGGAGGAGGAGCTGGCGGTGGTAGTGGCAGTGGAAGTCAGCAGAATCCTACAGCCAGAGTGTTTGCATTGACTGCAAATCAAGCAGCAGCTAATTCAGGTACCGTTTCAGGAACACTTCTTGTTGGTAGACGTGATGCTTATGTGTTATTTGATACTGGTTCAACCCATTCTGTTGTGTCTTTATCGTTTGTTCGTCATCTTGACGTTGCACCTTCATTATTATATCCTCATATGTCTATTTCTACCCCGATGGGGAATTCTGTTGTTATTTCTGATGTGTATCGAGAGTGTCTGATAGCTGTTGGAGATAGAAATTATAAGGTTAACTTGCTTCCGATGGAGATGCATGACTTTGATGTTATCTTGGGTATGGATTGGTTGAGTGAACATCGTGCCACAATTGATTGTCAAGGAAAAAGGGTGATCTTTGGGGATGCAGATAAACCAGAATTTGTATACCAAGGGTCTCAGCCGAAGGGGGATGTTAAGTTAATTTCTGCTCTAAAGGCGAGTAAATTGTTGTCTAAGGGCTGTGATGGCTACCTTGCTTTCGTGAAGGATACATCGAAGGATGAACCTCGCATCGAGAATTATCCAGTTGTGAAGGAGTATGAAGATGTGTTCCCCGACGAGCTACCAGGTTTGCCACCACATAGAGAGGTGGAGTTTACTATTGAACTTGTTCCAGGTGCCGAGCCTATTTCCAAGGTGCCTTACCGTATGGCACCACTTGAGTTGCAAGAATTGAAGGAGCAGTTGCAAGAGTTGTTGGATAGGGGATTTATTAGGCCAAGTGTGTCTCCTTGGGGCGCTCCTGTGTTATTTGTGAAGAAGAAGGATGGTTCCATGAGGTTGTGCATTGACTACAGGGAGTTGAATAAGGTGACTATCAGAAACAGGTATCCTTTGCCACGCATTGATGACTTGTTTGATCAGTTACAAGGGGCGAAGTACTTTTCGAAGATAGATTTGAGATCTGGCTACCATCAGTTACGAGTTAGGGAGGAAGATATTCCGAAGACTGCATTTCGCACTCGTTATGGTCATTATGAGTTTCTCGTGATGTCCTTTGGGTTGACGAATGCACCAGCGGTATTTATGGATTTGATGAATCGGGTCTTTCATGATTATCTGGATAAATTCGTGGTGGTCTTCATCGATGATATCTTGATATACTCTAGGAGCAGAGAGGAGCATGAGGAGCATTTACGTACTGTACTTGAAATTTTGAGGGAGAGGAAGTTGTTTGTGAAATTTTCCAAGTGTGAATTCTGGTTGGAGGAAGTGGCATTCTTGGGGCATGTTGTATCTAGTAGGGGCATTGAGTTGGATCCTGCGAAAGTTGAGGCTATTACTAATTGGCCCAGACCTAGCAATGTGATGGAGGTAAGGAGTTTCTTGGGTTTGGCAGGCTACTATAGGCGTTTTGTGGAAGGTTTCTTTTCCATAGCTTTACCATTGACTCAGCTAATGAGGAAGGGAATTAAGTTCGAGTGGAATGATGATCGTGAGAAGAGCTTTCAAGAGTTAAAGAAGAGGTTGGTGTCAGCTCCAATACTTGTGTTGCCATCAGGGAGTGGAGGTTTTCAGGTGTATAGTGATGCTTCTAAGAGAGGATTGGGATGTGTTCTTATGCAACATGGGAAAGTGATTTCTTACGCTTCTAGGCAGCTTAAACCATATGAGGTGAATTATCCTACCCATGACTTGGAGTTAGCAGCAGTGGTCTTTGCTTTGAAGATCTGGAGACACTATCTTTATGGAGAGACTTGTGACATCTTTACTGATCACAAGAGTCTCAAATACATCTTTACTCAGAAGGAGCTTAACATGAGGCAGCGGAGGTGGCTTGAACTTCTTAAGGATTATGATGCAAATATTCAGTACCATCCAGGGAAGGCGAATGTAGTGGCAGATGCTCTTAGTAGGAAGAACTTGGGGAGTGTTGCATCCCTCATTACTCAGCCACACCTTATTTCAGATTTGGAGCGCTTGGGTGTTGAGTTGTATGTTAGAGGATCAAGTGGTAGCATTGCAAATTTGAAAGTGGAACCGAATCTTGTTTCAAGGGTTAAGGAAGCTCAGAAGAGTGATACAGGTTTGGAAGCTATTAGATCCGAGGTGGCAGGTGGAAAGCAAACACAATTTCATGTCGATGATGAGGGTGTGATGTGGTTGGGTAGTAAATTGTGCGTGCCCGCAGACCCGACGATTCGTGAGGAAATTTTGAAGGAGGCTCATAGTTCTTCATTCTCTATCCATCCAGGTTCCACCAAGATGTATAGGGATTTGAAGAAGCACTTTTGGTGGAGTGGAATGAAGGGAGATATAGCAGAATTTGTGGGAAAATGTCTTACATGTCAACAAGTGAAGATAGACCATCAGAGGCCTAGTGGATTGTTGCAGCAGCTAGATATTCCAGTTTGGAAGTGGGAAAACATTACTATGGATTTTGTGACTCATTTGCCGAGGACCTTCAAGAAGAACGATGTCATATGGGTGGTGGTTGATAGACTTACTAAGTCCGCTCACTTCTTGCCTATTAGAGAGACTACTCCTATTCATGAGTTGGCAGAGATTTTTCAGCGAGATATTATTAGGCTTCATGGTGTGCCTGTGTCGATAGTTTCTGACAGAGATACGAGGTTTACATCACGTTTTTGGAAGGGATTCCAGCAAGCTTGGGGTACGAGGCTTAATTTCAGTACAGCTTATCATCCGCAGACCGATGGACAGTCAGAGAGGACGATTCAGACATTGGAGGATATGTTGAGGGCTTGCGCGTTAGAGTGGACAGGTGATTGGGACAAGTACCTGTATCTGGTTGAGTTTGCATACAATAATAGTTGGCACGCGAGTATTGGTATGCCACCATTTGAAGCTTTGTATGGTAGGAGGTGTAGGGCACCATCTTGTTGGGATGAAGTTGGTGAGAGAGTTATTGAAGGGCCAGAGTTGGTTAGAATCACTAATGAGAAGGTGGAGAAAGTTAAAGAAAGTTTGAAGGAAGCTCGATCTCGTCAAAAGAGTTACGCGGACCAACATAGGAAGTTTGGGGGATTTGAGCCAGGTGATCATGTGTTCTTAAAGGTGTCGCCTTGTAAGGGTGTGAAACGTTTTGGTATGAAGGGAAAACTTAGTCCGAGATATGTTGGACCTTTTGATGTTATGGAGAAAGTGGGGGAAGTGTCTTATAGAGTTGCGTTGCCGCCACAACTATCTCATGTACATAATGTGTTTCATGTGTCAGTTTTGAGGGGTTACAAATATCATCCATTACATGTAGTTCAGTATCCATTACATAAGATTAAAGAGGATCTTTCTTGTGAGGAAGAAGCTGAGGCTATCTTAGCTCGAGAGGAGCGAGTTTTGAGGAAGAACACCATTCCGTTTGTGAAAGTTTTGTGGAAAAATCATTCGGAAAGAGAGGCTACTTGGGAATTAGAAGAATCTATTCGTGAGAAATATCCACATTTATTCGATTCAGGTACGAGTTTTAGTTTTGTTTGATTCCGGGGACGGAATCCTTTTTAAGGGGGGTATATATGTAATATACGTGAATTTTAGGTAGTAGTAATAATAATAATAATAATAAAGAGAATAAAATTAGACTTTATATTATTTTGCATTTACTATTAAGAGAAGGGTTGGAAACAAAAATAGATCTCATAGTTCAGTTTTAATTTATTAAAATTATTAGAATTCTAATTGAAATAGGTGAGCTAGTACGACAATATATAATTCAACACATAAGAATAAAACCCTATTCTTGAAAACCTCTTCGTAAAAGCCGCAGGGAGTGGAATAGAGAACTAGAAGGAAGAGAGCCGATTGAGATTCGAGGAAGAGAGAGAGTTGTACTCTGTTTTCAGTTTGACCAAAGGGTAAACTATTTCTATTCTTATTATTTAATAATCGTTGTTACAGTCTTCAAGTTTTGATGTGATATGAATTATATATATTCAATCCTTTTGTCCTTTGGATACACTTGCACTGAAATTTGTATTTGTAAGATTAATATAAAAGCTTGATTTTGATTACTTATTATAGTCATAAATTTATAATATATATATATATATATTGTAAGTTTGTTCAATAATAATTGTTATCTGGGAGTCATGTTATTTGTATAAGTTTAGCGTGTCATTATTATATATATACGAATTTATTTATTACTTGACATTAGTTATGAATTTTTGTAAATAGATTTTATATGCTAATTTATTTCGTATATTCTGACTGCGTGTTGCCATATGTTTTAATTGATTTTATGTTGATAAATTATGATTTATTAATATATTTATCATGACCTTATGATTAGAGTTTAAGGTTAATTCCATTTTTTTTAAGAGTCGTGGTACAAGTGTGTAGTCGCGGGGGTGTATATGCATGTTCTTATATCATAGCAATCAAGTATATTCTTGCTTTTGACATATATTAATTTATTAATTAGTGTCTGTATGAGGGGTTTAGTTGTTAGTTTATTTGTTAATCATTTTATTGTTGGCATGCTCACAAGCGCACTAGTATATATACTTTGGTTTGGTTAACCAGATTTAAGTAACATATATTAAAAATATGGTAGCAGTGTCTAACGAGGCTAATAACCGGATTAAGAATCAATGTAAATAAGTTATAAGTAGTAAATGACTAATTATTAAATGATTATATATAATGCATTTTAATTATAAATTATATTTTATTATTTAGATCGAGGTCGGGGAATTTAGCGGAGCATTTACGGATTTTATTAGTGTTTTAATTCGCGATATCCAAGGTACGGATTCTATCCCCTTTTTATTCAGCGCTACTCATCTTAAAATTGAATGTCTCTGATTCACTCAATTCCATATTTTATTTGCTCCGTTAATATTATCTGATCATTTTGACTCCGAAAATTAATTTTAAAATTTGATTTGGAAAATTTTAGATATCTGTTTATGCAATTTTCAAAAATTATTTATGACACCCTTTGTTTCGGTAATCTGAATTACTTGTATCAGGTGATTTTAAATTTGCGAGAATATTTTATTTTGAACCCTTAGTGATTTAGGGTATACCGAGTTAACCAGCTGTAGGGGTACTACAGCCATGTCATTGCGGCACCAGTGACATGACACTTCCGTGACAGTGTGATTGGTCACGGCGTATCCTTCTGTTAGCTCTTGGGAGGAGCTTTTGCGCATTTGATATTGGTTCAGGATACGTGGGTGCACCCAGGATTTGATTTGTGATTTGATTTATGGTGACGTTGTATATGCCGTACACGTTAACCATTCTGTTGCACGCATTAGGTACCCTATGATGTGTGTATTTGTATCTGTTCTGATCTCGGTATGAAATATCCTAACCCCTCGTTGTTTCAGCCTTACTTATTTTTAAAATTGTTGTTTATTTGAAAATTGCTGATTATTTATTTCTGATCTTTTGTTTTATAAATTGTATTCCAAATCCAACTGGGCGTTTGGCTCATGCCGTATTCTTTTTCTGGCAGGTGCTTAGGGGGATCTGGGACTGTGTGATGGAGAGCTCCCTTTATTTCGTTCTTAGGATTTCAGACTTCTATCATTATTCAGACATAATAACTTATTAGAGATTTCAGCATTTATATATTTGGTTTAGACATTTTGGAGATTTAATATTATTTTGGAGATTTAGACTGTTTAATTATTGTTAAAAATATATTAGTGCTCTGTTTGCAGGTTTATGGATTTTAAGTAATATTTCCCTTCTATTTTAAGAAGGGGGTGTTACACAGGTTCATTCCGTTGTTGGTTAACAGATTCTGGTGGGTCATGCCCTGGTTCCTCTTCTACGGGGTGTCATTGTTCTAATAATGACAATTTGTCTATATAGTTGCAAATATTTTTATAATTGGATTAATTTATTCATATGTAAGCATGTCATTTATTATCTAGCAGGTTTTTATCAAGTGCAATAATATGGAAATCAATTTCTTAATAACTGCTAGATATATATACCATAGGGTCTCCCAATTATATCTTAGGAACAAAACAACTACCCAAATTCATATATGGCATGATTATAATACATCATTACTTATCCTGAATACTGAAATGCAAATACATAAACCGTGCACCCTGAAGGGCTAGGAACGTTATCTACTACTAGCTATCCTATCAAAATTGGTGACAAGTCACCCAACCTTCTTCAAGGTCCATAAATAGTCACTAGTCCCTCAGTCATTGTCGCTGCGCGTGAGGTCTCGAACCCTCCTCATCGCTCCTGCCAACATCAGCTCTGTGTCAACTACCGGGATGTATCCTCCCACCGCCGTCATCCTCATCTGAACCCGGGTATGGAGCTCGATCCCATCAATCTCTCTGCGGGCTATGGTAGGGGAAGCAGCTCTGAAGTCCCTTGGATATCCTAGTCTGATGGCTCTCTCAGCTGTCAGTGCATGTCGTAGCTCTATGATGCGGGAAGATTCCGCGGTGAGCTCAGTGTTAAGCTGAGCCACTATCCAATCGTGTACAGCTACATGTATGGTCGCCGGGGGTGGTAGATGAGAGTTTGGGTCGCTAGAGGATATGTCATAGGCCTCGTAGGTCTATGCATCCATCCCATCCTTCTCGTCATCATCAGTATAGGGCAAAGCTGCATCCCTGGGTGTGGTGTAGGAGAGCGAACAGTCGGGAGAGGGTGCATCTCTATATCCCTCCAACCTAAGCCATCTCCCTGGGGAATCTCAACGTCATCAGCTATGGGGACAGGAAGGTCAGTCTCCTCCTCTGGGGCATCCGACGTAGGGTCATCATCTGAGTCATCAATGGGTGGGTCCTCCGGCTCGGGAGTAGGGTCACGCTCAGGGGCCATAACATCATCAACAGGGACAACCTCCCCAATAGGCTTCACTGGTACCTGACACAATAGGCAAGGTGTTACTAACTTAGAGTCGGTATTCCCTTGAGGGTAAAACTGTCAAGACTACCCATGTAGCCTGACGACGAACTCGACTTGAGCTATTATTGATTATTTATTATCCTTATGTCTACGTATTTTATATCCTATCATTTCCAAGATTTGATAACCTAAGGCTCTGATACCATTTTTGTGACGCCCCAAAATCCCGGTAAGGGATCTCGGAGGCCATGCCATCTTAATCACAATATACCACATACCTCGCATCACAATATATAAATACTCACACTTTACGACCCCACACTTATCACACACACACATACACACTTATAGGTTATTGTCTTGAAAACAAACCATTCATTACTAGAGTAAATCAAACCAGAAAGTGATAATTATTACAACCCAAAAGTAATTAAGTCTTACTGGGGAATAACCTTTAAGTAAGGCTAGTTCGTCGGCTAAATATTTATTTCTTATTTATTACCTTACATAAGTCATACTTGTAAATAAGCCGGACTAAAAACAACTGAAAACCAATCCAGCTTATTCGGTCTACCTGTGGTACAACACCAAACATCCTACGGAACAGCTGGTCCTTTCCTACCTGTTTCCTGGCTGTGAGTTTCATGATAGGCATCTTGATTCACTGTTGTGTTGTGTCAATTTAAGAAAATAAGTGTGAGCTATAATGCCCAACATAATAATGTATAATATAAAATGACTGTATGAAAAACTCAAGTAAACCGTCATATATGATATTTATGTTTTATTCAAAAATAGTTTTCCTTGGTGATACACACCTTCTTATGAAAATAATTCTTTAGTGGATTTATTATCCTGCGAATACCTTAATGGTAAACCCAGCACCTAGGCTTGGGTTACGGTATTGCATCACATTCCAATTGGAAGAATAGGACATTCACTGGAGCCACTGCATACGATGATCAGTCGTACTATAGAAATAGTAATCTTTTCTACATGTAGATGGACGATTCCCTTTTATTATCGGTTATCACCCTGGCCGCATTCGGGCCTTTTGTGTGTCCGTCCCTCTCAGGTACACACTTCGCGTCTATCCCTCTCAAGACACGGTTTTTACGTCCATCCCTCTCAGGTACGCATACTCCACATGTTCATTAGTATATAAGATACCTTCTCATGTGGTAGTAAATTGGTAGTCTCCCCAGTCCACGAAGTACTGGAGTCTATACCTCCTTATCCTTGTAAGAATCCCAGCATATATATGGAACTTATATTATTCCCCAAGCATATTGCTTGTTGATAGGTACACTTGGATATGTACGTATATATATATGCACTTCCGATAATTTTCAGAGGAAGTACTAAGGATGTGAGTTGACCGTTGTCAACATATTTTTTATATAAGGGGGAGTTTCTTTTGAAACTATAATCAAAATAATTAAAATAAGTCGAGATAATATTCTCCGACGTTCTGAAATTATTCGAATGATTTTCCGAAAATCGGAAAGTATTTTAAATCAGGTTTTATGATTTTTAAATCATAAATAAATCATTTAATAAATAATTATTATTAAAATATTAATCGCTAAATAATTAAACCTCGAATAATTATACTTTAAAAGAATATTTAAAATAATATTCCTCAACTAATTTATGTTTAAGTAATTTAATAATATTTAATATTTAATCAGGTTGAAACAAATAATCATTGGAGTATGCTTCTCCCATAATAAATGAATAGTTATATAATACTCTTTATTCAAACAATAAAATATAGTTGAGGGAATACGATCTTTGGAAATCGTTTTAATAAAAGTTCGAGGTATTTAATATTTCGTAAGTGGACATTAAGTCCCTTAAAACGTACTACTATGGACTTTTAATCATCCTATAATATCACTGGAATGATTCTCGGGTTTTTATTTTAAAATCCCGACCGACTCGCAGTCCTATAATTATACGTCACACTTATAACGGAGTTAAACATTTTACGATCTATGTTTATCGTACAACATCGCTACATTATGTGAAAACTCAATTACTAAGTATCATGGTAAGCATGGTATTTATGCAATGATAATAAAACAATCCTTTCACAACACAACAGTAAATGGAGTTGGGTTCGTAAACTTGCCTAGGTATCTCGAGGTGGAGGATGCTCTAGGTTCCACTCGGAAATCTATAATTATAAACAAAATTCATTTTGTTAGGTCCCGTTCTAATTTACGACGACTCGCACTCATGTGCTACTTATTATGCACTCTCTCAACTTATATTATCCTTATTATTTTTTTAAGTCCTTGTTTTTATTACGGTCGTTTCCTTTGTTGAAGCATCTCAAGTCCATTTTCCTTTTCATCGTCGGCTCCGCTTATGGATTCTACGGTTTTCTAATCACGCTGTCTCGGCTCCGATATTTTTATAAAATTGAAAATTCATTATTTTTACTTGAAATTTTTATGAAAGTTAGAAAACTCAATTTACTACTCTCTGTAAAAATTTCATGATTTATGAACATTTTTAAATCGATCCTTTTTATTTTCAAAGTTCGTAATTCGTAGCAGTTTTTATCGCGTAAATGACTTTTAGTAAAATGGCCATAACTTTTGATCCGTAAATCGGAATCACGCGATTTAAGCCCCTAAATGATAATTATAAAATTTTCTATCATATTCAAGGGATATTTTTCAAGAAAATACAGTTTACATCTTCGGGACTTTCTGCAGAAACTTAAAGTTACGTTTTGTTCGTTTTAGCGAGATTACGGTTACGATCGGAGTTTCGTTTATGCCTTAAATCTTTATACTACCACCAACAATAAACATATCATCATCATCACACTAACTCCTCTCAAGAACATCATGTTATTGAGGCAACAACAATCAACCTTAAATCTACTTAGCTAAACATCAAGATTAAAACAATACTTCCACCAAAACTAGGTTTACAACTATGTTCTTAAAGAATCTTGAACTTAAATCTTAAGTAAGAATGGGTCCAAGATTTATAACTTTGTTGAGAGAATGAGATGTGTTCTTGATGATGGTGAAGTCTTGAGTGTGCTTAGTATGGTTTTTGGGACCTAAAATAACCATTAAAATCAAGAAACCAAATAAAAGTTACTATTCATACTATTCACTATCATCTTTCTTGAATTTATTTCACCCATCAAACCTTGATAAAAAGAATTCAAAGATTTATCTTACCTTAGTTTAGTTGGTATGAATCTTGAGAATTAATGGGAGAATTTATCCATGGCTAGTGCTTGGTGTTTTGATTTTGAATTCTTCTTGTTTCTTGTTAGGGCCGAATGTAATGTTTGGGAGAGAGAGGGAGAGTTTTTGTGCTTGCTTCTTGGTTGCTTCTTGGAAATAATGCAAGTGATATCTTGTATTTGATTTTTATTCTCTAGTTTATATCCTAGGATTGATTTTTGTTAGCAAATCCTTGGACAATTCTAGCTAGGCTTCCTAGTTTACAAGCTAAGCTAGATAGTTTAGCCATTTAGCTTACTATTGTCTTAGCCTTAGATGATCATCCTATATCTCTAGCTCACTATTTGATAAAGTAACCATGGTTACTTTTCTACCATGGTTAGTTAGTGCGTTACGTTTATTTAATCATTTACGCGTTTGTTCAGTCGCTTAAACATTTTCGTAATACTTTCTCTTAAACGGTTCGCGACGTAAATCCTTTCGTATTTATTCCTTAGGTTTTGAATTATCATACTTGGATATAAATCCGTAGGGTTTAAAATTCATAATTATATTGTGATTCTCGTAATTCTCGATGATTCGTAAATATGGTCGTTTTTCAAAGTTCGTTTTCTTCGAAAACTAATAGCATTTACATACACTCATTTGGTACGTATAATCATAATATCAACTTTGAAACTCATTTTCCCATGCACAACATAGTGTGGGCTAAAAAGTTTTCCCTGTCTGTCAGGGTTACTATTTATTAACATTTTTATGAAGTCTCAAAAATTTGAGTTATTACAAATCATTTCAAGCTGTGAAACCACCGGAGTTTCGTGGAACTCAAGACCCTGTAGATGCCCAATCTTGGCTTAAAGAGATGCAGAAAGCTTTCACGCTAGTAGTTGTAAGGGAAGAAAATAAGGTCGATTATGCGTCTTATTTTTTGAAAGGCGAAGCGAACTATTGGTGGAAGTCATCCCGTGCTTTAGAAGAAGAAGAAGTTATCACTTGGGACAGATTTAAGAAGATTTTCTTAGACAAGTATTTCCCGAGGTATAAGTAGACTCAAATGGAATTGAAGTTCTTTGAATTGAAGCAAGAAGGAATGACTATGGGAGAGTACGAGAAGAAACTCACTGAGTTGGCTAGGTTTGTTGGAGATTATGTGGACACGGATGAAAAGAGAGCGAAAAGATTTCAACAAGGATTGAAGCCTTGGCTACGAAGCAGAGTGGCTGCCTTTGAATTGACCATATACGCTGAAGTGGTCCAGAAGGCGATGTTAATTGAAGGAGAAAGTGATCAAAACTTAACGGAGAAAGAGAGTAAGAAACAAAAGTTTGGAAGCAATGGTGAAGGATCGGCTCAAGGAAACCAAAGTGGAAGGAATTTCAAGAAGTTTGGATATCAGAATCAAGGACGACCCCGAAGATTTAAGAAGGGTGATAATAAGAGTCAGAAGAATAGGATTCAAGGGCCAAGTGGACAAAGATCCCAGCAAGCGACAAATCCGGAGTGTAAATTCTGCAAAAAGAGACACATGGGTAACTGCAATAAGGCTGACATCATTTGTTACAAGTGCAATTCGAAAGGTCATTATGTGAATGAGTGCCGGAACCCGAAGCCTCCTGTTACATGCTTCAAGTGTGGAAAGACCGGTCACATGTCGAGGGATTGCAAGACCCCCAAAAATAACAAGTTGATGTAATTGACGGCCGCCCCTTATAATCAAGCAATGACATCTTCTATTCCAGTTCTTCAACTAACTTCAAATAAACCTTCTGAATCTGCAACTCCAGTGTTTCCTCCTTCCTATCCTGCTCAGGCCCGGACATTCAACATGAATATCAAGGATGCTGTTCAGGATTCTGAAGCTGTGGCAGGTACGCTTTTTGTCAACAATGTCAATGCTAAAGTGCTATTTAATTCCGGAGCTACTAGATCTTTCATATCTGAATCTTTTGTTGGCAAGTTAAATTATGAAATTGAACTATTAGTTGAACCTCTATCTATCATTGTGGCTAATCAAGAACAAGTATATTTTAAAAGTATTTGCCCCCGGTGTAAAGTAGAGATTTCAGGTTATAGTTTCCATGTTTCCCTTATACATTTCCAACTAGGAGAATTTGAGGTTATATTAGGAATGGATTGGCTAGTAGAGCATGGTGCTCAAATAGATTATAAGAAGAAGAAAGTGATTCTTAAGTCCCCTCAAGGAAAGAAAGTAGAGTTTAAAGGACATAAACAAGTTAAAACATTTTTGACGATGATTCAAACGAAAAAGTTGATAAGACAAGGATGTGAAGGGTATTTGGCTCATGTAATTGATAGATCTAAGGAGACGCCGAATATAGAAAGTATCCCGATAGTTAGCGAATTTCCCGATGTATTTCCAGACAAACTTCCTGGATTGCCGCCTGACCGTCAAATTGAATTTTCTATCGAATTAGCGCCCGGCCTGACCGTCAAATTGAATTTTCTATCGAATTAGCACCCGGCGTGGAACCTGTATCGAAGGCACGTTATCATATGGCGCCAGCAGAAATAAAGAATTGGCCAAGCAACTACAAGAGTTATTGGATAAAGGAGTTATAAGGCCGAGTGTATCTCCTTGGGGTGCTCCAGTTCCGTTTATGAAAAAGAAAAATGGAAGTATGAGACTGTGCATTGACTATAGAGAGTTGAACAAATTGATAATTAAGAATAGGTACCCTTTACCTCATATTGATGATTTGTTTGATCAACTTAAGGGAGCAGCTTACTTCTTGAAGATTGACTTACGATCGGGATATCATCAGTTGAAGATTAAGCCAGAAGACATACCAAAGACTGCTTTCAGAACCAGATACGAACATTATGAGTTTCTAGTTATGGCATTCGGATTGATAAATGCGCCAGCCGCCTTTATGGATTCGATGAACCGAGTATTCAAGGAGTATTTGGACAAGTTTGTCATTGTGTTTATCGAAAACATTCTAATATACTCAAAGACCGAGGAAGAACATGCTAAACATCTGAGAATAGCGTTGGAGACTTTAAGAAAGGAGAATTTATATGCCAAGTTTTTGAAGTGTGAATTCTGGCAGCGAGAAGTTCAATTTCTAGGGCATATTATCGGAAGCGAAAAAATTCGAGTTGATCCCGCGAAAATAGAAGCTGTAATGAATTGGGAAAGGCCGAAGACCCCGACTGAAGTTAGAAGTTTCATGGGATTAGCCGGTTATTATCGAAGATTTGTGAAGGATTCATCAAGGATTGTAGTACCATTGATAAAATTGACCCGAAAGAATGAGAAGTTCGAATGGACGGAGAGTTGTGAAAAGAGTTTTCAAGAATTAAAGCAGAAGTTAGTCACCGCTCAAGTATTAGCCATGCCAGATGATCAAGGAGACTTTATAATATTCAGTGATGCATTACACAAAGGATTGGGTTGTGTTTTAATGCAACACGGGAAGGTGATAGCCTATGTGTCAAGACAATTTAAGCCTCACGAGCAAAGGTACCCAACTCATGACTATGAACTAGCTGCAATTGTATTTGCTTTGAAGCTGTGGAGACATTATCTATATGAAGAGAAATGCGAGATATATACGGATCACAAGAGCCTGAAGTACATTTCACTCAAAAGGAGTTAAACATGAGGCAACGAAGATGGTTGGAGTTGATTAAGGACTATGATTGCACGATCAATTATCATTCTGGGAAAGCAAATGTAGTAGCGGATGCTTTAAGTCGCAAGGAGAGATTGAATGTGTTGACTATGGCCCAAGAGTTATCAAAGGAATTTGAGAAAATGGGAATTGAGATCCGAGCTCCAAGTGCACCTACAGAAATGATTTATACGATGACTTTTCAACCAGAATTTATACAAAAGATTAAGAAGTGCCAAGAAGAAGTGATAAATCAAAGGATGAATGAGTTGACTAGAGAAGAGATTTGCACTCAAAAAGACAACCAAGGAATTCTAAGGTTCTCATCAAGAATTTGGATACCGAATGTGAAAGAATTGAAGAATGAGATTTTGAAGGATGCTCACAACTCAGAATTTTCTATTCACCCGGGAAGCATAAAAATGTACCAAGACTTGAAACAGAACTTTTGTTGGCCGGATATGAAGAAGGAGATTGCTCAATGGGTTAGTAGATGCTACACTTGTCAAAGGCTAAAAGCTGAACATCAGAGACCGAGTGGACTAATTCAGCCCTTAGAGATACCTGAGTGGAAGTGGGAGCTCATTGCAATGGACTTTATAGTTGGATTACCAAGGACAAAATCTAATCACGACGCTATTTGGGTAATAATTGATCGATTGACTAAGTCGGCTCATTTTCTACCGATCAACGAGAGATTCTCAATGGACAAGTTGATTCATATATATTTAAAGGAAATTGTTACTCGCCATGGAGTTCCAGTATCTATTGTGTCGGATAGAGACCCTCGTTTCAACTCCAGATTATGGAAGCAATTCCAAGAACATTTGGGAACTCGACTCAAGATGAGCACTGCCTATCACCCACAGATAGATGGTCAAAGTGAGCATACGATTCAGACCATAGAAGACATGTTGAGATCTTGTGCTTTCGACTTCAAAGGAAATTGGGTTGAACATTTGCCCCTGGTAGAGTTTTTGTATAACAATAACTTTCATGCCAATATTGGAATGCCCTCGTACGAAGCACTTTATGGAAGGAAGTGTAGATCACCTATTTATTGGGATGAAGTTGGAGAGCGAAAGGTAATTGGCCCTAAACTGATTGAACAAACGAAAGAAGCGGTAGATTTGATTCGAAATCGATTGATTGCGGCTCAAGATAGACAACGAAAGTCTGCTGATCCACGCAGAAAGGACGTAGAGTATAAAATAGGAGAAACCGTTATGTTGAAAGTGTCGCCCTGGAAGAGGATAGTTAGATTTGGCAAGAAAGGAAAGTTGAGTCCAAGATTTGTCGGACCTTTTGAGATTTTGGGTAAAGTTGGAAAAGTGGCGTACGAGTTGGCCTTACTGCCTCAAATGCAGCACATTCACAACATTTTTCATGTATCATGTTAGATATATTTGATAATGTCATGTGTAATATGATTTGTGTTTAGTTTTCAGATCTTACGTAATAGGACAAATCAGTACTTAACTGGAAATCAACACTTATACTGAAGACAGAACATAAGATATCAGAACTTACGCTGTGCTCCAGAGATTTTTTAGGAGAGAAGAGATGGGAGGAGAAGAGAAGAGAAGAAAAATAGTAGAAGAAAATAAATCAGTCGTGTGCTCCCGAGTTTTTGTAAAAAGGAGATAAATTCGCCATGAAAAAGAAGATAATGTGAGAGGATCTTTCCAAATCTTCCCATTTTTGGGAAGAAAGTTTTGGGGGGAAATTATAGGTAATTTTCTCTCCTGATCACTTCTCTTCTCTCGCCAAAAAACTCGGGAGCACGCCTAGGAAGGAAAATTTTAAAAATTTCTTTTCTCTTCTCTTCTCTTCTCTCCATTTTCAAACTCGGGAGCACAGCGTTAAGTTATCAGAACTTAAGGTTTAGAAGATATTTATCAGGAGATAATATCAGGACTTAAGATGACTTTCAGATAAAGCAGGCGGCTGATTGAAAGGAAAGAAGATCGAGACTAAGATAGAAAGAATTGTGCATGAAGAAGGAATTCTATGAAGGATAGAATACTTGGAAGAAAAGATAACTAGTTGATATATTTTAGGAAGCAGAATTATATTCCATATCAATTAGAAGATTATCTTGTAAATGTGTAGTATATAAACACAAGCATAGAGTTTACACTATAAGTGTTACGATTATCGAAGTTATTATTCTTTGTAACTCTAGCAGCTCTCGTGATAATTTGCTCATCACTGAGAGAGGACAGTTCCATATTGTAACAGAGTTTATTGTGTTAAATAAAATCTATTTTCTGTTACTTAAGTTCTTATATTCGATTTGATTGTGCTAAACACTGTATTCAACCCCCTTCTACAGTGTGTGTGACCTAACAAATGGTATCCGAGCCTTCCATTAACACACAAACAGTTTAAGATCCAAAATCAATCATGTCTGAAGAAGAAATTCCAACCAAGCCCACCAAAACTGAAGAACCTCCAAAAACTGTAACTCATAGTCGATATGAGACTATAAGAGTTCCCATGTTGAAACCTTCTGAGTATTCCATATGGAAAGTGAAGATGGCTATGTTTCTGGAAGCTACAGATCCAGAATATCTCGACAGGATTTATGAAGGACCACATATGCCAACCAAACTCTCTGTGGAAGTTGCAGGACAGCCAGTAAAGTCTGTACTAAAGGAGAAAAGTGATTACACTATTGAAGATATCTCATCGATTGCAATGGATGCAAAGGTAAGACACTTGCTGCATAGTGCCATTGATAATGTCATGTCAAACAGGGTAATTAACTGCAAGACTGCAAAAGAGATATGGGATGCTTTGGAAACAAGGTGTCAGCGAACTACTTCAATTAAGAAGAACAGGAAGACAATACTCACTCAAGAGTATGAGCACTTTGACTCAAAGCCTGATGAGTCATTAACGGATTTATATGACAGATTTGTTAAACTCTTGAATGATTTGTCACTAGTTGACAAAGAGTATGATATTGAAGATTCAAATCTTAAGTTCCTGTTAGCTCTTCCTGAAAGATGGGATTTGAAGGCCACAATAATAAGAGACAACTATAATCTTGATGAAACAACTCTTGATGAAATTTATGGGATGCTCAAGACTCATGAACTTGAGATGGAACAAAGAAGCAAGAACAATGGAAGAAAGTCAAGAACAGTTGCCTTTGTGGCTGAGGAGGAAAGTCCCAAAGTAGCTGCCTCAAGAAAAGGCAAGGAAAAAGCTCTCATCACAAAGTCTGATACTGAGTCATCAAGTTCTGATAGTGATGATGACTCAGAAACTGAAAGTATACCTGAGATGGACCATGATGAGGAGATGATAAAGCTGTGTGCTCTTATGGTGAAGGGAATCACAAAGATTGTATACAGGAAATTCAGAAGAGGAAAGAAGTTTTCCAGGAAAGGTGCAAGTTCTGAAAAGAAAGGTTTCAGAAAATCTGAAGGCAAAGGAGGAAAGTCTGACAGAGGAGATTACTCAAATGTTAAATGCTACAACTGTGGTGAGAAAGGCCATATATCTCCAGATTGCAGAAAAGGGAAAAGTGACAAAGGCAAGGCTCTTGTCACAAAGAAGAAAAGCTGTCCAGATGCTTCAGATTCTGAGAATGAGGAAAACTATGCCTTGATGGCAAATGTTGATAGCAGTTCTGATACTGCTGACTTAAAGGTACCTCGAACTACTTATGCCTTTCATACTGATGATATTACTAAGTTAACAAGATATCTTAAAACCATGTTCATTAGTTATATAGATCAAACTTTAACATGTGAAAGATTAACTTCTGAAAATCTTGCTTATAAAAAGAGGAATAATTATTTAGAAAAAGAGTTAGTCATGTTCCATCAAACTCAGAAAGATAGAGATGATGCCTTTTATGTTAGGGATGAAGTGTTAAAAATGAATGAATCTCTAAAAACTGAGTTGGAAAAGGAAAGAGAGATTATCAGGACTTGGACTAACTCTGGTAAAGCAACTCAGGATATTCTTAGTAGTGGAAACTGGAAAGAGGGCTTAGGTTATGGAGATGGTAAGAATAGTAAGGGAACTGTAGAAACTGAGCCTATAGTTATTAAACAAAAACCAAAGGTAAATCATGTTAAGTTTATAACTGCAAAGTCTGATATTGATAAATCAGAAGTTAAGGTGAAAGTAACTTCTGACAAACCTAAACAGGATAAGCCAACTGAAGTTAACATAGGCTTAATGACAAAAAAGTAGCTTAAGCATAAGCTGAAAGATGTTAAGAATGTAAACAAGGTAAAGTCACCTAGGAAAAATAGGAATGGAAAGGAAGGTGTGAACAAAAGTAACAATTATAAGCCTGTTCCTAATGCTCCTAGAAAAACATGTCATAACTGTGGAAATTCTAACCATCTGGCTTCTTTTAACAGTAAGAATGAGAATATAAACTCCTTACCTTCAAAATCAGGAATTAAGAGTCAGTCTGTTAGATATAAGGCAAAAAATCCTTGTTTTCATTGTGGTAGTTTATGGCATTCCATTTATACTTGTAAGGAATATCATAGTATGTACTATGATTATTATCAAATAAAACCTTCCGTAAAGAAAGTTAGCATTATTCCTTCTAGTATAAGTTCTGATGCAAAGTCTGATATTGCAAATTCTGATAAGAAAACTGTTAACATAAACTCTGATGCTAAATCCGCTGCAAATGTTAACAAACTTAAAAAGGCTAAAGGATCCAAGCAAGTCTGGGTCCTTAAAACTAATCATTAGTGGTCTTTGTGATTGCAGGGCAACAGGAAGAACATCCTAGTTCTGGACAGTGGATGTTCAGGACATATGACTGGAAATAAAGCCCTGCTATCAAACTTTGTGGAGAAAGTTGGCCCAGGTGTTTCTTATGGAGATGGCTACATTGGAAAAACTCTAGGATATGGCAATATCAATCTTGGGAATGTCATCATTGAAAAAGTAGCTCTGGTCTCAGGACTTAAACACAATCTGCTGAGTGTGAGTCAAATCTGTGACAGAGGTTATCATGTGGATTTCTTTGAAGAATACTGTGAAGTTGTAAGCAAATCTACAGGCAAAGTTGTTCTGAAAGGATACAGGCATGGTAACATTTATGAAGCCAAGCTTTCAACAAGTACTGATGGTTCTGCAATCTGTCTGTTGAGTAGAGCATCAATTGAAGAAAGCTGGGATTGGCACAAAAAACTCTCTCATTTAAATTTCAACAATATAAATGAACTAGTCAAGAAAGATCTTGTGAAAGGATTGCCAAAATCAGTATTTGCTCCTGATGGCCTTTGTGATTCATGTCAGAAGGCAAAACAAAGAAAATCTTCATTCAAGAGCAAGACTGAATCATCAATTCTTGAGCCTTATCACCTACTACAAGTTGATCTATTTGGTCCAGTTAATGTCATGTCTATTGCAAAGAAGAAATATGATATGGTCATAGTGGATGAGTTCACCAGATACACATGGGTGTATTTCTTGCACATAAAAAGTGAAACTGCATCTATCTTGATTGATCATGTCAAGCAACTGGATAAATTGGTCAAAGATTCTGTGAAGATCATAAGAAGTGATAATGGCACTGAGTTCAAGAATTTGATCATGGAAGAGTTCTGCAAAGACCATGGAATAAAGCAGGAATTTTATGCTCCTGGAACTCCACAACAAAATGGAGTTGTTGAAAGAAAGAATAGAATTCTTGTTGAAGCTGCACGAACTATGCTTGATGAAGCAAAGTTGCCAACCTACTTTTGGGCTGAAGCTGTGCAGACTGCTTGTTTTACTCAGAATGCAACACTCATTAACAAGCATGGAAAAACACCATATGAGATGGTGAAGAAAAAGAAACCAAATCTGAAGTATTTTCATGTATTTGGATACAAGTGTTTTGTTCTTAAGACTCATCCCGAACAGCTATCCAAATTTGATCTAAAAGATGATGAAGGAATTTTTGTTGGATATCCAGTTTCTACAAAAGCCTTTAGAGTCTACAATTTAAGAACAAGGGTTGTCATGGAATCTATCAATGTCTCTTTTGATGATAAGAAGATTACTGGACTTGAAGATTTCAATGATCATGATCAGCTGAGACTCGAGAATGAGTTTTAAATTCTGATTTTGTAAATCCTGATATTACAAACTCTGATGGATTAAACTCTGATGTTATTGAAACTGTGGAGACTATGTCTAAGGAAAATGCACCTGTGCAGGGGGAGCGTACTGAAGATCCAACCATATCTCAAGAAGTATCAGAACCTACAACAGGCTCTTCAAGTTCTGATGGGCCAAGTTCTGATAATTCTGGAAACTCATGTTCTGATATTTCTGGAAACTCAAATAATGAAGGATACAACTCAGAGAGCATAATTTCAGGGGGAGCATCAGAAAATGTTGATGGAGACAGCATGGATCATGGGGGAGCATCCAGTTCTAGAGAAAACCTTCCATCTGTAAGAAAGTGGACTAAAGCACATACACATGACTTAATTAATGGAAATCCTGATGCAGGTGTCAGAACTAGAACAGCTACATCAAATGGATGTCTTTATCATTCTTTTCTTTCTCAGACTGAACCAAAGAAAGTGGAAGAAGCTCTTCAAGATGCTGATTGGGTGCAAGCAATGCAAGAAGAGTTAAATGAATTTGAAAGAAATAAAGTCTGGACCCTAGTGCCAAGACCAAGGAACAGATCAGTTGTTGGTACAAAATGGGTGTTAAGAAACAAAATTGACACTGATGGCATAATTACAAGGAATAAAGCAAGGCTGGTTATAAAAGGATACTCTCAACATGAGGGAATTGATTATGATGAAACATTTGCACCAGTTGCTAGATTGGAAGCCATAAGAATATTTTTGGCTTATGCTCCTCACAAGAAGTTTAAAGTCTTTCAAATGGATGTGAAAAGTGCTTTTCTTAATAGAGAATTGGGAGAGGAAGTATATGTTGAACAACCTCCAGGCTTTGTAGATCCCAAATTTCCCAATCATGTCTACAGGCTTGATAAAGCACTTTATGGCCTTAAGCAAGCTCCAAGAGCATGGTATGATACATTAGCTCAGTTTTTTCTGGAAAGTGGATTTAACAGAGGAACTATTGACAAAACACTGTTCTACCTCAACCATGGAAATGACTTACTTTTGGTGCAAATATATGTTGATGATATCATTTTTGGTTCTACAAATGACAGACTTTGTAAGAAGTTTTCCAAACTGATGCAGTCAAGATATCAAATGAGTATGATGGGAGAACTTACCTATTTTCTGGGCCTTCAAGTCAAGCAGAATGAAAAAGGAACTTTTATTTATCAATCTAAGTACACCAGAATTTTTTGAAGAAATTTGGAATGTAGGATTGTTCAAGTGCATCCACTCCTATGCCCACTGCAACTAAGTTGGATAAGGATACTGGTAAATCAGTAGATATTACTGATTACAGAGGTATGATTGGCTCTCTACTCTATCTAACTGCAAGTAGACCTTATATCATGTATGCTACCTATCTTTGTGCAAGATTTCAAGCAGATCCAAGAGAACCTCACTTAACAGCTGTGAAAAGAATTTTCAAATACCTTAAGGGTATAGCTGATCTGGGATTTTGGTATCCTAGAGAATTATACTTTAAGCTAATAGGTTACTCGGATGCAGATTTTGCAGGATGCAAAATTGACAGGAAAAGCACAAGTGGAAACTGCCAATTTCTTGGAGGCAGATTGGTTTCTTGGTTTAGCAAGAAACGGAAGTCAATTTCCACATCAGCTGCAGAAGCAGAATACATTGTTGCAGGAAGTTGTTGTGCACAGATTCTTTGGATAAAAAAATCAGTTACTGGATTATGGGTTAGAATTTTCTAAAATCCCTATTTACTGTGATAATCAAAGTGCTATTGCTATGACAGGTAATCCAGTTCGGCACTCAATGACAAAGCACATCAGCATTAGGTACCACTTCATAAGGGAACATGTGGATGAAGGTACAGTGGAATTGCATTTTGTTCCCACAGATCAACAACTAGCAGATATCTTCATAAAACCACTGTGTGAAGCTACTTTTACAAGATTGGTAAATGAACTTGGAATGGTTTCAGGTTCTTTCTCTAAATCTGCTTAGTTTATGTTCTGATACATCAGACTTTATGATCAGTATTTACAGATATTACTATCTTTGTGTATTCTGTGCTTAAATTGAAAATTACTTAAGTGTTGATTGTTGTCTGATGTGAATTTCTAAACTCTGATAGTGATATGAATATTTCTGTGACAAATCAATCCAATGAGGATAACTGTGCTAGATGCTGACCTAGTAATCTTTAATTTACTAAAGATCCCATGTTTGAAGTAATTATTTATGTGGAAATCTTTTAACACAAGCAAATTCTGATATTGAGCTTAGTTAAGTTTACTTTATTTATCTTATTACTAAGTCAAAAACTAGAATAGTTCTTCTTATTTGTTAAGTTCTGATGTTAGTAAATCTGATGAATGTACTAAGTGCTGATAAGCCTCACTAATCAAAAGAAAAGGAAAAGAAAAGAAATAAAAATCAAGTACTCCTTTGAGATCTAGAGTAAAAATGTGGAAGGGAAGACCCAAGTGTATTGCTGGTATTAAGTAATATGCATTAGAAAAGCAAAATAAAATTTTCTTGGTGACTTTTCACACTCAATGATTACTGGAGAAATACTCTGATAACAGCATAAATTCTGATAAGCAATCGTGACTCACTTACACTAGAAGCCACTGTAAAATAGAATTTCAAAAGATGCATAAAATGAGCACAAAATAGTTGAGGTGGACTCATGCATGAACTCATTCTAAAGTAGACTTCAGAATGCATGAACTCAGTTGGTTTTACTCTTATGGCACAGAAACTGTGACCATTTTTCGAAATGGAATTCCGACTTAATATCCTATCAACAACATTCCATTTGTCATCTGGATTCAACTTCCAGAGAACATTAAATAATGATCTGTTGTCTTTCCAAAGAGAAGCTCATCTTCATATTCTTAGATAGCAGGAGAAAATCATTCGTCTTGCTGTTCTCTTTTTTGAAAGTAGGAAGAAGAATTAATTGTTATTCATCCTTTTCTCTTCATCGTCAGCTTTGTCAGGCTTCTTAGCTTAGGACTAAGGCTGTTGATATTAGGAATCATAGAATAGGACTATCTTGTAGTTTTTACATGTAATTGATAAATTTCATCGAATGTAATCATCTGATATATCAATGAAATTTTCTTTATATTGCAAGATTTGTTCTTTGTTTCTCAAATTATGTGACTGTGCATGTTGAATTGCAATTTATTAATCTTTACTTCATCGACTTTTAATTTTATTTTGTGATGAATGTTTTGATTAAATTCTGTTGATTTGAGAAAACAACTGAGGAACAGGTTCCAATATCAGAACCTATTATTGTAGAAGCTGAGAAGGTTTCTTCTCAGAAAGATACTGTAACTGGGAGTTCTAGGCCCCTTAAAAGGCTTAGAAAATTAAATTCTGATGATAAAGCTCCTACAGTGTCTCCACCTTTGAGGAAATTAAAGAAACAGAGAGCTCATAGGGACATAGTTGAGTCAGATTCAGAAGATATAGTGGAAGCAGCTAAGGAAGGGGATCAGGAATCTCTGATCTCAACAGAACCAGTTGTCATTGAATTACTTCCTTCTGCACAACATGAAACTGCTCAAGCTAAACTACCTACACCTTCTATGTCACCTATAGTTGATCCAGTACATACTGAAGAACCAGGTACAAGTGTTGAAATTGATATGCATAACCTGATTGTGCCTGAGGTTTTGTACTTGGAAGCTCCACCAATTCAACTCACTCCACCAACAACATCACTTTTGAATGTTGATCAGAACCTGGCTGCAGATCAAAATTTAGAAGAAAATGTTGAAGCCTCTATAGCGTCATATACTGCTATTTTATCAAAGGATGCTGATACTGCAGGATCTATAAGTTCTGATGCTGCTAATGAAGAAACTACTGGTGAAGCTGCTGGTAATTTAGATGCTGATGCAACTGGTCCATCAGGACATGCACCTCAACAAACTGTTCATAAAGCTGATTTAGTCAAGAAGTTTGTTACAGGGGAAGCACCAGTACCTTGGAGTGAAACTCCTAGAGGAAATGAGTGGACTAAAGAATGGAACTCAGTTAGTTTTGTTCCTTCTGAAAAGATTCTTGCTGAGCATCTTGCAAAAGCTGATGAAATGCTGATAAATGATGATTTCAAGGCACAGCTGAGAGTTACTACATTGAGTACAAGGCACCTTCAAGGTCAACACTCAATAACTCATGACAAGGTGAACAAAATTCAGGAAGCTCTAATCCAGCAAGATATGAATGTGAAACTTGAAAAGAACAGATTTTTCAAGCCAGCCTTTGACAGAATTGCCTACATTGAGAAAACTCAGGAGAAACAACAAGCTCAAATTGAAGAAATTCTGAAGAACCAAGCTTCTCACCAAAGTCAACTCAATGAGATCCAATCCTCAGTGGAATTGCTTGTCTCTCTTCTATTACCTGCTGATGCCAAAAAGGGGGAGAAAGTGATTAAGTCCAAATGCAAATCTATTCAGACACTGAAAGGAAAGGATGATGGAAATGATGACCAGGGAAACTCTAATAAGGGTAGAGGTCAAGGTCAAGGCAAAGGACTTTCGTCAAGTAAAGCTAGAATTACAAGTCAAGGAACAAGTTCTGATACTGGGAGAAGAATAAATTCTGATACTGGTAAAAGGATAAGTTATGATGGATATCTAGAACTTGATGAAGAAATTTCAAATCAGTTATTTCTTAAAGAAAATCCAGGAATGGACTTTGAGAGTCTAAAGGAAGAAGAAGCTAGACTCAAAGCAGAAGGTGTCAAGACAAAATCTGAAGCTTCTTTTGTTGAAAAGAAATTTCCAAAGCCTAAGGGTATTGTGATAAAGGAAAGAACAAGTTCTGAGGCGACCAAGGCCAAATCACAAATGGAAATTGATCCAAGGTCCAAGGGCAAAGAAAAGGTTGATGAACCTGTAAAGGTTTATATGCCAGTCATGGATGAAGAAATAATTGATGATGAAGCAGATGTTAATCTTACTCTGATGCATAAGAAGATTTTTCAAACAACCTCTGACATGGCTCATGGTGTTCAGAGTCAAGATTTAGTAAGTTCTGATATGACAGTGAAGCAAGCAACCTCTGACATATCTCAAGTTGGCTTGATATCAGAAGATAAGGAAAATGAAACCTCTGACATTGCTCATGTTAAACTTTCAAAGATACTCCTATCAGGATTCACCAAAGCTAAACAGACTCAATCTTTGAAGACTGCAACAAGTGGTTTTAAAGCAAGATTTGTTACAGGAAAGGAAACAAGAGATAAATCTGGGTTGGATAGTTCTGATGAAAGAAGAGTACATAACACTACCAATGATCCAACTTCCTTAAGTGAACCAGGTGTTGGAGCAACTCCTGAAAGATTGAATCGACTTGAATCTGTACAAATGGTTTACCATACCTTCTTGAAAGAATATATCTTATTATATTTTATGATAGATGGAAGGGTATACCAGATTAAGAAAAATGTTATACCACTGAAGTATTCTGAAGAACTGGAACATGTTCTATTCCTACTTCAAGTGAAAGATAGATTAACAGATAGTGCTGCAGGATATTTAAAGTCTCAAATTCAAAGACAGAAGAAGCTTTATTCTGTAAAGTCTGACAGCACATACTGTCCCAAGTACAGAGATCACAAGGGTGATATATTCGATATGAAGCCTAACTCTGCTAGGATTATAACTACTTTTCTGGGTTATAAGGCTGTGGAATTCAATCTAGAGTCTGACAAGGTATATCTGATTAGACTAGATCAGGAGATAAGAAAAGCTAAGATAAATGATCTCAGAGTAGTTATTTTTCAAACTGGAGAAGATACAGCTGAATTGATAAATGCTAAAAGGAGGATGGTCAATGAACTTGAATATACAGAGAGATGTTTGTTGAAGAACTATCTCAGGACAACTCCTGATATCAAAGAGATCAGAAGAAATTGAAAGTTGAAGCCAAGTCAAAGATCTACAACTACTTAAATTCTGAAGTTTATACAGACTAAAGCGGTTATCAAAAGTTAAAGATGGTAAAGTTGAAAGGACTATAAGTTGTAGTTATCTAGTCAAATTCTAATGCATTTGTACTTAAAGTTTTTGACATCATCAAATATCTGTTAAACTTGTATAATATGCTAATTTACAAGTTGGGGGAGATTGTTAGATATATTTGATAATGTCATGTATAATATGATTTGTGTTTAGTTTTCAGATCTTACCTAACAGGACAAATCAGTACTTAACTGGAAATCAGCACTTATACTGAAGACAGAACTTAAGTTTCAGAAGATATTTATCAGGAGATAATATCAGGACTTAAGATGACTTTCAGATAAGGCAGGCGGCTGATTAAAAGGAAAGAAGATCGAGACTAAGACAGAAAGAATTATGCATGAAGAAGGAATTTTATGAAGAATAGAATACTTGGAAGAAAAAATAACTAGTTGATATATTTTAGGAAGCAGAATTATATTCCATATCAATTAGAAGATTATCTTGTAACTGTGTAGTATATAAACACAGACATAGAGTTTACACTATAAGTGTTACAATTATCGAAGTTATTATTCTTTGTAACTCTAGTAGCTCTCGTGATAATTTGTTCATCACTGAGGGAGGACAGTTCCATATTGTAACAGAGTTTATTGTGTTGAATAAAATCTGTTTTCTGTTACTTAAGTTCTTGTATTCGATTTGATTGTGCTAAACACTGTATTCAACCCCCTTCTACAGTGGGTGTGACCTAACATATCATTGCTTAAGAAGTTCAACCCCGACGCCAAATGTATCATAGAGAATGAACCAGTGGAGATTGAGTCAGATTTGTCTTATGTCGAGTAGCCAGTTAGCATTCTAGATAGAAACGATAAAATGTTAAGGAATAGAGTAGTTCCTTGAGTAAAAATTTTGTGGAGAAATCCCAAAATTGAAGAGTCACTATGGGAACTCGAAAGTGATATGTTAGATAAGTATCCTCATCTGTTTGCTTAGATTCTGGGGACAGAATCCTTTAAGGGGGGAATGTTGTAACGCCTGTAAATATTTGATATGAATGTAATATAATATTCTGTTTTGTGCTATATAGTTTTGTGCATTAGATGTCAGAAATTGAGAATCCAATATGTTCGTATATATTCTTCGTTGTGTGGCCTTGCGAATATTGTAGATTATTTATAAGCGTATGATTAATTGTACGCAAGCAAGTTTCATTACACAATTAGATAATAATCGTAATAGTTGCGATTAGACGATAGATCATAATTCGTATAATAGGGGCTGGAAATCAAATTATTTGCATTTTCTTATGTGACTTAGAGTTGTTAATCATATTTTTATGTGGCTTGTATATTAGAGTATTAATCCTATAAAATTATTTTTAAAATATATTCTTGTTCAAAATTTTTGAAAATAATTTTATACAACTGCTAAAATCTTATAGTATTATTTTGGAATTAATTTTGTGATTTATGGAGTTGTATTTTATTTACTAAAAACCATTCATTTTAATCATACTTTTATTAAATATTGAATTACTATTATACCCTTACATGCATTTTGGGTTATAAAAGAGTCCAAGGCTAAGACCGTCAATTCTAACCCCACTAACTTGCTAGTTTACCTCTTTAACCTTGCATGCATTTTTGTCACTACTAGAAATAGGGACATTTATGTACATTCCCCATTCCACTACCATTTTAAGAGACAAAAAATAAGTGAGTGCCCTCATTTTCATCACACACCCACTCACACACCTCACTCTCTCCTCTCTTCTCTCCCTCTCGGCCGAACTCATCCCCCACCCCCATTCTTGCCATTTTATACACTTTCTCTTCATCTTCTTTTACTTCTTAAGTTAGTCAAGACAAGACCTTCATCATTTAGTGGAGTAGCATCATTTTAAGGTGAGTTTTGTGTGTACATGTTGGTAAAGCCAAAGTTGAGGCCTTGGTTCTTATGAACTCGAGGTTGCAACCATGGTGGCTTATATAAATGAGCAAGATATGATCTTGGAGAGGTGTTACACTTCTATTTTTTCAAGTCATAATCTTGTCCATAAATATTTGGCAATGATTTCTTTAGAGCCGAATGTTTAGAGTATTGAATTTGGGTAGTTCTTATAAAGAATGATCATGCATGTTAATTTTGAAAGTATTGTTCTTTAAAAAAGCTGTTTTATTAAGTTTAAACTCTTTCATGCCATTTTTCCTTCAAGATACCTTAAGTTTAATACTTGCATGTTGATTTTAGCACTTGCATGTTGGATATAATACTTGCATGTCGATTTACAAGCGATTTTCAAAGTAGAAACCATACTTGTTGATTTTGTGCTTTGGTACTTGACTTTTATGAGATGCATGCTGTGGTTTTTGGTTATAAAATGCTATATGAAGTATTCCATGATGATAAGTGATTATATTCAGTAGATATCAAGTGATTATATAGTTCAAATTTTTGCTTAAAAACTCGAAGACATGATGTTGCTATTATAGTTATTCTTTTAACCTCTTGATACTTGATTTTTGTGAGTTGCATGCCATGTTTCCTTTGATAAAATTCTATTTTAGATTATATATGGTGGTATGAGCTTAAGTTCAGTAGTTTTCATGAAGTTACCATGCATGTTACTTCGAATTTTTGCCTTAAAAATGCTAAGAGATGACTCGACTTGTGATGTGTTACATTGCTTGTCTTTATACTTGGTTTTCATGCTTAAGGGATTGTAAATGAACCTTATATGTTGTCAATCAGTAGGTTTAAGTTTATATTAGGACTTTCCTTGGTTGGTTGTTGATTTTTTTTGGAGTAATGTAGGGAGTTAAGGTGGAAGAAGTCACTTGGTCATAGCTGGGCAGATTTTTGTACTAAAAGTTTAAGTCATTTTAGGTGAGTTTTAGCAAGGCCTGGGTAGGCCTGAGCTCAAGGGAGTTGTAACTTGGTTTTTACTTGAGTCTAGTAGCTTTATATTGAATAAAAACTTGCATTTGGTTAGGCACACGCACACAAACCCGAAAGCAGCTCAAAATAGGGCTGATTTGAGTAAACTTGATTTTTGATTGATTATCATCATGTCATAGGTTAGGCCTTCATGGGTCCTTTGTCTAAATAGATAGAATGAAGTTTTAGGAATCTTAACAAGTCAATAAAACCAATAATTGAATTAGATAAATGAGGTTTAAGTTGGTAAAAATAGGGCAGTGTGGTATTCAGGGGAAGCAGTTTTATGTCAACTTTCACTTGAGGCCTACGGAGGCCTAGGGAGGCTTGAGTGAGGCCTTTGAGTCATTCCAACTTTGAGAGTCATTTTAGACTCTTAATAATCTTTGAGAGTTGTTTTGGAGTGAAGGCCCAAGGTGGAGATACCTTATTTCCACCAAAACACCCGAGAGTCACCATTAGAGTTGCCTTTGGAAACTTTAGAGAGGTGCATTGCTTTTGTGTGTCTTTTAAGTGAGGCCTTGATGTCAAACCAATTTCTAAAGTTATCTTAAAGTAAAGAAGTCACATGAGTCAGAATATAGCAAAGGCCTAAGGTAGAAATTCATATTTTTGCCAAGGCACACAATAGGTGTCAAGGTGTGCATTCGGTAAGTCAAGTAGTGTGCATTACATTTGTGAGTCATTTGAGGTGAGGCATAAGTGTGCCTTACTAATTTTAGGTTGAGTTGAGGTATTTAAAGGAGGATTAGGAGTATTTTTCATGATAATTTCATGTTATATGATTAATTGCTTAAGTGACCAAGGTCGTAAATAGAGTCTAGGTGTGTACTATTAACTAAGTGATAAATTGTCATGCCATTTCTTGCTATATGTTATGTGTTTTATGTGATGCATATATTACTTGTAATTAGTAGAATTTAAGTATATATGTATATATGTGTATATGTATATATATATTTATAGTATACGTGAAAGGGTAGTTAGCAAGAATTGTAATGAGGATACTATTTATCATAGGTTCAAGTAGGAGGCCAAGAAAGGAGCCCATAGTCGATTCCATTCAAGTACTCAGTAAGTGTAGTCCAGGCAAGTGAACTCTCAACTTACCTTTATAATTCTGTTTCTTATGATTAAATACCCTGTGAATGCATGACCACAGTTTTAATCGAATTAAACAGTCCCTGACATCACCTAATGATTAGATCTTAAATTAGTTAATCGCTTTCATACTTGAATTGATCCATTTTCATCACATATTACCTCGTACCCATGTGAATACCCTACAATAGTCCCTTAATATATCATGTGAACCCTAAACCCCTCATAAATTAGAATAATTTCTTTTGGAAACCCAAACACTAATAATATCCTCTCATTTGAACTTTGACAATACCAACCCTTGTTATCTTGTCCTTGATCAAGAACCCTTTGAAATTAAAATGAATTATTAATAGGAATTAGATGATATGTTCTGATAAGACTGAGGCGCCAGTCACTGTTAAAACCTCAGTAGCAGGGAGCCTGATAGTATTATATGGCCAATGTGTGTCGGGGATCCTCAATAGTTGTGAATCACTTGTTATGTGGTTCAGAGCTTTGATGCGGGCTGATCACCCCTCATTGCTCATAGTGCTGTCAGATTTCCAATTCCATTCACTTATTAAAAACTTGATCTTTTATTTGAAATTTCATATTGTTGATTAATTTATGTTATCATTTTATTGAGTATATGATGAACTGTTATTCACTGTTATTCACTTGCTGAGCGTTTTGCTCATTAATATTGTTATTGATGTTATCCCTTTAGTGAAACCCGAAGATGGTTCGTTTCAATCAAACCGCGCGTAAGACTTCTGGGGACTCGGGGTATGGCTACCGTTAGATGTTGGAGCAGGTAGGGAACTAGTAGTTCCCTAAGGGTTATAAACTTTGGGTTTAAAATTTGGTAGTAATTTGACTTAAGATACTTTTTGGTCTGTAATAATGAAGATATTATGTAACACCCCCAAATCCGGGGTCGGGGATCCGGGTTGTCACGAGTTCCATTACCCTTAATAACACCCAATCTTAATAATTAATCAACTACTCTGTACTGTGACCCCACAATAAACACACACACCACAAGTTATAGTCTCAGAGATGATCATCCAAAAATAATCACAAGTCGTTTTATTCCACAATTACATGCCAATACACCTTAAACAGGTTTCTGAATAAATTTACATTTCTCTGCCATTATTACAACTCATAATATACATAAGTCTGGTACATCATTAGTTGAAAACTTAGCCTATTGGTAATTTCTACCTCAGCTACAACGGCCTCAACGCTTCCAGAAAGCTGCGGAACGTTTCCTATCCGCTTGCGAATTGGGAGCTTGGTCATGTTCATCTTATCTATCTGATGTTGTGTGATGAAAGAAGAAAGCAAGGGTGAGCAGCAAGCCCACCAAAATAATATGTATAATGATTAACAATATATGAGCCTTCTCATAGTACTCATGAAAGTCTTGGTCAAAAGAAATGAACCAAGTTGATATCTTAATGCGATGAAGTCGCAAAATATTCAGCATATATATATACATATATACTTTTCAAAATATTGGAAGTCCTCTTCCATGCATAATACACACAGAGTTCCAGTGTATAACTGTATAAAAATACCGTTGCAAGGTGATCTCATATATCTAACCTTGTCTCAACGTTTTTCTGAAAATCTTTGTCATGCATAAGATAATCATTTACTAGATATAAGTTTAGAAAAATGAAGTTACAAGATACTCCAATATACTTATATCCAAATACTACTTGAACTACCACCGTTCAAGTTATAATCAGATTCAAAGTTCATCACCCAGATGAGACTACAAGATAAGACTTGAATAGATTCAATCTTTGAAATATCATTATAAATAATGAAGTTACGAGATACTTCATTAAGTCCTGATATATATCCATATATATATATCTCATACATTTCCTGAAAATCTCTGTCATGTAAAGTATGAACAGAGTTGTAATATCCAATGAATTTTGGAAAGGAAAAGAATTTTGGCATAAACCCGATATCTTGCTGATCAGGCAAAGATACCAATAAGTAACCTTTTCTACTAGTAGATGGATGAATCCCCCACCGGTCATCACCCTGGCCACATAAGGACCTTGTGCTGGACCGCCACCCGGCCTCTTACGCGTTGATGGACTGCCACCCAGCCACTTACACTTTGATAGACCGTACCCCGGCCTGTCGCTTATGCCGACTCAATTAGATGGGCTTACTTCCCGAACGTTGGGTAAGTAATCAATTCATTTGTTTTCTCAAAACAGCAACCACGTTGCGAATGTAAAATGCACCACAGAGCTGGATCCCCCAGGTTTTGAGCGAGTATTTAAATCCCCTTTGAAAGGAAGATCTTAAATATAAAAAAATGAGTTGTGGGGTCCACTCTAACCTTAAAAATCATTTTGAAGACTCGAAAACATTTTTAAGAATGTTTGGAGTACTACTGATTTATTAAAATAAATCAGTCCCGATATATTAGAAAATATCTTAATATTATTAAATAATATTCCCATAAGGATAATCTCTATATAAATAACTTGAAGTAGAAGTTGTAAAACTTATACTTGAAATGAGTATTAAATAACCAAAGATATACTTATACGAAAGTACTATCTTTATTTGAATAATCAAAAATAAGTTTGATTATCGACACCTTATTCTTTAATAAAATAAAGAATATATTTCAGTAAATAATCGGAGTCATAGGTCCTCAAATGAATATTTAAATAATATTTAATAAATAATATAAAGTGAGTCATAAGTCCTCGAATGAATATTCAAGTAATATTCATTAAATAATATAAAGGAGTCATAAATCCTCGAATGAATATTCAAGTAATATTCATTAAATAAAATAAAAGGAGTCATAAATCCTCGAATGAATATTCAAGATAATATTCATTAATAAAATAAAGTTATCGAATAAACCTTATTCGATTAATAGTTTTTGAAAACTATAACCATATATATATAAATATATATATATATATATATATAATCTACTCGGGATCCTCGACTCCCGGTTTTAGAAAATGTTTTCACCTTTGGGTCCCTATACTAAGGGTATATGCAAATTACCGCTATTCTCTAGCATAGGTATTATCAACTGAACCAACAGATATATATGGCAAGAATACGAAACAGGCATGCATATGTACCATATCACATGCTATAATATATCGCAAGAATTTGCTAATATAACCATCATGCATCTATTACAAGATAATGCATATACAAGTGTATACATCACAACAACAGTATAACGGGTAGAAAACTTGCCTGAGCGACTGGGGGTTACGAATGGCTCGGGACGAGTCTGGAAACCTATAAACAACAAGTAAGTTGGAATTAAACCAAAGTCACTTGTAAATCTATACTTTAACCAACTTAGACTCTAACGCTCGTTTTGCGCTCACTGATTCTCTTAAGTCACTCGAGTACCCTCAGCTCCACCACTTTTTATAATTTAACCATTAAAAGTTTTAAGGCAATTCCTTCGCGAGTGTCTTACCAACTGCCTAACACTCTTACCATAATTGTTTCATACACTAATTAATCCTTTTTGGTCTTTAACCTATGTTTCAAAGTAAGGCGAGGGGAAAAGTTTCGTTCGCGAAACGCCGTTACTTAAAATGGTCGTTTCTCCTAAACCGTACATCGGAATTAAATGAACTACATATCAAAACGAAGCTCGTAACATGAACTATCTAAACAATGCAATGGTCATAATCTAGCAGGGAGTTCTCGGGTCCAAATGTTATGAACAAAAGCAGTCTAAAGTAAATCGGATATTACGACGGCTATGTTTACGCGATTACCAATGTTTAAACTACTCCAATTAACCACCAACCAACTCATAACCATCAATAAAATAAAACTTCACCTAAACCATACCACATCAGTCCATAATCTCCAAGGTTTTCAACTCAAACAACCACAATCAAGACCTATGAACTATAATCAAGCTTCAATTACCAAAACACTTCCAAATCAAACCAAACTACTAATAATCACAATCCATGCTTCTCATTTCACAAAACCAACCATTAAACGTACTAACAAATAAAGTAAAGGCTAGGGTTTGAAGTTTATACCTTCCTTGGGAGGTGTTAAGTTGCTAGGAAGCCTTGGGGAGCCTCCTACAAGCTTGATCTTTCCAAAGAAATCAAGAACACAAAGTTAGGCTTTGAAGTTTCTAAAAGTCCGATTTAAAGAACTGTAAAAATGAGGGTCTTACCATGATTATTTGGACGATACTTGTGAACAAGAGTTGTAGGACATCTCAATACCTTTCCAATGAGCTATAGAACACAATATTTGAGTGAGAAATGAAGGAGATACAGCAGTTTTAGTGTGCTGGTTCTGTTTTGGCCGAGAGCAATGGAAATGGGGGAAGAAATGCTTTTGCTTTCTTGTGTTGGTGGAATAATGTGGTGGATAATGATGGGTTGTCTTGATATTTTGCTAAGTTAATAATAAACAAAGGAGTTAGTGGAAGATGATCTCACCATTTGCCATGTGTTGGTGATTTGTGGTGAGATGAGATCATCCCTAGTTAACTATATAATTAACTAGCCATTCCTTCCTAACTATCACTTGGTTTCTTGTTTGATCAACCATCCACTTGCCTTGCCACTTGCAAAGGTATTTACAAGAGTCGTTATTCATTTCTTTGTCCAGTTATCACTCAATCTCGTTGATCGTTTGGTTAAATACCTTAATGGTTTTATTGATAAAATCTTCTTGGTATTTTTAATACCTAAATTAATTCTCCTTTATAATCCTTGAATTTAAAATCCTTCATCTTAATATTAATTCCTTAAATCCCTTAATGTCTGGTGGAAATCTCGGGGAAAAATAAAAGTGCTCATTTTCAAAATCCGACAGCTTTTACATACACTTATTTTCTTTATGGAATACTAATACGATCTTAGAATTTTCATAACAGTACTCCTATTTATAGTGGTCTGATAATTTTTCTTAATCAGCATTGTCAGCAAAAGTTATTATTCATCCGGGTTTCAAAAATCTCCAAAAATTGGGGTTATTACAGTCTCCCCTCCTTAAAAGGATTCCGTCCCGGAATCAGATAGAAAACAGTTGGGGATGCTTTTCTATTATTGTGCCTTCTAACTCTCTAGTCAATTTTCCACATTATGGTTCTACCACCAAACTCTGACTAGTTTGATAACCCTTCTCCTAAGCACTTGTCCCTTTTCGATCTATAACCCTTCCTGGTTGCTCCATATAGGTTACGTCTGGTTCCATGTCTATGCGCTCATATGCCCCTATTTATCTGGCATCCGAATTACATTTTCTTAACATTGATACGTGGAACACGTTATGAACTTGCTACATATTCGGGGGTAGGGCTAGCTCATATGCTATCTTCCCAATATGTCTTAATATATCCAAGGGTCCAACAATTCGTGGACTTAGCTTCCCTTTCTTTCCGAACCTCATCCTTCCTTTCCAAGGGAATACCTATAACAACTCTAGGTCCCCCACTTCCTATTCCTTGTCCTTTCGTGTCAAATCAACATACTTCGTGTTCCCATCTTGGGCTACTACCAGCCGTCCTCTGATTAAAATCTATTATATCCTTGATCCTTTGGACTACTACGGGTCCGAGCATCTTGCGCTCTACAACTTCATCCTAACATAAGGGAGATCGACATTGTCTTCCCTCAAGGATCTCATAAGGCGATATCTCAATACTGACATATGATCTATTATCGTAAGAAAACTCAATCCGTGTTAAGTGATCATTCCAAATTCTTTCAAGTCTATTGCACAGACTCTCATTATAGCTTTTAACATTAGAGCTTTTGCTTCTCAATACCCATTCTTTTCCAGTTCGTAATCGCTACTACCTTCCGTTCCTAATATTATACTGGTTATACTTTTGCTCGTTAGCATTCTATAACCTTTTAATAACCATGCCAACCTTAGTATCACGAATGTGTTTCCATTCCGAATACTACCACAACTTTATTACTCCTTTTTCAGCTGTTTCTATTTTCGAAAGCTTAATCCTTCATATAGAAGTAAAAGAAGGTGCTTCTGCTGTGATGAACTAGGTCACTTTGCTACCGAATGCAGGAAACCCAATAAGGCAAAGAAAGATAAGACTTATCTTGAACTTGAAGCAAAGTATGAAGCTCTTCTAAAGAAACAGAAAAGTAAAGCTTATATTGCAGAAGGTAAAAGTTGGGATGATTCTGAAAATGATGAAGATGAAGAACTTGGAAACTATGCACTCCTGGCCTTGGACCAAGGAGAATCATCCTCATCTAAATCACAGGTACCATCCCTTACCTCCACTGATTTAAATGAAAATTAATATAAGGACTGTTGAAAAAATGAGCACATAAATATTTCACATTCATACAAGCATGGTTGCTGCTAATGAAGAAGTTAGCAGATTAACAAAGTTAAATGAGAAGCTTGAAAGTGAAAAACAAGAAGCTGAATTGTTGATAGTGGAGCTTGAAGCCTTGAAACAAGAAAATGGCTATCTGAAAAACAAGCTCAAGTGTGCAAATGAGATTGAGAGTGTGCTAAGAGAAAAACTGGAGAAAAGTGAAGTAAAGTTGAAGTCCTTCAAGAATGCATCTGAATTGGTTGGTCAGTACCATGAGAAAAACAAACCATGTGCAAACATTGCCATTGGTCTTGATTATAACACCTTAAAGAACAAGAAGAAAAACACTGGTGACAGAGAAAAAGCAACAAAGAGTGAAAATGTTCCAGCAATGCTGAAAAATGTTGGGTCACCAGTATTTAAGACTTGTTAGGTAAACTTCAGTGAAGAAGAATTGATTATCAAGCAAGAAATTGCAGATGAGGATAATGAAAAGAAGAATACAGATTCAATTCAATCTTCCAAGGCTGAAAAAAATCTCATGGACAACCAAAGTGCCAAGACTCTTGTCAAAGAAACCAAGATTGATGATGCAAGTAAGAAGAAGAAAAATAGAAGTGGAAGAATTGGGAAAAACAAAAGCAACAATTTGAACTATGTTGCAGACATTCCTGGAAAGAAGTGTGGAATATGTAGTTCTATAAATCATCCAAATCATATTTGTAAAAAGGGTGTTAGTAAGCCAACTGAAGGAACCTGCAAATATAATGAAGCAGATTTAGATGATCCCTACTCATTTTGTGATAAGTTTGATTGCATCCCTTGCAACTTGAAAGTGATGAAGAGTTGTCACAAACTGAGAGTAGACTTAAGAGAATTGTAAATTGAGTCTACATCAGAAATGGAAAATGGACAACAATCATTGAACTCTATTTTATCTGAAATAAATCACTCTACTTCTGCTAAATCAGTTAACAAGAAGAAAGTACCTAACACTGCTTGGGTTACTAAACACACCTGAATCTCATTGTGTGCAGGGCAAAGTGAAGAAAGTCATATGGATCATTGACAGGGGATGTTCCAGACATATGAAAGGTGATAAGGCCCTGCTATAACAGTTCGAGGAGAAAGCTGGCCCATTGGTGACCTTTGGAGACAACAACAAAGGATTCACAATGGGATATGGCAAGATTGTTTCTGAAAATATTGTCATTGATGATGTAGCACTAGTAGCTGGTCTTGAGGTGAATCTTCTTAGTGTTAGCCAATTTATAGACAAAGGCTTTGAAGTTTTATTCAACAAAGAAGAATGCACCTTTATCAGCAAGAAAACTGTGAAATTGCTCTGAAAGGAGCAAGGAAAGGAAGCTTGTTTGTTGTAGACTCGGATTCAACAAATAAGGATGGTATTTGCTGTATTTACACCAAGGCATCAGAAGAACAAAGTAAGCTATGGCATAAGAAGCTGTCTCACTTGAATTTTAAAGCAATTAACAACTTAGTCAAAAAGGAGTTAGTGAGAGACATGCCCAAGCTGGAGTTTGCTCAAGTTGAAGAGTATGAAGCTTGTCTGAAAGGAAAGATGAAAAGATCTAGTCACAAATCAAAAACTGTGAATTCTATTAGTGCACCCTTGCAACTAATTCACATGGACTTGTTTGGCCCAGTAAATGTCTTATCTATTTCAAGGAACAGATATGCACTTGTGATAGTGGATGATTTTTCAAGATACACTTGGGTATAGTTCATAAACAATAAAGATGAAACTCCACATATCATAATTGAGCACATTAAGAAGATAGAGAAATAGGCTGAGCACTACAATTATGTGAAAAGACTGAGAAGTGACAATGGAACAGAATTCAGAAATGTTACATTAAGTGGATTATGTAAAGGTAAAGGCATTGTTCAAGAGTTCTCAGCTACCAGAACACCTCAACAAAATGGAGTAGTTGAGAGAAAGAACAGAACATTGTTTGAAGCTGCTAGAACAATGCTGCAAGATGCCAAGTTGCCAACAAGTTTCTGGGAAGAGGCTGTCACCACTGCATGTTATACACTGAACATATATCTCATTAACAAGGCACATGGCAAGTCACCCTACTCAATCATGTCCAAGAGAAAGCCTATTGTAAAGCATCTTCATGTGTTTGGAAGCAAGTGTTACATTTTGAAAGACAACTCTGAATATGAGGGAAAGTTTGACTCAAAAGTTTTTGAAGCAATATTTATGGGATATTCACTGGAAAGAACAGCCTACAAAGTCTATGTGATTGATCAAAAGAAGATCATGGAAAGCACAGATGTGAACTTTGATGAAGACAAGTGTCCAGGCTTGGAATGCCTTGATGATAATGAAGCTGAAGCCCTTGCATTTGATAACCTCAATATTGATAGTGATTCTGATGGAGAAGATGAAGTTAATGCACAAAAAATGATGTATGAAGAGTCTGCTGAGCAAGAAAATCATGGGAATGGAAGCTCATCTCAAATACCTAAATTTGATGGCACAAACTCAAGGGGAGAAAGAGAAGAAGGATCCACCAGTCATACCAATAATGAAGAAAATGATGAAGGCACTAGTCAACAAATACACACAAGAAAGTGGGATAGAAGCCACTCTAGAGAAGCAATTATTGGTGATCCTACTGTTGGTGTGAGGACTAGAAGTGCAACAGCTAATGAGTGCCTACATGCATGTTTTCTGTCTCAAGTGGAGCCTAAGAAAATTTATGAAGCTCTACTGGATCCTGACTGGATATCTGCCATGCAGAAAGAGCTAAATAAGTTTGAAAGAAGCAAAGTCTGGAAGTTAGTTCCCGCACCAAAGAACAGACGCATTATTAGAACAAAATGGGTGTTCAGGAACAAAATGGATGAAAATGGTATAGTTACCAGGAACAAAGTAAGGTTGGTTGCAAAAGGCTACTCACAAGAAGAAGGGATTGATTATAATGAAACTTTTGCTCATGTTGCAAGACTTGAAGCTATAAGAATATTTCTAGCATTTGCTGCACACTCAAATTTCATAGTGTATCAAATGGATATCAAAAGTGCATTTCTGAATGGTGAGCTATAAGAAAAAGTTTATGTGCAATAGCCCCCGGCTTTGAGGATCCAAAATTTCCTAACTTTGTGTATAAGTTACTCAAAGCTCTATATGGACTAAAACAGGCACCTAGAGCTTGGTATGACACACTATCAGATTTCCTATTAAAGCATGGTTTTACTAGAGGAACCATAGACAAGGCTCTCTTCTACAAGAAACATGGTGAAGATATGATCCTAGTTCAGATCTATGTGGATGATATCATCTTTGGTTCTACTAATGAGAAGCTGTGCCAAAGATTCTCCAAGCTTATGCAAAGTGAACATGAAATGAGTATGATGGGGGAACTAAGTTACTTCCTTGGACTCCAAGTCAACCAAAGAAGTGATGGTATCTTCATCAGCCAAACTAAATATGTCAAGGATCTTCTGAAAAAGTTTGGAATGATTGACTGTTCACCTGCATCTACACCTATGTCTACTGCAACAAAGTTGGATGAGGATAAAAAGGGCAAAAGTGTAGATATCTCAAGCTATAGAGGGATGATTGGATCATTGCTTTACTTAACAGCAAGTAGACCAGACATCATATTTGTAACATGTCTATGTGCAAGATTTCAAGCAAATCCAAAAGAATCACATTTGATGGCTGTAAAGAGGATTTTTAAATACTTAAAGGGGACTTCTAACATGGGATTATGGTATCATAAGGGAACTGGTTTTGAAGCTATTGGATACACAGATGCAGATTTTGCTGGATGCAGGATTGACAGAAAGAGTACTAGTGGAAGCTGTCAATTTCTTGGACAAAGACTTGTATCCTGGTATAGCAAGAAACAACAATCTGTATCAACTTCTACAGCTGAAGTTGAATACATAGTTGTAGGAAGTTGTTGAGCTCAAGTGCTTTGGATTAGAAATCAGCTAATAGATTATGGCCTAGTGTTACACAAAATTCCTATCATGTGTGACATTACTAGTGCTATATCTATAGTAGCTAATCCAGTTAATCATTCTAGGACAAAGCACATTGATATGAGGTACCATTTTATTAGAGAACATGCTACTAATGGTACCATTGAGCTTATTTTTGTACCAACAGAAACACAACTAGCTGACTTTTTTACTAAACCTTTGGATGAAGCAACTTTCACTAGACTTGTAGGTGAAATTAGAATGCTCAATTCTTCACCCTAAGGCAAGAACTCACCTAATGCTTTGCAGCAGATTAATCTCCAGTAAATCAAAGTTAATTTGATTAAATTGGAAATTAATTGAAATATAAATTATAAATATTTCAGAAATCTCTGCATATTTGTTTTTCAAATTCAATGAAATTGGAATTTTTCCAATTCTGAGTAAGCTGCTTAGTTGTTAATTTACATTATTTATATGTAAAATTAACACAAGGCAGAATCACAATAACCAAAAGTATCTAGCAAACTGAGTTCTCCATAAGTATAAATTGACTTCTCGACAAGTCATTTTAGGACTTCTCGAGTGAGTCCTCGATAAGTCAACTCACTAACTTCTCGAGTGACTTCTCGATAGGTTTAAAATGACTTATCAATAAGTCCTTGTAGAGTTCTCTAATAATGTTCATTCTCAGAGTTCTCTACAAGTACAATTCTTGACTTATCAATAACTCAGAACTGAAATAATTTAAACTGATAAATTATTTTGGTAAATTACTTTTGGAAAATTTATTATAATTTTATTTCGAATTTATTCAAATAAAAGTTAGAATTGATTCAGTCCATTTTTTGGACAAATTGTGTATTTATTTGACATTTTGATAAGTCAAGTTTGAGTTCTCTATAAGAGTAATTTAAAATGACTTCTCGACATGTACTTCACTTCTTTAAATGACTTCTCGATAGACAACTCCAAATGTCTATTTTTGAGTTATCGACAAGTCTTTTACTTTTACTATAAATACCCAGACTTCTCGATTAATTTGAACTTGGAATTTTTCAAAATTCTAAGTAAACTGAATATTTATTACTTCATATCCTCAGTATATGAACTTAATAAATAACAGATCAAAAGAAGCAAAAGTATGACAAACTGAACAAATTTAATTCATAAATTCTGTTCGGAAAAATACTTTTGACATACTTTGTCTCTAATTTCTCTGACTTATTGACACATCTATATGCTTATATGATTTCTTGTTTACATGGAAATAGGTTAGTCCAATGTTAGTAGACTAGTACATTATTTATGTTGTTTTGAGTATGCTGATAGTGGTTAATTTATTTGACTGAATGCTGATAGGAGGAGTTACTTTTTGTGTAGGGAGTACGTGCTTATTTGCATGGGGAATAGTCACTCTCTAAAGTAAACTAATATTCTTGAGTACTTACATGGGGAATAGTAACTAGTCATTTCTAACTGTCTAATATGCGTATGTGTTTATTATTCGTATTATCCGGGCAACTCAAGAGTCTATTGATTTCTATCTTTACTCCCTCTATAAATTAAAAATGCCTCCCTCTTTATCATTCACCAGCACTCTCTTTCTAATGAACTTTTTTTAACCTAAAAACTCACTTACTGTTCTTTTCGCTCCAATGGTTGCCCCCGTTTTCCACACACTCAACCACGGTGTTTATCTTCCAGCTCGAATCTTGACTGACGATAAGGTCTATTATGACCCTTTTGTACTTCAAATCTGCATCAAGGGGTTCGTATGCAGCCCTTTTGATTGTCCACGAGAGATTTTTGATGAACGCTCATGGGATGATCAACTTGGTATTCTTTTCTTTGAGATAGAAGTCTCTCTTGAGCTAGAGAGACGAGCCAGGGTGGCTGAGCAGCAATGACTTGCTACTCTGGAGCTGGATGAGAGAATCATTTCTCTTGCAAACTTCATGTCCAGAGCGTACGAGCGCAGGGCAAGGAGGTTGGCGGCAGAGAAGAAGAAGCCCGAACTAGAGTAGTTAGGATTATGATTTACTTGTTAAATCTATGTCTTAATGTACTATGTAAATCTATGTCTTAATGTACTATGTTTCAATTTTTAATGAAAGTTCTGATTCTTATCTTGCAATCTCCTGTTTGTGTAATAATTACTATGTGCTTATATCTATATTAAATTTTGTCTTCTCTGCAATAATGCTTGCAACTAAAATATCTTATAATGTATTTTTCTAATGAAACTCCAAAAAGATACATTTGTTCAATGCTTTACAGGTCTGATACAAGACATCAACAGGGAATTCAAATAATAAATTCACAGGTATTAGTGCTAAAACTGCAGCTAAAACATTTCAAAACCAAACTGCAGTTTACCTAGGAACAGCAACACAAACACAAACTCAAACACAATTCCACTCAGGTAACTCTCAAATGGAACCTGTTTTACAAAAGGACAAAATCCCCAAAATGTTCTTCAGTTGTTTTTTTGTTTGAGAGAAAGAAACTGGTATCACAAACATGGAAATTTATCAGCTTTCAATGAATATCACTAATGCACCTTCATGTGCAAAACAGTCTTAACAGACTGATAGGTTTGAGGGTAGTACTCCTGAGGGGAGCTATCTAAATCCTTTCCAATTCAATTGGAGGCTCCTCAAGCAGGAACAACTCCCCTCATAACTCTAGCAGAGGCTGTCTTAGTAGTCAAAGCTAGAAGAACAATTTCCTATGACAATGTCATAAGAAAGGCAAGCTTAGCACATTCAAGTGCCAGTGTGTTGCAAGACTTACAAGGGTTTGAGGCTAGTGCACATGGCAGTAACCCAGTCAAATTCCCTCCAATTTAATTGGAGGTTCCCACTACAAGTGAAGGACAACACACTGTCAGAACCACAGATAAATCTGTGAGTCAAACTGTGACCCCAGTCATAGATGCTTATGCACTCATTTTTTTATGGTGAAATGTGTATGATTAGCCCTATATGGGCTTCCGCTAATCATATGATCACAGATTAACTCTTCTCAGCCACCTCTTATTTCTGTAGGACAAACAACAATTGAGCCTTTCATGTGAGAATGAGAAAATAAGAGAGGCAGGATCCTTCCTGGAAAAAGGAGAGGTAGAATGAGTGTCTGGATTTAGAAATCCTTGTGAGGTAACTCTGACTCTTAAAAGTCATGAGACTAGTGTAGTGAGAAGTAGTGAGACTACTTATTCAAAAGAAAAGAGAGCTTAGGATTTTCCTATTCTGATCTACTTGGTTAACTCATCACTACAGACTTCACTAAAACTTGAAGTTGCTAATATTGTTCTGCATGAGCATTGACAAAAGCTTGAACAATGTGCATCTAGCTGGATCTTTCTTCCTGGAGATAATGTCAAAAAGGGGGAGAATATATCTAAATACCAAAACAGCTAATGCATGTTGCCAGATAATAATATTCTTTTCTTGATAGGGGGGAAGGAATCTTTTCTTGATAAGGGGAGAAGGAAGAATAAATCTAAATGCAACTCTGCAACTCACAAAAGAAGATCAGATAGGGAAATTGGGTTCTTAGGTTCTGCATTTAGATAAAGTTTTGACATCATCAAACAGAACTTTTGCATAATTTCATAATGAACAAGTTGGGGGAGATTGTAATATATAATAGATGATGTCAAAGATTACTGAAGCTGACAATATCATTAGCAGTCAGTTAAGCTTGGGGCCAATCCTAAGTAAGTTGTATTGTTATCTAAATTTGTATGCTGTACTTGTAACACTTAATGTCTGTAAAAATGCAAAGGAGCAGACTGGAGACTTTTTCCTAAAACAGTCTCAAGCCTAAGGATTCTATCTGGAAGAAGATTAAGAAGATCATGCCTCAGAAGAATTTTGAAGAAGCTTTGAGTTGAATAAATCTGTTTGGAGAAAAATGTTCTAAGTCAAGATCTCTACAAGTCATAGATTTAATGTTATAGAAGTCATTCGAGAACTCCAGAATGACTTATCGAGAAGTCATTCAAACTCCAGAGAGTACCGACGGATAAGCAATATCTACTCGACGGATGAGCTATATATCCACTCGATGGATGAATAACATATACTCGACGGATGAGCAATATCTACTCGACGGATAAGATATACATCTACTCGACGGATGAACAATATCTACTCAACGGATAAGCAATATCCACCGGGAGTAGAAAAGTCAGGAAAGTTACTCGAGAACTCAAAAAGAGATCGACAAGTCATTTCTTCACTAGAGAACTCAGAGTTATCGACAAGTCTATATCCATTCGAGAACATAGAGATATCTACAAGTCAAGTGAAGTTATGAAGACTAGAGATCTCGATGAGCTGAAGACCTCTACAAGCCAAACTCATTATGGAGTACCAGAGGTCTCGATAAGCCTTTATAATTATCGAGATATCAAGTGTTCAAATGAATCAAACTGGAGATCTCGAAGTACAGTCTCAAAGTACAGAATTGCAAATCAGTTTAATATCCAAGATAAACAATCAACAAACAATCCAACAGCTGGATTGAAAAGTCTACAAAAAGCAGCTTGAAGTTTGTGCAAGATCAATGGAAAAGATTTACTAACAGAGGAAGATTAAAGTAAACACGGGATGCTAAGACAGAAATGGAATATTTGCATTTCTATAAATAAAAATGACAAGTGACAGTTTAGAAAAGCTAATAGCATGTTTATTCTCCACTGTGTAAACCAACAGTTAACTGAGCTATAAAGTTAACACTGGTCCTCTAGTTAGTAGTAACAAATTAGATAAAAATTCTTGTAACACTCTCGAGAAGAATCTGAGCTCTTTAACTTAGAAGAGCTTAGAAATTTTATAGAAAAGCATCTTAATTTTTAATACAAATATTAAGTGAGTTTTGAAGATCTGTGTTCTTTATTTTATGCAAGTTTAATTTCTGCATGAACACTTTTCTATACAAGATTTAATTTACTTTGTTCAACCATTATCTTTCAAGAAAAACCTCAAATCAGAAAACACATTCACCCCCCCCCCCTCTGTGTGTGAGTCATTTACTAACACTACCCATGTGTATCTTGAGTAGTCATCCACCACCAAAAGTGCATATTTCTTTCTTAAAATTGATAAGAAATTAACTGGTCCAAATAAGTCCACGTGAATAAGTTATAAAGGTGCACTTATGGAATTAACAGTTTTACTCTTGTGACTTGATTTCTTCATTTTTCCTTTTTGACAAGCCTCGCAGACCTCATTCTGAGCAAACTCTAGATTTGTCATGTCTCTCACCAACTCCTTTTTAACTAAGGTATTGATTGCCTTGTAATTCAGGTGAGAGAACTTTTTATGCCACAACTTGCTTTGTTCTTCAGATGCCTTGTTGTAGAAGCAACAAATTCCATCCTTGTTTGCTGAGTCCAGGTCTGCAACAAATAAGCTTCCATTCCTTCCTCCTTTCAGAGCAGTTTCACCAGTCTTTTTGCTGATAATTAGGCATTCTCCTTTGTCAAATAAAATATTGAATCCTCTATCTATGAATTGGTTGACACGCAAGAGATTCACCTCAAGACCAGCTACCAGTGCTACATCTCCAATGACAATATTTTCAGAAATTATCTTACCATATCCCATTATGAAACCTTGAAACCTTTGTCGTTGTCTCCAAAAGTCACTAATGGGTCATCCATCTCCTAAAATTATGATGGCAGGGCCATATCACATGTCATATGTCTTGAGAATCCACTGTTTATGATCTATATGACCTTCTTTACTTTGTCCTGCACACAGTGAGGATTAAGTGTGTTTAGCAACCCAAGCAGTGTTGGGTACTATCTTCTTGTTAACATATTTGGTAGAAGTAGAATTTGATGATTCAAAAAGAATAGAATTCATTGATTGATGTGCATTTTCCTTTTTAGCCGAGGACTCAATATTGACTTCCTTAAGATCTACTCTCAGCTTGTGGCAACTTGTCATTATTTTCATGTTGCAAGGTATGCAATCAAACTTGTCACAGAATGAGTAGGGATCATCAGCCTTTGCTTCATTATATTTGCATGCTCCCACTCCTGGTTTGATAACAACCTTTTTACAAAGGTGAGTTAGATTATTAACAAAGCCACACTTTTGACACTGTTTCCTGGGAGCATCTGTAACAAATGCAAAGTTATTGCTTTTGTTTATTCCAACCTTCCCATTTCTTTTTTTTCTTCTTTCCGGCATTCTTAGTTTTAACTTCCTTGATTGGTTTCTTGGGAGTTTGATTCACCATGGGCTTCTTCTCAGCTTTAGGAGTTGGAGTTGTTTCTGTGCAATTCTGCTCATTATTCTCATCAGCAAGCTATTGCTTTATCACTAACTCAATTTCACTAAAATTTGCTTCACATGCCTTGAACAGAGGTGCATCCACTTTCCTCAGCATAACTGGGACATCTTCATTTATAATTGTTTTGCCTCTGTCACCTTCAACCTTTTTGTTGATGTTCAATGCATCATAATCCAAGCCAATGGCTATGTTTGTACATGGCTTGTTCTTCTTATGGTACTGACCAACTAGTGAGATGCATTCCTGAATGACTTCAGTTTCACCCCATTCTTCTCTATCTTTTCTCTTAACACATCTTCTATTTCACTAGCACACTTGAGCTTGTTCTTTAGATATTTATTTTCTTGATTGACTGTCTCAAGATCCACAAACAGTAGCTCAAACTTTTATTTCTCACTCTCAAGCTTCACATTAGCTTTTGATAACCTACTGACCTCTTCAGTAGCTTCTACCATGCTAGTATGGATATGGAACATTTCTTTGCTCATCTTTTCAACAGTCTCCTTATATTGACTTTTATTTAAATTAATAGTGGTAAGAGTTGGAACCTGTATTTTTTATGAAGATGACTTTCCTCGCACCAAGGCCATAAGTGCATAGTTTCCTACTTCCTCATCATCATCATCATTATCTGTGTAATATCCGGAATATATTGTGTAATTATTTTTATCAATAAATAATTATTATGTGATTATTACGTGAATTTTGTTAAATTATCTGATGACTGATTAATATTTGGGTGTCTATATATGATAAATTTGGATATATTAATTTTTAATTATCTAGAATTAAATATAGATAATTTTGGTATTTTTGTGGCAAATTTTGGATTATTATATGATTTTATAAGGATTTATTGAATTAATAATTATTATTTTTGAGTAATTATAAAATTACTTTATAAAACTGGAAATCGTCCAACTTCAACCGTTTTTGCAATTTTACAACCTGAAACTCTTCGGAAAACTCCTTCCTAACCTAATTTGATGATTCTGAACACTTTCCGTGTTTTGACATTTCCGATCCGGGATACGGTTTGACCTATAAGAGTCCCGGCGCAAAATTTTCGATACGATAACCATTTTTATAGATCAATAAAACCCGTGTTCTTGAAAGACGGGATATTATTACTTTATTTTTATATCAAGTGTTTTATGGGAAGTTCAGTTTTGATAACTACCCAAATATGGTACCAAATTATATCATTTTTCGGCTATGTAAGTTATTTCCGGATTATTTATATAAGTGTAATCATGGAATTGTTAAATAAATAAAATATGTGATGGTTCTGTCAGCGGTATGTTGCCATATTATTAATTGGGTATGAATCGCTGGGTATGAAGATTATTTGTATAATTAATTATTGAGCTGTATGGTTTTATTTTCACTGTTAAAGTAATTTTATTGAAGATTTATTTTTATAAATATTGAAATTATCTCTAAAGTTATTTTTATGGCTTTATAATTTTGACAATTATTTTTAGGAAATTATAAAATTTAAAAATCAATATTTCATCCATTATTTAACCCAAAATGATTTTCTGATTGTATTTAGCGTAAATTTAATATTAAATCCCCGAATGCGTCAAAAAAATATAAAACTATTATTTTATTAAGATTGGAATATTTTGAGAATTTTAAAATTATTTTAGAAATTTTTGGGATTAAGTTCACCCGCACATTTGTTCGTTAAATCATAAAATGCGGGTCGGATGCGCGTTTAAGAATTGCATATTTAATTATGAAAATTTTATTTTTTTAGTATTTAATTATTCTGGGAATTTTAATATGTAATTGGTAATTTTTTTGACTCCTTTTCACCGCCGCTTTGTTTAAGGGACGACATAAACGGGACCGAAAATTCAGATTATCCGAGTAATTCGATTCATTCGAATACTCTTGTGATTGTCTAAAACTGGTTGCGAATTTTTGATGAAACTATTTGATAATTATTATAATATCTATTTGAATGAATTTTGATGAGTACTCGAATATTTTTTATGATGGTTAAAAAATAAATCGATGAAATTCGAGTAGGACGTCCGATGTAAACGGAAACCCGCGAATTTTATCGTCGTCGGCGATGAGCCTCGACGAGCCGACGATGAACAACGATGATTAATTCTGAGTCCTAAATTATAAATAAATAAAATTAGTTGTAAAATTAATTTTGAAATGAAAAATAGGATATTATTATTATAAATCGTACAGGTGTTTGGGATTGCGAATTGGATTGATTGCTGAATTGTTGACGTCGATTATGATTCGACGGGTAGGCCGATAAAACAAAGGAGATGCTCCCCGATTTTCGGGAAATTAATTCTGAAAATACGTGAACATACCTTATAATTATCGGAGACGTCGAACGAAGATATATAATTATATTATACGAACCTAATTATGTGTTGTGACAAGATATTCTATAAATGATCAATTACCCTACTATTTTCAAAACAACTTCTGAAAATAAGTACCGAACCGAATTCTGAAGATGTGAACCTTAAATGTTATGTGTATTTCAATAATACATATAAATAAGAGTCGGGTTTTTATATCGACAGGGTAGATTTGATAGCAATAATGTGTTAAGCATAAACGACTATCTAAATTAGGGTATTTTGACTCTGTAGCTGCTAATCGAACAACCTGAGGATTGACGTCGGACTAAGAATAGCCTAGTGGTCAATCATCAGGCTCAACAAGATTCCAATCGAGGGACATAAGGGATAGAATCGTATCCAGAATAGGCTAGTGGTTTGACGATAAAGCCGAACTTTCAAATCGGACCAAAGTCAACCAGTAATAGTGGTTAAAGCTTATAAAGGCAAGTATTCCTAACTTTTCTCATAATATACTGCAAATACTTCATTCCTATTTTAAGTTCAGAATAGTAAATGTTTTATATTTCGCTACAATTACTCGTAGTTATGCACGTACCTTTCATTATTGTTCTTTTATTATCGATTAATCTCTTGAGCAAATACCTATTCTTCCGGGTTATTTGCAAACCCTGAATCGGGATGTTTCGAAATCAAAATGATTTGACATCAAAATACTCTACGGGCTGGATGGTTACAATAAGGGCCGGTGATAAACTGAACCCTATAGGCCGGGGATGGACCGGACCCTTGGGCCATAGTGCCTGGGTACCCGAATAGATCTATACAAGTAGGTATAGATCTACACTATATCCTGACTGATCAGTAGGATATGAGTGTGAACATTAAACTAGTGTCTAGTCTAATTCATTGTTGATCGCCATTAATGGCATTCTCCCTTGACAAGTTTTACAATTCCAAAACCGGACAAAACCCTGATTCAGGAGATGAATCTGGGAATTGCTCGTCACTTTCGATTTATAATTACAGGCTAGTAACGGCCCATATTTACTCGCTCAACTACTTCCAATAAATAAAAATGGTCATAAACTATTTAAAATTTTGTCCGGAAAATGTTCCTTTATTATTGATAAGTGGAAATCAGTTCCATACTTGCTGAGCATTTTTGGCTCACTCTTGCTTTGTAAATTCTTAGTTCTTTCAGAAACAAATGAGGATAAAAGTGAATAGCTTTTAATAGACAGCAGAAGTTAGAAAGATCTCCGCTGCAAGAGGATGAAGATGTTAGAAAAATAAGACAAGAGAATTAGTACATAGGTATTTAAACTTGTATCTCAATTGTTGTAAATTTTAGAAGGTTAGATTCTTGTTTCATACCATAACCTCTAAATGATCCGGATTTAAGGGGTCATTGTATATTATTTTATATTATGTAAAGATTATTTAGTTACACAAAATCTTGACCCCGGATTTGGGATGTTACAAGTTGGTATTAGAGCAACAAGTTATTGGTCCCTGAAATAAGAATAGGTGAGAGTAAGATAGGAGTAACAGGTCATATAAGATAGGAAAGACCCTAGGTATGCTCATTTTTGAGTTCAAATTGAGTGCGAATTAGGATTAGCAGATCTGATATGGATTTAGTAAGATATGATATTTCTAAGAGAAGTGTAGGTAAATATAGCAATGCTATAGATATATTGAGTTTCTAGATCTTATAGTTGTGAAGGGTTGATAGCTCGATGGAGATGGGGTAAATTACCCTACTTTTAATGTGGGTTTAAAGAAAATGCGATTGATTCTTGTAAGAACTCTGTATAAGGAAATCTAGGTGAGTTTTAGTACAATTTAACTTAGAATTAGGTAGTAAGACAAGCTCCACACTGAAGGCAACGAGTTGATGGAAGCTGATGAAGAGCCAAAGTTACGAGTTGCAAAGGCACCACCGTTGCAAGAAGGTTCTTATCACTTATCGGGCGCTGCGCAATGAATGATATCTACCTTATTAAGTATAGGTAAGACTAGAAAGAAGGTGGGACTTTATCTACAGATAGAACGTCGAATTGCATTAGTGGTTGTAAGTATAACATCAAGGACGATGACGAGAATATCAAAGACAGTATCAGACGTTAGCATTGGGGTAGAGTTACGAATAAAATGGTATGCCACGGTAAATGAAGTTTTGTCGGTTAATAAATGCGAACAGAATCCAAGGAGAAATAGAAGATATACCAAAGTGGAGAGACCATTATATGGGCGTTCCTTTAATTAGATATCTCATTAGCAGATTATAAAAATAGCGAGTAACTTATAAAGTAATGACGAAAAAATGTCTGATTTTTATAATTTTAAAATGAGTTTTCGAAAAAGATTTTCTTGATAAACTTCCAGAAGATCTTTGCATAAAATGAGTTTCACAACGTGGTTGTAGAATTACTACTTAAGTTCTTGTTATTATAAGTAGAGAATGACCTAAAAGCATAATGGATCTAGACTCAGTATTGTTAGTTCAGAGGACCAAGTAGACCCACTGTTATGAGGGAAGTTTAAAGTTTACCCTGTGAAGACAAACGTAAACTTTGTTTAATAATATCAACAAGTGAATCAACATGTTAAAACATTATTTACCCAATTCATGAGATTATTAAAGTTTACCAAGATTCGTGATTCAAAAAGACAAAGGATAATTGAAGGAAATGGGAGATCTTCCAGATGATTGGAGAAGAATAATATTCCTATCGATAAAGTTGAGATGTTGCATGATCGATGGTTGTTCTACCTGGCCTAGATAAAATCAGAAGCAATGATTATAAATTTCGTAAGGACGTGACTATGACTGAAGTATTAAAGTAAAGTCATTTCTAGATTACATTCTGAAGTTATGATGTGACCTAAATTATGAATCTCTTATTCGAATGATCCCTGAAGGTATATGCAAGTGAAGCGTGGACGGTGACCGACAGCGTCATTCTTTTCTCTAATACGATAATGTATATTCTTCCTGATTCTTGAATACGTATGTGCTTCTTTGATTAATAAATTATATGAGGGGAGAAGAAAAGAAAAATTATTTCATTCCTTCCGAATTATTTCTCTTCTCAAAATATTGCTTTTCGATTGAGACAAACAGTGTTGTAGTATGACGCTTTGTCGGAATGATGAAGAGTTTGGTGGGATGCCACCTAATCATGTGATGTATTCCATATAGTATGAAAGACTGGCCATCTTGAGTACAAATGTGGTTGTCTAATTCATATCTAAATCCTCACTCATTCTTCCTCCTTAAATTATGATTTATTGACTTATGGATTCTCCCAATTGTTTTGTTGCATTGTTGTTCTTTACACAGCTTTTCAATTAAAATCATGTACACAAACTCTTCTCTTGCGTAAAGTCTATTCTTTGAAGATTTTAGAAGAAGTGGAATAGTTCCACGTAACAGGTGGAATTACATGTCAAATATAGATATGAGTGCAAGCCGATAAATGGAGGGCATCTGCGGGCAAGGAAGAATGAATTCACCGATTACGTGGTCGTTATAAAGACATCAAATCAGACGGTTGTTCTTGTTACGAGGATTTCATCGGTACGGTAGATTGTATTAACACGATGCACTTCAAGTCAGGAGAATTTGACATGAAAGGAATAGTTAGTGAACCGTAATAAGTAAATTAATTATAAAATAAGAAAGTAAAGCTGCGGACATCAGACAGAGCAAACAAGTGTCGGGACGACAACCGAAGACTAAGGAATCCTTAAAAATGACTCAAACAAGCGACTAATACATGAAGCATCCTTCCATCAGGGGAAGATATTTGTCATGAAGATTCAAGATCGAAGAAATCTTAATTGCGAATAAATTTCGAGCGTAATCTTCAAGGGATTTTTAGGTTCCCTAGCTTAAGTAAATGAGTCATGGTGAATTTAACGCGCAAAACTAATTTAGTAACGAAGGCTCTGTATACAAAATCATGGGAAGATATAAAGAAATGATAATCCAATCGTGAAATCTTTTAAGAAGTAATGTTCTAGGATCAATCGAATTTCCCCAGATTATGATAGTGTTGATTGAGACCATGCGTGGTTATTAAAAGATAAACAGACGAGTTAAGGAAATTGAGTGTGTATCGTCATAGATAGAAGATTGGTGTGATTAGTTGAAGAATGCAGCATAATTTTTAAGAGAAACTATACACAATTAGTAATGGTAATTAAGAAATAAGATTAAAAGATATTCTTAAGAAGGATTTATGAGCAAGCATAAGTAATATGAATTGTTAATTAGAGCGCTTGGATTTAAAAGATAAGTTAAAAGAATCGCGAAATAAAGTTTTGAAAAATAACAAGGTAAATTTTAAGTTCATTAGTAATATTTTATAATATTCTGAAAGAACTGAGAAAAGGTATGGTTATATTAATCATTGTTGATTTAAGACCTTAGTCCAATTAAAAGATGTATGTTATGTCAATTAATGGTATATGTGGTGGTCAACATGCTATATTCTGAATTATGGTGAAATAATGAGTTTGGTGGATGGAAGTGGATTGATGTGCTTGTGAATGGCTTGGTTGATTGATGGTGTCGGCTCGAATCCGACTGGCAATCCATAATATAGGGGAAGTGCTGCCCAAATTTCTAGGAAATACCCTACTTTTAAGGATAAAAAGAACACTTTCATATGTTATTGATATTTCTATTGATACTCCAAATGATTGCGATTTTGGTTCTTGAAAAAGATTGTTGTGACCAAACTGACTCCATGTAATTGGATTTTGGTTTCATTTAGCTAGTCATCACTTGGTCTAATTGATCAACTAAAAGAGTTAATTGATTAACTTTACCAACTATTGGTCAGTTAACTGGAAATCGATTCCAATTAGATTAAGTCAAATCCTGACATGATTTTTAGATCTGAAATCAAAGCAATTAGGAATTTGGAGGAAGTAAAGATATTAGTAGAAATCGGAAGTTAGTAGAATTAGCGCAATGTTACTGCAAGTTTGTGCGAGGTTTATCTAGATGAGTATGCCCTTTGTAATTAGCAAGAAGAGTAGAAAATAAGTGGTATATGCTTATGATAAGAACGTTTTCAAGAACTGAAAGTTCAAGATAGAACAAAGAGATTATATCATCTGTAATAGTGCTCCATAAAGAACTTGAATGTATACCCATATAGAATGACGAAGTAATGGAAACTATTGTGAAATACTGGAAAACTCGTGAATATAAGTATTTGATGTATGATAGAGGCTGGCAAAGTCTACATGTGAATTAAGAAAAAAAGAGTGTAGATTATGTAGAAAGGAGTATATATATATATATAACTTACACAAACCCTAATATTTAAAGACATATCTCCAATTCGAGAGAGCTAAATATGAGATAGGGAATAATGAGAGTTAATTAGAAGTAAAAGTGTGTGATCAGTGGTGATTTAGGTAAGGCTAATAAAATAAATGTCAATGGATTTCGATAAGTCTGTTAGTAAGAATTCAAATATTTAAAAATAAAAAGCCTTCATTCCAATGTTAACTCTAGAAATGACTTATCTAATAATAAGCAGATTAGTACTATCAAGAAAAAAAAGATCCCTTATGTTTAAAAAAAATAATAAATGAGGAGAATGGAGAATTAATTAAGAAAAGAAGTGGAATCAAAAGGATGATAAAGAAATTTTATAAAATGGTCCAGGATATTAGTAAGTTGTGAACAGTTGTGCCAAGACAGATGTAAGATTGAATTGAAACGCCGATAATTGGAGATAGGAATTTCATTCTGAGAATGCGATTAAATAGGAAAGGTCAAATGAAAATATTGGTGGGCATAGCATAAGAACAAAAATGGAAGGACATGCCAGTAAATGTTATATCTACTGAAGAACCAAAACCAGCATCAAAGGGTGAGTATGATATTGTAATAATTTTAAAATGAATGTAGTTTGTTAAGGGGTGATATAGTAGAATCAATTGAGAACCAGAGACGAAGAAAGTATTATTTAAATTACTAGGGATAGGTTGATCAAACCTATTATTCTTTTATCACTAAATACTTTACCCGAGGAATAAGTTTGTTATTGCTTTAAGGAGATGGTGGTATGTTATCAGATTCAAGTATAAATTATAATTAATCGATATTACTATTTGATTAATATATTGGCAGAAGTGTGGGAAACGCTATGAACCGTGCTGAACCGAAATAAGGTATACCATTCAGGATTAGATAAGCACAAATAAGGAAGAAATAAGAGATAGGGGTTGGTTAAATCTTGACAAATCGGGAAATTCAGGTTATTCCGGGAATATGATAAAAGACATGAAGATAGAAGATGAATTTCTGATAGTATAACGCGAAGACAGGGGTAAGCATTATAGGTGGCTGAACGTCAAAAGGGAGCATTATAATAAATTTTATATCGGGAAACCCCCTAAAACTAAATAAATGATAAAATAGGTTGTAGTATAGGGGAAAGACATCCAAATTAATATATTTTCTTTCAAATAGTAAAAGATTCTCGCTCGATGAATATATTTGATAGTGATTAAAAAGAAATTAAGGTATACTAATAAGTGGTGAGTTAAATGCAATTGTTGAGATTTTCTCTTTAATTCTAAATTTTAGAATGGACTTAAAACATTTAGAAACCAAAGATGCCATGAACTCAATATATTACTCACAGATGGATGAAAGTATAGGAGATCGATTAAAGGGTCTCGAATACGATTGGAATTGAGCACCGGCCAGGCTAATTAAACAAAGAGGGAGGTGGAAAATAAAGTAGAACAACCAGTGAAAGAGGGAAGCATTCATAAGCATGAATTATTAGAATTAGAAAGAAAAGAAGATTAGTATAAATTGAGTTAGTCCTTTGAGACGGTAAGATAGGTAGAATGATTGTGAATGAGTTGGTCGTGTTGTTACAGGTATAACGAGTTCATAAGACATTTATATGTGTATAACCAGGAAAAGTAATTTAGTTATGTATGTATAAAGTAGAGACCTGAGTCAGGTTGCATAAGCAACTAATAGCGTTTGATGTTGATAGGAGACTGTTGAGTAGTGACTGAATTGATGAGTTAAGCTTTTGGAAAAGTTGTTCGGGTAAGAAATCAATCTGAGAAATTATAGGTGAGATACTTGAAAAGTATCATTATCTGTTCCTTAGTATGATTCTGAGGACGGAATCCTTTTAAGGAGGGAAGGATGTAATATCCAGGATATATCATGTAATTATTTTTATCAATAAATAATTATTATGTGATTATTATATGAATTTTGGAAAATTATCTGATGATTGATATTAATATTTGGTGTTTATGTATGATAAAATTAGGATATTTTAATTTTTAATTATCTGGAATCAAATATAGATAATTTTGGTATTTTTGTGGCAATTTTTGGATTATTATATAATTTTATAAGGATTTATAGAATTTATAATTATTATTTTCAAGTAATTATAAAATTACTTTATAAAACTGGGAATCGTCCAACATCAACCGTTTTTGCATTTTTACAATCTGGAACTCTTCGGAAAACTCCTTCCTAACCCAATCTGATGATTCTGAACACTTTCCGTGTTTTGACTTTTTCGATCTGGGGTACGATTTGACTAGTAGGAGTCTCGGTGCAAAAAAATTCGATACAATAACCATTTTTATAGATCGATAAACCCGTGTTCTTGAAAGACGGGATATTATTACTTTATTTTTATATTAAGTGTTTTATAGGAAGTTCGGTTTTGATAATTACCCAAATCTACTATTTCACCACATGAGATAATCCCTGTTTTTATTGAAAAATAGTCCATTCATTCTTCTTTTTCATCACCTGAAGAAATCCCTGTTGTTGCTGAAGATGTAGAAGTATAACAGTCAATTCATAAAGATTCATCCATTTTAGAATCACCACAACATTCTACAGGACCTGCGCTCCAGGAAGTTAATCTTGAAGCTCCAATTCATTTATCTATAATACTTGAAGATGTTGAGATAACTGCTAAAGGTGTTGAAGCTTCTGAAGCCACTGGATCAATTTCTTATTCTGTTCTGTATGCTGAAGTTAATGATAAAGTTCAGAAATTAGTGCAAGATCCAACTGCTATTGAAGAATCTAATGATGGTGAGGAAACTCATGTATCTAATGCTATGTTAGATCTTGAGGATGATCTTTTCTTTCCTGAAGATATGCCTATGCATGTGAAACAATAAAAAATGAAAGAGTTAGATGCTAAGAAGAAGCAGGATTATTCTGATAATCTCTGGAATGCTTATTGGAAAGATAATACATATCCTATTTCCAGAACACGTGTAGTTGAACATCTGGAAACAGCTGAATAGAAGATTACAAATCCTGATGTGCTGAATCATCTGAAAGCATCAACTTTGGTTGTCAGATCCTTACACATAGCTCATGAAGAAACTACTACTCAAATCAATTAGATTAAATAATCATTGATTGCTTCAAAGCTGTTTACTCATCAGGAAATTCAGAAACAAATTTCACCAATAGTTGCCAGAAAAACTACAATTGAAGCTAGTCAAGCTAGATAGGAAGCTCATCAAGCTCAAATGTATGATCAACTTACCGAAGTACAAAATTCAATGGAGCTTAATATTTCTCTACTTTTTGGTGATGATGCCAAAAAGGGGGAGAAAATTGATAAATATAAATGCAAACAGTTGTCATTATTAAGTACTGATGATGAAAATCCTGATGGAGGTAATAAGGGGGAACAGAAGGAGAGTAAAAGAGGAAGCAAGAGGAATGAAAGAAGAGTTGAAGAATTGACTATGACTACTAAAATGCTACAATCTTCACAAGTCACACCTGTTGATGATGAAGACCAAGGTATTTTGGAGAAAGATGCTGATGCTGAAGCAAGCCAATATCTTCAAACTCTGAAAGTTAAAAGAAGAAAGACAACTCTGTTCTACAAGGATCCAAAGATTCAATTATTTGATTCTGAGATAAGTAGAAGAATATTTGCAAAAGAAAATCCTGGAGTTGATCTTGAACAGTTAAGGAAAACGGAGGAAGACTTTAAAAATTCTATGAAGACGACAAATGCTGATATTGATGTTGTTTCTCAAGTACTTTATGAAGATGATCCTTCTAACAGACCAACCAGAGGTATAGTTATAAGGGAAATCAGTCAGGCAGAAGATGAAAGATCTCTAAGATCACAAGCTATTGGAACTACTGACATGAAGCTTAAAGGAAAGGAGAAGATAGAAAAAAAGTCAAGGATTTCAAAGACTAAAACCAAAGCTGGAGTCAGTATCTAAGGAATTTAAATCTTAAACTGTGATAGGTTTATTCTATACAGTAGTTCAAGCTCTTGAAACTGAAGAAAATTTAAGTGAAGCAGAAATCATCCAAGCTAGTCAAAGAAGGAAGATTTTTGGAAGCATTCTGAGCTGAGGAACTGAAGTTAACCTCTGACATTGCTCAAGTTAAAGAAGTAGTTCAGGATGAAGAGTTAAAGTTTGATATTCACTGAAGCAAGATTGAATATGCATACTTGATTCCAGCATTTAGATAGTTTTGACATCATCAATTGGAACTTGTCCATAATTTCATAATGAATAAGTAGAGGGAGATTGTTAGAAGCAATTGATGATATCAAACAGAAACTATCAGAAGTTCATTTCAGAACTTACATATCAATGGATGTTGATGACAACATCAACGGATGATGAAATATCAACGGATGATAGGATATCAACGGATGATGATTTCAACGGATGATTATGTCAACGGATAATGAAATCAATATTTGTCACATCAGTTGATCTTCGAGGAGGAAAAGGAAACAGGAATTTCAAGGAGGTGAAGGACTTTATCTCAGAAGCAATAGTATAGGTTTCCTTATTGTTAATAGAATAGGATTCCTTATACATTGGTAGTTGTGCTCTATATAAAGCACATATTAGGTTCATGCTATAAGCATTGTGACATTGTTATATCTTTCGCATAACCTAGCAGCTCTCAAGGATATTTGTTCATCCTTTCGAAAGAGTACTTGTGTAATAAGTTTTTATAAGATTAATATAAAAACTGTTGATTTTGTTGAAGCTTTGTCGAGTTGACTATATAAACTATATTCACCCCCCTCTACAGTTGATTAAGGGCCTAACATATTTAACTATTATGAATGTAGAATAGTGAAAGGAGTACTTGCATAATTAGAATTAAACATTTTGATATGTAGAACATTTAACTAATTTTGAAATAGACGAGTGGAGAAATACTTTTATTTGGTTCTTAGCAATTACGCACACTCGCAATAACACAAATATTCTGTCATTCTGTCTCAAGACATCACCATCTTTGTATTCCACAAATCCTTTAATCTGTTGATTCTGTGGTTGTTGCAAACCCGAGATGAAATACTAATAAACTTTACTCTTGATCCTAGTGCTTGTATGGATCATCTTGAACGACTCGTATAGATAATTAAAAAATAACACTTTATGGTTTAACTGATAATTACTCTACAAACTGCTCGTCTAAAACCATATTACTTTACTCATGCGATAGCCCACACAATAAGAAAGTAATTTAATACCCGAATCTAGAACAACGTGTGCACATAGTTCAAATATCACGTAAGCACATAATTCATGTAACACGTAACTCAAAATGTCAAAACATTCGGCTCGGTATGTTTAAAACTGAAATCTAGTTGAAATATGAATTTTCGTAAATACACGACAAAGAAACGTTTACAAAATATGCGACCTTTCGATACAAAAGGATTTATGTCTCGACAATATTTTTAATGAAAGAAGATTTTTTATAATTCTAAACGCGTTCGTTCGTTTAAAACAGACAAACTGTCTATTTATTTTCAATAAAATATAAATAATTCACTCAGTAATAATATGAATTGATTATTCAATACCTTTATATTTTTTAAAAGCTCAAAATAATATTAAAATATTTTTTGGCTTAATTATAAATAAATATATTTTATTTAACTATTTATAAATAAAATTAATTAATTAAATAAATTAATCGATCAATTAATTAAATAAATAGTTAAGTAAATAAATTATAATTAATTAAATCAAATTTGGATTTTCAAAAATAATAAAATAATTATTTTTTTGGAATTAAATTAATTTATTTAATTATTTAAAAATAATTAACTAAATTATTTTTAAATTAAAATCAATTTTTATTAATTATAAAATATTGATTTTTTTAAAACAAATCTCACAAACAGAAGTGACATTGGGACTAGGGGTTTCAAAGATTGAAACTAGGGGAATAGAAATAAATCGGGTTGCCCAGGAACGAGTCGAATCAGCCAAGAAACCGCCGAATAATTCTGAAAAATCGACGACCTGCAGAAAATCCGGTAGGTACTAACGAACCCGGTGCATCCCCGATTAGCCCCAAAATGACTAGTTTTTTGAAGTAACCTCATGCAATAACTAACTCAACAACACGTTATAACTAACAAAACCAACATTCGGTGATTTAAACATAAATTTCGGCAAAAATCCCTATTAAAATCGGTGATGGCTCAAGAACCTCAGCCAACAGTATAAAACTTTGATTTCTTTACTAAATTCGACGTTCTACATCACAAAATAAAGCTTATGATGCGCACAATCTAGTCCTATGATTAACACCAACACCCACATCACTTTTGGATCGAAGAAATAAAAAATATAAACATACAAAATCAATAATTCGACTTAACAATTACGGTAAACAAACGATACGTAAATCGATTATGTAAATCATGGAGAAGCTAATTCACTCATAAAAAAACAACTGAAGATCATCACTGAAAGATTACCCAATTCGAACCCATATCAAATAAAAACATTTTTTACAAAATAATTGACCTCGTTAAAAGATGTTGTTATGGAATTCAAGGGCTCGATGAGAGCTTCAAATCGACTACTAGATGTGACATCCCCCAAATCCGGGGTAAGGATTGGATGTTACCAAACTACTTTAAACGATATAAACATGTTTATTAAGATAAATATACAAATGACCCCTCAATTCCGGATCGATTACAGGTTATGGTATAAAACAAGTATCTGAACATTTAAATTTTATAACAACTAACTCAAACTTCATTACCTCTTTACTTAACATCCTCGTCTTATCTACTCTGACATATCCAACTTCCTGAAGTTGGGATCTCTTTATTGCACTGCCTATGATGAGCTATCTACATTAATCCTCAGATGATACCGAAAGAATAAGAAAATAACAAAGCAAGAGTGAGCCTAAAATGCCTAGCAAGTACCATAATTTGGTTTCCAGGTATCAGTATCAAAATAAACCACTGGAAACAATTATGAAATAATTTTATAAACATCTTTGTCCATTCAAATAATTGAGCGAATTAAATATCGGCGCTTATTAGCCTTTACTCATAGATCAAAAATCAATGAACAATTCATTGATTTATCCATGAATCAATTATTTTTTCGGTTTTGTAATAATGAAACTTTCAAAGAAAGAATTTCGTTAATGGCGATCAACAATAAATTAGACTGGATACTAGAACTAACATATGTACTATACTCCGATGATCAGTCGGAATACAGTACGGATCTATGCTCATCCGCATAGACCCACCATCATACCGGGTACCCAGGCCACTTTGGCCTAATAAATCATAGGGTGCAGTCCATTCCTGGCCCTTTTCGTAACCATCCAGTCTGTAAAATAATTTGTAGATAAACCATTTTGGTTAAAACATCATAATTCAAGGTTCACAAATAACCTAGAACAATAGGTATTTGCTCAAGAGATTATAAATCTTAACAAAAGAACAAGAATAAGAGATACTTGCATAATCAATATTTATTGCATCGAAAAGTAAAATATTTAACTATTCTGAATTTAGAATATGGAAGAAATATTTGCCTCAATTGATCAACCTTTTGATCTTTAACCATCTTCTAGTCAACTCTAGTATATCTGTACTTTTGTGAGGCTATCTGATATTTACTTGTCAGTCACCATGATACGCTCATAGTGTCTACTCGTTACTGCTATCTCATATGAACATACTTTACTCTGATCCTCTTATTCTGGCTTTGAACGCCTTGAACTATGTGAATCTATCATAAAAGATACTATTTCAATCAACCGACAATATATAATTGTCTAGTCTATACGTCTATCATTATCGTCTACCGACCCGATGATAATAGATAATGATCATATTTAATTATATAAATTTTAAGAGACACGTGGACACACAATTCACATAGAACATAAACACATAATGCACGTATCACATAATTTATATAACACATGATGCAGTTCGTAATCACATTCAACTCAGTATGTTTAAAACTGAAATCGAGTCGAAATATGACTTTTCGATAAATATGACACTTAGAAACGTTTACAAAACAAGCGATCTTTCAAAACAAAAGAATTTTATGTCTCGAAAGAATTTTTAATAGAAGCGGAATATTTTTTTGAGTCTATACACGTTCGTTTCGTATTAAACGGACGAACGATCTAATTACTATGAATAATAAGAATAATTCAATTAATAATAATATTAATTAAATATTACATACCTTTAAATATTTTTAAAATCTCAAAATAATTTTTAAAATATTGTTTGGCTTAATTATAAATAATTACATTTCATTTAACTATTTATAGATAAAATTAATTAATTAATTAAAATAATCAATTAATTAAATCCATGAATAATTAATTAAAATAAATTATAAATAATTATATCAAATTATAATTTTGGAAATAATAAAAAAATTGGAATTAAAATAATTCAGTTAATTATTTAAAATAATTAACTAAATTAAATTCTAAATTAAAAATAAATTTTCAAATTAAAGTAATAATTTTGATTTTTTTAAAAAAAACTGCACAAACAGTTTTGAGAAATTGAATTGGGGGAAATGAAGATCAAAAGTCGGTCAAAATTCGGGTCGGGAAAAGGGGTTAACGAGTCGCCAAGAACACGAAGAACATCAAATGATAATTAAACCTTCATTTTTAGATGTTATTGAAATGAGAATTTAAGATATAATATATCAAATCGATCAGGAAAATGTTAAATATAACATGGTTCCATCAAAACACACTAATTAGAAAGGTCTGAAATTTTCCGGAAATTGAAGAATTAATCGAAATAATTAAAAAAAATCTGAATTTTCGAAGTTGTTTCTCCATCAAATCCGATGATAGGATTGGAAAAGTGGTGATGAGATCTTAGATTTGGTTACAAGAGATTTACAAACGGAGCCCGGTAATGCCTCCAACTTTCAGTTTGTTTTTGAAGAACACAAAGAACGCGAAGAACATTCAAGAACTCAATTCGAAAATCAATCAGTTTTTTGAGCATGTTACTGAAAGCCAAATTCAACATATGATATATAAAATTGATCAGGAGAAAATAATCTACAATGTGGAATCATCGAATCACACAAACAACTTTGTTTACAAAAATTTATATTTTTAATAAATAATTCGAATTTTATAAACACTATAAGAAAATACCGATGAAATCTGCGGTGTTCTAGTAGGTATGATTGTGTAGTACATCTCGAGAGCTTCGATTTGGCTACTTAAACATCGAAATCCGACTTCATTAACACCTCCAAATCTTTGTTTGATTATGAAGAAAACTTATCCGAGTCTCTCGGTAATTACGTAATTTTACTGACTAAAATGCTTAACCGTACTAAATAAGCTACATAAAAGACTATTTATATTTATGAGAAATTAGGACTGTTGTGCAAGACATGGATGTATAATAATAAGAATAAGTCACATTAACAATCCTAAGATTAAGTTGTATGATAATCTAATCTGTATTTTGTATTGTATTTCTTGAGTCTGTAAAAATGATTAGTAGATTAGACTGGGTGATTTTTCTGTGAATAGATTCAAGCTAAAGAGTAAACTTTGGAAGAAGATCAAGTCATGATCATGCCTCAGAGAAAAGATGTAGAAGCTTGTGTAAGGGCGGAAACACGCGCTAAAATTCACGCAAGTATACGCGATCGCAAGTAATATATAATAAATTCTAGTTCGTTCCCACAGGGAATATGTTTAGGTTAATTTCAACCAATGTATTCAGGCAACACTATTATGGTTATTATCCAATGATAAGACGAGTAACAAATTGTGGTTTTTTATACTAAGATTAACTAAGAGCTTATATTAAAGAACATAAACTAAGAGATTAAAGAGAATTGAATAATATATGACACAAACATGAGATTCTAACTTCATTAAATACTTCATTCAAAAGCCTTTTCGTTCTTAACCTTAGCATGTAATGGTGATGACAATAATAAGATAACATGAAACTGATAAACGCCAACTTTCGCTGTACGAATACCATACTACCAGACATCAACAAAAGAGATAGAAGTTGAATAGACACCAATTATATTGAGACCCTATATGTCTATAAAATTTGACAAAATAACGGTTTAATACACAAGTTATCCCTCGTGATTACATAGGGCAAGTAAGATGGTTAAAATTACCTACGAATCATGCATAATGAATACATGAACCTATGGTAGCATGGCAAGTTTCAAACCCTTAAATTCACTTTCGCTTCATTAAAGATTAACACACTATCTTATAAGTTCGCGACGCTCACAAGACGAATAAGCGCAACCAAAACTAGGTTATCATACAATCACCACACACTAAGGCATCGAAACAAATTTACTAAAGAAATCCATAAATAAATCCGCTAGAACCCCACGATAACGATTAGCCCATAATCGGACTCATCATCAGCGTGGGTTCCGATAAAAGCATGATATAATAAACGTAGTCTTTATACTTAATAAAACCAAGTACGAAATAAAAGTAAAGGTTCAAGAATAAGAAAACTAGCATCCAAAGTTAATACCTAAAACAAAGAATCACAAGAATAAACTAGATCTTCTTCGCCTTGGTTAAATTATGCTCTACAGTCTTCTTACGCCTTCTCCTTAGCTCTGGTACGTCTCCCTATGAAAAATGAGCTTTATTTATATATATATACTGTAGAATTAACCAGGGTTTCAAACTCTCAAAATCCCAATAGAAACAGAATTCTGTCACCCCGACCAGCAGCGCGCGGCCGCGCCGAGTTTCTATTTCTTGGGCGCAGACGCGCGCTGCTTCAGCGTGGGCACGCCGTCCTTCTGGATAAAATTTTGATTTCTTTTCTTTTTGTTGATTTGAGCCATTCTTTCATGAGTCTTTATTCTAGACACCATCCTAACACCAAATTAGCACTAAAATCATGCTAATTCACCTGATTACCTGGAAAATGCCTGCAATGCAAAAATACTACTAAAAAATGTCAAAAAATACTAACTTGAGTACAAAACACTAATTCAAAGCTTTACGGAGCGTACTAAAGTGTCATAAATGCCACTCAACATACCCCCAAACTTGAATCAATGCTTGTCCTCAAGCATAAACAGACTCAAAGAACAAGAAATAAAAATGCATGAATACAACTATATGAATGCAACGATCCCCATAGAATAACTAAGACAATCGACAAGCAACATCTCAGCAAATGCAGTTATTCGCATAAAGATCAATAGATCAATCAAACCCCACAAATCAACTTACAAGCCAGAAATGTGCGTGTGTGCAAATGCTTACATATATACTATCACAACTAGATCAATAATCATGACTCGCTACTCATCAAATCATTCGCAAGGTTATAAATAGAATAAAAGCTAAACTCAAAATAACTTATAACACTTCAATTTTTATACCGGAGGTTACATGGATTCATGCTTTTATTTATAACACATAAACAACAAAAATATGCTTATTTGATCGTGCAATGAGTGAGGTCCACAAAAGACTTATACAATAATACCCATGTAGCGAGCGTTAGGTTAGCAGATCCCAGACTATAAAAATCCTTAGGTCAGTAGGCACAAAGTCCCTAAGAACTTAATAACTTGAGTATTAAAGAGCCCACTCGTGATCAATTATGCATAAACACTTATTGTTTTCTTTTCTTTCCTTTTTTTTCTTCTATACCTTTTTTTCACAAATTTTTTAACGAGTATGTTTCGCTCCATCACGTTCAACCCTAGATTACTCATATAAAATGAGCTGGCTACTAGCCAATTGACACCTAGCCACAACAACTAGCAATGAAATCCAATTTTCTCCAATTTTTAAATATCCATGTTAATTTATTATTAAGATAATATCCTAAATTCTAAATATAAACAAGCGATTAAATATCGACAAACAAATAAACCATGACCATGATCTAGCACTCAAGCAACCTATAAGACTTAGTGAAATACAATTGTCTCTAGCATGCAAATCAACTCGATAAGACTTAACATCACTAAATACGATATCACTACAGAAGCATCAATATCACAAATCAATCGGAAAAATCATCTAAGGGATCATGGTATAATGCAAATGCATGAAACTATATGAACAAACTATCATAAAAACTACAAAAAATAAAAAAAACTACTACATGGAAAATATGCAACTATTTGAACTAAACTAGCATGAATATGCAAACTACATGTGACTCACACAAAACACATACTCCTTAACTACTACCTCCAAACTTAAAATATTCAATATCCTCAGTGAAGGTAACAGCAAGAAATCAGGCATACCTAATCCGAACCAGGATCATCACCCTCAAGGGGTGGAGTGTCAGGAGTGTCTGTAGGTGGATACACCGAATCCTCACTGAATACCGGCCACTGGATGTTAACTCTTGTGTCTCTGAAAGCAGTCCCCAATGCCTGGGTGAGATCATGTGCAAACCTGCTATGAATGTCATGCATAACATCCATCCTCCTAGCTAGACGCCTATACTGCATCGAACTCAAACCAACACTGCCATGTGCTTCCTCCTGTTGCTGCTGCGATCCCGAAGGACTAGCCTCCTCTCCCAACTGAGCTCTCCAAGCTGCCTTACTTGCTTGTGCCGTCCCACCAGCATACATCTGATCGCGTGGCCTTCCACCTGGTAGATGGTCAAAAGAGTAACCAAGCCCCTTCGAATCAGGCTTTCCTCCTCCCCACTCAGTCATGTTCAACAAAGTCGAACTATCAATCGGGGCACTAGGGAGCTGCAGTTGCTCATGTGCGGGCCAACAAACTCCAACCGCCACACATAACTTCATCACAATGGATGCATAGGGTATCGAACCCGTAGTACTCCTTCGTAAAAACCTCAAAATACCCTGATGGATAACCATCCCAAGATCAACTTAGTCTCCCTGTAAAATACCCCACAACAAGCAAGCACACTCCACAGTAATCTCATGCATATGAGAAGATGGCATGATATTAGCATAATACACGTGCAAACCTGTTCATGCACGAAGCAGGGAACGTGGAATACTCGTTCGTGCCCTTCTTGAACTTCCGATGCATATCAGGCATGCACAGGGTAGCAACAATAAAATCCAAGTTAAACTCTTCCGGATTATTCTCGTTCCATTTATCCTGATCCTCCTTCTTTTATGGCTGCTCAATCACCCTTCGAATCGCCTCAGCACTATAGTCCACCATCATCCCCCTCACCACAGTGACCCATTCTTATCCGCCTTAGCATTAGCATTAAACTCACGCACCACACTCATGGGCACAGCAGCAGGTGTCTCACACAAAACCACCCAGCCCATCTCCAAGATCATCTCCAACAACTTACCATCTTTCTCTGATGGCAAAAAACCGCGCTCCTTGGATATAGACTTCGATAGCAGCCTCACATACTCCGCCTCAGCCTCGGGAGTCAAAAGTCTAGGCCTCATACCACCTGCACTCGAAGAATCGGTGGTACTGCTTCTACCTTGAGTTCATTGTCTTTTTGGTGCCATTGAGATTAAAAGAGACTGAGAGAATATCTGTTTGTAAGAGAGCTTGTGTGTTTTAGAGTTTTGAGAAGTGATGGAGAAGTTTGTGTATAAGTGTATGTATATATAGGGGAGTGGGAGAGAATTAGTTTTGGAAAAGGAGTGGGAATTGATTGTGGGAATAATGGGTTTAATTTGGAGAGAGAAATTTGGGATGTGGAAGAGTAATAATCGGGTGGAAATGGATTTTCTATTAAAAACCTCGATTTTCACTTCAAAAGCCGACTTAATTTTTTTTACTGAATCAGGCACCCGGCGCGGCCGCGCCTAGTTTCTGGAGTTTCAGCGCGGCCGTGCGCTAGGACAGCACGGGCGCGCCCAGTTACTGCAAAAACAGCGCGGCCGCCCTGCTTTTCAGCGCGGGCGAGCCGTGCTACTGAAGTTGACCCTGAATTTTTTTGTATTTCTGATTTTTTTGTGTTTTCCTCTTTTCTTTCTGCTTCCTCTACCTACTCATGTACAACAAACTTGGGTTGCCTCCCAAGAAGCACTTGGTTTACGGCGTTAGCTCGATATACAATCTTGAGATCAATTAGTCAATAAAATGGCACTAACCACCTCACGGTTTGCCGTATCCCCATAGTAGTGCTTCAACGTCTACCCATTTACTTTAAATGCTTGGCCTGAATCATTCTCAAAAATCTCCACGCAGAAACACAGTTTTGATTATGAAAGGCCCTGACCATCTCGACTTCAATTTTCCAGCAAAAAGAAGGAGACGAGAGTTAAACAATAGAATTTGTTGTCCCGGCACAAATGACTTAAGCACTAAACCTCTATCGTGCCACCTCTTGACTTTCTCCTTGTACATTTTATTATTTTCATACGCTTGAAGCCGAAACTCGTCGAGTTCATTCATTTGAAGCATTATCTTCTTACCAGCTGCATCTAAATCATGGTTCAATTTCTTCAAAGCTCAATATGCTTCATGCTCGAGCTCCACCGGCAAATGACACCCCTTACCATAAACCAACTGAAATGGCGACATTCCCAATGGACTCTTGTATACTGTTCTATACGCCCAAACAGCTTCATCCAGCTTCAAAGACCAATCCTTCCTTGATGGACACACAACTTTCTCTAAGATACGCTTGATCTCTCTTTAGACACCTCTGCTTGACCATTAGTCTGCGGGTGGTAGGCTGTTATAATGCGATGATTCACATTATACCTTTGCATCATGGTAGTGAATTTGCAATTGCAAAAATGTGATCCCTCGTCACTGATTATGACTCTCGGAGTCCCAAATCTTGTGAATATCTGCTTATGAAGAAAATTAAGCACCACCTTCGCATCATTAATCGGCAAAGCCATGACTTCCACCCATTTCGACACATAATCGACCGCCAACAAGATATACTAATTATTGCAAAATGAGATAAATGGCCCCATGAAGTCTATTCCCCGCACATCGAAGACTTCAACTTCGAGAAGCACATTAAAAGGCATCTCATCCCTCTTGGACATATTACCTACACGCTGGCATCGATCACACTTCAAAAAAAAGTGATGCGCATCCTTAAATAATGTAGGCCAGAAGAATCCCGCTCGAAGAAAATGAGCTGCTATCTTCTCTCAACCATAGTGGCCTCCATAAATAGTTGAATGAAAGTCTCGCAAGATCCCCCCCCCCCCGTTTCGTTGTACGAAATACATCTCCTGATGATTTGGTTAGCTCCTTTCCTAAACAGATATGGTTCATCCCACATGTACCACTTCACCTCATGAAGAAACTTTTTCCTTTGAGCATACGACAAGTCGGGAGGCATGATATTACTCACAAGGTAGTTCACAATGTCTGCAAACCACAGTTCTTCCTCTTGCACTCTAAACAGTTGCTTATCGGGAAAGGACTTATTTATCAATGTCTTATCCAGTGAAGTTGCACTTGGATCTTCCAAATGAGAGAGATGATCAACAACTTGATTCTCAGTACCTTTTTTGTCCATGATCTCCAACTCAAATTCCTGAAGCAAAAGAACCCATCTGATCAATCTAGGCTTCGAGTCCTTCTTTGACACGAGATATCAAATTGCAGCGCGATCAGTGAAAACTGTCACCTTCGTCCCAAGCAGATAAGATCGAAATTTCTCAAAACTGTAGAAAATAGCTGTAATAACCCCAATTTTTGGAAATTTTTGAAACCCTTATGAATAGTGATTTTGCAGATTATGCTGAATGAGAAAACTTTTCATGCCACACTATGTAGAGGTTCTGTTATTGATCTTCTGGGATATTATTAGTACTCTATGTGGTATATAAGTGTATGTAAAGATCGTCAGAATCCAATTCCGAACACTTTGATTTTTCCCGGAAATCCACTAGATACGGAAAGAATTGAGTATAAGGTAACAGGTTAAAAAGGATTTAAATAAAAGGATTATAAGAGAGGATCATAAAAGGAATATAATGTATTGAGAAAGGTTAAGGAAACCCAAGTAATAAGATCCCGGGTATGATCCCTCAAACGAGAAACGAGAACAAAAGTTAAGCGAACTGTATAACAGATCAGCGGTCATTAGGCAAACAATTAGGAAGTTAATCAAGGAGGTTAGGGATGATGAGGTTATCCAACCAATAAGAAGAGGGCAAGTAAGGGATGATGACATCATAAGCATGACATAAACATGACATAAGGGGAAGGAGATGTGGTTGATTTAAAACCACACAAAGTTCAAGGTTAGAAAGGTAATTAACCAAAAACAAAACAAAAAACAACCAAGCTAAGCCAAAAAAATCAAAAAACACAAAATCATTTCATTCTCTTCATCTTGCTCTCGGCTTTTCTTCTTTTCCAAAGGAAGAAAAATCAAAATCCTAGTTCCAAGCATTGTTAAATCACAAGGTAATTATCTAAGGTTCCTTGTACATAGATATGGATATCCTATAAGTTTAAGCTTCTAATTCCTTCACAATCTCTTCCAATAAATCAAGGAAGAAGATGGTGAATAGTAACCTTCAAGAAATAACTTTGGTTTTCTTGATTTTTTATGAAAGTTCAAGGTAGCTTAAGCATAGATCAAGGCTTCCATGGGCATTCTAAGGATCTTTCATTGATTAAAAGCTTCAAGGAAGGTATATCATCTCCAAACCCTAGCTTTACTTTGTATATTAGGATGATTTTGGTTGTTATGGTAAAAGAGTAGCTTAATGCTTGTAGGTTTAGAGTTTGGGTTGGAGTTGTAGTGAATTGAATGTTGAAACTTGTTGATTATTAAAGGACTTAAGTATAGTTTTAAATTCATGATTGAGAATAACATAAATTGGAGAACTTGAGGTTTTGGGGGCTGTTGTAGTGTGATATGGATGAATGTTGGTTGTATGAAAGAATTGGGATTGATTGGTGGTTGAATTGGTTAGGTAAAATTTTGGGAAATCGCGTAAACATAGCCGTCGTAATGCCCGATTTACCGTAGACTGTTTTTGTTCTTAACATCAGAACCCTTGAACTCACTGTTAGGTTTTTACCATTGCCATCTTTAGATAGTTCATGTTACGAGCTTCGTTTTGATATGTGGTTCGTTTGATTCCGATGTACGGTTTAGGAGAAACGGCCGTTTTAAGTAACGACGTTTCGCGAACGAATCATTACCCCTCGCCTTACTTTGAAACATAGGTTAAAGACCTTAAAGGACTAATTGAAGTATGAAACATTTATGTAAGGTGTAATAGGCAGTTGGTAAGACACTTGCGAAAGAATCGCCTTAAAACTCGTAATGGCTAATTTATTAAAAATGGGGGAGCCGAGGGTACTCGAGCGACTTAAGTAAATCGTTAAGCGCGAAAGCGAACGTTAGGACTTTAAATGGTTAAAGTCTAGTTTCTTAAGCGAACGGGGTTTAATTCCGACTTATGTTGTTGTTCATAGGTTATCGGACCCACTCTAAGCTTAAGCCTATCCGGGAGCACTCAGGCAAGTTTTCTACCCGTATAACTGTTGTTGTGATGTATATGTGTATATGCATGATCTTGCGATAAATGCATATTTGTTATTAGCAAATTCTTGCGATATATTGTAGCATGTGATATGGTATATATGCATGCCTGTTTCATATTCTTGAATTATATATCTGTTGGTTAAAATGCTTATAGTTGCATAATACATATGCTAGAGATAAGCGGTATTTGAGTTACCCTTAGTAGGGAATAAAAAGGTGAACATATTTCTAAACCGGGAGTCGATGTTCCCGAGTATAATATATATATTTTATATATATATGGTTATAGTTTTTAAAAACTATTAATCGAATAAGGTTTATTCGATAACTTTATATTATTTAATGAATATTACTTGAATATCCATCCGAGGAATTATGACTCCCTTTATTTTATTAATGAATATTATTTTGAATATTCATCCGAGGAATTATGACTCCCTTTATTTTATTAATGAATATTATTTTGAATATTCATTCGAGGGATTATGACTCCATTTATTTTATTAATGAATATTATTTTGAATATTCATTTGAGGGCTTATGACTCCGTTTATTTTATTAATGAATATTATTTTTAATATTCATTCGAGGGCTTATGACTCCGTTTATTTTATTAATGAATATTATTTTGAATATTCATTCGAGGACTTATGACTCCGATTAATTGGTAATTAATATTCTTTATTTTAATGAAGAATAATGTGTTGGTAATCAAACTTACTTTTGATTATTCAAATAAAGATATTACTTTCGTATAAGTATATCTTTGGTTATTTAATAGTCATTTCAAGTATAAGTTTTACAACATCTACTTCAATTATTTTTATAAAGATTATTCTTTATGGGAATATTATTTAAATAATAATATTCAGATATTTTCTAATATATTGGGACTGATTTACTTTATTAAATCAACATTACTCCAAAAACTCTTTAAAGTGTTTTCGAGTCTTTAAAATGATTTTTAAAAGTTAGAGCGGATCCCAAAACTCATTTTTATATTTAAGATCCTCCTTTCGAAGGGGATTTAAATACTCGCTCAAAACCTGAGGGATCCGGCTCTGTGGTGTGTTTTATATTCACAACAAGGTTGCTATTTCGATAAAAGAGTTTTTGATTACTTACCCAACACTCGGGAAGTAAAATTCTTGGAATAAGTTAATCCATTAACAGGCATCGCCTGGGAAATATTGGTGAGTTTTCCTTTCCAACTAGATACGACTTCTTGGTGGAGCCGTATCAACAAGTTTCTACTTGGGGAAAGGGGGGACGAGCTTTACGTTTCAGAGTCATGGATTTCATCTGAACTAGGAGTGGCGTAAGTGGTCGAGTAGCGCCGGCCCAGCCTTATTATATTGGCCCAAATGGCTCGGAAGTTCCGCTAAGGCGGTCCATTCCTTAGGAGTCCAGTGTTCGGTTGACAAGTAAATCCGACAGGTTCTCCTCTACATGTAGAAAATGGTGGGGTTGCACTACTACGACTGATCATCGTAAGTGGTCTTCCTGGCGCGGCAAACTCCCGTAATGAGTTCATCATCCAATTGGATATTTCTGCAACACTACCCAGAGCACTTCGATAGAAAGGCTACGGTTGGGCGATTGTTGAGTGTTGGCAGGGTCAAGTTTTCAAAATGATGTTGCATCAAATGAAGTATCTCATAACTTCATTTTATTTTGATGATATTTTAAAGATTTATTCTATTCAAATCTTGTCTTGTAGTCTCATCTATGTGATGAACTGTTGAAAGCTCATTATAACTTGAACGGTGGTAGTTCAAGCAGTATTTGGAAAAGATATAAGTATATTGGAGTATCTTGTAACTTCATCTTTTAAACTTATATCTAGTAAATGATTATCTTATGCATGTCAAAGATTTTCAGAAAAACGTTGAGACAAGGTTAGATATATCAGATCACCTTGCAACGATATTTTTACACAGTTATAAACTGGAACTCTGTGTATATTATGCATGGAAGAGGACTTCCAAGATTTTGAAAAGTATATATGTATATATACTGAATATTTTGTGACTTCATCGCATTAAGATATCAAACTTGGTTCATTTCTTTTGACCAAGACTTTCATGAGTACTATGAGAAGGCTCATATACTGTAAATCATTATACATATTATTTTGGTGGGCTTGCTGCTCACCCTTGCTTTCTTCTTTCATCACACAACAACAGATAGAAAAGATGAACAGGACCAAGCTCCTAATTCGCGAGCGGATAGGAAACGTCCCGCAGTTTCCTATAGGCGTTGATGTCGCTGTAGCTGAGGTAGGAACTACCAATAGGCTAGGCTTCAACTTTTGATGCACCAGATTTATGTATATTTATGAATCGTAATAATGGCAAAGAAATGTAAATTTATTCAGAAACCCTTTTAAGGTGTATTGGCATATAATTGTGGAATAAAACGACTTGTGATTATTTTTGGATATTCATCTTTGAGACTATAACTTGTGGTGTGTGTGTTTATTGTGGGGTCACAGTACAGAGTAGTTGATTATTTATTAAGATTGGGTGTTATTAAGGGAAATGGAACTTGTGACAACCCGGATCCCCGACCCCGGATTTGGGGGTGTTACAGAAATGGTATCAGAGCTAAGCGTTATAAACCTCAGAGATGATGTGACGTTAAGATATTAATTAAGATAATAAGAACTCTTGCCAAGTTCATAGTCGGACTACCTAACGTAGTACTGATAGTTAAAACCCTTATGGGAACCCTTATAAATATCGTGATAGAAGCGTAGTTCGTTATCGTATATAACCCTGAGGTTGAGGAGTAACAGCGCGATGATGTTTTATTACTAATTGGAGATCGGATTGTGGATCCGATAGAGCGTCCTAACGCAGGACCGGATGATGTTGATATTGAGGATGTAGCGGTTGAGGATGTTGTCCTAGAAGGGATTGTTGCTGAGGAGGATCCCGTGAAGGATCCTGACAAGAATGAATAAAGGACCACTGAGGAATCGATGACCATGGTTAGGGCAACTCCCAGAGGTAGTATTGGCCGGTCACTACCAGAGGTTCATTCAAGTTTGTAAAGATAGTAGCCCCTTTAACGCGGCTTACTCGTAAGACTGAGAAGTTCGAATGGACAGAGAAATGCGAGAACAACTTTTAAGAACCGAAGCAAAGGTTGGTGATGTTCCCTATGTTGGCATTATCGGATGGAAAATGAGATTTTGTAAAGTGTAGTGACGCTTCGCATAAGGAATTAGGGTGCTTCTTATACAGCACAGCAAGGTAATCGCGTACGCGTCAAGACAATTAAGGGAATATAAAATTCGATATCCCCACCCATGAGCTTGGGCTCGTGGCAATAGTTTTGCCCTAAAGATTGGAGGCACTACTTGTATGGAGAAAAGTGCGAGATTTACACAAGCCATAAGTGCTCTAGTACATTTTCACGCAGAAAGAGCTCAACATGCGCCAAATGAGGTGGTTAGAGCTAATCAAGAATTATGATTGGGAGATTCTTTATCATTCAGGGAAAGCCAATGTGGTGGCTGATGCCCTTAGTAAAAAGGAGAGACTCAAGATAATAATGTCTTTGGGAGAGTTTATAAGAGATTTTGAGAAAATGGAAATAGAAGTGAAGGTAACCGGAGCCGGTACCGAAAAGCTGTTTGAGATTGCAATACAGACCGAATTTTTGGAAAAGAACATATTGTGCCAGAAAAAAGTAATGAATGAAGGCAGAGAGTCAATGACTGGAAAAGAGATCCATACCGAGAAAGATGATAAGGGGATAGTGAGGTGTTCCTATAGAAATTGGGTTCCAAAAGTTCAAGAGCTTAAGGATGAGAACTTATATGAGAGCCATAGTTTGAGGAATAAGATTTAGGGCAAACCCTGAATGTGATAGTCAGGGAGGTTGCCATCAAGAAAGAAAGAACCCATAACATAATAGAGTGGAAAACAAGGTTTTTAATGTATAAGATAACCCCGATTATGGGAGAAGGTTGAAACATTTCATACTAAGGAAACAGAAAGTCGAGTAAGGAAAGGAGACCCGAGACGGTACTCCTATACGGCAATTTATGGACCTGTCTAGACAGAACTTAGACTATTATCCCCAACCACCACCTTGAGGAAACAATGCGGTAGGAAATTCTTTCAGGATCTTTAAGTCTCCAAGCTCTCAGAGTTTCAAGGAACAGGTTGACCTAGTCGAGGCAAGAGCCTGGCTAAAGGAAATAGAGGAATCATTTGAGATTCTGAATGATTGACGAATCACAAAAGACTGTTTTTGTCACTTACCCTCCTAAGAGAGAGACTGTAATAAACCCAATTTTTGGAAATTTTTGAAACCCTTATGAATAGTGATTTTGCAGATTATGTTGAATGAGAAAACTTTTCATGCCACACTATGTAGGGTTCTGTTATGGATATTCTGAGATTTTATTAGTACTCTATATGGTATATAAGTGTATGTAAAGATCGTCAGAATCCAATTCCGAACACTTTGATTTTTCCCGGAAATCCACTAGATACGGAAAAAATTGAGTATAAGGTAACAGGATAAAAAGGATTTAAATTAAAGGATTATAAGAGAGGATCATAAAAGGGTTATAATGTATTGAGAAAGGTTAAGGAAACCCAAGTAATAAGATCCCGGGTATGATCCCTCAAACGCTAAACAAAAACGAAAGTTAAGCGAACCGTATAACAGATCAGCGGTCATTAGGCAAACAATTAGGAGGTTAATCAAGGAGGTTTGGGATGATGAGGTCATCCAACCAATGAGAAGAGGGCAAGTAAGAGATGATGACACAATAAGGTGATGCAAGCATGACATAGGGAAGGAGGAGGCGTGGTTGGTTTATAACCACACAAATATAAGGTTATTAAGGTAATTAACCAAAAACAAAACAAAAAACAACCAAGCTAAGCCAAACAAATCAAAAAACACAAAATCATTTCATTCTCATCATCTTGCTCTCGGCTTTTCTTCTTTTTCAAAGGAAGAAAAATCAAAAATCAAGTTCCAAGCATTGTTAAATCACAAGGTAATTATCTAAGGTTCCTTGTACATAGATATGGATATCCTATAAGTTTAAACTTATAATTCCATCACAATCCCTTCTAATAAATTAAGGAAGAAGATGGTGAATAGTAACCTTCAAGAAATAACTTTGGTTTTCTTGATTTTTATGAAAGTTCAAGGTAGCTTAAGCATAGATCAAGGCTTCCATGGGCATTCCAAGGATCTTTCATTGATTAAGAAGCTTCAAGAAGGTATAAAATCCAAACCCTAGCTTTAGTTTTGAGTATTTAGGAATGGTTATGAGTAATATAGTATATGTGAAGCATGAAGCTTGTTTGTTTAGATTTTGGGTTGGAGTGGTAGTGGTATGAATGTTGAATCTTGTTGATTTGTTAAAGGAATTAAGTATAGTTTAAGTTCATGATGAGAATAACATAAATTGGAAGAACTTGAGGTGTTGGGACTGTTGTAGTGTGTTTTGGATGAATGTTTATTGTATGAATGAATTGGGATTGATTGGTGGTTGAATTGGAATGGTATAAAATTGGGAAATCGCGTAAACATAGGTGTCGTAATGTCCGATTTACTTTAGACTGCTTTTGTTCATAACATTAGGACCCGAGAACTCCCTGCTAGGTTTTGACCATTGCCATGTTTAGATAGTTCATGTTACGAGCTTCGTTTTGATATGTGGTTCGTTTGATTCCGATGTACGGTTTAGGAGAAACGGCCGTTTTAAGTAACGACGTTTCGCGAACAAATCATTACCCCTCGCCTTACTTCAAAACAAAGGTTAAAGACTTTAAAGGACTAATTGAAGTATGAAACAATTATGTTAAGTGTGTTAGGCAGTTGGTAAGACACTCGCAAAAGAATCGCCTTAAAACCCTTAATGGTTAATTTATTAAAAATGGTGGAGCCGAGAGTACTCGAGCGAGTTAAGTGAATCGTTAAGCGCGAAAGCGAACGTTAGGACTCTAAATGGTTAAAGTCTAGTTTCTTAAGCGACCGGGGTTTAATTCCGACTTATGTTATTGTTTATAGGTTATCGGACCCACTCTAAGCTTAAGTCTATCCGGGAGCACTCAGGCAAGTTTTCTACCCGTATAACTGTAGTTGTGATGTATATGTGTATATGCATGATCTTGCGATAAATGCATATTTGTTATTAGCAAATTCTTGCGATATATTGTAGCATGTGATATGGTATATATGCATGCCTGTTTCATATTCTTGATTTATATATCTGTTGGTTCAAATGCTTATAGTTGCATAATACCCATGCTAGAGATAAGCGGTATTTGAGTTTACCCTTAGTATAGTGGATAAAAAGGTGAACATATTTCTAAACCGGGAGTCGATGTTCCCGAGAATATTATATATATTTTATATATATATGGTTATAGTTTTCAAAACTATTAATCGAATAAGGTTTATTCGATAACTTTAACTTTATTTTATTTATTGAATATTATTTCGAATATTCATCCGAGGACTTATGACTCCTTTGATTGTATTAATTGAATATTATTTTGAATATTCATTTGAGGGCTTAAGACTCAGTTTATATTATTTAATGATTATTATTTGGATATTCATTTGAGGATGTATGAATCCTTTATTTATTTAATGAACATTATTTATACTATTCATTCGAGGTATTATGACTCCGTGTATTATTTAATATTCTTTATTTTATTAAAGAATAATGTTCGATAATCAAACTTACTTTTGATTATTCAAATAAAGATATTACTTTCGTATAAGTATATCTTTGATTATTTACTATTCATTTCAAGTATAAGTTTTCCAACTTCTACCTCAATTATTCTTTATGGGAATATTATTTAAATAATAATATTCAGATATTTTCTAAATACATTGGGACTGATTTATTTTATTAAATCAGCATTGCTCCAACCACTCCTTAAAGTGTTTTCGAGTCTTCAAAATGATTTTTAAAAGTTAGAGCGGATCCCAAAACTCATTTTTATATTTATGATCTTCCTTTTTAAAGGGGATTTAAATACTCGCTCAAAACTAGAGGGATCCGGCTCTGTGGTGTATTTTATATTCGCAACAAGGTTGCAGTTTTGGTAAATGAATTGATTACTTACCCAACGTTCGGGAAGTAAGTCCATCTATCGAGTTGGCATAAGCAACATGGGCTCAGTGGGCGTCCATGATAGTGTAAGTGGCTCAGTGGGAGTCCATCAAATGCATAAGTGGCTGAGTGGCAGTCCAGCATAAGGTCCTATTGCGACCAGGGTGATGACCAGTGGGGAATTCGTCCATCTACTAGTAGAAAAGGTTACTTATTGGTATCTTTGCCTGATCAGCAAGATATCAGGTTTATGCCAAAATTCTTTCCTTTCCAAATTTATTGGATATTGCAATTCTGTTCATACTTTACATGACAGAGGTTTTCAGGAAACGTATATATATATAGGTGTATATATATATCGGGACTTAATGAAGTATATCATAACTTCATTTCCTTCAAAATATTTCAAAGATTGAATCTATTCAAGTCTTATCTTGTAGTCTCATCAGTGTGATGAACTTTTGAAACTAATTATAACTTGAATGGTGGTAGTTCAAGTAGTATTCGGAAAAGATATAAGTATATTGGAGTATCTTGTAACTTCATCTTTTAAACTTATATCTAGTAAATGATTATCTTATGCATATCAAAGACTTTCAGAAAAATGTTGAGACAAGGTTAGATATATGAGATCACCTTGCAACGATATTTTTATACAGTTATAAACTGAAACTTTGTGTATATTATACATGGAAGAGGAATTCCAAGATTTTGAAAAGTATATATGTATATATACTGAATATTTTGCGACTTCATCGCATTAAGATATCAAACTTGGTTCATTTCTTTTGACCAAGACTTTCATGAGTACTATGAGAAGGCTCGCATATTGTAAATCATTATACATATTATTTTGGTGGGCTTGCTGCTCACCCTTGCTTTCTTCTTTCATCACACAACAATAGATAGAAAAGATGAACAGGACCAAGCTTCCAATTCGCAAGCGGTTAGAAAATGTTCCGCAGTTTTCTGGAAGCGTTGATGCCGCCGTAGCTGAGGTAGAAGCTACCAATAGGCTAGGTTTTCAACTATTGATAAACCAGACTTATGTATAATATAAATTGTAATAATGGCAAAGAAATGTAAATTTATTCAGAAACCCTTTTGAGGTGTAATGACTTATAATTGTGGAATAACATGACTTATGTTATTTTTGGTATTCATCTCTGAGATTATAACTTGTGGTGTGTGTGTGTATATTGTGGGGTCACAGTACAGAGTAGTTGATTGTTTATTAAGATTGGGTGTTATTAAGGGAAATGTAACTCGTGACAACCCGGATCCCCGACCCCGGATTTGGAGGTGTTACAGAAGTGGTATCAGAGCTAAGTGTTATAAACCTCAGAGATGATGTGACGTTAAGATAATAAGTTCACTAAGATAATAAGAACTCTTGCCAAGTTCATAGTCGGACTACCTAACGTAGTACTGACAGTTAAAACCCTTATGGGAACCCTTATAAATATCGTGATAGTAGCGTAGTTCGTTATCGTATATGGTAGCAGGACTCCGAACCCTGAGGTTGAGAAGTGACAGCGCGATGATGTTTTATTACTAATTGGAGATCGGATTGTGGATCCGATAGAGCGTCCTAACGCAGGACCGGATGATGTTCATATTGAGGATGTAATGGTTGAGGATGTTGTCCTAGATAGGATTGTTGCTGAGGAGGATCTCGTGGAAGATCCTAACAAGAATGAATAAAGGACCATTGAGGAATTGATGACCATGGTTAGGGAAACTACCAGAGGTAGGATTGGCCGGTCACTATCGGAGGTTCGTTCAAGTTTGTAAAGATAGTAGCCCCTTTAACACGGCTTACTCGTAAGACTGAGAAGTTTGAATGGACAGAGAAATATGAGAAAAGCTTTTAACAACTAAAGCAAAGGTTGGTGACGGCCCCTATGTTGGCATTGTCGGATGGAAAAAGGAGATTTTGTGATTTGTATTGACGCTTCGCATAAGGAATTAGGGTGCTTCTTATACAGCACAACAAGGTAATCACGTACGCGTCAAGACAATTAAGGGAATTTAAAATTCCATATCCCCACCCATGAGCTTGGGCTCATGGCAATAGTTTTGCCCTAAAGATTTGAGGCACTACTTGTATGGAGAGAAGTGCGAGATTCACAAACCATAGGAGCTCTAGTACATTTTTACGTAGAAAGAGCTCAACATACGCCCGAGGAGGCGGTTAGAGCTAATCAAGAATTATGATTGGGAGATTCTGTATCATTCGGGGAAAGCCCATGTGGTGCTTGATGCCCTTAGTAAAAAGGAGAGACTCAAGATGATCATGTCTTTGAGAGAGTTTATAAGAGATTTTGAGAAAATGGAAATAGAAGTGAAGGTAACCGGAGCCGGTACCGAAAAGATGTTTGAGATTGCAATACAGTCCGAATTATCGGACGAGAACATATTGTGCCAGAAAAAGTGATGAATGAAGGCAGAGAGCTAACAATTAGATAAAAGATTAATACCGAGAAAGATGATAAGGGAATAATGAGGTATTCCTACAGAATTTGGGTTCCAAATGTTCAAGAGCTTAAAGATAAGATCTTAGATGAAAGCTAGTTTGAGGAATAAGATTTAGGGAAAACCCTGAATGTGATAGTCAGGGAGGACGCCATCAAGATAGAAGGAACCCATAACATAATGAAGTGGAAAATGAGGATTTTAACGTTTAAGATAACCCCAAGTATGGGAAAAGGATGAAACATTTCATACTAAGGAAACAGAAAGACGAGTAAGGAAAGGAGACCCGAGACGGTACTCCTATACGGCAATTCATGGACCTGTCTAAAAAGAACTTAGACTACTATCCCCAACCACCACCTTGAGGAAACAATGCGGTGAGAAATTCTTTCAGGGCCTTTAAGTCGCTAAGCCCTTAGAGTTCCAAGGAACAAGCTGAACCAGTCGAGGCAAGAACTTCGCTTAAGGAAATATAGGAATCATTTGAGATTCTAAGTGATGGACGAATCACAAAAGATTGTTTTGTCACTTACCCTCCTAAGAGAGAGGCCACCCGCTAGTGAAAGACCAAGAAAGGCACGGAGCCAGAGGTTAGAATAAACTGATTAAAGTTCAGTCAATTGTTTTCGGGAAAGTAATTCCCAAGGTTATGGAGATAGTGTAAAAGCTTTAGAGTCAGAACAAAGGCGGACGAGTATGATGAAATATGAAGCTAAGTTGTAAAAGTTGTCAAGATTCGTTCTGATGACAAGAATCCCAGAACGATGTGATGCTTGAAGTCAATGATTAGTGGGTTCATGAAATAATGATAAGAGAAAGGAAAATAAAAAGAAACTGAAGTGGAAAGGAATATAAAGGCAATAGAGTTTGAGGAATGATAAGGGAGTTGGGTATGAGGAAACCCTAAAGACTCGTAGCAATAGAAATAGAAAAGTATGTAATCGTCAGGATGAGGGTGATTCACCATGAGTTAAAGTTGATGATTGAAGGAATAAAAAATACATATATTTTATCCCCTGTAAGTTGGGAGGATTTGAGGAAACCTTGAAATAGTTCAAAGGATAAATAATGAGATGCGGATAGACTGAGGAGACAAGGAAGTAAGAAATTAGGAAAATTGGATGAAGGAAGTGACCTTCAAGAATGTGAAGTGTAAGACTGGTGGCTTGATACCCAGAAAGGGAGACGCCAGGTATGAAAGATATCCCAACATTGAGGTGACTGTTGAGGTAAACAACAAAAGTAAATAAGGAATTATTAAGAAGAGGTTCACGTTGAACACGACCAATATCTTCCAGAACATCCTTATTATCGTTATCAAATTAGGCAAGACAAGCGGATAACCGTTGTTATCTTTTGGAGGCCATTTTGATTGACCTTATTTTGAATACAGATGTTATTGTGAAATTAGGCATATACTATCGAGGTGGGAATGACTGAATAAGACTCCCTTATCAGGGATATATGACTTCATTTATCCATGGAAGGATGCATGTACCTTTTTAAAGGTGGAATTAAGGATAGAACATCGGTAACTTAAAATAAATCCTAGGGGAATGCATAAAGGTTGGCATTTCACCCTTAATAGGGGTAGTATGAGTCTTGACAGTATGAATTGGAAAGGATTAAGGTAACAACAACCTTTAAGAATCAGTGGAGAAATTTTTTCAGAAGTATATAGACAATGGTTCTAGTATTAGTAAAGGGTATTTCGATATGCCCTGTATCTAGGGAATACAGGAGGAACGATTCAAGGATAACCTTAGAGGTTTAACAAGGAGAAAGGTAATATTCAAAATTCTCAAGAGTAAAAATGTTGATAAAGGAAATATGACGTAATTATAATGATGCCAAGTTGGGCACGTGTTAAACCACGAGGAAGTATGGATCGAACCAGTAAATGTCGAAATTATTCAGGGCAATTAGGGCCTAAGATAAAAAATGTTCTAAGTATGATTGAAAGTCAGTCGTGACAGTGATTAACCTCTAAAGACTGAGGCAATAACTTATGGAAAAAGATGGTGATTTTTTTTACTCATTAGATTTTAAGGAAAACATCTTCACATAAGCTGTGATTGAAATGAGGTAGAAAATTATTTGGAGGTGGTTAAAATGACATTGACTGTAAGGAAATTTTACTATCAGGAAAGGCCAAATAGGTGGCCGACACTTTAAAGGTAAGAGGATAATTATAGGCGCTTGTGCCAAAAGAATACAGTGATGATGGTTAAAGCTAAGAAGGTTGTATTATGATTTGGAAGATTGACATTCCTTCTGATGACTGTGCAATACCCAACCGTAATAGTAGTTGGTAAAGGTTTAATTCGTGTAATCGCGATGAGCGGGCTATCTATCTTAGAAGGTACTATCATGAGAATGAGCCTGGACCATGTTTCAAAAGGACTAAACGAACCTTTGAGTTAAGTCTTCTATCGAAGGCATATGATTAAGAATGGTATTAACCTGCTATCGTTGCTTTGATTGAAACTCTTCTGTAATTTTATCTGCTTCATGTCATGTATGTATGGCAGGATCGGGAGTGTTCTTCATGAATCATGAATGGTGATTATGTTACCTCCTTAGAAGGATTTGATACGACATGTATGGACTCCGTATGGTTAGATATTAAGATTTCATGGAAAGTGAATGACGATAGTAGGTCAGTAGTGGACCATAGTAATGCAGCAATGATTCTGCGAGTAATGAGCTGATTACAACCGTGAGAGTTGTATTGGAATGGATGTTGAGATTGAGTACCACTAATCGGGTCGTGGTAATGTATAAGTTATCATTGATAGACTAATTAAGTAGAGTATCTACCTATTGAATATTTATTCCTTCTTATGAAAAGAGAGTCGTATTACTATATGAGGAAGGTTGCGGTGCAAGCATAGAATTCTAGTAACGATGATGTCTAGAATGAGATCCCAGATTCAATTTTCGATATCGAGGGAGTTTCAAAGGTGATTGTGTATAAGCTCGAGGAAGAGCATGGGTCCATAGAATGATGGACAGAATAGCAAAAATATTTAGGCATATGAAATACGATGCTATAATACTTGATGTTGATATAAATACATATATGTTTTGTTCTCCTATGACAAACCTCTATAGTTCAGAGGTAGGTTCCAAGCCAGATATTTTGTGGCAGTATATTTTTTATTTACAATTCTCTTCAATTCGTTCTTTTCTCTTCTTTTCATTTCATATAAACTGAGAAGAACAACCTTCCAGAAGGGGAGGTATTGTCGATTGACTATCTATCTGTGTGATAGAAGCCGAGTAGAATACCAGCTATTGTTTAATTGCTTGTCAAGTACTAAAGGCAGGCCACCTTCTGTACTAACTATGCAATGTAACAAGTGTTCATGATCATAGTGATCTCTCAATGAATTCTTTTACTTCTATATGATGGATCAAGCTTTCAAAAATAGAAACAGCTGAAAAAGGAGTAGTAAAGTTATGGTGGTATTCGGAATGGAAACACATTCGTGATACAAAGGTTGACGTGGTTATTAAAAGGTTATAGAACGCTAACGAGCAGAAGTATAACCAGTATAATATTAGGAACGGAAGGTAGTAGTGATTACGAACTGGAAAAGAATGGGTATTGAGAAGCAAAAGCTCTAATGCTAAAAGTTATAATGAGAGTCTGTGCAATAGACTTGAAAGAAATTAGAATGATCACTTAACACGGATTGAGTTTTTACGACAATAGATCATATGTCATTATCGAGATGTCGCCTTATGAGATCCTTGAGGGAAGATAATGTCGATCTCCCTTATGTTAGGATGAAGTTGTAGAGCGCAAGATGCTCGGACCCGCAGTAGTCCAAAGGACCAAGGATATAATAGATCTAATCAGAGGACGGCTGGTAATAGCCCAAGATGGGAACACGAAGTATGTTCATTTGACACGAAAGGACAAGGAATAGGAAGTAAGGGACCTAGTGTTGTTATAGGTATTCCCTTGGAAACGATGGATGAGGTTCGGAAAGAAAGGAAAGCTAAGCCCACGAATTGTTGGACCCTTTGAGGTATTAAGACATATTGGGAAGTGAGCATATGAGCTAGCCCTACCCCTGAACATGTAGCAAGTCATAACGTGTTCCACGTATCAATGTTAAGGAAGTGTAATTCGGATGCCAGATAAATAGGGGCATATGAGCGCATAGACATGCAACCCGACGTAACCTATATGGAGCAACCAGGAAGGGTTATAGAGTGAAAAGGAACAAGTGCTTAGGAGAAGGGTTATCAAACTAGGCAGAGTTTGGTGATAGGACCACAATGTGGGAAAATTTACTCAAGAATTAGAAAGTGCAATGCTAAGAGAGTATCCCTATTCATTTTCTATCTGATTCCGGGACGGAATCCTTTTAAGGAGGGGAGACTGTAATAACCCCAATTTTTGGAAATTTTTGAAACCCTTATGAATAGTGATTTTGCAGATTATGCTGAATAAGAAAACTTTTCATGCCACACTATGTAGGAGTTCTGTTACGGATATTCTGAGATTTTATTAGTACTCTATATGGTATATAAGTGTATGTAAAGATCGTCAGAATCCAATTCCGAACACTTTGATTTTTCCCGGAAATCCACTAGATACGGAAAGAATTGAGTATAAGGTAACAGGATAAAAAGGATTTAAATTAAAGGATTATAAGAGAGGATCATAAAAGGGTTATAATGTATTGAGAAAGGTTAAGGAAACCCAAGTAATAAGGTTAATCAAGGAGGTTAGGGATGATGAGGTCATCCAACCAATGAGAAGAGGGCAAGTAAGAGATGATGACACAATAAGGTGATGCAAGCATGACATAGGGAAGGAGGAGGCGTGGTTGGTTTATAACCACACAAATATAAGGTTATTAAGGTAATTAACCAAAAACAAAACAAAAAACAACCAAGCTAAGCCAAACAAATCAAAAAACACAAAATCATTTCATTCTCATCATCTTGCTCTCGGCTTTTCTTCTTTTTCAAAGGAAGAAAAATCAAAAATCAAGTTCCAAGCATTGTTAAATCACAAGGTAATTATCTAAGGTTCCTTGTACATAGATATGGATATCCTATAAGTTTAAACTTCTAATTCCATCACAATCCCTTCCAATAAATTAAGGAAGAAGATGGTGAATAGTAACCTTCAAGAAATAACTTTGGTTTTCTTGATTTTTATGAAAGTTCAAGGTAGCTTAAGCATAGATCAAGGCTTCCATGGGCATTCCAAGGATCTTTCATTGATTAAGAAGCTTCAAGAAGGTATAAAATCCAAACCCTAGCTTTAGTTTTGAGTATTTAGGAATGGTTATGAGTAATATAGTATATGTGAAGCATGAAGCTTGTTTGTTTAGAGTTTGGGTTGGAGTGGTAGTGGTATGAATGTTGAATCTTGTTGATTTGTTAAAGGAATTAAGTATAGTTTAAGTTCATGATGAGAATAACATAAATTGGAAGAACTTGAGGTGTTGGGACTGTTGTAGTGTTTTTTGGATGAATGTTGATTGTATAAATGAATTGGGATTGATTGGTGGTTATATTGGAATGGTATAAAATTGGGAAATCGCGTAAACATAGGTGTCGTAATGTCCGATTTACTTTAGACTGCTTTTGTTCATAACATTAGGACCCGAGAACTCCCTGCTAGGTTTTAACCATTGCCATTTTTAGATAGTTCATGTTACGAGCTTCGTTTTGATATGTGGTTCGTTTGATTCCGATGTATGGTTTAGGAGAAACGGCCGTTTTAAGTAACGACGTTTCGCGAACAAATCATTACCCCTCGCCTTACTTCAAAACATAGGTTAAAGACTTTAAAGGACTAATTGAAGTATGAAACAATTATGTTAAGTTTGTTAGGCAGTTGGTAAGACACTCGCGAAAGAATCGCCTTAAAACCCTTAATGGTTAATTTATTAAAAATGGTGGAGCCGAGAGTACTCGAGCGACTTAAGTGAATCGTTAAGCGCAAAAGCGAACGTTAGGACTCTAAATGGTTAAAGTCTAGTTTCTTAAGCGACCGGGGTTTAATTCTGACTTATATTGTTGTTCATAGGTTATCGGACCCACTCTAAGCTTAAGTCTATCCGGGAGCACTCAGGCAAGTTTTCTACACGTATAACTGTTGTTGTGATGTATATGTGTATATGCATGATCTTGCGATAAATGCATATTTATTATTAGCAAATTCTTGCGATATATTGTAGCATGTGATATGGTATATATGCATGCCTGTTTCATATTCTTGATTTATATATCTGTTGGTTCAAATGCTTATAATTGCATAATACCTATGCTAGAGATAAGCGGTATTTGAGTTTACCTTTAGTATAGGGGATAAAAAGGTGAACATATTTCTAAACCGGGAGTCGATGTTCCCGAGAATATTATATATATTTTATATATATATGGTTATAGTTTTCAAAACTATTAATCGAATAAGGTTTATTCGATAACTTTAACTTTATTTTATTTATTGAATATTATTTCGAATATTCATCCGAGGATTTATGACTCCTTTGATTGTATTAATTGAATATTATTTCGAATATTCATTTGAGGGCTTAAGACTCAGTTTATATTATTTAATGATTATTATTTGGATATTCATTTGAGGATGTATGAATCCTTTATTTATTTAATGAATATTATTTATACTATTCATTCGAGGTATTATGACTCCGCGTATTATTTAATATTCTTTATTTTATTAAAGAATAATGTTCGATAATCAAACTTACTTTTGATTATTCAAATAAAGATATTACTTTTGTATAAGTATATCTTTGATTATTTACTATTCATTTCAAGTATAAGTTTTCCAACTTCTACCTCAATTATTCTTTATGGGAATATTATTTAAATAATAATATTCAGATATTTTCTAAATACATTGGGACTGATTTATTTTATTAAATCAGCATTGCTCCAACCACTCCTTAAAGTGTTTTCGAGTCTTCAAAATGATTTTTAAAAGTTAGAGCGGATCCCAAAACTCATTTTTATATTTATGATCTTCCTTTTTAAAGGGGATTTAAATACTCGCTCAAAACCAGAGGGATCTGGCTCTGTGGTGTATTTTATATTCGCAACAAGGTTGCAGTTTTGGTAAATGAATTGATTACTTACCCAACGTTCGGGAAGTAAGTCCATCTATCGAGTCGGCATAAGCAACATGGGCTCAGTGGGCGTCCATGATAGTGTAAGTGGCTCAGTGAGAGTCCATTAAATGCATAAGTGGCTGAGTGGCAGTCCAGCATAAGGTCCTATTGCGACCAGGGTGATGACCAGTGGGGAATTCGTCCATCTACTAGTAGAAAAGGTTACTTATTGGTATCTTTGCCTGATCAGCAAGATATCAGGTTTATGCCAAAATTCTTTCCTTTCCAAATTTATTGGATATTGCAATTCTGTTCATACTTTACATGACAGAGGTTTTCAGGAAACGTATATATATATAGGTGTATATATATATCGGGACTTAATGAAGTATATCATAACTTCATTTCCTTCAAAATATTTCAGATGGTATCCTACTAGGCTTCTATCACACAGATAGATAGTCATTCGGCAATACCTCCCCTTTCTGGAAGGGTTGTTCTTCTCAGCTTACATGAAATGAAAAGAAGAGAAAAGAACGAATTGAAGAGAATTGTATATATGAAAAAATATACTGCCACAAAATATCTGGCTTGGAACCTACCTCTGAACTATAGAGGTTTGTCATAGGAGAACAAAACATATATGTATTTATATCAACATCAAGTATTATAGCATCGTATTTCACATGCTTAGTATTTTTGCTATTCCGTCCATCATTCTATGGACCCATGCTCTTCCTCGAGCTTATACACAATCACCTTTGAAACTCCCTCGATATCGAAAATCGAATCTAGGATCTCATTCTAGACATCATCGTTACTAGAATTCTATGCTTGCACCGCATCCTTGCTCATATAGTAATACGACTCTCTTTTCATAAGAGGGAATAAATATTCAATAGGTAGATACTCTACTTAATTAGTCTATCAATGATAACTTATACACTACCACGACCCGATTAGTGGTACTCAATCTCAACATCCATTCCAATACAACTCTCACGGTTGTAATCAACTCATTACTCGCAGAATCATTGTTGTATTACTATGGCCCACCGTTGACCTACTGTAGTCATTCATTTTTCATGAAGTTTTAATAGCTAACCATACGGAGTCCATTCATATCATATCGAATTCTTCTAAGGAGGTAACATGATCACCATTCTTGATTCATGAAGAACACTCCTGATCCTGACTTACATTCATGACGTAAAGCAGATAAAATTGCAGAAGAGTTTCAATGAAAGCAATGATAGCAGGTTAATACCATTCTTAATCATATGCCTTCAATAGAAGACTTAACTCAAAGGTTTGTTTAGTCCTTTTTTTTGAAACATGGTCCAGGCTCATTCTCAAGATAGTATCTCCTGAGATAGATAGCCCGCTCATGGCGATTACACGAATTAAACCTTTACCAACTACTATTACGGTTGGGTATTTCACAGTCATCAGAAGGAATGTCAATCTTTCAAACCATAATACAACCTTTACGGCTTCAACCATTATCACCGTACTCCTCTGGCACAAGCGCCTATAATTATCCTCTTACCTTTAAAGTGTCGGCCACCTCTTTGGCCTTTCCTGATAGTAAAATTTCCTTACAGTCAATGTCATTTTAACCACCTCCAAATAAATTTTCTACCTTATTTCAATCACTGCTTTTGTGAAGATGTATTCCTTAAAATCTGATGAGTAAAAAAAAAATATCACCATTTTTCCATAAGTTATTGCCTCAGTCTTAAGAGGTTAATCACTGTCACGACTGACTCTCAATCATACTTAGAACATCTTTTATCTTAGGTCCTAATTGCCCTAAACAATTTTGACCTTTACTGGTTCGATCCATACTTTCTTGTGGTTTAACACGTGCCCCACTTGACATCATTATAATTATGTCATATTTCCTTTATCAACATTTTTATTCTTGAGAATTTCGAATATTTCCTTTCTCCTTGTAAAACCTCTAAGGTTATCCTTCAATCGTTCCTCCTGTATTCCCTATATACAGGGCATATCAAAATACCATTTACTAATACTAGAACCATTGTCTATATACTTCTGAAAAATTTCTCCACTGATCCTTAAAGGTTATTATTACCTTAATCCTTTCCAATTCATACTGTCAAAACTCATACTATCCCTATTAAGGGTGAAACGCCAACCTTTATGCATTCCCCTAGGATTCGTTTTAAGTTACCGATGTTCAATCCTTAATTCCACCTTTAAAAAGGTACAAGCATCCTTCCATGGATAAATAAAGTCATATATCCCTGATAAGGGTATCTTATTCAATCATTTCCACCTCGATAGTCTATACCGAATTTCACAATAGCATCCTTATTCAAGTTAAGGTCAATCCACATGGCCTCCAAAAGATAAAAATGGTTATTCGCTTTTCTTTCCTGATTTTGTAATGATCACATGGATGATCTGGAAGATATTGGTCGTGTTCAACGTGAACTTCTTCTTAATAAATCCTTATTTACTTTTGTTGTTTATCTCAACAGTCATCTCAATGTTGGGATATCTTTCATACCTGGCGTCTCCCTTCCTGGGTATCAAACCACCGGTCTTACACTTCACATTCTTGAAGGTCACTTCCTTCATCTAATTTTCTTAATTTCTTACTTTCTTGTCTCCTCAGTCTATCCGCGTCTCATTATTTATCCTTCGAACTATCTCAAGGTTTCTTCGAATCCTCCCAACTTATAGGGGATAATATATATGTATCTCTTATGCCCTCAACCATCAATTTTAACTCATGGTGAATCACCCTCATCCTGACGATTACATACTTTTCTATTTCTATTGCTACGAGTCTTTAGGGTTTCCTTATACCCAACTTCCTTATCATTCCTCAAACTCTATTGCCTTTATATTCCTTTCCACTTCAGTTTCTTTTTATTTTCCTTTCTCTTATCATTATTTCATGAACTAACACAACATAAGCATTGATTTCAAATATCCTGTCATTCTGGATTCGTGTCCTCATAACGAATCTTGATAACTTTTATAACTTAGATTCATAATTAATCATACTCATCCGCTTTTGTTCTAGCTCCAAAGCTTTTACACTACCTCCGTAACCTTGGGAAGTACTTTCCCGAAAATAATTGTCTGAACTTAAATCAGTTTATTATAATCTCTTGCTCCGTGCCTTCCTTGGCCTTTCACCAGCGGGTGGCCTCTCTCTTAGGAGGGTAAGTGACAAAAACAGTCTTTTGTGGTTCGTCCATCATTTAGAATCTCAAATGATTCCTATATTTCCTTTAGCCAGGCTCTTGCCTCGACTGGGCTAGCTTGTTCCTTGGAACTCTGAGAGCTTAGCGACTTAGAGGTCCTGAAAGAATTTCCCACTACCTTGTTTCCCTCAAGGTGGTGGTTGGGAATAAAGTATAAGTTCTGTTTAGACAGGTCCATGAATTTCCGTATAGGAGTACCGTCTCGGGTCTCCTGACCTCGCTCGACTTCTGTTTTCTCAGTCTAAATATTTCTTCCTACTCCCCATAATTGGGGTCATCTTATACATTAAAAACCTTGTTTTCCACTCTATTATGTTATGGGTTCTTTCTTTCTTGATGGCAACCTCCCTGACTATCACATTCAGGGAGGGTTTGCCCTAAATCTTATTCCTCAAACTATGGCTCTCATCTAAGTTCTCATCCTTAAGCTCTTGAACTTTTGGAACCCAATTTTTGTAGGAACACCTCACTATCCCCTTATCATCTTTCTCGGTGTGGATCTCTTCTCCAGTCATTGACTCTCTGCCTTCATTCATCACTTTTTCTGGCACAATATGTTCTTTTCCAAAAATTCGGTCTGTATTGCAATCTCAAACAACTTTTCGGTACCGGCTCCGGTTACCTTCACTTCTATTTCCATTTTCTCAAAATCTCTTATAAACTATCCCAAAGACATTATCATCTTGGGTCTCTCCTTTTTACTAAGGGCATCAGCCACCACATTGGCTTTCCTCGAATGATAAAGAATCTCCCAATCATAATTCTTGATTAGCTCTAACCGCCTCCTCTGGCGTATGTTGAGCTCTTTCTACGTAAAAATGTACTAGAGCTCCTATGGTTTGTGTAAATCTTGCACTTCTCTCCATACAAGTAGTGCCTCCAATCTTTAGGGAAAAACTATTGCCACGAGCCCAAGCTCATGGGTGGGGATATCGAATTTTATATTCCCTTAATTGTCTTGATGCGTACGCGATTACCTTGCTGTGCTGTATATGAAGCACCCTAATTCCTTATGTGAAGCGTCACTACACATCACAAAATCTCATTTTCCATCCGGCAACGCCAACATAGGGAACGTCACCAACCTTTGCTTTGGTTCTTAAAAGTTGTTCTCGTATTTCTCTGTCCATTCGAACTTCTCAGTCTTACGAGTAAGCCGCGTTAAAGGGGCTACTATCTTTACAAACTTGAACGAACCTCCGGTAGTGACCGGCCAATCCTACCTCTGGTAGTTTCCCTAACCATGGTCATCAATTCCTCAGTGGTCCTTTATTCATTCTTGTCAGGATCCTCCACGGGATCCTCCTCAGCAACAATCCCTTCTAGGACAACATCCTCAACCGCTACATCCTCAATATGAACATCATCCGGTCCTGCGTTAGGACGCTCTATCGGATCCACAATCCGATCTCCAATTAGTAATAAAACATCATCGCGTTGTTGCTCCTCAACCTCAGGGTTCGGAGTCCCGCTACCATATACGATAACGAACTACTCTTCTATCACGATATTTATAAGGGTTCCCATAAGGGTTTTAACTGTCAGTACTACGTTAGGTAGCCCGACTATGAACTTGGCAAGAGTTCTTATTATCTTAGTTATTATCTTAACGTCACATCATCTCTGAGGTTTATAACGCTTAGCTCTGATACCACTTCTGTAACACCCCCAAATCCGGGGTCGGGGATCCGGGTTGTCACGAGTTCCATTTCCCTTAATAACACCCAATCTTAATAATTAATCAACTACTCTGTACTGTGACCCCACAATAAACACACACACCACAAGTTATAGTCTCAGAGATGATCATCCAAAAATAATCACAAGTCGTTTTATTCCACAATTATATGCCAATACACCTTAAACAGGTTTCTGAATAAATTTATATTTCTCTGCCATTATTACAACTCATAATATACATAAGTCTGGTACATCATTAGTTGAAAACTTAGCCTATTGGTAATTTCTACCTCAGCTACAACGGCCTCAACGCTTCCAGAAAGCTGCGGAACGTTTCCTATCCGCTTGCGAATTGGGAGCTTGGTCATGTTCATCTTATCTATCTGATGTTGTGCGATGAAAGAAGAAAGCAAGGGTGAGCAGCAAGCCCACCAAAATAATATGTATAATGATTAACAATATATGAGCCTTCTCATAGTACTCATGAAAGTCTTGGTCAAAAGAAATGAACCAAGTTGATATCTTAATGCGATGAAGTCGCAAAATATTCAGTATATATATATACATATATACTTTTCAAAATATTGGAAGTCCTCTTCCATGCATAATACACACAGAGTTCCAGTGTATAACTGTATAAAAATACCGTTGCAAGGTGATCTCATATATCTAACCTTGTCTCAACATTTTTCTGAAAATCTTTGTCATGCATAAGATAATCATTTACTAGATATAAGTTTAAAAAAATGAAGCTACAAGATACTCCAATATACTTATATCCAAATACTACTTGAACTACCACCGTTCAAGTTATAATCAGTTTCAAAGTTCATCACCCAGATGAGACTACAAGATAAGACTTGAATAGATTCAATCTTTGAAATATCATTATAAATAATGAAGTTACGAGATACTTCATTAAGTCCTGATATATATATATATATCCATATATATATATATATCTCATACATTTCCTGAAAATCTCTGTCATGTAAAGTATGAACAGAGTTGTAATATCCAATGAATTTTGGAAAGGAAAAGAATTTTGGCATAAACCCGATATCTTGCTGATCAGGCAAAGATACCAATAAGTAACATTTTCTACTAGTAGATGGATTAATCCCCCACCGGTCATCACCCTGGCCACATAAGGACCTTGTGCTGGACCGCCACCCGGTCTCTTACGCGTTGATGGACTGCCACCCAGCCACTTACACTTTGATAGACCGTACCCCGGCCTGTCGCTTATGCCGACTCAATTAGATGGGCTTACTTCCCGAACGTAGGGTAAGTAATCAATTCATTTGTTTTCTCAAAACAGCAACCATGTTGCGAATGTAAAATGCACCACAGAGCTGGATCCCCCAGGTTTTGAGCGAGTATTTAAATCCCCTTTGAAAGGAAGATCTTAAATATAAAAAAATGAGTTTTGGGGTCCACTCTAACCTTAAAAATCATTTTGAAGACTCGAAAACATTTTTAAGAATGTTTGGAGTACTGCTGATTTATTAAAATAAATCAGTCCCGATATATTAGAAAATATCTGAATATTATTAAATAATATTCCCATAAGGATAATCTCTATATAAATAACTTGAAGTAGAAGTTGTAAAACTTATACTTGAAATGAGTATTAAATAACCAAAGATATACTTATACGAAAGTACTATCTTTATTTGAATAATCAAAAATAAGTTTGATTATCGACACCTTATTCTTTAATAAAATAAAGAATATATTTCAGTAAATAATCGGAGTCATAGGTCCTCAAATGAATATTCAAATAATATTCAATAAATAATATAAAGTGAGTCATAAGTCCTCGAATGAATATTCAAGTAATATTCATTAAATAATATAAAGGAGTCATAAATCCTCGAATGAATATTCAAGTAATATTCATTAAATAAAATAAAAGGAGTCATAAATCCTCGAATGAATATTCAAGATAATATTCATTAATAAAATAAAGTTATCGAATAAACCTTATTCGATTAATAGTTTTTGAAAACTATAACCATATATATATAAATATATATATATATATATAAAATCTACTCGGGATCCTCGACTCCCGATTTTAGAAAATGTTTTCACCTTTGGGTCCCTATACTAAGGGTATATGCAAATTACCGCTATTCTCTAGCATAGGTATTATCAACTGAACCAACAGATATATATGGCAAGAATACGAAACAGGCATGCATATGTACCATATCACATGCTACAATATATCGCAAGAATTTGCTAATATAACCATCATGCATCTATTACAAGATAATGCATATACAAGTGTATACATCACAACAACAGTATAACGGGTAGAAAACTTGCCTGAGCGACTGGGGGTTACGAATGGCTCGGGACGAGTCTGGTAACCTATAAACAACAAGTAAGTTAGAATTAAACCAAAGTCACTTGTAAATCTATACTTTAACCAACTTAGACTCTAACGCTCGTTTTGCGCTCACTGATTCTCTTAAGTCACTCGAGTACCCTCGACTCCACCATTTTTTATAATTTAACCATTACGGTCGTTTCTCCTAAACCGTACATCGGAATCAAACGAACTACATATCAAAACGAAGCTCGTAACATGAACTATCTAAACATGGCAATGGTCATAATCTAGCAGGGAGTTCTCGGGTCCAAATGTTATGAACAAAAGCAGTCTAAAGTAAATCGGACATTATGACGGCTATATTTACGTGATTACCAATGTTTAAACTACTCCAATTAACCACCAACCAACTCATAACCATCAATACAACAAAATTTCACCTAAACCATACCACATCAGTCCATAATCTCCAAGGTTTTCAACTCAAACAACCACAATCAAGACCTATGAACTATAATCAAGCTTCAATTACCAAAACACTTCCAAATCAAACCAAACTACTAATAATCACAATCCATGCTTCTCATTTCACAAAACCAACCATTAAACTTACTAACAAATAAAGTAAAGGCTAGGGTTTGAAGTTTATACCTTCCTTGGGAGGTGTTAAGTTGCTAGGAAGCCTTGGGGAGCCTCCTACAAGCTTGATCTTTCCAAAGAAATCAAGAATACAAAGTTAGGCTTTGAAGTTTCTAAAAGTCCGATTTAAAGAACTGTAAAAATGAGGGTCTTACCATGATTATTTGGACGAGACTTGTGAACAATAGTTGTAGGACATCTCAATACCTTTCCAATGAGCTATAGAACACAATATTTGAGTGAGAAATGAAGGAGATACAGCAGTTTTAGTGTGATGGTTCTGTTTTGGCCGAGAGCAATGGAAATGGGGGAGGAAATGCTTTTGCTTTCTTGTGTTGGTGGAATAATGTGGTGGATAATGATGGGTTGTCTTGATATTTTTCTAGGTTAATAATAAACAAAGGAGTTAGTGGAAGATGATCTCACCATTTACCATGTGTTGGTAATTTGTGGTGAGATGAGATCATCCCTAGTTAACTATATAATTAACTAGCCATTCCTTCCTAACTATCACTTGGTTTCTTGTTTGATCAACCATCCACTTGTCTTGCCACTTGCAAAGGTATTTACAAGAGTCGTTATTCATTTCTTTCTCCGGTTATCACTCAATCTCGTTGATCGTTTGGTTAAATACCTTAATGGTTTTATTGATAAAATCTTCTTGGTATTTTTAATACCTAAATTAATTCTCCTTTATAATCCTTGAATTTAAAATCCTTCATCTTAATATTAATTCCTTAAATCCCTTAATGTCTGGTGGAAATCTCGGGGAAAAATATAAGTGCTCGTTTTCAAAATCCGACAGCTTTTACATACACTTATTTTCTTTATGGAATACTAATACGATCTTAGAATTTCCATAACAGTACTCCTATATATCGTGGTCTGATAATTTTTCTTAATCAGCATTGTCAGCAAAAGTTACTATTCATCCGGGTTTCAAAAATCTCCAAAAATTGGGGTTATTACATATTAGATGTTGTTCAAACTCATTCCTGTGTATTAGGGGATTGTGGTTAAGGGTTGTAGCTTTAATATTCTATCTTTTGTAGTACTTTACCGTTTAATTAATATTATGCATATTTCTGCTAGTTAGTAGTGTGGGTCCGTCACAACTCAACACTAGATCATTTAGATTTAATGGCTTCAATTAATTTAAAGATTCTTTAAAAGTTTTATGGCAATTTGTATAATATTTATATCAGTTATAAGGATAGTGAAGTAATTTTACATATTTACATTAATTGAAAATCAATAAGTGATAGGGGATAATACGATAGCTACAAGTCATCGATATGTATTACCTTGATCATATCTTTTTTTTTGAGACAATTACCTTGATCATATCTATTTTTATGTTTCTCCAAATATTAAAATATTTATTCTTTCATTACTAGTAATATCTGACGTTCATGTATTTTCCAACGATCACAATGAAGGGCTTTGATGAAGAAACATGTATGAACACGGCTCCATATTTTATAAGATTCGTGTTTGGTTACGTGTTTTGTTGTTTTAAATTCTGCAACATAATACCCTTTTTATGTATTTTGTAACCCTATATGTTCATCTCACGCTACAGTTGTCGAAAATAACGGATCGCAATTTGCTACTCAGCACTCCATGGAGACCATGAATGAGTTTAATAAAGATATTTATGTGGATTTGTACAAGTATACATCACGTGACATACAAGAATATTGGATACCAAAATATGATTAAAAATATCCACGTCATTTGTTAATCAGAATTTTTCATATTTTGAATATGTATTTGTATTTTATATAGAATAAGGCTGGCTATGCAGGTTTCTTATGTGTAAGAGCTCAACAAAATACAGAGATATTCTCATGACACATAAATATATTAAGTGTAGTCGCGCTGGATCGCCTAAAGTAAGGAAGATTAAATGTAAAAGGAAATATCTCTGTAGGTGTGAATGTGAGGTTAAGATAATACTCAGGAAAGACCTAATTGGTTACTTTATAGGGACTTCTGTTAAAGAACACAATCATACATAAGCATTTGCCACAAGAAAACGGTTTTTAGGATGTAGAAAGAAAGTAACTTACTTTCACCAATATTTTATTTTGATCATCGGAAGGCAAATATTGGTTCAGTCAAGTCTCATGGCATATTTTGGATATGGTCGGCTCGTGTGAAAATATAGGTACTACTACAACTGGCTTTACAAATTTTGATCATAATGTTCGAGCACGTATTAATAAACATGACGCAGATATAATACTTGTAAATTAAGATTGAAATATGAAGCGTCAAATAATATTTTTTATGACTAAAAAGTTGACAATAATGGTCACTTGATGGCCTCTTTTAGGTCGGTGCAATAGGAAGACGTAATTGTAGTGTATTTGAGGACACTCTATCTTTCGATCCAACTTTTGCACTAACAAGTATGTACTATATCATATAAAAACTCTAATTTTGTTCTTTTATACGTTAACAGTCAAATATGCTACATGATTCTCCATGTTTAATTCCTATTTTTCCTTTTTGTTATACTCCGGTTTCATAGGTACTCCGGTTTCATAGGTTTATGTTATAATCAGTACTATTGTTTCATTATCTTTTTTCTAATATTCTATTATTTTATATTGTTTATGTCATTTTATATAATTTTTGTATTTATTATTTTCATGAGTAACTAAGTCTATTTATGGGGTTTATAAATACATATTCAATAGTTCATATGACCATCGTTGTGTGATACTTGTCAAAAATTAAGCAATATATGTCTAGCTTAATTCATGTTAATAGATATAATTTTGATCGAGTTATAATTCATTAATTATAAATAATAAAATGATAAGAGTTGAATTATTGATAGTAATCTTCCATGCGACAATGGATTGTTGGTTAACAAACTCGTTAATATGAGCGAGGATAGTTGAAAATAAATGATGATGTTGTATAAGTCTTTTTCCTTTAATGCAATCCTCGTAGAATGATAACCCTCTTACTAAATACTACTCTGATAACATGCACTTCCGTATGTTGCATTTTATTCACCTGTTAGAGGTAATAAAGATATTTGGTTATATATTATTACATCAAATTCCAACAATGATATCATGAGTAAATGGTGATCTGAAATTAAACATCCACGAGATCTTTGTGTATCTCTACAAAGAACAAATTTGGATCCATCGGGTAATGATTCTGAGATAGGACAAGATCGGTAACTCATTGAAGATGATTCAAATTCACTTAAAGAGTCTAACAAGGAAATGTCTTTACACAAAATTAGAAGAAAACTTTGATCTTTATGGTAAATTATTTGAATCATCGTCAACCTACCCACATAGATCAAATTCGCTACTTTCAAAAATGGGCTTATCATAGAAATAAGTCAGCAACTCATAGATTATGACTCAGATTCACTCTATGAATCCAACAAGAATTGATATTTACAGAACCTTATTGTACCAGCAGTGAGCTCTTTAGAAGAGAATGTATTGATTTTGTGACGCCCTCCAAATCCGCGGTCTAGATTTGAGAGTCACTAACTGAAAAACAATACTATAATATGCACAACGAAATAAAAAATATAAATACGACCCCTGCATGGAACTGGATCGATCACATGTTATAGTACGGAACATGCATTACTGCAAACCATAAGTTATTACAACGCATTAGTCTATTTAGTTTTACAATATATTCAAATTTTATTACGAACCACTAAACTAATCAATCGTCCCAAAACAGTCTACCTGGAAAGGCACACCAAAAACTAATTACAAACAAATGACTCCTGATCAAAACCTGAAACTCAGACCTGCTCTGGCCTAGCTGAAATATCAATATAATAAACAAGTATAAGCGATGAAATGTTCAACAAGCAGTATATAACTTATTCTTGAAACAACAACAATATATTTGAAGAATAAAACTGAACACCAATATCTGAGTAAAACTAAAAGCTAATATAAGCTTTAATATTTAAACAATATTTTACTTAAACTCAATTATACACTATGTTGTTTCTGATGATCAGTCCTAAAATAGCACTGGTATCTTGCAGCCATACCATAAATATAGGGCATCCCAAAAGGCATATATTCGACTTGCAAGATATCACATTTTCAAATAATAACTCACGTTGGACCGGAGTCTCGGCCTCTTACGTTAACTAATAACCAATCCATAAAACAATTTTTATTAAAAGAGTCGTATCAATGACATCCTTATCAATATAACACCCCATTTCATATGGTCTGAAGTAATTGCAACAACTGATGGTGAAATAACTAGAATAAATAGTTATTCGCTAAACTCATAATAAAGTTCTACTGTATAGAGTATATCTGGATATAGTATAGTTATTTACTATCTATCAAAATGAAAGATTCGTTCTAGAAGAACAAATACTAGAATAAAAGGATTTTAATAAATCATTGACTATATCTAAGTAATGCATCATGAGAATATTTATAAACAGTTCTAATATTTTGAATATATAAAATAATAAACTATTCTGGAATTAGAATATTGTAGGACAACGTGCATAATCATAATTAGGAAGTTTGATATATAGAACGTTAAACTATTCTGAAATTAGAATAGTGTAGGGATACTTTCCTAGTATGCACAATACTACTCACTAAAACCTCAGCTTAGAATTGATGGCTACCAACTCAGTCTAACACCTGACTGCACTCCTTTCCACTCGTTCTATAAACAAAAGTACTATTTCAATTACCAAAACAAAACTCAATCGATGTAACAATATGTCTTGACGTCTATTTGATCATTTATATCTAATCATGACATTTAAACTGTTAAAACATATTAACATATTTCACATAGTAACCACATAATGCATGGAACACGTAAGTCAGATCGTCAAAAGGAAGGGCTCGGTACTTTTAAAACTGAAATCGGGTCAAAAAATATAATTTATCGATCAAGATCCGATTCAGAATGACTTAAAATATAAGCGAACTTTTGATACAAAAGATTTATGTCTCGAAAGTATTTTTATTGGAAGTGGAATATTTTTTGAGTTTAGAAGCGTTCGTTTCGTATTAAACGGATGCACAGTCTATTTATTATGAATAAAATACGAATAATTCAATTAATAATAATATTAATTGAATATTCAATACTTTTATATAATTTTAAAAGCTCAAAATAATGTTAGTATATTATTTGGCTTAATTATAAATAATTATATTTTATTTAACTATTTATAGATTAAATTAATTGATTAAATGAATTAATCAATTAATTAAATCCATAAATAATCAATTAACATAAATTATAAATAATTAAATCAAATTTGGATTTTTAAAAATAATAAAAGAAAATAATTTTATGGAATTAAAATAATTCAGTTAATTATTTAAAAATAATAAACTAACTTGATTTTGAATTAAAATGAATTTTTAGAATTAAATAGGAATTTTGAATTATTTTAAAATAAGAAATCCAGAAACAGATTACTGGATTTTGATTTGGGGGAAATGGGATCAAACCCAGGTTTTTAAACTGGTTCGCTCAGTCGGGTCTCAAGAACTCGCCGGCGGTTCACCATAATCCGGCGAGCGCCGATTTCCCAGCGAGCCCAATACACGGTTGAAAGCAGTCATTATTCTGCGGTTTTTGTTTTGTTTCGATTGGAATTCAACTCAGCAATCATCAATCAACCCAACAACAACAACTCGATGATTCACATCGAGTTCTTAGCAGAATTCGACGAACTCGAACAAGAACTCCGGCCAACTAACAATTCGGTTGATTCTTTATCTAAACACAACGATTTTTATACCAAATTAAAGCATACAACGTAACCAATCTATTCATATAATTATAATATTCAAACAATCATCATATAAATCAGAAAAATCAAAAATAAAATTGATTAAACCCAAGAACTTGACCCAACAACCTGGTACTCAAACAATATAATTATATGTGTGAATTGATTGCAAATGAACAACTACAACTATATCTACCATCAGTTTGAACCAAAAATCAATCAAATAGAAAACCCTAAATCGGGTTATCAACCCTAAAAAATCGAAAAGAAAATTACCAAACTTTTGAATGATTTGATGAAAGATTAAGAAAGAACATATTAATGCATTCAATTCGGTTACTTGAACTTGAGATTTGGAGTTCAATAACACCTTCAAATATGCGCTTTATTGTCAAAAACACATAATACCTAACCCTAAATATTTGAGAAAATAAAATGATTTTTGATATATTTTTTAAATATTTATAAAAATAAATAATAATTAAAATCTATTTATAATAAATAATTAATACCCCAAAAACTATTTAGGGCCTAATTATATTATTTAATAAAACTAATTAGCCCAAAATTAATAATTAACAGAGAATAATGTTTAAATAAATAAATATAAAATTTATGCCAAAATTCCCCAAAATTTATGAATAATTTAAAAATCCAAAAATACAAATTATTTGAAAGTCCCACAATTTTGTAAAAATGAAAATACGATTTTGTGAGTTTTGACGTCCTGGTGGGGTCCCGGTCCGTTGATTTTTGAGAAATCAAAATATTTCCTAAATTAACAATAAACTCCAAAAACACATATAATGTATGCAAATGCACACAAAACGAGACAAAACAAGTACCTCGAAAAAACATTAATAAACACGCGTCTAAACAGCTTATACTTTCATATGATTGCATTTTAAACACGTAATAAATAATCGAAAATTTTTTTGGTCCTTATGAGACCACATATAATAATTACAACATGAAATATCATGGAAAAAAATAGTAAACATTTTTAACTTATATAAACATATAATATTTATTTATTTATCACAAAATATTTACAAAATTTTCCCAGATATTACAGATTTTCCTTAAGTTATAGCAAGATGTTGGAGTTTTGTGAAATAAAAGAAAAACATTATGATAATAAGTACATGCAGTATGAGTGGTAAGAAGAATGAAACACAAAGTGATAAAGTGAGGGCATATGAGTAGAGAGAATTGTGAAACACTTATGAGATACACTAAACAAAATCACACTCGCACAATAACAAAGAAATTTCAGTTCCTTTTCCCCCAAAGTGTTCAACCTTACATGTAAAGGTGGTTAAACAAACATGTTTATTTGAACTATCATTATTTGACTCGGTATTTATTTATAAATGATTCAACCTGAATCGGAAGTTATCTTAACCAGTAAAAAATACCGTTAGTTATAATTATGAAATAAAAATTATGAATCAATTAACAATAAATCGTTCAGGCCCCAGTTCGAATAATACATGTGGCCTAACCCATCCGACCCTTCAAAATTTTTCTACTAAATATTACGATTTATTTAAAAAAATTATTGATCAATATTCTATTGTATTCTCAATTCAACTTCAATACGATCAACTTGATCAATTTGTATTGCAGATAATGTGATTTTATTTATTTTTGTTACTAATTGTTTCATTTTTCTATTTTGGTAAATTGATGCCAAACAAGATAACCAATTATAAATTAATAGAATCCACATTCGTGCCCGGCCCCACTTTGCTTTAGAAGTATACATTGATACCACACTTTACTTTTGAATCATGCATAGATTTAGAAATAATAATTGTCACCCTTCATCCCCTTAAATACTCATGTAAATATTAAAATAATTAAGCACTCATGATTAGCAATTGAGTTATTTAACTTTGTAATGATGTACCGTTGCTTACCATTCTTGTAATTTAAATTTTTGATGATTACTATCTTTCTTATTCAAAAAATCATGTATCATTTGTATATCAGATTACATACAATCTATAATACAATGTATGATATTTTAATACAATGTGTACTTTTTTGAATTAAATATTAAAATCCAAACCTAACCGTAAATGAATTTATATCTTGGTGTATCGTATCATGTCTTATACTTGTGTATCTACTACTCGTAAATTTATATAATTTTTTAATTTTAGAATAATATAAATACAGATAATATATAATATAACAAAAAACTAATTTATTTATATATTTATTTCGTGTTCAATTATTTCATGTCGTGTCTTGTGAAAACCAAACACGATACTAGTAGCCTCATGTATTTTCATGTTTTTATAGATATACTAAAGTTTTGGATATTGTTCAAATTAACTATATGATATGATATATTTATAGAAAAAAAAATAACGTACCAAAGAATCAAAGGCTAAACTAAAAAAGGTTAAATTTGATAATGTAATTGAATTTGTCATCTATAAAACAACAAATTAGCTACCAAATCTTATCTCCAAAATCCAAATTTAATATGAAATATATGTATGTTAATATATGTAATCTGAAACGGTTAATTTAATCTGTAACATCTCTATATTTTTAGAGTTTTATGTATATATATAACCACACCCCTTATGTTACCAACCACACCATTCAATCAAGAAACTTGAAAATTTCTAACTTTCTCCACAATGTCAAGCAATCCACAAATTTTTGATCACATCTTTGAGAAATCCAAACCAAATAATGAGCCCTACAACCTCCCAGCGGCCACAAACATCTTTTTAAACCCTCAATCCCCCTTAGCTTTATCACCAACAAATGTTAATATTTTTGATAGATCATTTATTGATCAAATGAAGAGCTCATCGAAGAGGCTCTTCTTCGATCATTCATCAAAAATGTTGATTGACACACCAGCAAAGTTGAATGGGACTTACCGAAGATTTTTTGTGAGCCTTAGCCCATCGAAATCTCTTGAGAAAGAAAAGATGATCACTAGTTCTGAACCAAAAGAACAAACAATGAAAGAAGTTTTATCTTTATATCCGGATAAAAAGTTCTTTGAATCAATGGTGGGAATGGTAAGAACAAGATTGGAGTGTAATCTAAAAGTGGATTTGGGTTACTTAGAAGAGTTGTTGGCACTTTACCTAATTCATAATGAGGAAGCCTTGCATGGACACATTTTTTCTGCTTATCTGCGTGTGATGGTCGATTTGAGCCACACTTTTAGCTAGAGGTCGAGGATGATTGTTTCGAGCATATGAGAAAAAGATGGAATTCGCAAAGCCATTTTTTTATTTTGTTTTATTTTACTTTGAAAATTACAGAATGATCGTTCTTGGTAGTTTCATATATTGAAATGCAGATTGATCATCCTTCATTTCTTTTTTTATTAATAATTATGAACTTTTCTTGTGGACAGTATCGGGCCTATTTTTTTAGTGATCCTGAGAAAAATATTGTTCAAAAATTATTTGTGTTTTTTTTGTTTTGAAGAATCATTTTATTGTTTTTATTTATATTTTTTTGTGTTTTCCGTCATAATTTCTTATGTTGTTATTTCTCTAACTATGCATATAGATTAGTTGATTAGCACACATTATTTATATATTAGATCCTCTAAAATCTATATATTCCTACTATGTTAAAATAATAATATTGAATTTAAATTGAACTTATAATCTCAGTCATACAACACTTAATTTGATTTAAATTTGATTAATCACACATGCTTGAAAATTTTGATGTTAGACATATTTACAAACTTATTATTACACTTTGCAAAGAATTCGAACTTTTTCCAACAACTCACATCATTGATCCCACATGTACAACCCAAACATATTACTTTACCAGAGAAAGTTAAGTCATCATCATATGAGTAAACATGATAATTGGTTAGTATGTAACAGCTAATGGGCCCAGTTATGACTAATCTTGTACTTTTGTATTAGTAGTAAAACAAACATGGTTGTAAGTATTAGTTGGTTAGCATTCAAGAATAAATATGAATAACTCAAAAGCACATTTTTAAACCACTCTACCTCACTTCGTTGTCATTTATTCCTCGTAAACATCTTCTCTAAAATATCCTGCTTTCAAAGATATAATTTAGAATTCAATTAGGATTCTATTTTTTGAATAATATTTAAACTCTAAACTTAAATATTAAATTTAAAATTTGATATTTATTTAAATTTGACAAGTTGGTGTACTTGATTATGTATTAAATAAATTAAAATTGGTGACATATTTTCCTTCATTACATTTGGCTATACTATTTATGAATAAAAAAAAAGAAAAAAATGATAAAATAAGTTAAGGAGTGAGATGAAATCGGTTAACCGAGTCACCATTTATGTATTAGTACATGCGTACATGGTAAATACGAATATTATAAAGTTAATAGAAATAATGAACTAGAAATAAAGAAATATTACTTTGATAATAAATTATCAGAAAGATGGATAAAATAATTAAATTAAGAATAAAAAACTGTGCCTAGGCACAAAAACATGGAAAGTGAATAGGTATCCATGTACGTGACTATCAAAATTGCAAGGATATTGTAACTAGTTGGATTAATCATATGTGCAAGTTGCATACATATAAATTGTACAATTTGTTAAATCTCACATGTATTGCACCATGCTTCCTAACTCATTTCCTTTAGATTCCCCTCCCCTCTTTACATAATCATGACTTTAGAAATTAACTCACTCTATGTATACATATAAATTGGGGAAAGATGGTCAGAAGTAAACGATTGTTAGAAATATACCATATCATAGTACGTAAGAAGATTTCTTCATACATACACACTAAAAATCCTATTTTATATGGATTGTGGTATTATATGCTACAAAAGTCACTTGTCCTTGATCAAATCCCATTAATAAGCATAGGTCGAGTGTATAGAGTAAACACAAGTTGTTATGAATTAGTTGATTTTTCTTTGTTAAGGCACTGAACTCTATTTTAGTTTTCATCTTCTCGACTACATAAGCGATGTCAGTAAAATTAGGGGAAGAGTTAAATCATCAAATATAGAAAGTATATTTATGATTTTAACGTATATTTTCATGAAGCTATGTATATTTGTTTCATTAGATATGTATTATTGTGGAGGCGTAACTATTAATGTCATTTTTTATATGAATTATTGTGTATTCGTGTTATTATTTGGTTTGATATCTATAAGTTAGTATATTTATTGGATTATAAATGACGTTATCTATTTTTGGATGTTATCGGATTCACTAGAGAGCCAGATCAGTTTGTTGATTATCAAAGAAAGCTAATCTAATTTTTTAGCTTTTGTTAAGTTATTTTCTTCAAACGTTTGGTGGTGAAAGATGGCCGATTGGAGAATTCATGAGCATGGATGTAGTGGAGAAAGTTATTACATGAAGTAACAAGTGCAGATCTGTGTGGTTAAAAGGAGAAAAAAATGAATAAGTGTGTGAGAATGAAATGAGAAAGGCTATGCGGGATATAAATATGTAGTAGTCGGAAATTATCAAAAAATAGAAGTTTGGAAAATTCTGAATTTTCCAGAAGCAAAAATCTAGTAAAGGTTTTTACAATTTTTTATGCAATTATATAAATATTTTATGTCAGGCATATTAATTTTAATCATTCAAAACTGGTGTGAGATATTTCCTAAAATTATATTTATTATGCATGCTTGAATTAATATATTCATTATACTTTAGTTATGTTATAAGTATTTTGCGTATGTTGTTGAATCATACATAAATGTCAGAATTTTTTTGATTTTTTTTGATTCACGAAGTTATTACAAGATCTTTCTACTTTTATTTTTGGTGTTTATTTAAGATTAATTTTTGATCTATTCATCACAAAACACAATCGGGGCCCATTTTTCAGTATCGAAAAGTTAATATATAAATGCTTTATTTGATTTATAATTCTTTATAAGCCTATGTTATATCATTCATATCATGTCCGGAAAGATTTTTTTTATTCTCTACAATTTTTGGGGTAATGTATTTTCCAACAGAATATAGAATATTGCTTAGAAGGTCAATTAGGTTAAAAATATATTCGGACACACATAGCGGAAGCACCTGAAAATTATAAATAGAGTTGTCATCCATTCGTGTGTTGCTTGTATTTATTTGAATGACCATTAGAGTTTGTTTAAAGACCTTTAAGTTATTCCTTCTATTTTCCAGATGATCATTCGGGTATCATTTGAAAACCATTCATGTATTACTTGTATTTTTTTAATGACCTGTCAGGTATTACTTGTATTTTTGGAAAGACACTTTATGTATTACTTGTATTTTCTAGAAGACTTTTAGAGTATTGCTAGTTTTTTTGGAAAATGCTTCGGGTATTGCCGGTATCTTTTGGAAGACCCTTCTAGTACTTTTGTAATTTTTAGAACACCCTTTAGATACTTCTTGTATTTTTGGATTACCCTTCAGATATTGCTTGTATTTTTAGAAGAGTCTACGAGTACATTTTTTGTTATATTTTTTTGAAGATCCTCCTTTGAGGAGGCCATTATGATAAAGACTCTACTGTGAGAAAGGTATAACTCTGTTTTTCAAATTTTTGCCCTCTTGTGAAGAAGCACAATTTAAAATGTTAAGAAAATGTTCTTTTTCGAGGAGAATATTGGTTGCATTTTTTTATATTGGTGAGCCCCCACCAGGAAGGGAAGGTCATTCTGTGAGGAGGATGTCTAATTAAGACCTCCTATGAGGAGGGAATAACTTGAAATTTTAACAGATACCCCTCATGTGAAGAGGGGAAGGTTCTCTAATGAGTAAGATGTCCTTAGAAGACCCGCAATTGAGGAGAGTATTGTTTGGAATGTTTAGGAAGTACCGTTTGGTTTAATGTTTGGACGACTACAAGATAATACTTGGATTACATCATAGTATGCAGATTATGAAGAAGACTTTTTCTTTTTCTTTTTGAATCCAAATTCAGGTGGTAGGAATATGTTACTATTATCATATTTCAATATCAGAGTTGCCTAATAATTATTACCCACATATTGTGTCTAAGATGTTAGTGTTTGTGTCCTAAAGACAACACTGTTATGTTTTGTTTATGACATTTGAATTATTAATGTTTATATTCTGTCGATTATTCTTTTATAATTTATTATGTCCTAATTTATTATGATATAAATATTAGATTAATAAATGTCTGTGGAATATGATATGCATTTTATATCTCTAAGTACTTGAATTAGAAATGAGATTATGTGAATATTATTGATATTCCCAAATATCCCTAGTCAAGTATTATTATTAAGGGACAATAATAATGCATTAAGACTAGTGTGTTTGTTGACTGATGATCACATCTCATTAATCATAGGTATGGTGATACTAAAGTCGAAAACACAGGAAGATGTAAATATACATGGTGTTGGATAGACCCAATATGAGATTCTACTTGTCTGTTGTGTCATAAGTAATTCTCACAAGGATACTGATATAATGGTCCTTCGGCTTAAAATCATTTTTTTATACAATGATTAATATACTTTGATTACATCAAAAGTTCCCTTTGACCGGGTAATGATAACAGTAGACTTCGAGTATATTAGGAATCATGTAAGAAATATGAATGATCTAGAAAGAATTTAACCCTCCTAATTTTTGGAGAGATATTATTGGCCTCGTGTGTGAGCTAGACTATGAAATACGTGGCGTCATGCTTAAATATTGATTTGAAATGATAGTTTATTCACCGATCAAGGAAACCTGGATTAAATTATGAAGAGGATGACACATAACATGCCTTGAGTTTAATTTATAATATATGGTTAAAGAGATTAAATTACATTGCACATTATTCATGAAAGTTTAATCGATCACTGATTTAATTATTATAATTTGGGTAGCAATGATGTATTACTAGATACCGCTCATTGTTTACGATTTTAAATTAGATTTAAAATTGTTGTCAACGTAATAATAGCCTAAAGGGTCACACAAAGAATGATTGGAGGATTATTTAATTTAAATTCGGATTTAAATTAAATATAAGTAATTCAAATTATTTATTATTAATTAAGTAAGACTTAATTAATTAAATAAAAAAGAAATTTGAATTTATTACTAAATCCGAAATTGAGTTATTGAATGATTAAGTAAGACTTAATTAATAATAACTAGGATTTTCGGATTTATTAAAACACTAAATTAGTTTAGGGTTATAAGTCTTTTTCTCTTGCCTATATAATATCTTATTAAGCCCAGGGTTTTACACTTTTATAAGATAAAAACAAACCCTACTAGCTTGAGAGAGAATGAGGGAGAGAAAAGACGACTTCTTATTTACGAGTGCTAGTACATGTTCATCCTTCAGTCAATCATTCGTGTGGATACCTTCAACGCATAGATCATTTTGCGATAGGATACGTGGTGATTACTGAAAGGTTGTACCTCTATTAGACAACCGAAATCATAAAACTTTGTAAGGTAAATATCTTGACCACATATTAAATATTGTCTTTTCGCATGAAACCCAACAAAAAATATCACATCTCTTGTGAAGGGGGTATTATTCGGAATGCTGAGGAAAAGTATTGTTGGGATGACAATCCGAGAAATGCTTAGATTACAATATAGTTGTTTCCTTATATTTCAACATAAAAAGATATAATTGATGTTACTATTACATTGTGTTGGTATATCTTGAAGAGGTTCACAAAGTCCAGCTTAACAATGAGAAGCACAAAAAAATATTCAAATAAAATCACTATTTCTCATACACTATTATGTCTTTTTTACATCTCATATATTATCTCAACCACATTTGCATACATATTAAGCACCTCGGTGCTTCATATTATTTACTAGTATTAAATTTCTAGTTGTTTCAGTAATCGGGAAATTCAGAAGATCAAAGCAAGCTTAGTTCTCCATTCTATCATGTTGTATTGAATAGTTGAGGGTTGTTGTTACAGTATATTTTTTGTAGCTTTAATAGCCTCCCAAATTTGACAATATTTATTTATTATTAACCTAATTCCCAAGTTAATTACTTATTGATCTCAAAACAAGAAATATCTCTTGATATTTATAGAAAATCTCTTGACAATTTCTTTATATCCGAAAATGTATCCAATGCGGAAATTATTCAAAAACACAAAACCTACTAATTTCAAATATGTCACTAAATAATCGCAAGGATAAAAATCGAATCTTGAACAAAACTACATGTGATCTTGGTTTATATAAATATAGGATACGTTAGCATTTTGTTATACGATCAAACACAATTAACAAGTCAAGACAAATCTCAAGTCCAGTCTCAAATATCGATATTCTCAAATTCCCCATTATAAAAATTTTGTTACTTCCAAAATTTATTACCACAAAATTTATGAGTTAACAACTTAACAACTTTATATACAATCATGATGTAAATTATTATTTAGCATGTCTGACTTATTGATTGACTTCACAGGTTAATATACACATTAGCCCTAACCGACTATTTGACCAATAAATAACAAGCTCATATACACATAGCCAAAGGTTTTCTAACGAATCAGGCCATAATTGTTAGTGTTTGTGCCCTAGAGACAACACTATGATCTTTTAGTTTAAGATATTTAGATTATTAATATTTATGTTCTATCGATTATTCCCTTTATGATTTATTAATTCTTAATTTACTGCGATATAAATGTTAGATTAATAAATGTTCTTGGAATATGATATGCAATTCTATATCTCTAAGTACGTGACTTAGAAATGAAATTATGAGAATAGTATCAATATTCCTAAAGGTCCCTAGTCGAGTATTATTATTAAGGGACAATAATAATGCATTAAGACTGGTGTGTTTGTTGACTGATGATCACATCTCATTGATCATAGGTGTAATAACCCCCAAAATTTTGAACTTTTTGTAACCCTTGTGAATAGTGTTTTAGCTGAATGAGAAAACTTTTCATGCCACACTATGTAGGGGTTCTGTTATGGATATTCTGAGATTTTATTAGTACTCTATATGGTATATAAGTGTATGCAAAGATCGTCAGAATCCAATTCCGAACAATTTGGTTTTTCCCGGAAATCCACTAGATACGGAGAGAATTGAGTATAAGGTAACAGGATAAAAAGGATTTAAATTAAAGGATTATAATAGAGGATCATAAAAAGGAATATAATGTATTGAGAAAGGTTAAGGGAACCTAAGTAATAAGATCCCGGGTATGATCCTCCAAACGATAAACGAAAACGAAAGTTAAGCGAACCGTATAACAGATCAACGGTCATTAGGCAAACAATTAGGAAGTTAATCAAAGGGATTAGAGAGAGTGATGTCACCCAACCAATGAGAAGAGGACAAGGAGGGAAAGATGACATCACAACATGACATAGGCATGACATGGGAAGGAAGGAGATGTGGTGGATTTTTAACCACACAAAATCAAGGGCAAATAGGTAATTAACTAAAATAAACACAAAACCAATCAACCAAGCCAAATAATTCATTCTTCATCAAAATCAAAAAGAAACCAAGGCATTGTTCATCTTTTGCTCTCGGCTTTTTGACATTTTAAAGGCAAGAAAATTCAAAATCCAAGATCAAGGCTTCCTAAATTGGTGAGTTAATTCCCTAATCATCCTTATGCATAGTTAGGGCTATATCATGAGTTTAAGCCATCAATTCTTTCTCAATCTTCTTCATTAAATCAAAGAAGAAGACAATGAATAGTGTTTTCAAGGTTTTTGACTTGAATTTTTCTTGTTTTCCTTTTAGATCCAAGCATTCCTAAGACTTCTCAAAGCTTCTTAAGGCTTCCTAGCTCCTCCCACCACTTCAAGGAAGTTATATCATCTCCAAACCCTAGATTCCTATGTTTAATAAGATGATTTTGATTATTATGGTGATATTGTAGCTTAATGTTTGTGGTTTAGAGTTTGGGTTGAAGTGGTATTGAAATGGAATGGTAAATCTTGTTGTTTTGATTAAAAGAACTTAAGTATAGTTAAAGTTAAGCTTAGGCATAAGTATAAATGTTGGAATTGAATTGATTGGGGCTGTTATGATGTGATAAGGATGGATGTTGGTTGTGTGTTTGATTTGAGGTTGAATTGTGGTTGGTTTTGAATGGTTTAAAATTGGGAAATCGCGTAAACATAGTCGTCGTAACGTCCGATTTTCTTTAGAGTGTTTTTGTGCATAACATTAGGACCCGAGAACCCCCTGCTAGATTATGACCATTGCCATGTCTAGATAGCTCGTGTTACGAACTTCGTTTTGATATGTAGTTCGTTCGATTCCGAAGCACGGTTTAGGAGAAACGACCGTTTCAAGTAACGGCGTTTCGCGAACGAAACTTTTCCCCTCGCCTTACTTTGAAACATAGGTTAAAGACCAAAAAGGGTTAATTAATGTCTGAAACATTTATGGTAAGTGTGTTAGGCAGTTGGTAAGACACTCGCGAAGGAATCGCCTTAAAACTCGTAAAGGTTAAATTATTAAAAATGGTGGAGCCGAGGGTACCCGAGTGACTTAAGAGAATCAATAAGCGCAAAACAAGCGTTAGAGTCTAAGTTAGTTAAAGTATAGATTTACAAGTGACTTTGGTTTAATTCCAACTTACTTGTTGTTTATAGGTTACCAGACTCGTCCCGAGCCTTTTATCACCCCAAGTCGCTCAGGCAAGTTTTCTACCCGTTATACTGTTGTTGTGATGTATATATGTATATGCATTATCTTGCGATAGATGCATGTTGGTTAATTAGCAAATGTTGCGATATATTGAAGCATACTGATATGGTATATATATGCATGCCTGTTTCGTATTCTTGCCATATATATCTGTTGGTTCAGTTGATAATACCTATGCTAGAGAATAGCAGTAATTTGCATATACCCTTATTATAGGGACCCAAAAGATGAAAACATTTTCTAAAACCGGGAGTCGAGGATCCCGAGTAGATTTTATATATATATATATATATATATATATATATATATATATATTTATATATATATGGTTATAGTTTTCAAAACTATTAATCGAATAAGGTTTATTCGATAACTTTATATTATTTATTGAATATTATTTCGAATATTTATTCGAGGGCTTATGACTTAGCTTATTATATTTATTGAATATTATTTGAATATTCATTTGAGGATCTATGACTCCGATTATTTGCTGAAATATATTCTTTATTTTATTAAAGAATAAGGTGTCAATAATCAAACTTATTTTCGATTATTCAAATAAAGATAGTACTTTCATATAAGTATATCTTTGGTTATTTAATATCCATTTCAAGTATAAGTTTTAATACTTCTACTTCAATTATTTGTATAAAGATTATTCTTTATGGGAATATTATTTAAATAATAATATTCAGACATTTTCTAAATATATGGGGACTGATTTACTTCATTAAATCAGCTTTACTCCAAATATTCTTAAAAATGTTTTCGAGTCTTCAAAATGATTTTTAAAAGTTAGAGCGGATCCCAAAACTCATTTTTATATTTAAGATCTTCCTTTTTAAGGGGATTTAAATACTCGCTCAAAACCTGAGAGATGCGGCTCTGTGGTGTATTTTATATTCGCAACAAGGTTGCAGTTTTGGTAAATGAATTGATTACTTACCCAACGTTCGGGAAGTAAGTCCATCTATTGAGTCGGCATAAGCAACATGGGCTCAGTGGGCGTCCATGATAGTGTAAGTGGCTCAGTGGGAGTCCATCAAATGCATAAGTGGCTGAGTGGCAGTCCAGCATAAGGTCCTATTGCGACCAGGGTGATGACCAGTGGGGAATTCGTCCATCTACTAGTAGAAAAGGTTACTTATTGGTATCTTTGCCTGATCAGCAAGATATCTGGTTTATGCCAAAATTCTTTTCCTTTCCAAATTTATTGGATATTGCAACTCTGTTCATACTTTACATGACAGAGGTTTTCAGGAAGTGTATAAAGAAGATGTATATGTGGATATATATATATATATATATCAGAACTTAATGAAGTATATCATAACTTCATTTCCTTTAATAATATTTCAAAGATTTAATCTATTCAAATCTTGTCTTGTAGTCTCATCTATGTGATGAACTGTTGAAAGCTCATTATACTTTGAACAGTGGTAGTTCAAGTAGCTTTATGAATGATATAAGTGTAGTGAAGTATTTGGTAACTTCATCCCTTGTTTTTACTTATATCTAGTAAGTAATTATCTTACACATGATAAAAGATTCTTGTAAGTATCCATTTAGATACTTATATTATTGTTATCACTATATATTATCTTGCGAGCTGTAAGGCTCACTCTTGCTTTATTTCTTCATCACACAACAACTGTTAGGAAAGATGGCCAGACTCCAGCAGACCCAGCGCAAGCGCGTGGGAAGCGTCCCGCGTCTTCCCGATGATGTTGTAGCTGCTATAGCTGCAGAGGTAGATCTATTGGTAGATCAGACATTCTATTTTTGAGAATCAATTATGTATAATTATAACTTGTGACAGATAATAGCAATTAACTGTAAATTTATCAAGTAATCATTTTGGGTTGTAATAACTTTTAAATTGTGGATTCAAAGACTTGTACTTATTTCAATTTCATCTCTGAGACTATAACGGGTTGTGGTGTGTGTTAGTGTGGGGTCACAGCATAAGGTTATTTATTATTAATTAAGTGAAGTGATATTGTGGAAAGAAAGACCATGATGACCTGGATCCCCGACCCCGGATCTGGGGGTGTTACAATAGGTATAGTGATACTAAAGTAAAAACACAGGCATATGTAAATGTACATAGTGTCGGACTGACTCGATGTGAGATTCTACATGTCTATTGTGTCATAAGTAATTCTCACTGTGATAATGATGTAATTGTCCTTAGACCTGAAGTCATTATATTTCTATACGAGAATTAGTATACATTGATTCCATTAAAAGTTATCCTTGACTGGGTAATGATAAAAGTGGGCATTGGGTATATTATGATTCGTATGAGAAATATGAATGATCTAGATGGGATTTAACCCTCCTATTTCAGGAGTGATATTATAGGCCTCTTGTGTGAGCTAAACTATGAAATGCGTGGTCACGCTCAAATGTTGATTTGATATGATAGTCTACTCATTGATCAAGGAAACCTAGATTAAACATTGATGAGGATGACACATTACATGCCTCTAGTTTAATCTATAATATTTGGTTAAAGGGATCATATTACATTGTAAATTATTCACGAAAGGTTTAATCGATCACCGATTCAATTATTATTAATTGGGTAGCAATGATGTATTACTAGATGCCGCTCATTGTTTATGATTTTAAATTAGATTTAAAATTTGTTGCCAACGTAATAATAACCTATAGGGTCACACACAAAGAATGTTTGAAGGATTATTTAATTTAAATTGGATTTAAATTAAATTAAAGTAATTCGAATTATTTATAATATTAATTAAGTATGACTTAATTAATTAGATAAATATTGATATTCAAAGTTACAAATATTAATTATGAAATTCAGTTGTTAAATAATTAAGTGTGATAAATAGGAATTCTGAATTAATAATAACTCCTAATTTGTTAAGAGTTATAATTCTTTTTATACTCTCTATATAATATCTCTTGTGTGGCTGATTTTGTGTGCAAGACTTTTACTAAAACCCTAGCCACCAAGAGAGAAGATGGAGAGATCAAGAAGAAACGAGTTTGTGCTAGTACACATTCAATCCTTGAGTTCAAGTATTCGTGTGGATACCGATAGAGCGTAGATCGCGAGAGCGGGATGCGTGGTGATTGAGCAATCTTTGGATCTCCATTATCCAACCAATTTGTAAAGCTTTTTTAAGGTAAATAATCTGATCTATGAATTAAATATCTATTTTTCGCATTGATCCTGTGGTGGGTTTCGAAAATTCTATTTTTTCACGTTTTTAATTACGGTTTCCGTTGCATTTATGTGCTCGAAACCCAACAATAATAACCTAATATACACATAGTTCAGGGTTATTGACTGATAACCTCTTGGGTTTGATAAAATATAGAGAGAAGAGAGAAAAATAAGATTTTATTATAATATGACATGTTCTCAATTATAATAGAAGATGGGTTTATATAGCCAACAACCAAACAGTAATAAAGGAAAATATCATAATAAGGAAACAATTAAAATAATGAAAAAATACAATTATAATAATAGTATATATATGTTAAAATCCCCATGAAACTCACGATGGTAAATCGAGAGTTTTCCAAACAAGAAACGGAGCCACATAGTTAAACAAATCCAAAGTTCCAACAAAAAAAACAAGAGCATCCAAACGGATTTAGAAACAGAGTTACAAATACAAAGTACCAAAAGCTTCCAAGAAAATTCAAAACTGAGCACAAGCGCAAAAAAGAGAAAAGATGCAACCGTAAGACAAAAGAAAATGGAGCATCCAATCAGCAAGACAAAATGAACCATTGATCATGTCACCCAATGAGCAATTAAAACAACTTCAGAAGTAAAATAAATTTGCAAACACCAAAATCGAGTTCAAAGCCAAAATCAAACCCAATAACCAATTCAGACAAACTCCACCAAATTGAATCCAATCAAAAAATTATACCCAATCTTCAACCAAATAAAAATTATATCCAAATTTAAATTGTATCCAAATATAATCAAATCCCACGAAGGGCTAGTGTGCCCAGAACACCAGATAAATTAAACCAATGTGCCTAGAGCATCAAATGAACTAAACCAATCCCGCGAAGGGCTAATATGCCTAAAGCACCAAATAAACTAAAGCAGTCCCTCGAAGGACCAATGTACCTAGAGCACCTAATAAATTAAACCAATACCGTGAAGGGCTAATTGTGCCTAGAGCATCAAATAAACTAAATCAATCCCGTAAATGGTCAATATGGCTAGAGCACCAAATAAACTAAACCAATCTCTTGAAGGGCCAATGTGCCTAGAGTACCCAATAAACTAACAATCCTCGTAGAGCCAATATACATATAATACCAAATAAACTAAACTAATCTCGCGAAAGAACAATATATCTAAAGCACCAAATAAAAAAAGGGAAGAAGGTATACATATGTGCCTAGGGCTACTCCCATCATAGATCACAAGAAAGAATGAAGGAAGAGAAAAGAGAAAGAAGGAAAAAACAATGTTATCAATGAGCCAATATCATCACAGAGAGATAGAGTGTGTATTTGAGAGTTCCAAATTCCAACCAAACCAAAACGAAACCAACATAAAAAACCTTGGACCAAAATCAATATATGTATCCCGAAAAATCTAATGAGTTCAAGGCTAAAAAAAATAGTACTCATGATTAAAACTCAAGATTATCCCAAAAAAAAAGATTTGGGGAAGAACACGAGAAAAAACATAAAAATTGAAACACATGTTTTAAACCTAACATGTGTTAACCCCTATGATCAACTCTCCGTCAACCAATTCTGGATCGAATCAACCCAACTCTTGATACCATGATAAAGTATAGAGAGGAGAGAGAAAAGTAAAATTTTTATTATAATATAATTTGTTCTCGATTATAATAGAATATGGGTTCATATAACCAACAATCAAACAGTAATAAAAAATCTTAACAAAAAAATTATTATAATAATAAAAATATTCAATAATAATATTATATATATGTTAACAGGGTGTACCATAATTTGTTGGGCCTTTCATAGGAAAATCATATGTGTTCTTGGACGTAGAGTTGTGTAACTGAACTTATTACTATGCAGGAGTACTATGTAGGTTCATAGATTGAATACGTTGTTTTATATAATAATCTTAAAAAATTGATTTTACAATATAATGCATTTTTTAACTATGACATACTAAAAAAATTTAAGGGTTAGTACCAAAGATTATAAAAAAACAACTTAACAAAAAGAACAATAATAATTATTAAAAATTTTAGTTGTATATATTGTAGCTCCAACAAATTATTTAAAAGAGATATAACTTAAAATATAAAGAGGAAGACTTGAATTGGAGCTTCAATAGATTATTTAAAAATTTAAGAGTATATTCTCTCATTCTCTCATATCAATTGTAGAAGCCTTTATATGGCTTATAACTACTATTCTATATCAAATAAATAAGACATATTTTATCTTTCTCTTCCCGCTTTATTTTATATTTTATGAGTTCAAATTATTTTTAATTATTTAAAAATAATGAGGAATGAATATAAAAGTATTGTTGAAGATAAATATAAAATGAACACGATATATACTAATTTATTATCGGCCAGTTATTTAGATATTTAAGTTTGATTTAATAGTTTCTTATATATGTTCTTAGAGCCTTGAACCAATAAAATATAATAATATTTGATATTTTAGAATCAGTGAAGTAATAATTTCAAAAAGAGAAATTTATATTATATATCTACTAGCTTATAGCCTTATATACGTGCATATTTTTTAACATTGTTTATTTTAATATTTAATTTAATTTTTTTTGTATAAAAACAAAATTAAGAAATATACTAACATATATTTATACTTTGAGTTATGGTCCTTCTTTTTATTTTGTAAATATGTGTTCATTTACTTGTATTTTTTAAATGGATAATTTAGTTTGAACTATATTTTTTTTCGGTTGACGGAATGATAATACCTTATAAAATATATAACATAAATATTGAGATGATTTGAACCTTAAATTTATGGGAGTAACTAAGATATTAAAATAAAAACAATCTATCTATCTATATATCTATACCTTAAATTTCTCGGAGTAACTAAGATATTAAAATAAAAACTATCTAATAAGATATTAACAGGGTGTACCATAATTTGTTGGGCCTTTCATAGGAAAATCATATGTGTTCTTGGACGTAGAGTAACTGAACTTATTACTATGCAGGAGTACTATGTAGGTTCATAGATTGAATACGTTGTTTTATATAATAATCTTAAAAAAGTGATTTTACAATATAATGCATTTTTTAACTATGACATACTAAAAAAATTTAAGGGTTAGTACCAAAGATTATAAAAAACAACTTAACAAAAAGAACAATAATAATTATTAAAAATTTTAGTTGTATATATTGTAGCTCCAACAAATTATTTAAAAGAGATATAACTTAAAATATAAAGAGGAAGACTTGAATTGGAGCTTCAATAGATTATTTAAAAATTTAAGAGTATATTCTCTCATTCTCTCATATCAATTGTAGAAGCCTTTATATGGCTTATAACTACTATTCTATATCAAATAAATAAGACATATTTTATCTTTCTCTTCCCGCTTTATTTTGTATTTTATGAGTTCAAATTATTTTTAATTATTTAAAAATAATGAGGAATGAATATAAAAGTATTGTTGAAGATAAATATAAAATGAACACGATATATACTAATTTACTATCGGCCAGTTATTTAGATATTTAAGTTTGATTTAATAGTTTCTTATATATGTTCTTAGAGCCTTGAACCAATAAAATATAATAATATTTGATATTTTAGAATCAGTGAAGTAATAATTTCAAAAAGAGAAATTTATATTATATATCTACTAGCTTATAGCCTTATATACGTGCATATTTTTTAACATTGTTTATTTTAATATTTAATTTAATTTTTTTTGTATAAAAACAAAATTAAGAAATATACTAACATATATTTATACTTTGAGTTATGGTCCTTCTTTTTATTTTGTAAATATGTGTTCATTTACTTGTATTTTTTAAATGGATAATTTAGTTTGAACTATATTTTTTTTCGGTTGACGGAATGATAATACCTTATAAAATATATAACATAAATATTGAGATGATTTGAACCTTAAATTTATGGGAGTAACTAAGATATTAAAATAAAAACAATCTATCTATCTATATATCTATACCTTAAATTTCTCGGAGTAACTAAGATATTAAAATAAAAACTATCTATCTATCTATCTATCTATCTATCTATATATCTATCTATCTATAGAGATAATTAATAACTTGTAAATTCATGATATATTTTATTCAGTTTAAAATGACAAATTTACCCCATATTTATTATTTATTGAAAAAATATTGTCAATGGGAATTGAACTTCGAACTCCAATTTAGTTTGTGCAACTCCTGCCACTTTGCCAATGAAGCACATGTGACTCAATCCAGATACATAATATGTATATGTGACATGAATGGACTAATATTTGAAATTTGATTATTGAAGTTATTTACTACTTTTTATTTATATTGATAGTAGCTAAATGAGGTAAAACTGAGACATTTTTTTAACTTCTAAATTCATGATCCATTTTATTCACTTTGGAATGACAAATTTACTCCATATTTATTATTTAATGAAAGGAAAGTTGTAATGGAAATTGAACTTCGTGCAAGATTTAATTGGTAGTCACTTTTACAAAATGATGGGTTCATCATGCATACATATGCATCCGTAAATTATAATTAGTCATGTGTCATTTGGAAATTATTTTTAGAAATTATTTCGGGAACAATTTTGGCATCTTTAGCATTACTCTATATCAACAGTTAGTCTTTAAGATATATACATAAATTTTATGTCATCTCAATATTGATGCTCTATTGAGTAAAATTAGTGTTGATAGAGGAATTTGGTATCAACAAAGTTTGAGTTTCGTCGTCGGAATCAAGATCTACGATGGTGGTTCTTTGCCTGAAAAGTGAGTGGAGTGTGACGGTTGTGATGAATTGACAGTTGAGATTGCTTAGGGTTGGTGGTGGCTCCTTATGGATCTCGCTTCCGACCCCTTACAATTTGCCTACGTATCCCTATTTATAGGAAATCAAGCCAACATAGTTCTTGGGGAACAAAAAACCTAATGGGCTTAGATCTCTTGTCCCAAGGCCCAGTAGGAAACCTGCCGGAAACCGTCTTCTACTAGTTTTAGGAATGTCCGCTGATGAGGCCCAACCATAAAGGCCCAAGGCTCGTCCACGGCTTCGAGACTTCATGGATAAGGCATCTCCCCAGTCAAGGATAACTCTCCGCTACTAGTTGTTTCTCTAATCCGTGGACGCAGGTATAGTCGTGTTAGGAATATATTGTGAACTTGATGATAAGTTAAACAAAACATCTTAGTAGATTTAACTTAGAGAAATTTGTAGCTCTCGATGGATGATCTAATATAGTCCTGACGGATGAACTTTATAATCCCGACGGATGACAATTTGACATCCATCGAGAGTGTAGTTTATGTAATAAATAAGTACTGTAGCACATTTCTGCAAACAACATATTTTAGTCTAGTAGATTGTATAGGGTTATCTAAGTCATGTTGACTACTAGATTAATATGTAGAATAGGTTTACCAATTGTAAATATGAGATGTCTTGTAATTCTGTATAAGTGAAATAGAGTCAAGTGGCCAGATAGACTCTCGATGGATGATCTACAAGACTCCCGACAGATGATCAACAAATCTCCCGACGGATGATCAACAAATCTCCCTACGGATAATCATTATTCTTGAACATATTTTTTAATGGAGTTGATGGTGATATGTTTGATAACATCATTAACTGTAAAACAACCAAAGAGGTTTGGGACACAATACAGATTATCTGTGATGGTACTGAGTAAGTAAAGGAGAACAAGATGTAGCTCCTGATTCAACAACATGAGTATTTCCACTGTGAAGATAGTGAGTCACACACTGATATATTTAGTAGATTTGAAAAACTACTAAATGCTCTAAAGCTGCATGGAAGAGTCTATCAAAAAAAAGACTCCAACCTCAAGTTCCTTAGATCTCTCCCAAAAGAGTGGAAGCCAATGACAGTCTCATTGAGAAATTCACAGGATTACAAGGAGTTCACCTTGGAGAGACTGTATGGCATCCTAAAAACCTATGAGCTTGAAATAGAGCAAGATGAAAGGATGGAGAAAGGAAGGAAGAAAGGAGGGTCCATAGCTCTGGTTGTTAAGTTAGAGAAGGAGAAAGAGATGAAGGTAGAAGCTGTTGAGTCTACTTCAAAGGTCTGTGAAAGCAAGGGTAGAGGGCTGGTAGCTGAAAATGAAGATCAGTTGAGCGAAGATGACATGGATGATATTGATGAACATCTAGCATTCTTATCCAGGAGGTTTTCCAAGCTCAAATTCAAGAAGAATTTTGGAGCAGCCAAGCCAAACAGAAACATGGTTAATAAGTCAAAATTCAAATATTTCAAATGTGGCTTGGCGGGTCATTTTGCCAGTGAATGTAGAAAGCCTGATTCTAGCAAAAAGAAGTTTGAGCATGTTGATTATAAATATAAATACTTTGAGTTGCTCAAACAAAAGGAAAGGGCATTCATCACACAGGAGAATGACTGGGTTGCAGATGGATTGGATGAATATGAAGAAACAAGCTATGTCAATCTAGCCCTAATGGCCAAATCTGATAAAACAGAAACAAGTTCTTCAAGCAATCAGGTAATCACCACTAACCTTATCTAAAGTTGAGGGTAATGATGCAATAAATGATATGTCCACAGAATTATATCAACTGTGTGTTACACTTAAGTCCCTCACTAAGGAAAATGCTAAAATTAAAGAAAATAATTTATTTTAAAGTGAGAGGAATAATGTGCTAGAGTCTCAGTTTATTGAATTTGAAAAATTGAGAATTGAGTGTAAGATTGCTAAGGATGAATTAACTAAGTCCTTGAAGAAAGAAGAGATTTTAAAGAAGCAGCTTGAACGAGAACAGGAAGTGATTAAGGCATGGAAATCATCTAGAGATGTTCATGCTCAAATCACTAAAGTTCAAGGTATTGAGTCCTTTTGTGATGCAGCTTGGAAGAAGAGTAAAGAGAAGCTTGACTCCAATTTGGTTGAAGGATTGTTAACAGATGTGGACTCGACGGATGATGAAAATCATCCGTCGAATAATGGATTATCCGTCGAGAGACAAGGAGCCACATCCGTCTGCTGTGAGTAAACTAGTTAGCAAAGCTAATATTGCTAAGTTGAATGAGAAATATAGATCGGTTTCTTAAAACTTTATTCCAGGAGAATCAAGTCAAGTCAGAAAAGAAAAGAAAGTTAATATTGGTCATCTGTCTATCAAGCAATTAAATGACAGATTAGAAAAGATTGAGGTTAAAACAGAAGCTAAAAGGAAAAACAATAGAAATGGGAAAGTAGGAATTAACAAACATAACAACTACACACCTGATAAATATGCACCAAGGAAAATCTGTGTTAAGTGTGGTAGTGTTAATCATTTGTCTGTTAATTGCAAACTTATTATGCCTACTCCCATGTCTGCACCCTCTTCTTTTCCCAACATGAATGCCATGCCTATGAATGCTATGTCTACTCAGAATATGAATGCACAATTTGCAAATATGTCATTTGCACCTAATCCTTATTATACTGCATTTAGTATGCCTCAAATGCCATTTCATATGCCTTACTAGAATAACATGTTTTCAAATAGCATGCCTTTTCATGTAAACCAAAATGTGTATGATAATTATGTTTTAATGACTGGTTTCAAAGGTTCAACTCAAATGACTAAGGATGAATCTGAAATTCCCAAGTCAAATGAGATCAAACCCAAGAAACCAAAGAAGAAAGCTAACAAGGCAGCACACAGGGAAACTTGGGTACCAAAATTAACTTGATTTGATTTTGATGTGTGCAGGGAAATAGAAAGAATCTTTGGTATTTGGATAGTGGCTGCTCAAGGCACATGACGGGAGATTCTACCCTGCTCACTGAGTTCAAGGAAAGAGTTGGCCCAAGTATTACTTTTTGAGATGACAACAAGGGTTATACTGTGGGATATGGCTTGATTTCAAAAGAAAATGTTATCATTGAAGAGGTTGCCCTAATGGATGGTCTCAAGCATAATTTGTTGAGTATCAGCCAGCTTTGTGATAAGGGCAACTCAGTTACTTTCAATTCAGAAGCTTGTGTTGTGACAAACATAAAGAGCAACAAAATGGTTCTCACTGGAGTAAGAAAAGGAAATGTTTACCTAGCTGACTTTAACTCATCAAATGATGAATCTGTCACTTGTCTTCTCAGTAAAGCAAGTCAAGATAAAAGTTGGCTATGGCACAAGAAGTTGTCCCATCTAAACTTCAAGACCATGAATGAGCTTGTCAAGAAAGAATTGGTTAGAGGTATTCCTCAAGTGGAGTTTACTAAGGATGGATTGTGTGATGCCTACCAGAAAGGAAAGCAGATTAAAGCATCATTTAGAAAGAAGCTTGATTCAGCAATTGAAGAACCTTTGCAACTGTTGCATATGGATTTATTTGGACCAGTCAATGTGTTGTCCATCTCAAGAAAAAGATATTGCCTAGTAATTGTAGATGATTTCTCAAAGTTCTCTTGGACATATTTTCTAAAGTCCAAAGATGAAGCTAGTGAAATCATCATCAATCACATAAGGCAAGTTAATAATTATCCTGACTTTAAAGTAAGAAGAATCAGGAGTGGCAATGGAACTGAGTTTAAGAATCTGTGATGAGATCATTTTGTGAATAGAATGGGATTATGCATGAATTTTCAGCAGCAAGAACTCCACAACAAAATGGGGTAGTGGAAAGGAAGAACAGATCTCTTATTGAAGCTGTAAGGACAATGCTTGAAGAATCAAAGTTACCAACATATTTTTGGGCTGAAGCTGTGAATATTGCCTGCTACACTCAGAATATCTCTTTGGTTAATCAAGTAAAGTGCATGAAACCCTACCAATTGTTCAAGAATAGGAAGCCAACTCTAAATTTTCTTCATGTCTTTGGCTGCAAATGTTATATCTTAAGGAGTCAAACTGATCAATATGGAAAGTTTGATGCTAAAGCAGATGAAGGAATCTTTGTTGGATATGTTGTTGGAAAAGTATATAGAGTCTACAATCTAAGAACCAACATTGTTATGGAATCCATACTTGTTGTGTTTGATGATAAAAAGATTGAAGGACTGCAAGATGGAGATTTCCATGAAAGTGATGACAGTGATGATGAAAGTGATCAAGAGACATTGGCTAAGGATAATGCAGAAAATTCTACAACTAATGAAGCACATAATTCAACATCTGTCGAGTTACAAAATGCTTCATTCATTAGTAGACAATCTGTCTCATCCATCGGGAGACAATCATCTTCATCCGTCGAGATACAAAGTGCATCATCCGTCGGAATAATGAGAGAAGCTGAAAGTCAGAATAGATCATCTACAGAAAATACCCCTTTCTCAAATCAAAGATTCACAAACTCAGGGGGGAGTTTCTCATAATCAAAACTCAGTCACACATCAAGACAACAATGAGGCCTCTTTATCTAGAGCTAATCTACCTCAACAAGTAAAATGGACTACAGATCATCCTTTTGAGCTCATCATTGGTGATACATCTTCTAGAGTTCAAACAAGGAAAGCAACTCAAGAAGAATGTCTATATATCAGCTTTCTTTCTAAGAAAGAACCAAAGAAGGTAGAAGAAGCTTTGTTGCATCCTGATTGGGTTTTAGCTATGCAGGAGGAGCTAAACCAATTTGAAAGGAACAAGGTATGGAAGCTGGTACCCAAACCTAAAGGAAAGAATCCAATTGACACCAAATGGGTATTCAGAAATAAGATGGATGAAAATGGCATAGTGGTCAGGAAAAAAGCTAGATTGGTTTCTAAGGGCTACTGTCAACAAGAAGGAATAGATTTTGATGAAACTTTTGCTCCTGTTGTAAGACTTAAAGCCATCAGAATTTTCTTAGCCTATGCATCTCATGCCAATTTCAAGGTCTATCAAATGGATGTCAAAAGTGCCTTTCTGAATGGAGATTTGGAGGAGGAAGTCTATGTCAGTCAGCCTCCTAGTTTTGAAGATCCAAATTTTCCAGAATATGTCTACTATCTTTTGAAAGCACTTAATGGATTGAAGGAAACACCTAGAGCCTGGTATGACACTTTATCAGAGTTTCTTTTGGAAAATTACTTCACAAGGGGTACCGCTGATAAAACTTTATTCTTTAGAAATGTTAATGGCTCTAGTATACTTGTTCAAATTTATGTAGAAGATATTATATTTGGCTCTACAGATGAAAAAGTTTGCAAAAAGTTTGCCAAATTGATGCAAAGTAAGTATGAAATGAGCATGATGAGAGAACTAACTTACTTTCTTGGTTTACAAGTTAAGCAAGTTAGTGATGGAATATTCATTAGTCAAACCAAATATATTTATGATCTCTTAAGGAAGTTTGATCTAATGGATTGCACATCTGCAAAAACTCTCATGGCCACTGCAACTAAACTTGAATTAAACACTACTGAAAAGTATGTGGATATTTCAAGTTATAGGGGCATGGTTGGTTCACTTCTGTACTTAATAGCTAGTAGGCTAGATATAGTGTTTGCTACCTATCTTTGTGCTAGATTTCAGGTTGATCCTAGAGAATCTCATTTAGTAGCTATTAAGAGAATTTTCAGATATCTCAAGGTAACACCAAAACTTGGCATTTGGTACCCTAGAGATTCTGGTTTTGATCTAACTTGTTATTCAGATGCAGATTATACAGGTTGTAAAATTGATAGAAAAAGTACAACAGGAACTTGTCAATTTCTAGGGAACAAGCTTCTGTCTTGGTTCAGTAAAAAGAAAAATTCAGTTTCTACTTCTACAGCTGAAGCTGAATATATGTATGCTGGTAGTTGCTGTGCATATATTTTGTGGATGAAAAACCAATTGTTGGACTATGGTCTACAAATGGACAAAATTCTTATTTTTTGTGATAACACAAGTGCAATTGCCATCACTGAAAATCCAGTACAATATTTAAGAACAAAGCACATAGACATCAAGTACCACTTCATTAGGGAACATGTGATGAATGGTACTGTGGAACTTCATTTTGTTCCAAGTGAGAAGCAGCTTGCAGATATCTTTACCAAGCCACTTGATGAATCCATTTTTTCTAGGTTGGTAAGTGAGTTAGGTATGCTTAATTATTCTTAAATCATTTCAGATATTTTTGCAAGTCATAATGTAGCCAGAAACTTAATTGATTTTTCTGTTTTAGATGAAATTTTGGCTAAGTCAAAATTTACATCCCGACGGATGCTTATTATCCATCGAGTTTGATCATCCATCAGAATATAATATCTTAATAAAAATCAATTATCTTTCTAGATTATTTTAAACAGGAAGGATAATTGTTTTATTCTCATCCGTTGAATTGTCTCAATCTTAGCCGTTGGAACTCTAAACATTATCCCTCGGATATACTTACAGTTTTTAAGTATAACACGACGGATAATTGACATAATTTTGACAGTTTATTTATTTTTAAACGGCTATTTTGGGTCATTTTGATTGGTTACTTTACTTCACTTTGTTACTTTTGACTGTTTATTTCTGAGATAGTATAAAAGCAAAATTCAGTCTTATTCTATTCTTTTAACATTCTCAAATCAATTGCTCTAACTCTCTTCTTCTTTAAAGCAAATACTCTCTCTGCAAATTTCCTTACTTTAACAATGGCACCAATAGTCAAAATCATGTCTCAGTCTGGATTCATCTATGAGAAGAACAACTTCGTAGCTCTTGTGAATAATGAGATTCCACAATCTGAAGATTTTCACAAAATGATGGACTTTGTGAAGGGATGCAAACTCAGTTATGCTATGCTGGAAACACCCACAATCTACTGTGAAGTTATGGAGGAGATATGGACAACAATTGTGTACCAGTCTACTGACAAGGCCATAACTTTCACTCTTAAAGGTAAGAAGTTCTGCATTAACAGTGATACAATTCAAGCATGCTTTAAAATTCCTGAAAACACTACTACTGTTCCACACACATATGCAAATTTAGTTACCATGCTTAATTCTATTGGCTATGCTCTCCCTACCTCTAAGTTAAGTGAGATTAGGAGGCTAGGTCTTAGAAAAGAGTTGAGTTATTTGTGTGATGTAGTTACCAAAGTGTTTTATGGTAAAGTGAGTAATTTTGATTCTGTTAATACTGTCATGCTTAACATGCTTTATATGCTAGTTACTAATAAGTACTTTAATTTCAGTGACATGATCATGTTTGAGTTAGGTTATAAGTTAGGGGAAGTTAATAAGAGAGGTAAAAGTGTCTATTATGCTAGATTCTTTATAATGCTTGCTAACCATCTTATTGAGAATATTGCTATTGAGAACCCAACCAACAAACTGAATTGTTGGGTTCAAAAAAGGAGAATCATTGCAGATCTCAACAGAGCAAGTCACCACAAAAAGGTGCCCCTCTTCTACTTTCCAATCATGGAGGGCCCTCAGGTAAGTGAGGTAAGCACCACTGTCTCCACTATTCCAACCTCACAAATTTCTTTGCCTTTAAGTGTAGCTATGGCATCTGTGTCAATGACCCAACAGATGCCTGCCCAAGCTACCAAAACAAAAACTTTAAAATCCAAAGCAAAGAAAGCCCTCTCTAGTTTCTCTCAAAAGAAACCAGTTGCAAAATCTACCAAACCTAATGAGGGGAGTGTACAGGGTAGTGAGTTGGGTGAGGGACAGGGTGAAAATCAAAGAAACCCTAGGGATAAGGTTGGTGAGGAAAGTGTACCCAAGCCTAGCCACACCACAGTTTCCCAACAAACTCTGGTAGTTAATAAGGAAATTAGCATAATTCCAGCTTCATCCTCCCAAAAGGATGTTGCTATTGAAACAAGCTCCTAACCCGGAGCACAGGCCAAGAGGGTAAGGGACACAAGTTCAACTCAAACCTATGCCAGAAAGAAGAGATCTAAAACCCTTGGGAAGGCACAGGGAACACACACAATGTAAACTGGAGCAAAAGACTCAGTCACTGCACCATCTCAAATTCAGCTTAATGTGGCTCCAATAAATGTGGAGTCATAGCCAAAAAATTTAGTGAAAGAAGCACCTCAAACACCAAACTCTCCCAAAATTTCTCTGGATGTGGATATGATAAAAACATCAATTCCTGATTCCCCTTCTTTAACTCTATTGGGGAAGCCAAAATCTAGTGCAAGTGAGCATCATCATTTAGATGATTTGTTGGCTCACTTGTCAATTCTTTCAGGATCTATTGAGACATCTATGCCCAAATTTTCATCAATCTGCACAGAGTCTACAATAGTCTCCACTACAAACTCATTTATTTCTTCTATTTCGGTGGATATTGTTCATCCGTCGGCTAGTGATTGTATCCCAATAGATGTGCCTAACAGCAGTCATCCGTCGGCTAGCCTAACTATTATCCCGATGGATGTTCCTCATCTGTCAGTACTCTCTACACACACTGAAATTTCAATAATTGTTACAAGTGTAGATGAGTTAGTAGTTGTGTAATCACTCTTAGGACTGAGGGAAGGGAGTGAAATGAGTGAGAGGTTGGGTTGCTCCCAGGAAAAAGGAGAGGAAAAGAGTGACCAAATGCAGGCTATTTCTTCCAACCTGGCAAAAGAAAGTGAGAGGAGTTCCACCTTAGAAGGTGAAGGTGAGGGTGTGAGGGTGGTGAGCCAAGGGGAGCCCTTGATGCAAGAAAAAGAGAGATCATGAGAGAAATGCAGGTACATAAGTTATAAGGGTGGACACCATTGCTAGTGAGTCAATGAATGTCAGTGATACAGAAAGGGAGAGACTATTTCAGCAAGAATATCAAGCTGTCATAGATTCTATCTCCCTGGATGCTGAGACATTTACTCATCTTGTTCCAGCTTATCAAACTCTAGCTGGACAGGGCAATGAGGAGGCTGAAAAGATGCCTAACTTAGTGCATACAACTGCTTCATTATAAAGGGCAAAGGATGCAATCACTGTTATGCCATCTACAACTGGAAGTGAGTTTGAACTGGCTGAAAACTCTTTCGGGGATGATGGTGGGGATGATGAGGATGCCAACATGAGCATAGGGGAGATGCAGACATTCCTTCCTGGATGCTAACCAAAGAGTGTTCATATTCAAATCTCCAATCCATATTATTCAAGCTTATTCATGACACCCAAACAGCCATTCAAGCATCCACAAGTGCCAGCACTAAAAGGTTAATTACAGCACATCTTGAAGCTCTACAGCTGCACAAGATTCAATCTCTCCAACACAGTCAAAGTGTGGATTAAATGAAGCAAGAAATTTTTGAAGTCAAACAAGATTTTGTGGCAAGGTTGGATGCCAGACTTCCAGGAACCACCATGACTGAGATAGCTCAAAAGCTAAGGAAAATATCTGATCTAAACAGAAAGGTTGAGGCCATGGACTCTAGGTTGTCTAATGTGGAGAAGTCAGTGGCCAACATACTTGCAAATCAGGAAGCTCAGACTACTCTGCTCCAACAGTTGGTGGCTGCACAACTCCCTTCTTCTCAACAACTCGATGCTAACAAAAAGGGGGAGAAAGGTTCATCAAGTGAGGGGGAGAAACAGCTAAACATTCAAGTCAGCAAAGTAATTGTGCCAACAATTGCTTTCACTAAGCCACCAGCTATGGATAGCATTGATCTCATCAATCTAACAGCAGTAAAACTGGAATCAAATGACAAACTAACAAAGATTGATGTAGCAGCAGCTGAGAAGGAGCTAGATGATAAATGGAAGAAAATTGATGCAGATATTCAAAAGAAATTTGGTCAGATAAAGAAACCAGACAAGACTTTTTATCACCACTCACAAGTCAAACAAATCTCTGTAAATGAAATGAGTCTAGGTAGCTTGGAAAAGGCCAAACCTCATGCATCAAATCTCCAAAAGCCAATCTAATTCTGAAGCCAAAAAGGAACTATTCAAAGTTTTCAGACAAAAACCCTGTGGATCTTATGTTTTAGACATATAGGCTAGATGAAAAAAAGCTGTTGGAAAGGTCAATTGCATTTTACAAAGATCCATCTGATTCAGTTCAAAAGAAGAGAATTTCTAAAATTTACAGGAATGGAAAAGAGATCTGTATGGTGGCTGGACACCCTCTGTTTGTAGAAGCTAAGAAGGAAGAAAAAGAAAGGATCAAGCAAGAAAAGAAACAGGCTGCTTTAGATACTAAGAAGCTCAAACAAAAGAAGGAGCAAGCTGCTATCTTGGAAAAACTTCAAGCTGTCAAATCTACAACTGAGATTTCTGAAAAACCACCTGTGATTACTAAAGCTCAAGATCAACAAATGCAAAATGAACCTCGACAGAAAAGAAAGTTCAGATACAAGCTTCACTCCAAAAGAAAATTGGACTTTGGTGATGAGAAAATGGAGGACTACATTCCCAAAAAGTCTACAACATCAACTCAAACATCCATTCCCTCAGTGGTGCATGAGGAATTCAAGGTGGATCCAACAAAGAACTTTCATGGTGAGCCTATTATTCCCAAGGATGAGCCAATAGACTGGGAAAGTCTGCCAATTCCTGAATTCAACTTATCTATCTTCAACAAGCCAAAGAAGACAAAGATTAGAGCAACCAAGAAAGTGAAGCCTGTGACTCTTAGATCCAAGACCCTAACCAAATCTCAACCCACAGTCAACAAGGAGGATCTCTTATACATCTGTGACATCAAGGAGTTTTCTGAAATAAACCTCTACTTGGATGAACTGGAAGAAGTAAGAGGGATTGATGCTCACAGACATCTTCCTGAAAGGATGGTGTTCAAGTACAAGGAAGGGAAAGAAATCACATGGCCACTTCACAGGATTCTTCAAGAAAGCCAGTCTGTTCTGATAAAAGTCTTCTCATCCTTCAAGAAAAACTTTGGGTTTAATGTAACTGCAAGGAAACTGGTTCTAAAGAAGATAGAAGATCTAAGGAGTAATAAATCCAAGAATACACTTCCAAGAACTCTAACAATTCCCTTCATAGGAAAGAGAGTGCATTTGAGGCCTTATTGGCTGATGGAATTCATGGATGATAAGGGAGTTAGAAAATTCTTCAGACTGGATGACCAATTGAGTATCTCTAGCAATGAGACTCTATTGGAAATGCAAGAAATGTTGGATATATCTGAAGTTGATGAACTTGAATTCCACAGACAACTCTAGAATCAAATAGAAGAAAACAACAGGAAGCTTGGGAAGAAATCCAGACAATCAAGGAAATAGAATCATCAGCTCAGACTAGAGGAGCACCTTGAAAATAATTATGAGATACACTTTATTTCGTTAAATTTTCAATAAATTTGTAGTCCTTATCAGTTTTATCTACTACTTTTTAATCTGTATTTTTAGGGTGTTTTTGTTATCATCAAGTTTCTCTTAATTTATTACTACAATTCCAGTAGACATAAATTGGGGGAGATTGTTAGGAATATGTTGTGAACTTGATGATAAGTTAAACAAAACACCTTAGTAGATTTAACTTAGTGAAATTTGTAGCTCTCAACGAATGATCTAATATAGTCCCGACGGATGAACTTTATAATCCTGACGGATGACAATTTGACATCCATCGAGAGTGTAGCTTATGTAACAAATAAGTATTATAGCACATTTCTGCAAACAACATGTTTTAGTCTAGTAGATTGTATAGGGTTATCTAAGTCATGTTGACTACTAGATTGATATGCAGAATAGGTTGACCAATTATAAATATGAGATGTCTTGTAATTCTGTATAAGTGAAATAGAGTCAAGTGGCAGATAGACTCCCGACGGATGATCTACAAGACTCCCGACGGATGATCAACAAAGCTCCCTATGGCTAATCATCAAGACTCCTGACGGATGACAAACATAGTCCCGAAGGATGATCAAATTCAAAATAGTTGTTGATAGTGACAACACAGTCACATGCGTTGGGTGTTTGCAAAAGGAATGTGGCAGCCTGTTAAGTAGGATTTTGAGAACAAAGAAGCATTACCATTTCCATACAAATGTGAAGATATTCAAAGATGCTGGAATAGAATAGTGAAGTAGCATGGAGTTAGACTAGATATGTTTTGTTTTATTATCTTTTTTACTGTCATGTAAACTGGGTGATATATAAACCAAGTATAGGAAGTAAAAATATTAACTAAGCAAATACATTTTCCAGAGAAACATATCAAGTTGTATTCTGTAAGAACTTTTATGTAGTTTGTTTGTTCTACTTGTAAAGCAGTTGTGAGCTATTCAAAGCTTCACAGAGTTCTCATTCTGATATATATATATATATATATATATATATCTGGTGGATACATTCAAATCCACCAGAAAGCTTTAATGCCTTCTGTTTTATTACTTAGTGTGTTGATTTCAATTATCTTTCTATTCGGCACTTTAGCAAATCAAGCACTGATACATGAGGACACTCCAATGTTCACCCTACATCCCCAATGAGGACACTCATTGACTATAGGAGGAGGCCTTTCGTCCATACATACCCCTGGAGGTCTCTGACCATAAACACCGCCTTTATGTGGTTGCATTACAGAAAGGAGTTCTTCAACAGAGTACATGCAGAAAATAGGTTAGTAATAATATATCCCTCTTCCTTGAATCATCCAAATAACCCGTCCAAGTAACCATGTTGAAGTCCCATCCAAGCTATCTTTCTCACTTAGAGCACGCCCTAATACCTTAGGGGATAGCTCTAAGAATCAGTTGAATTCCTTTCTTCATATATCAATAGGGCGCGCCTCCTTTACAAATGAGGGCGCGCCTGATTACGTAAGGCGTCAGCATGACTCTTATTGTATGCATAAGGGCGCACCTCCCAATATCTGTAGGGGGCGCCTTCTTCTTTCATGATAAAAATAGAAGCCTTATATTTTCCTTAATTTTAGGAACCAATATCCCAATTCTGACCAATTGACCCGATTTTGACCCAAACAAGGTTTATACCAAATTTTGGGCATAACAACTTCCCCCAAATTTCATATGCTATTTAAAATGGGATTGGAATTTTCAACCCCCCTAATAAACTTGAAAAATTTGTATGAGCTTCTACCAATTTGAGGGTATGCCCTTACGAACTTATTAATTCCTCTTTCTTTATCCTACTCTACTTCTTCTTTAAACATGATCTGGCATGCTCTGGATGAATGCGCGTGTCATGAATCTATACAATAACTTCACACCCCACAACGTAACATCTGTCACTCTCTACCACTTCTCTTCTTTATGGATTTAACATATGTTTGTCTAGAGAGGTTTACCACTTATGCACCACATCTTTAAGCTTACATGAGCTAACTCGGGGTAAGAAATAAGAGAAATTGTACAAAAGTGTGCACCTCACATACCTTGAAAAATAATAATCTATTAACAAAGATTTAAGAGTTTTCTCTAACTTTTTCATCCTAATATTGGTTTCCCATAGGCGCGCCTTAAACTGAAAGGGTCATCATATGAGGACGCGTTCTAAGGGAAGGCGCGACCAGAATAAAAGACTGGCTATCTGATCTTCAAGTAATAAATAATCTTTGATACAAGGAGGACGTGCCTTATTGGTGAGAGTGATTTTTCCACCAACAACACAATACCATTCCATATTTGATTTCTTGCTTCTTGCCAAATCATAACTCTAAACCGTTGATCTCGTCTTTTCCACAAATAGTGTGATTCATTTATTCAAATTAAAAGCCAAAACTTTTATGATCTTCTACACTCATCTATTTTTAGAGGGCGCGCCCTTTATAGTGGCGGAGTCTTCCTCAAATAATTAACATCATTAGAGGGCGCATCTTCTTTACGAGGAGCGTCTTTCTCAACAAAAATAACTTTTTTGGAGGGTGTGTCCTCTGTAAGAGGAGTGTCTACCTCGACAAAGTTTTGGTCATTCGAAGGCGCGTCCTCTTTACGAGGAGCATTTTGCTCAAAAAAGATGTTCATCCTTAGAGGGCGCGTCCTTTATATAAGACACGCTCGTCCTCTATTAAGTGGAGCATCCACCTCCAAAAGGTGAATCATCCTTGGAGGGAGCTTCCTTATAGATGAGCATCTACCTCGACAAGGGTATTCTTCCTTGGAGGGTGCATTCTCTGTACGAGGAGCAACTACCTCGACAAGGGTATTCGTCATTGGAGGGCGCGTCCTCTATGAAAGAAGCATCTACCTCGACAAGGGTGTTCCTCCTTTGAGGGCGCTTCCTATGTAAGAGGTGCATCTACCTCGACAAGGAGAATCATCCTTGGAGGGAGCTTCCTTATAGAGAAGCATATACCTCGATAAGGGAAATCATGAAGGGCGCGTCCTCTATAAGAGGAGAAACTACCTCGACCAGGGGAATCATCCTTGGAGGGAGCTTCCTGACAGAGAAACATCTACCTCGACAAGGGTATTCTTCCTTGGAGGGCGCATCCTCTGTAAGGGGAGCATCTACCTCGAAAAGGGAAATCATCCTTGAAGGGCGCGTCCTCTGTAAGAGGAGCAACTACCTCGACAAGGGTATTCATCCTTGGAGGGAGTTTCCTTACAGAGAAGCATCTACTTCAACAAGGGCATTTTTCCTTGGAGGGTGCGTCCTCAGAGGAGCATCTACCTCGACAAGGATATTCATCCTTGGAGGGATCTTCCTTATAGAGAAGTATCTACCTCGACAAGGGCATTCTTTCTTGGAGGGTGTGTCCTCAGAGGAGCATCTACCTCGACAAGGTTATTCATCCTTGAAGGGCGCGTCCTCTATAAGAGGAGCATCTACCTCGACAAGGGTCTTCTACAGAATCTTCATGTAACAAAACTAAATCAAAGATAAATATTCTTAGAAATCTTCTATCTTCAACGAAGCTCAAGGGATGTAGAAACTATCTCATGTAGAAACATCTCTTAGCGAGGCATCTCCCGAAGTGACTTCCAATAAAGGGCATCTCACTCTCAGAGACATTTTCTTGAAGTTGAGCATTTTCTTAAACATGGGTGTTTTTCTGACCTTGAGCATCTCCCTTATTTTTTGGAAAAGCCATGTATCTTACTCATGTGGCAATATGTAATACCACAAAACAAATGAGAGGTGACCTACCCCCCGAGCGTACACCCTGTCAAAAGTACTTTGTAGCCTAATCTGTTTCTAGTGCAACTACCATATTTCCCATTTTGCTAAAGACAATCAGATGACCTTGGTATTCATATTAAAAGAAGAAGCCTTAACATATGAGCCAGATATGCTCAGGGCGCGTCCTGAAAACTCACTCAGATAATTGAGGATGTGAGGGCGTGTTCGCTGAAACTAAACTCTCGATATACTAGGAAGATCACTGTACTTCATTTGCTTCTTTCTAAATCATGTATGTAATGTCGAGAAAGATGACATGGGTATTTCAATGAAGGCTCGCCTTAAGAGAGATAGCCTTGGAGAGTTTACTTATAACTGTTGAGGATATAACATTACATCCTTAGATGGAAGAGTTCAATCATGTCTCAGGGCCTCACCTTGACATTCAAGGGGCGCATCCTAGGATTCATGGTACCTCTAATCTGATAGCTTCTTCTCTTCTAAGTTTTGAATATTAAGATTCTCCTTGTAGTCAATAAAGTTCACCTCACCATCAATATTTTTCTAAGGGCGCGCCTTAAGGAAAGGGCGCGTCTTGAAAGACGAGAAAGTGGTTCCAATCAAGCCATTCTTCAAATAGTGACAATAACTCATCTGATTATCATGACATCTTCATTGAAAACTTCCATAGACTTTTTCTTCTGAGGGCGCGCCTTGGGAGGGCCATTTTCCATTGAATGTCTCACATGCAGATGACGCGCCTTAATAGATTGTGACGCATCACTCGGTAACTCATGAGATTTTTTCCAAATAATATTTTCTACCTGCAAGAAATACAATCAATATGGAACTTTGAATGTTACTTGAAGGACGCGTCATAGAGGTACGGACGTGTCTAGTCGGTGAATTCTCTTAAAATTTGTTGGAAGTCGTCTGGGCCCTAAATGTCTTAATCAAGGCACATCCTAAGAGTCTGCGGGGATCTCCTCCGTGCTAAATCTCTTTCAAAATCTTCTTCTTGCATATGTCCCAAAAATAATTAACGGAAAATACAACAAAATTAGTTCAGTGTTACCTCGAGGGATCGTCTTAAAGGCGATGACTAGCTCATGGTAGTAATGCCTTTACTTGGAGTGTTCTCTTCCCGATTGTCCTCAGATTTGTTCCTGGTTAAGTCTTCTGAACTGAATATTATTCTCAAATCTTCTGAATCAAATAGGATTCTTCAGTCTTCTTGGTGGAATGGGATTATCCAATCTTCTAAATCGAATAGGATTTTCCCAATCTTCTAAACCAAATAGGTTTCCCAATATTCTAAATCAAATTGGTTTTTCCCAATCTCATTAACCAAATAGGTTTTTCTCAATCTTTTAAACCAAATAGGTTTCTTGCAATCTTCTAAACCAAATAGGTTTCTTCCAATCTTCTAAACCAAATAGGTTTTTTGCAATCTTCTAAATCAAATAGGATTTTTTGGTTAAAATTTGCAGCTGCTATTTTCCTTTGTTTATGGGCTTCTCAAGTTGGATCCTTGTAACAATATCAGCTCTGAATTAAAGAGAATTCAATAAGCTTCACGTAGGCTGTAAGATCGTCCAAATCTGACTTACGAAACTCAAGATAAGACCTAAAACAATGTAAGCAAATCGCTTAACCCACCAAATCCGAATTTTGCATCCAACTTTGCTCCTTCGTGGCCATGGCCGTAAATTTCAAAGCCATGGCTGGAAATCATCATCCATTGATCTCCCTCGTGGCCATAGATACTACATTCAAATATCCTTCGACCCCCTAGCCGAAAACAGTTATTCACAGATCTCCTTCGTGACCGTTGTTTGCAATTCCTCTGTAGCTATCCTTCAATTCTTGCGTCAAAGAACCTTCATCATGACGAGATATATCTTCCTCCTGAGTTTATGATCTTGATCAGCACCCCTCCTTCTAGCTCCAATTTGTTGACGGGGGAATTTTGTATCAAAAAAGTTTGAGGTTCGTCGCCGGAATCAAGATCTACGATGGTAGTTCTTTGCCTGAAAAGTGGGTGGAGTGTGGCGGTTGTGATGAATTGGGGGCTGAGATTGCTTAGGGTTGGTGGTGGCTCCTTATGGCTCTTGCTTCCAACCCCTTGCAATTTGCCTACGTATCCCTATTTATAGGGAATCAAGCCAACGTAGTTCTTGGGGAACAAGAAACCTAATGGGCTTAGATTTCTTGTCCCGAGGCCCAGTAAGAAACCAACCGGAAACCGTCCTCTACTAGCTTTAGGAATATCCGTCGATGAGGTCCAACCATAAAGGCCCAAGGCTCATCCATGGCTTCGAGACTTCACGGATAAGGCATCTCCCTGGCCAAGGATAACCCTCCGCTACCCGCTATTTCTCTAATCCGTGGACGCAGGTATAACTGTGGTTCACCCCAAATGAATGATGTCCCCCGGATAAGGAGCCCCTACCAGATTGCAGGACAAGTGATCCCAAGCTTTTGGGTACAAAGTGCAGGATACTCCGAATTCTCCCAACGAGGAAACCCATTGACTACAAAGACAGAGTTCCCAAAGCACACACCCAAGTTCACCCAATATCCCCAATAAGGACACTCATTGAGTAGAGGAGGAGGCCTTCCATCCAGGCATACCCCTGGAGGTCTTTGACCACCGACACCGCCTTTGTGTGGTTGCATTACCGAAAGGAGTTTTTCAATAGAGTACCTGCAATAAATAGGTTAGTAATAATATATCCCTCTTCCTTGAATCATCCAAAGAACCCGTCCAAGTAACCACGATGAAGTCCCATCCAAGCTATCTTTCTCACTTAGGGCGCGCCGTAATACCTTAGGGGATAGCTCTAAGAATCAGTTGAATTCCTTACTTCATATATCAATAGGGCGTGCCTCCTTCACCAATGAGGGTACGCCTGATTATGTAAGGCGTCAGCATTACTCTTCTTGTATGCATAAGGGCGCGCCTCCCAATATCTGTAGGGTGTGCCTTCTTCCTTCATGATAAAATAGATGCCTTATCTTTTTCCTTAATTTTAGGCACCAATATCCCAATTATGACCAATTGACCCGATTTTGACCCAAACAAGGTTTATACCAAATTTTGGGCATAACAATTAGATATAAATTATTTATCATTATGTACATTACAATCTGATCACGTGAACACCCAATCATGTATTTGTAATAATACACGCGATATGTGTGTATTTGCGTCGCATAATGGAGAAATATTTGATAATTAAATTATTGCAACTTATAAAAAATCGTGAATTTATTTTTACATTTATGTACTCGAATTATAATAGATTATTTTATAATCTAATATAAATTAATGATATAAGATATGTAATCGGCTTATACAATCCTCCATTTTTAAATTAGGCTTATAACAATACTAATAATAAAAAATATTGTATACGGATAATTAAAATTTATTTATTTAATTTCATATTTTTCTAAAAAAATTAAATACATGTTATTTAAATGATGATTATACAATATATAATGATCATGTACATATTTACTTTAAAAAGTACATATTATATATTTAATGAATATTAATAACATATAAGATCAAGTCAATAATTGAAGTATATTAAAATTTCTAGATCTTCTATATTAACATGATGTGAATTGTTATGTTTGGGCTTGCTTAATTTTTTGAAAATACTCAATTTTTGATACAATTATCACAACATCTATTATGATGTACAATATTGATTCGTATTACTTTTTATACTCCGCTCCTTAAAAAAATTGAGATAACATAGTCGTTCAATATTATAATTTGCAGTTACTTTTAATGATTACATAAGTTAATTACTGAGTCGTAGTTTATTATTTCGTGTAGATTTTAAAATATAAGGTCTTATTATAAATTTAAAAATATTTTTTACGTAACCTGATTAGTGCATAGACATCTAAATTATTTGGATATTGTCGTCATCGAAAATGATAAGTTACATACATCATTATTAGTTAAGACTGAATTTCTATTTAAATATATGTGATCAAAATCTTGAACTCTACATATTTATTCAATTTGATATGATTAGATTCGTGTTTTAACTTAATTATTATTTTATAGATTAATAATTTATAATTTACTAGAAGCCTTATAAAAGATTATAGAACTTAATTAATTATTTTTTCAAAATTTAATTAAATTAAAGATCATTAACTTAAGAAAAGAACTTTTAATACAAAAAAATTATTATTAAAATATAAGAATAACTCAAAATTCCGCATAAAAATATATAAAAATAATAATGAACAATGTGAAAAGACACGAAAAAATAATACATACATATGTGTAACATATATATGTTTGCGTGTGTATACATAAAAATTTAACACATGTTCACAAATACATAAAGAAATTATAATATAGCAATATATATTTGCGATGTATTTGTATTTTATGATTTGAAACAATTATATTGTCAACTATTTTTACTTGTCACGTGAATTTGCATATCCAAATTTTGCACTGATTGAAAGTAAATTCATTTTAACTCTCGCATATTATGAATATAAAAAAAGAGTGACGAATATCAAATAATTATTTTAAACACATTGATACATAATTTTCCATCAAGGCTATAAGATAGCACCTGACACAATTAAAGATTACCAATGATGCAATAATGTATGTAATTTGTTCAATGAAATTTAATGTACCTGTTACATTTGTCATTTTCTAAATTCTGGCATTTAATAGTAAAATACATAGTTTATCATGAAAATATTCATTTATAAGTATAAAATATGAAATTTAGATTCAATATCTTTTGGAACGGTAAAGTTTTTAGGGAGATGTGGGGTTTTTTCTTTCAATTTTTTTTGAAGTACAACGAGAATTATTAACTAATGATCCTTTTGTCAAAATCCTAAACTTGGGACCACTGACATGATGGTGGTCTCTTACAACTTGAGGTTAAAAAAAAATATCAGGCACTTTGTCAATTCTTAGTGTAGTCTCAATTATTTTTTAAGGTAAAAATATTTGTGGGAGGAATACGTGGATGTATAACAATTTGTCATAAATTAACACATCTTTACGATAAAACAAGTAAGTTAGATTATATTGTAAAATAGCGTAGACCATCAGTGAAATTGCAGACGAAAAATCTATAGCTGTTGTTGACGGAGGAATTTGGTATCAACAAAGTTTGAGGTTCGTCATTGGAATCAAGATCTACGATGGTGGTTCTTTTCCTGAAAAGTGAGCGAAGTGTGAGGTTGTGATGAATTGGGGGCTGAGATTATTTAGGGTTGGTGGTGGCTCTGTATGGCTCTCGCTTCCGACCCCTTGCAATTTGCCTACGTATCCCTATTTATAGGGAATCAAGCCAATGTAGTTCTTGGGGAACAAGAAAACTAATGGACTTAGATCTCTTATCCCGAGGCTCAGTAGAAAACCTACCAGAAACCGTCTTCTACTAGCTTTAGGAATGTCCCCCGATGAGGCCCAACCACAAAGGCCCAATGCTCGTCCATGGCTTCGATACTTCACGGATAAGTCATCTCCCTGGCCAAGGATAACCCTCCGCTACCAGCTATTTCTCTAATCCATGGATGCAAGTGTAATAACCCCAATTTTTGGAAATTTTTGAAACCCTTATGAATAGTATTTTTGCTGAATGGAAAACTTTTCATGCCACACTATGTAGGGGTTCTGGTATGGATATTTTGAGATTTTACTAGTACTTTATATGGGATATAAGTGTATGTAAAGATCGTCAGAATCCAAATTCCGAACACTTTGATTTTCCCGGAAATCCACTAGATACGGAAAGAATTGAGTATAGGGTAACAGGATAAAAAGGATTTAAATTAAAGGATTATAAGAGAGGATCATAAAAGGAATATGATATATTGAGAAAGGTTAAAGGAACCTAAGTAATAAGATCCCGGGTATGATCCCTCAAACGATAAACGAAAACGAAAGTTAAGCGAACCGTATAACAGATCAGCGGTCATTAGGCAAATAATTAGGAAGTTAATCAAAGAGATTAGTGGGGATGATGTCACCCAACGAATGAGATGAGGACAAGGAGGGAAAGATGACATCATAGCATGACACAAGCATGACATGGGAAGGAAGGAGGTGTGGTTGAATGAGAACCACACAAAGTCCAAGGTTAAATAGGTAATTAATTAAAACAAAAACAAAACCAACCAACCAAGCCAAATAATTCATTCTTCATCAAAACAAAAAGGAACCAAGGCATTATTTCTTCATTTGCTCTCGGCTTTTTCACTTTTTAAAGGCAAGAATTTTCAAAATCCAAGATCCAAGCTTCCTAAATTGGTGAGTTAATTCCCTAATCATCCTTATGCATAGATATGGCTATCTTATGAGTTTAAGCCTTCAATTCTTTCTCAATCTTCTTCAATAAATCAATGAAGAAGACAATGAATAGTGACTTCAAGAATTTTAACTTGATTTTCTTGTTTTTCCTTTAAGATCCAAGCTTTCCTAAGACTCCTCAAGGCTTCCTCAGGCTTCCTAGCTACTCCCACCACTTCAAGGAAGGTATATCATCTCCAAACCCTAGATTCCTTTGTATAATAAGATGATTTTGATTATTATGGTGATATAGTAGCTTAATGCTTGTGGTTTAGAGTTTGGGTTGGAGTGGTAGTGAAATGGAATGGTGAATATTGTTGTTTTGCTTAAAAGAACTTAAGTATAGTTAAATTCAAGCTTAGGCATAAGTATAAATGTTAATATTGAATTGATTGGGGATGTTATGATGTGATAAGGATGGACTTTGGTTGTATGAATGGATTGAGGTTGAATTGTGATGGTTTTTGAATGGTTTAAAATTGGGAAATCGCGTAAACATAGCCGTCGTAATGTCCGATTTACTTTAGACTGCTTTTGTTCATAACATTAGGACCCGAGAACCCCCTGCTAGATGTTGACCATTACCATGTTTAGATATCTTATGTTACGAGCTTCGTTTTGATATGTAGTTCGTTCGATTCCGATGCACGGTTTAGGAGAAACGACCATTTCAAGTAACGGCGTTTCGCGAATGAAACTTTTCCCCTCGCCTTACTTTGAAACATAGGTTAAAGACCTTAAAGGACTAATTGAAGTATGAAACATTTATGTAAGGTGTAATAGGCAGTTGGTAAGACACTTACGAAAGAATCGCCTTAAAACTCATAATGGTTAATTTATTAAAAATGGTGGAGCCGAGGGTACTCGAGTGACTTAAGAGAATCAGTAAGCGCAAAACGAGCGTTAGAGTCTGAGTTGGTTAGAGTATAGATTTACAAGTGACTTTGGTTTAATTCCAACTTACTTGTTGCTTATAGGTTACCAGACTCGTCCCGAGCCATTCGTAACCCCCAGTCGCTCAGGCAAGTTTTCTACCCGTTATACTGTTGTTGTGATGTATATTTGTATATGCATTATCTTGCGATAGATGCATGTTGGTTAATTAGCAAATGTTGCGATATATTGAAGCATGCTGATATGGTATATATATGCATGCCTGTTTCGTATTCTTGCCATATATATATGTTGGTTCAGTTGATAATACCTATGTTGTAATAACCCCAATTTTTGGGAAATTTTTGAAACCCTTATGAATAGTGTTTTTGCTGAATGAGAAAACTTTTCATGCAACACTATGTAGGGGTTCTGATATGGATATTCTGAGATTTTATTAGTACTTTATATGGGATATAAGTGTATGTAAAGATCGTCAGAATCCAAATCCGAACACTTTGATTTTTCCCGGAAATACACTAGATACGGAAAGATTTGAGAAAAAGGTAACAGGATAAAAATGATTTAAATTAAAGGATTATAGGAGAGGATCATAAAAGGAATATAATATATTGAGAAAGGTTAAGGGAACCTAAGTAATAAGATCCCGGGTATGATCCTTCAAACGATAAACGAAAACGAAAGTTAAGCGAACCGTATAACAGATCAGCGGTCATTAGGCAAACAATTAGGAAGTTAATCAAAGGGATTAGAGAGGATGATGTCACCCAACCAATGAGAAGAGGACAAGGAGGGGAGGATGACATCATGAGGATGACACAAGCATGACATGGGAAGGAAGGAGATGTGGTGGCTTTTTAACCACACAAAATCAAGGGCAACTAGGTAATTTACTAAAACAAACACAAAAATCAAACCAACCAAGCCAAGCAAATCATTTTTCATCAAAATCAAAAAGAAACCAAGGCATTGTTCTTCATGCTCTCGGCCAAAACAGAACCAGAACACTAAAACTGCTGTATCTCCTTCATTTCTCACTCAAATATTGTGTTCTATAGCTCATTGGAAAGGTATTGAGATGGCCTACAACTCTTGTTCACAAGTCTCGTCCAAATAATCATGGTAAGACCCTCATTTTTACAGTTCTTTAAATCGGACTTTTAGAAACTTCAAAGCCTAACTTTGTGTTCTTGATTTCTTTGGAAAGATCAAGCTTGTAGGAGGCTCCCTAAGGCTTCCTAGCAACTTAACACCTCCCAAGGAAGGTATAAACTTTAAACCCTAGCCTTTAATTTATTTGTTAGTAAGTTTAATGGTTGGTGTTGTGAAATGAGAAGCATGGATTGTGATTATTAGTAGTTTGGTTTGATTTGGAAGTGTTTTTGGTAATTGAAGCTTGATTATAATTCATAGGTCTTGATTGTGGTTGTTTGAGTTGAAAACCTTGGAGATTATGGACTGATGTGGTATGGTTTAGGTGAAGTTTTGTTGTATTGATGGTTATGAGTTGGTTGGTGGTTAATTGGAGTAGTTTAAACATTGGTAATCGCGTAAACATAGCCGTTGTAACGTCCGATTTTTTTTGGACTGTTTTTGTGCATAACATTAGGACCCGAGAACCCCCTGCTAGAGTATGACCACTGCCATGTTTAGATAGCTCATGTTACGAGCTTCGTTTTGATATGTAGTTCGTTCGATTCCGATGCACGGTTTAGGAGAAACGACCGTTTCAAGTAACGGCGTTTCGCGAACGAAACTTTTCCCCTCGCCTTACTTTGAAACATAGGTTAAAGACCAAAAAGGGTTAATTAATGCATGAAACATTTATGGTAAGTGTGTTAGGCAGTTGGTAAGACACTCGCGAAGGAATCGCCTTAAAACTCGTAAAGGTTAAATTATTAAAAATGGTGGAGCCGAGGGTACTCGAGTGACTTAAGAGAATCAGTAAGCGCAAAACGAGCGTTAGAGTCTGAGTTGGTTAGAGTATAGATTTACAAGTGACTTTGGTTTAATTCCAACTTACTTGTTGTTTATAGGTTACCAGACTCGTCCCGAGCCATTCGTAACCCCCAGTCGCTCAGGCAAGTTTTCTACCCGATATAATGTTGTTGTGATGTAAATATATGTATATGCATTATCTTGTGATAGTGCATGATTGTTATTAGCAAATTTTGCGATATATTGGAGCATGCTGATATGATATATATGCATGTCTGTTTCGTAATCTGGTTATCTATCTGTTGATTTTAATGCTTATAGTTGCATAATACCTATGCTAGAAATAAGCAAGTAGTTGCGTATACCCTTAGTATAGGGGATAAAAGGTGAACATATTTCTAAACCGGGAGTCGATGTTCCCGAGTATATTATATATATATATTTATATATATATGGATATAGTTTTTAAAACTATGGATTGAATAAGGTTTATTCGATACCTTTATTTTACTTAATTGAATATTAATTTGAGTATTCATTCGAGAGCTTATGACTCAGTTTATTTTATTATTTGAATATTATTTGAATATTCATTCGAGGGCTTATGACTCAGTTTATATTATTATTGAATATTACTTGGATATTCATTTGAGGATGTATGACTCCTTTATTTTATGAATATTATTTATAGTATTCATTCGAGGTATTATGACTCCGCTTATTACTTAATAATATTCTTTATTGTATTAAAGAATAAGGTGTCGATAATCAAACTTACTTTTGATTATTCAAATAAAGATATTACTTTCGTATAAGTATATCTTTGATTATTTGCTATTCATTTCAAGTATAAGTTTTAATACTTCTACTTCAATTATTTTATAAAGATTATTCTTTATGGGAATATTATTTAAATAATAATATTCAGACATTTTCTAAATATTCTGGGGACTGATTTACTTCATTAAATCAGCTTCACTCCAAACATTCTTAAAAATGTTTTGCGAGTCTTCAAAATAATTTTTTTAAAAGTTAGAGCGGATCCCAAAACTCATTTTTTTTAAGATCCTCCTTTCGAAGGGGATTTAAATACTCGCTCAAAACCTGAGGGATCCGGCTCTGTGGTGTGTTTTATATTCGCAACAAGGTTGCTGTTTTGATAAATGAATTGATTACTTACCCAACACTCGGGAAGTAAAATTCTTGGAACAAGTTAATCCATTAACAGGCATCGCCTGGGAAATATCGGTGAGTTCTCCTTTCCAAATAGATACGACTTCTTGGTGGAGCCGTATCAACAAGTTTCTACTTGGGGAAAGTGGGGACAAGCTTTACGTTTCAGAGTCATGGATTTCATCTGAACTAGGAGTGGCGTAAGTGGCCGAGTAGCGCCGACCCAGCCTTATTATATTGGCCCAAATGGCCTGGAAGTTCCGCTAAGGCGGTCCATTCCTTAGGAGTTCAGTGTTCGGTTGACAAGTAAATCCGACAGGTTCTCCTCTACATGTAGAAAATGGTGGGGTTGTACTACTACGACTGATCATCGTAAGTGGTCTTCCTGGCGCGGTAAACTCCCGTAATGAGTTCATCATCCAATTGGATAATTTCTGCAACACTACCCAGAGCACTTCGATAGAAAGGCTACGGTTGGGCGATTGTTGAGTGTTGGCAGGGTCAAGTTTTCAAAATGATGTTTACATCAAATGAAGTATCTCGTAACTTCATTTTATTTTGATAATATTTTAAAGATTTAATCTATTCAAATCTTGCCTTATAGTCTCATCTATGTGATGAACTTTTGAAGCTAATTATAACTTGAACGGTGGTAGTTCAAGTAGTATTTGGGAAAGATATAAGTATATTGGGGTATCTTGTAACTTCATCTTTTAAACTTATATCTAATTAATAATTGTCTTATGAATGACAAAGATTTTCAGAAAAACGTTGAAACAAGGTTAGATATATGAGATCACCTTGTAACGATATTTTTTTTATACAGTTATACACTGGGACTTTGTGTATATTGTGCATGGAAGAGGACTTCCAATATTTTGAAAAGTATATATGTATATATATATACTGAATATTTTGCGACTTCATCGCATTAAGATATCAACTTGGTTCATTTCTTTTGACCAAGACTTTCATGAGTACTATGAGAAGGCTCATATATTGTTAATCATTATACATATTATTTTGGTGGGCTTGCTGCTCACCCTTGCTTTCTTCTTTCATCACACAACATCAGATAGACAAGATGAACCGGACCAAGCTCCCGATTCGCAAGAGGTTAGGAGACGTTCCGCAGTTTTCTAGAAGCACTGATGCCGCCATAGCTGAGGTAGGAACTACCAATAGGCTAGGCTTTCAACTTTTGATGTATCAGATTATGTATATTTATGAATTGTAATAATGGCAAAGAAATGTAAATTTATTCAGAAACCTGTTTAAGGTGTATTGGCATATAATTGTGGAATAAAACGACTTGTGATTATTTTTGGATATTCATCTCTGAGACTATAACTTGTGGTGTGTGTGTTTATTGTAGGGTCACAGTACAGAGTAGTTGATTATTTATTAAGATTGGGTGTTGTTAAGGGAAATGGAACTCGTGACAACCCGGATCCCCGACCCCGGATCTGGGGGTGTTACAGAAATGGTATCAGAGCCAAGCGTTATAAACCTCAGAGATGATGTGACGTTAAGATAATAAGTTCATTAAGATAATAAGAACTCTTGCCAAGTTCATAGTCGGGCTACCTAACGTAGTACTGACAGTTAAAACCCTTATGGGAACCCTTATAAATATCGTGATAGGAGCGTAGTTCGTTATCGTATATGGTAGCGGGACTCCGAACCCTGAGGTTGAGGAGCAACATCGCGATGATATTTTATTACTAATTGGAGATCGGATTATGGATCCGATAGAGTGTCCTAATGCAGGACCGGATGATGTTGATATTGAGGATGTAGCGGTTGAGGATGTTGTCCTAGAAGGGATAGTTGCTGAGGAGGATCCCATGGAGGATCCTGACGAGATTGGATAAAGGACCACTGATGAATTGGTGACCCTGGTTGGGTCGACTACCAGAGGTAGGATTGGCCGGTCACTACCAGAGGTTCGTTCAAGTTTGTAAAGATAGTAGCCCCTTTAACGCGGCTTACTCGTAAGACTGAGAAGTTCGAATGGACAGAGAAATGCGAGAACAACTTTTAAGAACCGAAGCAAAGGTTGGTGACGTTCCCTATGTTGGCGTTGCCGGATGGAAAATGAGATTTTGTGATTTGTAAGTGACGCTTCGCATAAGGAATTAGGGTGCTTCTTATATAGCACATCAAGATAATCGCGTCTGCGTCAAGACAATTAAGGGAATTTAAAATTCGATATCCCCACCCATGAGCTTTGGCTCGTGGCAATAGTTTTGCCCTAAAGATTTGAGGCACTACTTGTATGGAGAGAAGTGTGAGATTCACAAACCATAGGAGCTCTAGTACATTCTTACGTAGAAAGAGCTCAACATACGCCAGAGGAGGCGGTTAGAGCTAATCAAGAATTATGATTGGGAGATTCTTTATCATTCGGGGAAAGCCAATATGGTGGCTGATGCCCTTAGTAAAAAGGAAAGACTCAAGATGATAATGTCTTTTGGAGAGTTTATAAGAGATTTTGAGAAAATGGAAATAGTAGTGAAGGTAACCGGAGCCGGTACCGAAAAGCTGTTTGAGATAGCAATACAGCCCGAAGTATTGGAAAAGAACATATTGTGCCAGTAAAAGTGATGAATGAAGGCAGAGAGCCAACAAATAGGTATGAGATTAATACCGAGAGAGATGATAAGGGAATAATGAGGTATTCCTATAGAATTTGGGTTCCAAAGGTTTAAGAGCTTAAAGATGAAATCTTAGATGAAAGCTAGTTTGAGGAATAAGAGTTAGAGCAAACCCTGAACGTGATAGTCAGGGAGGTTGCCACCAAGACAAAAGGAACCCATAACATGATGAAGTGGAAAATGAGGATTTAAATTATGTAAGATGACCCCAGTTATGGGGAGTAGGAAGAAATATTTAGACTGAGGAAACAAAAGTCGAGTAAGGACAGGAGACCCGAGATGGTACCCCTATACGGCAATTCATGGACCTGTCTAAAGAGAACTTAGACTATTATCCCCAACCACCACCCTGAGGAGACAGTGCGGTGGGAAATTCTTTCATGACCTTTAAGTCGCTAAGCTCTCAGAGTTCCAAGGAACAAGCTGACCCAGTCGAGGCAAGAGCCTGGCTAAAGGAAATAGATGAATTATTTGAGATTCTAAATGATTGACGAACCACAAAAGACTGTTTTGTCACTTACCCTCCTAAGAGAGAGACCACCCGCTGGTGAAAGGCCAAGGAAGGCACGGAGCAAGAGATTATAATAAACTGATTTAAGTTCAGTCAATTGTTTTCAGGAAAGTACTTCCCAAGGTTATGGAGATAGTGTAAAAGCTTAAGAGCCAGAACAAAGGCAGACGAGTATGATGAATTGTGAATCTAAGTTGTAAAAGTTATCAAGATTCGTTCTGAGGACACGAATCCAGAATGACGGGATGTTTGAAATCAATGCTTAAGTTGTGTTGGTTCATGAAATAATGATAAGAGAAAGGAAAATAAAAAGAAACTGAAGTGGAAAGGAATATAAAGGCAATAGAGTTTGAGGAATGATAAGGGAGTTGGGTATGAGGAAACCCTAAAGACTCATAGCAATAGAAATAGAAAAGTATGTAATCGTCAGGATGATGATGATCCACCATGAGTTAAAATTGATGGTTGAAGGCATAAGAGATACATATATTGTACCCCCTTTAAGTTGGGAGGATTCGAGGAAACCTTGAGATAGTTCGAAGGATAAATAATAAGACGCGGATAGACTAAGGAGACAAGAAAGTAAGAAGGTAGGAAAAATTGGATGAAGGAAGTGACCTTCAATAATGTGAAATGTAAGACCGGTGGCTCGATACCCAGAAAGGGAAACGCCAGGTATGAGAGATATCCCAACATTGAGATGACTGTTGAGATAAACAACAAAAGTAAATAAGGATTTATTAAGAAGAAGTTCACGTTGAACATGACCAATATCTTCCAGATCATCCATGTGATCATTACCAAATCAGGAAAGAAAAGCGGATAACCATTTTTATCTTTTGGAGGCCATGTGGATTGACCTTAACTTGAATAAGGATGCTATTGTGAAATTCGGTATAGACTATCGAGGTGGAAATGATTGAATAAGATACCCTTATCAGGGATATATGACTTGATTTATCCATGGAAGGATGCATGTACCTTTTAAAGGTGGAATTAAGGATAGAACATCGGTAACTTAAAATGAATCCTAGGGGAATGCATAAAGGTTGGAATTTCACCCTTAATAGGGACAGTATGAGTTTTGACAGTATAATTTGGAAAGGGTTAATGTAGCAATAACCTTTAAGAATCAGTGGAGAAATTTTTCAGAAGTATATAGACAATGGTTCTAGTAATAGTAAATGGTATTTTAATATGCCCTATATCTAGGGAATACAGGAGGAACGATTGAAGGATAACCTTAGAGGTTTTACAAGGAGAAAGGTAATATTCAAAATTTTCAAGAATAGAAATGTTGATAAAGGAAATATGACGTAATTATAATGTTGCCAAGTGGGGCACGTGTTAAACCACGAGAAAGTATGGATCGAACCAGTAATGGTCAAAATTATTCAGGGCAATTAGGACTTAAGATAAAAGATGTTCTAATTATGATTGAGAGTCAGTCATGACAGTGATTAACCTCTAAAGACTGAGGCAATAACTTATGGAAAAATGGTGATTTTTTTTTTACTCATCAGATTTTAAGGAAAGCATTTTCACATAAGCTGTGATTGAAATAAGGTAGAAAATTTATTTGGAGATGGTTAAAGTGACATTGACTGTAAGGAAATTTTACTATCAGGAAAGGCCAAAGAGGTGGCCGACACTTTAAAGGTAAGAGGATAATTATAGGCGCTTGTGCCAAAAGAATACAGTGATGATGGTTAAAACTGTGAAGATTGTATTATGGTTTGGAAGATTGACATTCCTTCTGATGACTGTGCAATACCCAGCCGTAATAGTAGTTGGTAAAGGTTTAATTCGTGTAATCGCCATAAGCGGGCTATCTATCTTAGAAGGTACTATCTTGAGAATGAGCCTGGACCATGTTTCAAAAGGACTTAACGAACCTTTGAGATCAGGAGTGTTCTTCATGAATCAGAAATGGTGATTATGTTACCTCCTTAGAAGGATTTGATACGACATGTATGGACTCCGTATGGTTAGCTATTAAGATTTCATGGAAAGTGAATGATGACAGTGGGTCAGTGGTGGACCATAGTAAGGCAGCAATGATTCTGCGAGTAACGAGCTGATTACAACCGTGAGAGTTGTATTGGAATGGATGTTGAGATTGAGTACCACTAAACGGGTCGTGGTAGTGTATAAGTTATCATTGATAGACTAATTAAGTAGAGTATCTACCTATTGAATATTTATTCCCTCTTATGAAAAGAGAGTCGTATTACTATATGAGGAAGGTTGCGGTGCAAGCATAGAACTCTAGTAACGGTGATGTCTAAAATGAGATCCCAGGTTCGATTTTCGAAATCGAGGGAGTTTCAAAGGTGATTGTGTATAAGCTCGAGGAAGAGCATGGGTCCATAGAATGATGGACGGAATAGAAATATTTAGGCATGGGAAATATGATGCTATAATACTTGATGCTGATATAAATATGTATATGTTTTGTTCTCCTATGATAAACCTCTATAGTTCAGAGGTAGGTTCCAAGCCAAATATTTTGTGGCATTATATTTTTTTTATATATACAATTCTCTTCAGTTCGTTCTTTTCTCTTCTTTTCATTTCATGTAAGTTGAGAAGAACAACCCTTCCAGAAGGGGAGGTATTGCCGAATGACTGTCTATCTGTGTGATAGAAGCCTAGTAGGATACCAACTATTGTTTAATTGCTTGTCAAGTACTAAAGGCTGGCCACCTTCTGTACTAACTATGCGAGATAACAAGTGTTCATGATCATAGTGATCTCTCAATAAATTCTTTTACTTCTATATGAAGGATTAAGCTTTCGAAAATAGAAACAGCTGAAAAAGGAGTAGTAAAGTTATGGTGGTATTCAGAATGGGAACACATTCGTAATACTAAGGTTGACGTGGTTATTAAAAGGTTATAGAACGCTAACGAGCAAAAGTATAACCAGTATAATATTAGGAACGGAAGGTAGTAGCGATTACGAACTCGAAAAGAATGGGTATTGAGAAGCAAAAGCTCTAATGCTAAACGCTATAATGAGAGTCTGTGCAATAGACTTGAAAAAATTTGGAATGATCACTTAACGCGGATTTAGTTATATCACGACAATAGATCATATGTCATTATCGAGGTGTCACCTTATGAGATCCTTGAGGGAAGATAATGTCGATCTCCCTTATGTTAGGATGAAGTTGTAGAGCGCAAGATGCTCGGACCCGCAGTAGTCCAAAGGACCAGGGATATAATAGATCTAATCAGAGGACGGCTGGTAGTAACCCAAGATGGACATAAGAGGTATGCTGATTTGACTTAAAAAGGACAAAGAGTATGAAATAGGGGGCCTAGTAATGTTATAGGTATCCCCTTGGAAACCCTTGAAAAAGGATTGATGAGGTTCGGAAAGAAAGGAAAGCTAAGTCTACAATTTGTTGGACCCTTAGATATATTAAGACGTTTGGGAAGTTAGCATATGAGCTAGCCCTACCCCCGAACCTGTAGCAAGTTCATAACGTGTTCCACGTATCAATGTTAAGGAAGTGTAATTCGGATGCCAGACAAATAGGGGCATATGAGCGCATAGACATGCAACCAGACGTAACCTATATGGAGCAACCAGGAAGGGTATAGAGTAAAAAGGAACGAGTGCTTAGGAGAAGGGTTATCAAACTAGTAAGAGTTTGATGGTAGAACCACAATGTGGGAAAATTTACTCGAGAGTTAGAAAGTGCAATGCTAAGAGAGTATCCCTATTCATTTTCTATCTGATTCCGGGACGGAATCCTTTTAAGGAGGGGAGACTGTAATAACCCCAATTTTTGGAAAATTTTTGAAACCCTTATGAATAGTGTTTTTGCTGAATGAGAAAACTTTTCATGCCACACTATGTAGGGGTTCTGATATGGATATTCTGAGATTTTATTAGTACTTTATATGGGATATAAGTGTATGTAAAGATCGTCAGAATCCAAATCCGAACACTTTGATTTTTCCCGGAAATACACTAGATACGGAAAGATTTGAGAAAAAGGTAACAGGATAAAAAGGATTTAAATTAAAGGATTATAGGAGAGGATCATAAAAGGAATATAATATATTGAGAAAGGTTAAGGGAACCTAAGTAATAAGATCCCGGGTATGATCCTTCAAACGATAAACGAAAACGAAAGTTAAGCGAACCGTATAACAGATCAGCGGTCATTAGGCAAACAATTAGGAAGTTAATCAAAGGGATTAGAGAGGATGATGTCACCCAACCAATGAGAAGAGGACAAGGAGGGGAGGATGACATCATGAGGATGACACAAGCATGACATGGGAAGGAAGGAGATGTGGTGGCTTTTTAACCACACAAAATCAAGGGCAACTAGGTAATTTACTAAAACAAACACAAAAATCAAACCAACCAAGCCAAGCAAATCATTTTTCATCAAAATCAAAAAGAAACCAAGGCATTGTTCTTCATGCTCTCGGCCAAAACAGAACCAGAACACTAAAACTGCTGTATCTCCTTCATTTCTCACTCAAATATTGTGTTCTATAGCTCATTGGAAAGGTATTGAGATGGCCTACAACTCTTGTTCACAAGTCTCGTCCAAATAATCATGGTAAGACCCTCATTTTTACAGTTCTTTAAATCGGACTTTTAGAAACTTCAAAGCCTAACTTTGTGTTCTTGATTTCTTTGGAAAGATCAAGCTTGTAGGAGGCTCCCTAAGGCTTCCTAGCAACTTAACACCTCCCAAGGAAGGTATAAACTTCAAACCCTAGCCTTTACTTTATTTGTTAGTAAGTTTAATGGTTGGTGTTGTGAAATGAGAAGCATGGATTGTGATTATTAGTAGTTTGGTTTGATTTGGAAGTGTTTTTGGTAATTGAAGCTTGATTATAGTTCATAGGTCTTGATTGTGGTTGTTTGAGTTGAAAACCTTGGAGATTATGGACTGATGTGGTATGGTTTAGGTGAAGTTTTGTTGTATTGATGGTTATGAGTTGGTTGGTGGTTAATTGGAGTAGTTTAAACATTGGTAATCGCGTAAACATAGCCGTTGTAACGTCCGATTTTCTTTGGACTGTTTTTGTGCATAACATTAGGACCCGAGAACCCCCTGCTAGATTATGACCAATGCCATGTTTAGATAGCTCATGTTACGAGCTTCGTTTTGATATGTAGTTCGTTCGATTCCGATGCACGGTTTAGGAGAAACGACCGTTTCAAGTAACGGCGTTTCGCGAACGAAATTTTTCCCCTCGCCTTACTTTGAAACATAGGTTAAAGACCAAAAAGGGTTAATTAATGCATGAAACATTTATGGTAAGTGTGTTAGGCAGTTGGTAAGACACTCGCGAAGGAATCGCCTTAAAACTCGTAAAGGTTAAATTATTAAAAATGGTGGAGCCGAGTGTACTCGAGTGACTTAAGAGAATCAGTAAGCGCAAAACGAGCGTTAGAGTCTGAGTTGGTTAGAGTATAGATTTACAAGTGACTTTGGTTTAATTCCAACTTACTTGTTGTTTATAGGTTACCAGACTCGTCCCGAGCCATTCGTAACCCCCAGTCGCTCAGGCAAGTTTTCTACCCGATATAATGTTGTTGTGATGTAAATATATGTATATGCATTATCTTGTGATAGTGCATGATTGTTATTAGCAAATTTTGCGATATATTGGAGCATGCTGATATGATATATATGCATGTTTGTTTCGTAATCTGATTATCTATCTGTTGATTTTAATGCTTATAGTTGCATAATACCTATGCTAGAAATAAGCAAGTAGTTGCGTATACCCTTAGTATAGGGGATAAAAGGTGAACATATTTCTAAACCGGGAGTCGATGTTCCCGAGTATATTATATATATATATATATTTATATATATATGGATATAGTTTTCAAAACTATGGATTGAATAAGGTTTATTCGATACCTTTATTTTACTTAATTGAATATTAATTTGAGTATTCATTCGAGGGCTTATGACTCAGTTTATTTTATTATTTGAATATTATTTGAATATTCATTCGAGGGCTTATGACTCAGTTTATATTATTATTGAATATTACTTGGATATTCATTTGAGGATGTATGACTCCTTTATTTTATGAATATTATTTATAGTATTCATTCGAGGTATTATGACTCCGCTTATTACTTAATAATATTCTTTATTGTATTAAAGAATAAGGTGTCGATAATCAAACTTACTTTTGATTATTCAAATAAAGATATTACTTTCGTATAAGTATATCTTTGATTATTTGCTATTCATTTCAAGTATAAGTTTTAATACTTCTACTTCAATTATTTTATAAAGATTATTCTTTATGGGAATATTATTTAAATAATAATATTCAGACATTTTCTAAATATTCTGGGGACTGATTTACTTCATTAAATCAGCTTCACTCCAAACATTCTTAAAAATGTTTTGCGAGTCTTCAAAATGATTTTTTTAAAAGTTAGAGCGGATCCCAAAACTCATTTTTTTTAAGATCCTCCTTTCGAAGGGGATTTAAATACTCGCTCAAAACCTGAGGGATCCGGCTCTGTGGTGTGTTTTATATTCGCAACAAGGTTGCTGTTTTGATAAATGAATTGATTACTTACCCAACACTCGGGAAGTAAAATTCTTGGAACAAGTTAATCCATTAACAGGCATCGCCTGGGAAATATCGGTGAGTTCTCCTTTCCAAATAGATACGACTTCTTGGTGGAGCCGTATCAACAAGTTTCTACTTGGGGAAAGTGGGGACAAGCTTTACGTTTCAGAGTCATGGATTTCATCTGAACTAGGAGTGGCGTAAGTGGCCGAGTAGCGCCGACCCAGCCTTATTATATTGGCCCAAATGGCTTGGAAGTTCCGCTAAGGCGGTCCATTCCTTAGGAGTTCAGTGTTCGGTTGACAAGTAAATCCGACAGGTTCTCCTCTACATGTAGAAAATGGTGGGGTTGTACTACTACGACTGATCATCGTAAGTGGTCTTCCTGGCGCGGTAAACTCCCGTAATGAGTTCATCATCCAATTGGATAATTTCTGCAACACTACCCAGAGCACTTCGATAGAAAGGCTACGGTTGGGCGATTGTTGAGTGTTGGCAGGGTCAAGTTTTCAAAATGATGTTTACATCAAATGAAGTATCTCGTAACTTCATTTTATTTTGATAATATTTTAAAGATTTAATCTATTCAAATCTTGCCTTATAGTCTCATCTATGTGATGAACTTTTGAAGCTAATTATAACTTGAACGGTGGTAGTTCAAGTAGTATTTGGGAAAGATATAAGTATATTGGGGTATCTTGTAACTTCATCTTTTAAACTTATATCTAATTAATAATTGTCTTATGAATGACAAAGATTTTCAGAAAAACGTTGAAACAAGGTTAGATATATGAGATCACCTTGTAACGATATTTTTTTTATACAGTTATACACTGGGACTTTGTGTATATTGTGCATGGAAGAGGACTTCCAATATTTTGAAAAGTATATATGTATATATATATACTGAATATTTTGCGACTTCATCGCATTAAGATATCAACTTGGTTCATTTCTTTTGACCAAGACTTTCATGAGTACTATGAGAAGGCTCATATATTGTTAATCATTATACATATTATTTTGGTGGGCTTGCTGCTCACCCTTGCTTTCTTCTTTCATCACACAACATCAGATAGACAAGATGAACCGGACCAAGCTCCCGATTCGCAAGAGGTTAGGAGACGTTCCGCAGTTTTCTAGAAGCACTGATGCCGCCATAGCTGAGGTAGGAACTACCAATAGGCTAGGCTTTCAACTTTTGATGTATCAGATTATGTATATTTATGAATTGTAATAATGGCAAAGAAATGTAAATTTATTCAGAAACCTGTTTAAGGTGTATTGGCATATAATTGTGGAATAAAACGACTTGTGATTATTTTTGGATATTCATCTCTGAGACTATAACTTGTGGTGTGTGTGTTTATTGTGGGGTCACAGTACAGAGTAGTTGATTATTTATTAAGATTGGGTGTTGTTAAGGGAAATGGAACTCGTGACAACCCGGATCCCCGACCCCGGATCTGGGGGTGTTACATATGTTAGAGAATAGCAGTAATTTGCATATACCCTTAGTATAGGGACCCAAAGGTGAAAATATTTTCTAAAACCGGGAGTCGATGATCCTGAGTAGATTTTATATATATATATTTATATATATATATGGTTATAGTTTTCAAAACTATTAATCGAATAAGGTTTATTCGATAACTTTATTTTATTATTGAATATTATTTCGAATATTCATCCGAGGACTTATGACTCCTTTATATTATTATTGAATATTATTTCGAAAATTCATTCGAGGGCTTATGACTCAGTTTATATTATTTAATGATTATTAATTGGATAGTCATTTGAGGATGTATTGACTCCTTTATTGTATTTAATGAATATTATTTATAATATTCATTCGAGGTATTATGACTCCGCTTATTATTTGATAATATTCTTTATTTTATTAAAGAATAATGTTTCGATAATCAAACTTATTTTCGATTATTCAAATAAAGATAGTACTTTCGTATAAGTATATATTTGGTTATTTAATACTCATTTCAAGTATAAGTCTTACAACTTCTACTTCAATTATTTGTATAAAGATTATTCTTTATGGGAATATTATTTAAATAATAATATTCAGACATTTTCTAAAAATATTGGGAATGATTTATTTTAATAAATCAGCAGTACTCCAAACATTCTTAAAAATATTTTCGAGTCTTCAAAATGATTTTTAAAGTTAGAGTGGACCCCAAAACTCATTTTTTTTATTTTTAAGATCTTTCTTTCAAAGGGGATTTAAATACTCGCTCAAAACCTGGGGGATCCAGCTCTGTGGTGCATTTTACATTCGCAACGTGGTTGCTGTTTTGAGAAAACAAATGAATTGATTACTTACCCAACGTTCGGGAAGTAAGCCCATCTAATTGAGTCGGCATAAGCGACAGGCCGGGGTACGGTCTATCAAAGTGTAAGTGGCTGGGTGGCAGTCCATCAATGCGTAAGAGGCCGGGTGGCGGTCCAGCACAAGGTCCTTATGTGGCCAGGGTGATGACCGGTGGGGGATTCATCCATCTACTAGTAGAAAAGATTACTTATTGGTATCTTTGCCTGATCAGCAAGATATCAGGTTTATGCCAAAATTTCTTTTCTTTCCAAATTCATTGGATATTGCAACTCTGTTCATACTTTACATGACAGAGGTTTTCAGGAAATATATGAGAGATATATATAGGTGTATATATATCGGGACTTAATGAAGTATCTCGTAACTTCATTTCATTCAATAATATTTCAAAGATTGAATCTATTCAAGTATTATCTTGTAGTCTCATCTATGTGATGAACTTTTGAACTAATTATAACTTGAACGGTGGTAGTTCAAGTAGTATTTGGAAAAGATATAAGTATATTGGAGTATCTTGTAACTCCATCTTTTAAACTTATATCTAGTAAATGATTATCTTATGTATGACAAAGATTTTCAGAAAAATGTTGAGACAAGGTTAGATATATGAGATCACCTTGCAACGGTATTTTTATACAGTTATACACTGGAACTCTGTGTGTATTATGCATGGAAGAGGACTTCCCATATTTTGAAAAGTATATATATGTATATATACTAAATATTTTGCGACTTCATCGCATTAAGATATCAAACTTGGTTCATTTCTTTTGACCAAGACTTTCATGAGTACTATGAGAAGGCTCATATATTGTTAATCATTATACATATTATTTTGGTGGGCTTGCTGCTCACCCTTGCTTTCTTCTTTCATCACACAACAACAGATAGAAAAGATGAACAGGACTAAGCTCCCAATTCGCAGGCGGATAAGAAACATTCCGCAGTTTCCTGTAGGCGTGGATGTCGCTGTAGCTGAGGTAGGAACTACCAATAGGTTTTCAACTTTTGATGTACCAGACTTATGTATAATTATGAATTGTAATAATGGCAAAGAAATGTAAATTTATTCAGAAACCTTTTTAAGGTGTATTGGCATATAATTGTGGAATAAAACGACTTGTGATTATTTTTGGATATTCATCTCTGAGACTATAACTTGTGGTGTGTGTGTTTATTGTGGGGTCACAGTACAGAGTAGTTGATAATTTATTAAGATTGGGTGTTATTAAGGGAAATGGAACTCGTGACAACCCGGATCCCCGACCCCGGATTTGGGGGTATTACAGAAATGGTATCAGAGCCAAGCGTTATAAACCTTAGAGATGATGTGATGTTAAGATAATAAGAACTCTTGCCAAGTTCATAGTCGGGCTACCTAACGTAGTACTGACAATTAAAACCCTTACGGGAACCCTTATAAATATTGTGATAGTAACATAGTTCGTTCTCGTATAGGGCAGCGGGGCACCGAACCCTGAGGTTCAGGAGCATCAGCATGAGGATGTTTTATTACAAGTTGGAGACCAAATTGTGAATCCGATGGAGTACCCTAATGAGGGACCGGATGAGATTCATCTTGAAAATGTTGCGGTTGAGGATGTTATTCCGGAAAGGATTGTGGCTGAGGAGGATCTCATGGAGGATCCTGATGAGAATGAAGAGAGGACCGCTGAGAAATTGATGACCGTAGTCAGGGCGACTACCAGAGCAAGAATGGCCGCGAGGGTGGCACTAGAGGATGAAGAGTTACCAAGGGCACAAAGGTTAATGAGGGCAGAAGGAGTGGGGCCTTCCACGATACCAATTATACCAGTATCAGACCCTCTTCCAGAGGTTCCTGTAGACATCCATGAGGTTCCACCAATTCCTGTTCCATCCCCGGTACAGAGCCCAGCACCTACTGAGGAAATGCCACCTTTATTTCCTGCACCATTGTCCCCTGATACCGTGCTTGGTTATCCATTTGGATCTCCTGGGTCTGCGCCACCTGCACCCATGGACTGCTAGATGCTACCAATCAGGCTTCTCTTATCGCTGATTATCAGATGACCCTGGGTGGCCTGTCCGAGGCCCGTAATGTTAGGAGTGATCTGTTGGATCGACTTACTGCACCAAGGATTGAGGGCGGGGTACTTCCGGCGGGATTAGCTCATAGCATGGAAAGGATTGAGGCTACCACCCGTGTTACAGCTAGAGGCCATCTTGAGGGTCAGATTGATCCAGCTCTACTTGCAACTATCCTAGACATCATCACCGCTTTAATGGAGCAGGTTAGGGATGTCATGCGTGCCCGCATTTCTTGATCCATAATAGTGTGCAGAGTCTGAACAATCTGACAAGAATTTCATGTAGCACCACTTTTGGAAGGATTAGCCTAAGTTATGAATGATTAGTTTTAATGACTAGATGATTATCTATGGTAGTACTTTTGGGATAGAAACGATCAGATCAAATGATGTAATTCTATTTAATGTGTTCAGTTGTTGTACCCTCGAACAAATGGTTATGTATATATTCATTAATTTCAGTTCAGATCAGTTTGTTTGTGATAAGATCACATTGTTAATTGCTCTATTAACACTTAAGAGAGTGTCATGAAGTTTATCGAACTTGAGAATTCATAATTTGCAATCGTGCAAGGACTGAACGAGGGAAAGACTTGAGCAAAGTAAGTAAGACAAATATCCAGAGATTCTCAAAATTTTTCCAACTAATATGCCCCCACAAGGAATAAGTTTAGGGGCAAACCTTGAATGTGATAATCAGGGAGGTTGCAATTAAGATATAAGGAACCCAGAATATACTAAAGTGGAAAATGAGGAGTTTAAATTAAAAGATGACCCCAATTATGGGGAGTAGGAAGAAATATTTAGACTGAGAAAACAGAAGTCGAGCGAGGTCAGGAGACCCGAGACGGTACTCCTATACGGAAATTCAGGGACCTGTCTAAACAGAACTTATACTTTATTCCCAACCACCACCTTGAGGGAAACAAGGTAGTGGGAAATTCTTTCAGGACCTCTAAGTCGCTAAGCTCTCAGAGTTCCAAGGAACAAGCTGGCCCAGTCGAGGCAAGAGCCTGGCTAAAGGAAATATAGGAATCATTTGAGATTCTAAATGATGGACGAACCACAAAAGACTATTTTTGGTCACTTACCCTCCTAAGAGAGAGACCACCCGCTGGTGAAAGGCCAAGGAAGGCACGGAGCAAGAGATTATAATAAACTGATTTAAGTTCAGTCAATTGTTTTCAGGAAAGTACTTCCCAAGGTTATGGAGATAGTGTAAAAGCTTTAGAGCCAGAACAAAGGCAGACGAGTATGATGAATTATGAATCTAAGTTGTAAAAGTTATCAAGACTCGTTCTGAGGACACGAATCCAGAATGACGGGATGTTTGAAATCAATGCTTATGTTGTGTTGGTTCATGAAATAATGACAAGAGAAAGGAAAATAAAAAGAAACTGAAGTGGAAAGGAATATAAAGGCAATAGAGTTTGAGGTATGATAAGGGAGTTGGGTATGAGGAAACCCTAAAGACTCGTAGCAATAGAAATAGAAAAGTATGCATTCGTCAGGATGAGGGTGATTCACCATGAGTTAAAATTGATGGTTGAAGGCATAAGAGATACATATATTTTATCCCCTGTAAGTTGGGAGGATTCAAGGAAACCTTGAGATAGTTCGAAGGATAAATAATGAGACGCGGATAGACTGAGGAGACAAGGAAGTAAGAAATTAGGAAAATTGGATGAAGGAAGTGACCTTCAAGAATGTGAAGTGTAAGACTGGTGGCTTGATACCCAGAAAGGGAGACGCCAGGTATGAAAGATATCCCAACATTGAGATGACTGTTGAGATAAACAACAAAAGTAAATAAGGAATTATTAAGAAGAAGTTCACGTTGAACACGACCAATATCTTCCAGAACATCCTTGTTATCGTTACCAGATTAGGCAAGAAAAGCGGATAACCGTTGTTATCTTTTGGAGGCCATTTTGATTAACCTCATTTTGTATACAGATGTTATTGTGAAATTAGGCATATACAATCGAGGTGGGAATGATTGAATTAGACACCCTTATCAGGGATATATGACTTGATTTATCCATGGAAGGATGCATGTACCTTTTAAAAGGTGGCATTAAAGATAGAACATCGATAACTTAAAACGAATCCTAGGGGAATGCATACAGGTTGGCATTTCACCCTTAATAGGGATAGTATGAGTTTTGACAGTATGAATTGGAAAGGATTAAGGTAATAACAACCTTTAAGGATCAGTGGAGAAATTTTTCAGAAGTATATAGACAATGGTTCTAGTAGTAGTAAATGGTATTTTGATATGCCCTGTATCTAGGGAATACAGGAGGAACGATTGAAGGATAACCTTAGAGGTTTTACAAGGAGAAAGGTAATAATCAAAGTTATCAAGAATAGACATGTTGATAAAGGAAATATGACGTAATTATAATGATGCCAAGTGGGGCACGTGTTAAACCACGAGAAAGTATGGATCGAACCAGTAATGGTCGAAATTGTTCAGGGCAATTAGGACTTAAGATAAAAGATGTTCTAAGTATGATTGAGAGTCAGTCGTGACAGTGATTAACCTCTAAAGACTGAGGCAATAACTTATGGAAAAATGGTGATTTTTTTTGTACTCATCAGATTTAAGGAAAACATCTTCACATAAGCTGTGATTGAAATGAGGTAGAAAATTTATTTGGAGGTGGTTAAAATGACATTGACTGTAAGGAAATTTTACTATCAGGAAAGGCCAAAGAGGTGGCCGACACTTTAAGTGTAAGAGGACAATTACAGGCGCTCGTGCCAGACGAATACAGTGATAATGGTTGAAGCCGTAAAGGTTGTATTATGGTTTGAAAGATTGACATTCCTTCTGATGACTGTGCAATACCCAACCGTAATAATAGTTGGTAAAGGTTTAATTCGTGTAATCGCCATGAGCGGGCTATCTATCTTAGAAGGTCCTATCCTGAGGATAATCCAGGACCATGTTTCAAAAAGGACTAAACGAACCTTCGAGTTAAGTCTTCTATTGAAGGTATATGATTAAAAATGGTATTAACCTGCTATCGTTACTTTAATTAAAACTCTTCTACAGTTTTATCTGCTTCATGCCATGTATATACATCAGGAATCTAGAGTGTTCTTCATGAATCGTGAATGGAAATTATGTTACCTCTTTAGGAGAATTCTATACGACATGTATGGACTCCGTATGGTTAGATATTAAGATTTCATTGAAAATGAATGACGACAGTAGGTCAGTAGTGGACCATAGTAATGCAGCAATGATTCTGCGAGTAATGAGCTGGTTACAACCGTGAGAGTTGTATTGGAATGGATGTTGAGATTGGGTACCACTAATCGGGTCGTGGTAGTGTATAAGTTATCATTGATAGACTAATTAAGTAGAGTATCTACCTATTGAATATTTATTCTTTCTTATCAATAGAGAGTCGTATTATTATACGAGGAAGGTTGCGGTGCAAGCATAGAGTTCTAGTAACGATGATGTCTAGAATGAGATCCCAGATTCGATTTTTGATATCGAGGAAGTTTCAAAGGTGATTGTGTATAAGCTCGAGGAAGAGCATGGGTCCATAGAATGATGGACGGAATAGCAAAAATATTTAGGCATGTGAAATACGATGCTATAATACTTGATGTTGATATAAATACATATATGTTTTGTTCTCCTATGACAAACCTCTATAGTTCAGAGGTAGGTTCCAAGCCAGATATTTTGTGGCAGTATATTTTTTTCATATATACAATTCTCTTCAATTCGTTCTTTTCTTTTCATTTCATATAAACTGAGAAGAACAACCCTTCCAGAAGGGGAGGTATTGCCGAATGACTATCTATCTGTGTGATAGAAGCCGAGTAGGATACCAGCTATTGTTTAATTGCTTGTCAAGTACTAAAGGCTGACCACCTTCTGTACTAACTATGCGATATAACAAGTGTTCATGATCATAGTGATCTCTCAACAAATTCATTTACTTCTATATGATTGATCAAATTTTGGAAAATAGAAACAGCTGAAAAAGGAGTAGTAAAGTTATGGTGGTATTCGGAATGGAAACACATTCGTGATACTAAGGTTGACGTGGCTATTAAAAGGTTATAGAACGCTAACGAGCAAAAGTATAACCAGTATAATATTAGGAACGGAAGGTAGTAGCGATTACGAACTGGAAAAGAATGGGTATTGAGAAGCAAAAGCTATAATGATAGAAGCTATGATGAGAGCCAGTGCAATAGACTTGAAAGAGTTTGGAATGATCACTTAGCACGAATTGAGTTTTCTTATGACGATGGATGATATGACAGTTTTGGAATGTCGCCTTACGAGGCCCTATACAGAAAGAGATGCTGATCTCCCTTGTATCAGAATGAAGTTGCAGAGTGCTAGATGTTCGGACCAGCAGTGGTCCAAGGGACCAAGGATATAATAGATCTAATCAGAGGACGGCTGGTAGTAGCCCAAGATGGACATAAGAGGTATGCTGATTTGACTCGGAAGGACAAAGAGTATGAAATAGGGGACCTAGTAATGTTATAGGTATCCCTTGGAAAGGATTGATGAGGTTCGGAAAGAAAGGAAAGCTAAGTCCACAAATGGTTGGACCCTTGGATATATTAAGAAGTATTGGGAAGTTAGCATATGAGCTAGCCTTACCCCAGAACATGTAGAAAGTCATAACGTGTTTCACGTATCAATGTTAAGGAAGTGTAATTTGGATGCCAGATAAATAGGGGCATATGAGCGCATAGACATGCAACCCGACGTAACCTATATGGAGCAACCAGGAAGGGTTATAGAGTGAAAAGGAACAAGTGCTTAGGAGAAGGATTATCAAACTAGGCAGAGTTTGGTGGTGGGACCACAATGTGGGAAAATTTACTCGAGAGTTAGAAAGTGCAATGCTAAGAGAGTATCCCTATTCATTTTCTATCTGATTCCGGGACGGAATCCTTTTAAGGAGGGGAGACTGTAATAACCCCAATTTTTGGAAATTTTTGAAACCCTTATGAATAGTGTTTTTGCTGAATGGGAAAACTTTTCATGCCACACTATGTAGGGGTTCTGGTATGGATATTTTGAGATTTTATTAGTACTTTATATGGGATATAAGTGTATGTAAAGATCGTCAGAATCCAAATTCCGAACACTTTGATTTTCCCGGAAATCCACTAGATACGGAAAGAATTGAGTATAGGGTAACAGGATAAAAAGGATTTAAATTAAAGGATTATAAGAGAGGATCATAAAAGGAATATGATATATTGCGAAAGGTTAAGGGAACCTAAGTAATAAGATCCCGGGTATGATCCCTCAAACGATAAACGAAAACGAAAGTTAAGCGAACCGTATAACAGATCAGCGGTCATTAGGCAAACAATTAGGAAGTTAATCAAAAAGATTAGTGGGGATGATGTCACCCAACCAATGAGAAGAGGACAAGGAGGGAAAGATGACATCATAGCATGACACAAGCATGACATGGGAAGGAAGGAGGTGTGGTTGAATGAGAACCACACAAAGTCCAAGGTTAAATAGGTAATTAACTAAAACAAAAACAAAACCAACCAACCAAGCCAAATAATTCATTCTTCATCAAAACAAAAAGGAACCAAGGCATTATTTTTTCATTTGCTCTCGGCTTTTTCACTTTTTAAAGGCAAGAATTTTCAAAATCCAAGATCCAAGCTTCCTAAATTGGTGAGTTAATTCCCTAATCATCCTTATGCATAGATATGGCTATCTTATGAGTTTAAGCCTTCAATTCTTTCTTAATCTTCTTCAATAAATCAATGAAGAAGACAATGAATAGTGACTTCAAGAATTTTAACTTGATTTTCTTGTTTTTCCTTTATGATCCAAGCTTTCCTAAGACTCCTCAAAGCTTCCTCAGGCTTCCTAGCTACTCCCACCACTTCAAGGAAGGTATATCATCTCCAAACCCTAGATTCCTTTGTATAATAAGATGATTTTGATTATTATGGTGATATAGTAGCTTAATGCTTGTGGTTTAGAGTTTGGGTTGGAGTGGTAGTGAAATGGAATGCTGAATATTGTTGTTTTGGTTAAAAGAACTTAAGTATAGTTAAATTCAAGCTTAGGCATAAGTATAAATGTTAATATTGAATTTATTGGGGCTGTTATGATGTGATAAGGATGGACTTTGGTTGTATGAATGGATTGAGGTTGAATTGTGATGGTTTTTGAATGGTTTAAAATTGGGAAATCGAGTAAACATAGCCGTCGTAATGTCCGATTTACTTTAGACTGCTTTTGTTCATAACATTAGGACCCGATAACCCCCTGCTAGATGTTGACCATTGTCATGTTTAGATAGCTCATGTTACGAGCTTCGTTTTGATATGTAGTTCGTTCGATTCCGATGCACGGTTTAGGAGAAACGACCGTTTCAAGTAACGGCGTTTCGTGAACGAAACTTTTCCCCTCGCCTTACTTTGAAACATAGGTTAAAGACCTTAAAGGACTAATTGAAGTATGAAACATTTATGTAAGGTGTAATAGGCAGTTGGTAAGACACCTGCGAAAGAATCGCCTTAAAACTCGTAATGGTTAATTTATTAAAAATGGTGGAGCCGAGGGTACTCGAGTGACTTAAGAGAATTAGTAAGCGCAAAATGAGCGTTAGAGTCTGAGTTGGTTAGAGTATAGATTTACAAGTGACTTTGGTTTAATTCCAACTTACTTGTTGCTTATAGGTTACCAGACTCGTCCCGAGCCATTCGTAACCCCCAGTCGCTCAGGCAAGTTTTCTACCCGTTATACTGTTGTTGTGATGTATATTTGTATATGCATTATCTTGCGATAGATGCATGTTGGTTAATTAGCAAATGTTGCGATATATTGAAGCATGCTAATATGGTATATATATGCATGCCTGTTTCGTATTCTTGCCATATATATCTGTTGGTTCAGTTGATAATACCTATGCTAGAGAATAGCAGTAATTTGCATATACCCTTAGTATAGGGACCCAAAGGTGAAAACATTTTCTAAAACCGGGAGTCGAGGATCCCGAGTAGATTTTATATATATATATTTATATATATATATGGTTATAGTTTTCAAAACTATTAATCGAATAAGGTTTATTCGATAACTTTATTTTATTATTGAATATTATTTCGAATATTCATCCGAGGAGTTATGACTCCTTTATATTATTATTGAATATTATTTCGAATATTCACTCGAGGGCTTATGACTCAGTTTATATTATTTAATGATTATTAATTGGATAGTCATTTGAGGATGTATTGACTCCTTTATTGTATTTAATGAATATTATTTATAATATTCATTCGAGGTATTATGACTCCGCTTATTATTTAATAATATTCTTTATTTTATTAAAGAATAATGTTTCGATAATCAAACTTATTTTCGATTATTCAAATAAAGATAGTACTTTCGTATAAGTATATCTTTGGTTATTTAATACTCATTTCAAGTATAAGTCTTACAACTTCTACTTCAATTATTTGTATAAAGATTATTCTTTATGGGAATATTATTTAAATAATAATATTCAGACATTTTCTAAAAATATTGGGACTAATTTATTTTAATAAATCAGCAGTACTCCAAACATTCTTAAAAATATTTTCGAGTCTTCAAAATGATTTTTAAAGTTAGAGTGGACCCCAAAACTCATTTTTTTTATATTTAAGATCTTCCTTTCAAAGGGGATTTAAATACTCGCTCAAAACCTGGGGGATCCAGCTCTGTGGTGCATTTTACATTCGCAACGTGGTTGCTGTTTTGAGAAAACAAATGAATTGATTACTTACCCAACGTTCGGGAAGTAAGCCCATCTAATTGAGTCGGCATAAGCGACAGGCCGGGGTACGGTCTATCAAAGTGTAAGTGGCTGGGTGGCAGTCCATCAACGCGTAAGAGGCCGGGTGGCGGTCCAGCACAAGGTCCTTATGTGGCCAGGGTGATGACCGGTGGGGGATTCATCCATCTACTAGTAGAAAAGGTTACTTATTGGTATCTTTGCCTGATCAGCAAGATATCAGGTTTATGCCAAAATTTCTTTTCTTTCCAAATTCATTGGATATTGCAACTCTGTTCTTACTTTACATGATAGAGGTTTTCAGGAAATGTATGAGAGATATATATAGGTGTATATATATATCGGGACTTAATGAACTATCTCGTAACTTTATTTCATTCAATAATATTTCAAAGATTGAATCTATTCAAGTATTATCTTGTAGTCTCATCTATGTGATGAACTTTTGAACTAATTATAACTTGAACGGTGGTAGTTCAAGTAGTATTTGGAAAAGATATAAGTATATTGGAGTATCTTGTAACTTCATCTTTTAAACTTATATCTAGTAAATGATTATCTTATGCATGACAAAGATTTTCAGAAAAACGTTGAGACAAGGTTAGATATATGAGATCACCTTGCAACGGTATTTTTATACAGTTATACACTGGAACTATGTGCGTATTATGCATGGAAGAGGACTTCCCATATTTTGAAAAGTATATATATGTATATATACTGAATATTTTGCGACTTCATCGCATTAAGATATCAAACTTGGTTCATTTCTTTTGACCAAGACTTTCATGAGTACTATGAGAAGGCTCATATATTGTTAATCATTATACATATTATTTTGGTGGGCTTGCTGTTCACCCTTGCTTTCTTCTTTCATCACACAACAACAGATAGAAAAGATGAACATGACTAAGCTCCCAATTCGCAGGCGGATAGGAAACATTCCGCAGTTTCCTGTAGGCGTGGATGTCGCTGTAGCTGAGGTAGGAACTACCAATAGGCTAGGTTTTCAACTTATGATGTACCAGACTTATGTATAATTATGAATTGTAATAATGGCAAAGAAATGTAAATTTATTCAGAAACCTTTTTAAGGTGTATTGGCATATAATTGTGGAATAAAACGACTTGTGATTATTTTTGGATATTCATCTCTGAGACTATAACTTGTGCTGTGTGTGTTTATTGTGGGGTCACAGTACAGAGTAGTTGATAATTTATTAAGATTGGGTGTTATTAAGGGAAATGGAACTCGTGACAACCCGGATCCCCGACCCCGGATTTGGGGGTGTTACAGCAGGTATAGCCGTGGTTCACCCAAAATATTGGACGCATCCTTATCCCCCGGATAAGGAGCCCTTACCAGATTGCAGGACAAGTGATCCCAAGCTTTTGGGTGCAAAGTACAGGATACTCCGAAGTCTCCCAACGAGGACACTCGTTGACTACAAAGACAGAGTTCCAAAAGCACACACCAAAGTTCTCCCCATATCCCCAATGAGGACACTCATTGACTACAGGAGGAGGCCTTCCGTCCAGGCATACCCCTGGAGGTCTCTGACCACGGACACCGCCTTTCTGTGGTTCCATTACAGAAAGGAGTTCTTAAATAGAGTACCTGCAACAAATAGGTTAGTAATAATATATCTCTCTTCCTTGAATCATCCAAAGAACCCGTCCATATAACCATGTTGAAGTCCCATCCAAGCTATCCTTCTCACTTAGGGCGCGCCCTAATACCTTAGGGGATAGCTCTAAGAATCAGTTGAATTCCTTTCTTCATACATCAATAGGGCGCGCCTCCTTCACCAATGAGGGCTCGCCTGATTATGTAAGGCGTCAACATTACTCTTCTTGTATACATAAGGGCGCGCCTCCCAATATCTATAGGGCGCGCCTTATTCTTTCATGATAAAAATAGATGCCTTATCTTTTCCTTAATTTTAGGCAACAATATCCCAATTATGACCAATTGACCCGATTTTGACCCAAATAAGGTTTATACCAAATTTTGGGCATAACAACTACCCCCAAATTCCATATGCTATTTAAAATGGGATTGGAATTTTTAACCCCCTAATAAACTTGAAAAATTTGTATGAGCGTCTACCAATTTGAGGGTATGGCCTTACGAACTTATTCATTCCTCTTTCTTCATCCTGCTCTAGTTCTTCTTTAAACATGATCTGGCACGCCCTGGATGAATGCGCGTGTCATGAATCTATACAACAACTTCACACCCCACAACGTAACATCTGTCAGTCTCTACCACTTTTCTTCTTTATGGCTTTAACATTAGGTTTGTCTAGAGAAGTTTACCACTTATGCACCACATCACTAAGCTTACATGAGCTAACTCGGTGTAAGAAATAAGAGAAATTGTACAAAAGTGTGCACCTCACATACCTTGAAAAAGCATAATCCATTAACAAATATTTAAGAGTTTTCTCTAACTTTTTCATCCTAATATTGGTTTCTCATGGGCGTGCCTTAAACTGAAAGGGTCATCATACGAGGACGCGCTCTAAGGGAAGGCGCGACAAGAATAAAAGACTGGCTCCCTAATCTTCAAGTAATAAATAATCTTTGATATAAGGAGGACGTGCCTTATTGGTGAAAGTGATTTTTCCACCAACGACACAATACCATTCCATATTTGATTTCTTGCTTCTTGCCAAATCATAACTCCAAACCGCTAATCTCGTCTTTTCCACAAATAGTGTGATTCATTTATTCAAATCAAAAGCCAAAACTTTTATGATCTTCTACACTCATCTATTTTTAGAGGGTGCTCCCTTTATAGTGGCGACATCTTCGTCAAATAATTAACATCATTAGAGGGCACATCCTCTTTACGAGGAGCGTTTTTCTCAACAAAAATAACTTTTTTGAAGGGCGCGTCCTCTATAAGAGGAGTGTCTACCTCGACAAAGTTTTCGTCCTTCGAGCGCGCGTCCTCGTTACGAGGAGTGTTTTGCTAAAAAATGTGTTCATCCTTGGAGGGCGCGTCCTTTATATAAGGCGTGCCTATCTTGACAAGGGAAATCCTTTGGAGGGCGCGTCCTCTATAAGTGGAGCGTCCACCTCTAAAAGGTGAATCATCCTTTAAGGGAGCTTCCTTATAGATGAGCATCTACCTCGACAAGGCTATTCTTCTTTGGAGGGCGTGTCCTCTGTACGAGGGGCAACTACATCCACAAGTGTATTTGTCTTTGGAGGGCGCGTCCTCTATAAAAAAAGCATCTACCTCGACAAGGGTGTTCACCTTGGAGTGCATCCTCTGTAAGAGGAGCATCTACCTCGACAAGCGGAATCATCCTTAGAGGGAGCTTCCTTACAGAGAAGCATCTACCTCGACAAGGGGAATCATCCTTGGAGGGCCCGTCCTCTGTAAAAGGAGCAACTACCTCGACAAGGGTATTTATCCTTGGAGGGCGCGTCCTCTATAAGATGAGCATCTACCTCGACAAGGGGAATAATCCTTGGAAGGAGCTTCCTTACAGAGAGGCGTCTACCTTGACAAGGGTATTCTTCCTTGGAGGGCGCGTCCTCTGTAAGAGGAGCATCTACCTCGACAAGGGCAATCATCCTTGGAGGGCGCGTTATCTGTAAGATGAGAAACTACCTCGACAAGGGTATTCATCCTTGGAGGGAGCTTCCTTATAGAGAAACATCTACCTCGACAAGGGCATTCTTCCTTGGAGGTCGCATCCTCAGAGGATCATCTACCTCGACAAGGGTATTCATCCTTGGAGGGCGCGTCCTCTGTAAGAGGAGCATCTACCTCGACAAGGGTCTTCTATAGAATCTTCATGTAACAAATAAAATTAAAGATAAATATTGTTAAAAGGCTTCTAACTTCAACGAAGCTCAAGGGATGCAGAACATATCTCATGTAGAAACATCTCTTAGTGAGGCATCTCCCGAAGTGACATCCGATAAAGGGCATCTCAGTCTCAGAGACATTTTCTTGAAGTTGAGCATTTTCTTAAACATGGGTGTTTTTATGACCTTGAGCATCCCCCTTATTTTTTGGAAAAGCCATGTATCTTACTCATGTGGCAATATGTAACCCTAGGGGTGTAATCGAGCCGAGCCGAATACTGCCAGGCTCGGCTCGAGCTCGATTAAAACAGTTCAGGCTCCCATTAATTTCAAGTTCGAAGCTCGGCTCGTAAAAGGTTCGGTAGGCTTGAGTTCGGCTCGAAAGCTCTAATTAATTCACTAAATATTAACAAAAAATTCGAAATATGACCAGTTCGACTCGAGTTCGGCTCGAATTTGACTCGATAAAAATAAATAATATATAATAAATATTAAATATTTACATAAAAATATATTTATAAAAAAAAATTAAAAATAATAGATTCTCGATAAGGCTCGCAACCTTACCAGCCGAATAATTTGAAGCTCGAGCTCGGCTCGGTTAAAAATTTGAAAAGCTCGAGCTCGAGCTCGACTCGATTATTTTCGAGCCGAATTCAAATTTTTTACAAGCCGAGCTCGAGTACTCATGAACAGTTTGGCTCGTTTACACCAGTATGTAACACCACTTTTTGGAAAAGCCTTGTATCTTACTCATGTGGCAATATGTAACACCACAGAACTAATGAGAGGTGACCTACCCCCGAGTGTACACCCTGTCAAAAGTACTTTATTGCCTCATCTGTTTCTAATGCAACTCCAATATTTCCTTTTTGCTAAAGAAAACCAGATGACCTTGGTAATCATATTGAAAGAAGAAGCCTTAACATATGAGCCAGATATGCTCAAGGCGCGTCCTGAAAACTCACTCAAATTATTGAGAATGTGAGGGCGCGTTCGCTGAAACTAAACTCTCGATATACTCGGAAGATCATTGTACTTCATTTGCTTCTTTCTAAATTATGTCTGTAATATCAAGGAAGATGACATGGGTATTTCAATGAAGGAGCGCCTTAAGAGAGATATCCTTGGAGAGTTTACTTATAACTGCTGAGGATATAACATTACATCCTTAGATGGAGGAGCTCATTCATGTCCTAGGGCCTCACCTTGACAGTCAAGGGGCGCATCCTAGGATTCATGGTACCTCTACTCTGATAGCTTCTTCTCTTCTGAAATTCCAATATTAAGATTCTCCTTGTAGTCAATAAAGTTCATCTCACCATCAATATTTTTCTGAGGGCGCGCCTTAAGGAAATGGTGCGTCTTCAAAGACGAGGAAGTGGTTTCAGTTAAGCCATTCTTCAAGTAGTGACTATAACTCATCTGATTATCATGACATCTTCATTGAAAACTTCCATAGACTTTTTCTTCTGAGGGCGCGCCCTGGGAAGGCCATTCTCCACTGAATGTCTCACATGCAGAGGGCGCGCCTTAATAGCTTATGACGCATCGCTCGGTAACTCATGAGATTTTTTCCATATAATATTTTTTACCTGCAAGATATAAAATTAATATGTAACTTTGAATGTTACCTAGAGGACGCGTCCTAGAGGTACGGACGTGTCCAGTCGGTGAATTTTCCTGGAATTTGTTGGAAGTCGTCTGGGCCCCAAATGTCTTAATCAAGGCGCGTCCTAAGAGTCTGTGGGGATCTCCTCCGTGCCAAATCTCTTTCAAAATCTTCTTCATGCACAAGTCCCAAAAATAATTAACGGAAAACACAACAAAACTAGTTCAGTGTTACCTCCAGGGATCGTCTTAAAGGCGATGACTAGCTCATGGTAGTAATGCATTCATCTTGGAGTGTTCTCCTCCCGATCGTCCTCGGATTTATTCCTGGTTAAGTCTTCTGAACTGAATATTATTCTCAAATCTTCTGAATCAAATATGATTCTTCAGTCTTCTTGGTGGAATGGGATTTTCCAATCTTCTAAATTGAATAGGATTTTCCCAATCTTCTAAACCAAATAGGTTTTTCCCAATCTTTTAAATCAAATAGGTTTTTTCCAATCTCCTAAACCAAATAGGTTTTTCTCAATCTTCTAAATCAAATAGGTTTTTTGCAATCTTCTAAACGAAATAGGTTTCTTCCGATCTTCTAAACCAAATAGGTTTTTTGCAATCTTCTAAATCAATTAGGATTTTTTGGTAAAAATTCGCAGCTACTATTTTCCTTTGTTTACAGGCTTCTCAACTTGGATCCTTGTAACCATATCATCTCTTAATTAAAAAGAATTCGATAAGCTTCACGTAGGCTGTAAGATTGTCCAAATCTGACTTACAAAACTCAAGATAAGATCCAAACAGTGTAAACAAATCGCTTAACCCACCAAATCCGAATTTTGCATCCAACTTCGCTCCTTTGTGGCCATGGCTGTATACTTCAACCCCCATGGCTGGAAATCATCATCCATGGATCTCTATCGTGGCCGCGGATACTACATTCAAATCTCCTTTGACCGCCCTGGCCGAAAATAGTTATTCACGGATCTCCTTCGTGGTCATTGTTTGCAATTCCTCCGTGGCTATCCTTCAATTCTTGCGTCAAAGAACCTTCATCGTGACGAGACATCTCTTCCTCCTGAGATTATGATCTTGATCAGCACCCCCCCTTCTAGCGCCAATTTGTTGACGGAGGAATTTGGTATCAACAAAGTTTGATATTCGTCGCCGGAATCAAGATCTACGATGGTGGTTCTTTGCGTGAAAAGTGAGCTGAGTGTGGCGGTTGTGATGAATTGGGGGCTGAGATTGCTTAGGGTTGGTGATGGCTCCTTATGACTCTCGCTTCCGACCCCTTGCAATTTGCCTATGTATCTCTATTTATAGGGAATCAAGCCAATGTAGTTCTTGGGGAACAAGATTCCTAATTGACTACAGGAGGAGGCCTTTCGTCCAGGCATACCCCTGGATGTCTCTGACCACGAACACCGTCTTTCCGTGGTTGCATTACAAAAATGAGTTCTTCAATAGAGTACCTGCAACAAATAGGTTAGTAATAATATATCCCTTTTCCTTGAATCATCCAAAGAACCCGTCCAAGTAACCATGTTGAAGTCCCATCCAAGCTATCTTTCTCACTTAAGGCGTGCCCTAACCTTAGGGGATAGCTCTAAGAATCAATTGAATTCCTTTCTTCATATATCAACAGGGTGCGCCTCCTTCACCAATGAGGGCGCGCCTGATTATGTAAGGCGTCATCATTACTCTTCTTGTATGCCTAAGGGCGCGCCTCCCAATATCTGTAGGGCGCACCTTCTTCCTTCATGATAAAAATAAATACCTTATCTTTTCCTTAATTTTAGACACCAATATCCCAATTCTGATCAATAGACCCGATTTTGACCCAAATAAGGTTTATACCAAATTTTGGATACAACAGCTATTAAATCTGTAAAAAGTATCATGGATGTATTAAGACATGTACATAGGAGAAAACTTAACGGATACAACAAATGATAAATAAACCAACTTTGGGGGTTATGTACTCTGCTCCATATAGTAATACAAATTTCGCACTGAAGCTGCTATGGATCGATGAAACTATATTAGCTAAAAAAAACCTTTTAAAATTAGGGTACACAATGATTTACCTTATCTTACAATTAAATTATTTATGTTAATGTAATATCGAGTTTAAATGTTATATATAATGAGCCTAAATGACAATTCATAAATATATGATTACAAACTCAAGGAAACCTATTCACACCTTTTATTGAACATTATACACAATCTCGCGTGATAATGTGCAACAAATTTAAATGCAAAAAAACTGGATTAATATTACACAACAAAGATTCAGTATTAAGGTTTCTCATTTCGAAACTCAAAAGGATCTTAATTATGAATTATTTTTATCAATAATTATAAGAGATCATAAATATGGCACACAGTGAAACATTTCAAAATTTAGAAATTATACTAGAACATTAATTGTGTCTCGCACGGTTTTCATGCTGGTACATTTTTAATAGTACATCTAAATATTTGTATTTATTTATTTTAAGATTTTATATCTATTATTTAATATGGAAAACAACTCTAAAAAACAATCACTACACAATCACTACCACGATTAATCATTAAATTTGTGATATTGTTACATTATAACATAGATAGGCTTCGACCGGAAAGAGGAGAATGAGGTAGTGACCTGAATCAAAATCTTAGAGAAGTCTATCAGACTAGCTATCTCATGTCTTAACTTAGTATTTAGTGATTTTGACCCATAATAAGCTCAAAAAGCCTCTTCACTGGCTCCTCAAAATTAAGATACTCTTCTCATTTTTTATGCTTAAAAAAGCACTAGTCATTCATTATTTTAATTTCTCTTAAAATAATAGCTTCCCTCCAAATCTACATCTCTTTTTCATAACTTTTTTATTAATAAAATTTGAACTTAACATTATTATTTATAAGGAGCAAATATAAGTTGTATTGTTGAAATTGACCTATTTTATAATGTCCCAAATTAGTAAGAGTTATATTTTTTATAATATTTATAAGAAACATCTAAAATACTGTTGGATTTAGTGTTATTCCATTTAAATATTAAGCGGGTATGGTATTTATATGATATATGTGAGGAAAACCTGTATTAAAGCATAAATTTGTATTTTTACACTACTTAAATTTGTATTTTTCACATAATATGATTTATTCAATCTTAAAATGGAATAAATATTACATATTTAAGTTTTTATTTGTAATTATTATAATTTTATAGTTCTTTATTTATGTTAAAATAAATATTGTTTATATCTTTTAAATAAAAAAATATTTTCATTGTTAGTTGATCATTCAGATCGAATGAATAACAAATTACCCGGTTAGAAAAAAAAATACAATACTATCTTATATCTGATTTAAATTTAAAATCAAATATAAAATTAGGATTCCAATTTTATATTTGTTATATCGGATGAATAACAAATATAAAATGAATGCGAGATCTTCCAAAGATGCCTAAGGAGTAAAGAAAAATTAGGATTCCAATTTGCATTTTTCCCCAAACCAACCCTAGGACACAAATTCAACCTTTACACACCACTCTTTTTATAGGCGGGAAAACTCCTCGGTTTCCTCAAACACCGACTTTCTTCGTCTCCTCGCCGCCTTTTCAACGCAAAAATGGACCTCGGAGATGATCGGAATGTTGCTCCGGCGACGGTAATTGCTCAACGGAACAGCCTCCGTCAGCGCTGGGAGTTAGCCTCCGTTCTCAATTTCTTAACCGTAAGTGCGTGTGTGTGTATTTGTGTTTTATATATAGAGTAATGTTTGTTTAATTTTTTTTTATGAAGAAGTGAGTTTTTTTAATATTTGATTTTTGATTTCTCAGGTCTTCGAGGCGTTAATAAAGAGTAATTTGAAAGTGAGTGCGGAAGAAGTAGAGATGGCGATCATCGAGCCCAACGATTTGCTTTCCAAACTTCACATTGTGCTGTTGAAGGTACTATATTTTATGTGCACTACAACGTCGTTTTTATTTTTAGCCTAGGGACCGGAAAATTTTATTCATTTATCGTGGTTACGAATGCGTTGTTTTATGTCATGTTTGGATGGACAAAAAGTGTCAATTTTATCGACTAGAACATGTATGTGTGTGTATATTTTGTGTTTGTAAGCTGTGTTTTAGTGTTTTTTTTTCTTCTTGTGTTTTGCTACTGGATACGGGTAAATGAGTAAGGATCTAGGTCTTACATGTTTACGTTACGTTTTTGTGAGATTACGTGTTGTCTTGTACTTGGTGTTAGGGGCGATTTTTTGGAAAGCTATATACTCTTGAGTATTATCTATGGAAGAGTTTTTTGATTTTTGTATATTAGATATTTTGCTAGTTCAGGCATCTTGCTAGGTTTTGATGTTAATTCTAGGATATATGTGATTTGAGGTAGATGTTTTATTGAATGTAAAAATTTTGATATGCTTGCTGCTGGATTACTTTGAAAGTAAGGCGAATATAATGTATAGATGATGCCATAATATTTATTACATGATCTATAGATGTGCAATATAAATAGGGGTAAACTCTTTTTTGTATGCAATCTGGTGGTTGGATCTACGTCTATCTTGTCGAGTATGTGAGGACTGAGGATATAATAGTTTGAGGAAAATGGTCATTATTTGAAATATTTGGAAAACTGCGAACTATATGTTCCTTTTATACATCTGTTCAAACTCGCTATTTGTTTCTGATGTTTCTCAAAACGATTTTTCTTCACAATGCACTCTTAATTTTTATCTAAAACACGATGTGCAGGGTATACCGCCAGTAAGCAAAATTTTGGACCGTCCCGATGCTTGGGTTTCTACACTGTGTAGGAAACTGTCCGAGTGGTGGCCATGGGTAAATTAAACTTGTTTGCTTTTTTTTACTACCTTATAGTCTATAATCACTAATTTTGTATAAAAGTATTTTCTGTTCTTTCTTTTTTCCAGGTTGCTGATGGGGATCTTCCTCTCACTGTAAATAAAGGGTACTGAGATGTACTTACAATTTGGATTATTAATATTAGCAATATATAGGCTAACACATTTGATTCTGCTATGATTTAATTTATTGAAGGAAGGAGGTGTCAGAATACAAAGAACTTGAACCCACAACTCGACTACTTGTGCTCAAAGCGCTTTGTGAGATCAGACTCATAGTACTATGCCTAACTCTCTTATTTATATACTTCTATGTATATAATTGATATTGGATGTTATAGTTCATGGATATTATTTAATCTATTTAGTGACATCGCCATTTTTTTGAGCTCTCAGCAAGGTGATGCAGTGTCTTTTATCAACGATTCCATTAAAACTGGATCTATGGTTTCTGCATTTCAGAAAGAAAAGATATGTGGTGATGAAAAAGGGACTTCATACTGGTAAGTGTTCATTCCTTGTAAAATTGGGTTCTGTTCAGTTCCACATATCAGCATGATTATTTAATCAACCATTTTCTATCCTTGTTAGGCTTGACGGAGATGCTTCCGTTGGTTTTAGATTATACAAGGAAGTACAAAAGTTTGATACGAAGACAAAGGTTCAGGGCAAAGGAAATCTTCAGGCAACAAATATTCAATGGGAAACAATTGCAACTAGTCCTGAAGAATTTCGTAAAGTTGTGGTAAGAAACAATAAGTACTTTATTTTGGTAGGACAACCCTATAGCATGAGGAAAAAAAACCTTTTAATTACTTCTAACTACTGGTAATTACAGGTTGAGTTCTCCTCTAGTAAGATAAAGCTAGAAGTAGAAGTTTGCAAGACTGTTGAAGCCAATGTCATTCCAGTTCTCGAGAAATTACAGACAGTCAGTTTCTTGAATATAGTTCAGCTTTTTCAGCTAAATAAGTGCTATTAATTGTGAAGTTGAGCTTACTAGTTTTGTGTATGTGTACTTTGTAATAGCATGTTGACCTTTTTTTCTTATACAGAAATTGGAGAGGGTAGCAAAACAAAAGGATAGAGAAGAAAAGCTTTTAAGTGGTTTTCGGAATTCTGGCCTCACCCGAGCATGCCGGACTCGTAAAGCAGTTACTTACACATATGGTATGAGATAATCCATTACCAAGTTATGAAAATCTACGAAAATTTTGTGTTGTTATAGATACACAGACATAGTTAATACACCTCCATTGTTCTTTTAATTTATCTACAAACTTTTTTTTACTAAAACTCCTTCATTTAAGTTTTTGTCACCCCTTTTCACTGTTAGTAGATGGTGTATGAATAGTTTTTGTTCATTTACTTTTCGGTTTATTAGTTTATTCTTTTATGTAAGAAAATAATCTACTAGAGTTTTAATTTGTAATAATATTTTTTATTTAGTTACTTTTGAATTTATTACTTTTTTCATTTTTTTTTATTTTGCTAATTGGTTTACTATTGAATTACTGTTGAGTTGGGGAATTTAGAGAATGCCTTGTAGTGTGGGGACTACAAGGCATAGAAATGCATATCTGCATTGAGTTTAGCAGCAAACTTTGTACACATACTTTAAACAGTATTGGATATTTGTGTTTGTCTATAGATGATCATTGTATCTCCCTTGTATAATCATCTACAATCTATCTGAAATTATTACTATTATAGTATTTAATTGTTGTCCAGGTCACTATAAAGCATGTTTTTTAGTTTATTTTCAGTTCTTAGCGAGCACGATGATTATCTATTGCACAGTTGCTGATGGGTGTTTTTTGGTATATTATTCTTTTTTTATGATATCTTTCTTGAAGAATTACTGGGAGCAGTAAGGATTTAAAGGCATGACCTTTGTCATTATAGAGGGGAAGAGGATAGCCATCTTGAACATAGTCCATTAGCTCAAGTATGAGCAACTAGGAACTAAAAATTGTATTTACTTTCTGTATAAAAAAATGCATTCTTCACATCTATGTTTGTTTCCTATAACTGTTCAAGGTTTATTACTAAAATTTTTAACATCATGTCTAAATTCTAATGCAGATGAATACGACAAAAAAATTAGGGAGGCTATAAGCATGCAAGAACCTACAAAGTAAGTTGTACTATGTATATGCTTTTCAGATCTTGCCTGTTTGCTTTTGTTTTAGGTTTGACATCTTTTATTTCATGTTTCCTGTTGTGTATCTATAAAGTTGGCGGAAAACAGTCAAACTCATAATCATCTTACTCTATATATTTTTGTTGTGAAAATGGAAATTTGTGAATACAGTTCATCCTATTAAATTGTATATTTGATAACCTTCTATATATTGATTACGGCAAACTATTCATATTTGAAGGTCTACAATATTTCAACGAAACCCTGGAAGAAATTAGTTAGTAAATTTCTTTTGCTCAGTTTTTTGATTCTTTTCTACCACTGTAAAAACCAAAGTAGAAGTAAGACATGGATAATTTGTTTGTTTTACATACTTCAGAGGCTCTCTGAAAATTATCTTTAATCTAATACAAATCTTAATTCAACGAGTGATCTTATACAAATGTGTTATGACTTATGAATAATGTTTTAAACCTAATATCAAAATATAGTATCCAGTCAAAATACTGCAGTCCTAGACGTGTCTTTTTCTAACCTAAAAATGTATTTAGTATCTTAGTTTGAATTAATATGTTTAGATAGTCAACTGTAGTTATTAATTTTTTATCATCACCTTGTTAGTTTTGCTAGCTTTTTGAACTTCGATCAGAGGCAGCATAATCTTTGTAAGCCTTCGTGATGCTATTTCCACATTGTTGATTTTTTTGTGGTTCAACACTAATTTTGATATAGGAAGAGGAAGACTGCCAAGGAACCTGTGCTTCTAAAACAACACGATGATGTTAAGAAAGTAAGTAAATCATCTTCAGAAGAGAGCTCAGGATCAGAGGTGAAAGGCAGAGAGAGGAGTAAACACAGTGATAATAAGAAAGAATCGGAAACCACTTCACAGGAGAGCTCTGAATCAGATGTGAAATCACAAGGTGATATTGCTTCTGAAAGTGAAACTGTGAGCGACATGCTTCAAGATAGTGATGATGATGGCAATAGTGACGTTGAGTATGATGATGATATAAATGATGCAAGTAGTGAGGATGGCAGTGCCTTGAACTCCTCTGACAAGGAAAATAAGAACCCTGGAAACAGCAATCGTGCTACATATGCCCGCAGGCGAGTCAGTCTGCGTTGGAGTAAGAGGGTTGCTGGGGTTGACACCAGTCCTGCTCAAGACATTAGCAAAGGTGCTAAAGATAGACCGAGGCGAAGACCTATCCATAAGAGCTCCCTCAAGTCTTGTGTTTCCCCTAAGTCCGAAGAAGCAAGTTCACCAGCAGATTCCAGTGATACAACTAGCAGTGGGAACTTGTCAGATGACAGCAATAGCTGAAAGATTCAGGACAACTATTCTTTTTGTGTTGGTGCCTATAAGTATAATTTGCCTTAATTTTTGTCTGTTTACATTTGGAAATTTGTCTACATATTGGGACATATTGTGCTAGATCTCTATTATATGAAGTGATCGCGCCCGAAACCACAACATTTACTATGTGGTTTTCTTTACCTATTTTCTTTAAACTAGTGGAGAAAATGATAGGGAAGTGTTATAAATTATAATTATTATCAATGGATATTGTTTATTTGTTTCTGTTTTTGTTGGGGAAGTAGCTTACATGAACATATTCTTGATAAGATCTTCTCATATAATAATACTGTTGTATAAAACTTTCTGCTCTTGTAAAAAGCTGCCCTGCGTTCTTCTGCGAAATTGATAGATTACAATTGCTTGTAGATGATGCTTGTACATTTCAGTTCAGTCACGGTAGACTTTTATCTGATATTTTATAGTCAATCATGGTCACTTTATCCTCCAGCTCGCCCATTTTGTCAGAATGCAACTTTGATTCCGAGTTGCTTTGTTTCTGTTGAGGTTTTCCTCTAGATTAAGATTGTAATTAATGGGTCCTGTGTTAATTAGGATAAAATTGTGGATTTAAGGTGGAGGATAAGAGTGTTGCTGAAAATGGAGAATGATCCTGTTTTTTATAATAGTTATAGATTCTGTGTTGGTTTCAAGGATAATTACAATCCGAGAGTTGCACTTGAAATTGCAAGCCTTTTAATCTGGTTATGTGATAATATATGTTGAGGCGGGTTGGGCAGGTTAGCAGGATGGTTCTGGCTCGGCGATTATCTTGAGTGAAGGAACAAAATTATATAAATAAGGATATCAATGGGCTTACTTTTTTATTTTTTTTGACTAATTAAAATTATATACCTTTTATAAATTGAGTATCCGGTATAATAAATCTCAGAATTGAATAAGAATCGAACCTAAATATGGGATAATAAGAAATAAACTCTTAATTACTTGAGATATTTCATCCTGATCCAAAAAGCAAGATCGTATGTTCATAGAAATGAATGGTAAGATTTTAACATTATCGAGACTTGGTATCACGACACTCCTGAGTTAAAGTCAAGGACTCACAATTAATAATTTAGTATCCACGATACTTTTTTACCTCACTGTGATATGAAGTCATTGTGGCGATTTAAAAATTATACTAGCGAGCACGAATTATTTTAAATATTTTTTAATTTTTATATTTAATTTGAATTGTAATTTTAAATTTTGAAATTTTTTTATTAAAAAATTTTAATTATTTAACTTGATATCAATATAAATATACACGTGTATAAGTTACTGATATCATAATTTTATTTATATTAAACAATTTTTTTGTGAATATTAATCAATTTGTGAGATGGTTATATTTTAAATATTACTATAATTATGGTCATCAAAGCGACTACCAATCAAATTTTCATTATTTCGTTTTTAATATAATAGTATAAATTCTATTACAACCGTGACTTGAAGTCACTATAACAATAATTGAAAAAAAAATATGTTACATTTATTTTAAACTCATCAGTTTACTTTCATTTTTTAATTCATCTTTTATCTTACCCTGCCTTTAAGTCACTTTTGTGATTTGAAATTATTACAACTGTGGTTTAAAGTCACTGTAACAATACTTTTAAAATATAATTACTATGCTGCATCTATTTTAAACACATCCATCGTGATAGTTTGCTTTCACCTTTTATCTCACCTTTCACCTCACCGGTGACTTAGTTACTGAAGTAATTTAAAATTCTTACAACCGTGGCTTGAAATTATTGTAACAATAATTTTGTTTCACTAAAATAGAGTTAGATCATTCGTAAATATTTTTAAAAAAATTTAAATATTAATATATAACTAAACACTAGTAAGAAATACCAATCAAATCGCCATTTGACTGTTAAAAATAATAAACAAAATATATCTATTTTTTTGTAAAATTTTTATCATATCACTAAAATATACAGGTCTTAACATCATTACGGTTTGATCATTTATAAATATTTTTTTAAAAAACGAAACATCAATGTAGGACTAAACATTAGTTACAACTTACAAGTACTATTCAAATTATTGGTTGATTATTACAATAATAAACATAATAAATTTATTTTTTTTCAGAAAATTTTATCATATCACTAAAATATATAGATGTTAACATCGGTACGGTTGGATCATTTATAAATATTTTTTTAAAAATTGAAACATTAATATGTGATTAAATAATATGATTAAATAATAATAAAAAGTACTGGTCAAACCGCCAGTTGACTGTTAAAATAGAAAATCAAATACATTTATTTTTTTTCTAAAAATATTATCAAATTATTAAAATATATACATCTTAACATCCGTACAATTGGATCATTAATAAATATTTTTTTAAAAAATCGAAATATCAATATAAGACTAAACACTAGTTTAAGTACTATTCAAACCATAGATTGATTGTTAAAATCACAAACAAAATATATATATTTTTTTCTGAAAATTTTGTCATATCACCAAAATATATATATTTTAACATCCGTAAGGTTGGATCATTCGTAAATATTTTTAAAAAAATTGAAACTACGGGACTTAACACTAGTAAAAGTATGGGTCAAACCACCGGTTGACCGTTAAAATAGCAAATCAAAGACATTTATTTTTTTTCTAAAGATTTTGTCATATCATTAAAATATATAGATTTTTAACATCCTTACGGTTGAATCATTGATAAATATTTTTTAAAAAATCGAAACATCAATATTGGACTAGGTAGTAGTTATAATTACTATTCAAACCATTGGTTGATTGTTAAGATAACAAATAAAATAAATTAATTCTTTTCTTAAAATTTTGTCATATCAATATATATATATACATATAAATCCTAACATCGGTTCAGTTGGATCATTTGTAAATATTTTTTAAAAATTTGAAACATATTAAACACTAGTAAGAAGTACTAGTAAAACCAAATGTTGACTGTTAAAATAGCAAACCAAATACATTTATTTATTTCTAAATTTTTTGTCATATCACTAAAATATATAGATATTAACATCTGTACGGTTGGATCATTCATAAATATTTTTTAAAAAATCGAAACATTTATATGAGACTAAATATTAGTTACAAGTACTATTCAAACCATTCGTTGATTGTTAAAATAACAAACAAAATAATTTTTTTTGAAAATTTTGTCATATCACTAAAATATATAGATCTTAACATCCGTATAATTAGATCATTCATAATTATTTTTTTAAAAAAAATTGAATACATCAATATGGGACTAAACACTAGTTAAATGTACTGGTCAAACTACCGGTTTACTGTTAAAATAACAAACCAAATATATTTATTTATTTTTCTAAAACTTTTGTTATATCACTAAAATATATATATATATTAACATTTGTACGGTTGGATCATTCATAAATATTTTTTTAAAAATTGAAAAATCAAATGGGACTAAAAACTAGCTACAAGTACTATTCAAACCATTGTTTGTCTGTTAAAATAGCAAATCAAATATATTTATTTTTTTCTAAATTTTTTGTCATATCACTAAAATATATAGATTTTAATATTCATATAGTTGAATCGTTCTTAAATATTTTTTAAAAAAATTCAAAATATCAAACTGGGACTAAACACTAGTTACAAGTACTATTTAAACTATTGGTTGATTGTTAAAATAACAAAATCATAAATTTATTATTTTGTGAAGATTTTGTCATATCATTAAAATGTATAGATCTTAACCGTACCGTTCGATCATTCGTATATATATTTTTTTAAAATTGAAACATTAATATGAGACTAAACACTAGTAAGAAGTACTAATTGACTGTTAAAAAAAACCAAATGTATTTTTTTTTTAAATTTTGTCATATCACTAAAATGTATAGATCTTAAAATCCATACCGTTGGATCAATTATAAATATTTTTGTAGAAAATCGAAACATCAATATGAGACTAAACACTAGTTACAAGTACTATTCAAACCATTGGTTGATTGTTAAATAACAAACAAACTAAATTTATTTTTTTCCGAAATTTTTTACCGTATCACTAAAATATAGAGATCTTAACATCCATACAGTTGGATTATGCATAAGCATTTAAAAAAAAATTAAAACATCAATATGGGACTAAATACTAGTAAGAAGTATTGATTAAACCACTAATTGACTGTTAAAATAGCAGACCTAATATATTTATTTTTTTCTAAGAATTTTTTATATTACTAAAATATATAGATCTTAACATCCGTACGGTTAGATCATTCGTAAATATTTTTTAAAAAATCGAAATATCAATATGGGACTAAACACTGTTTATAAGTACTGTTCAAACCATTGTTTGTCTATTTAAATAAAAACCAAACATATTTTTTTTTCAAAATTTTTTGTCATATCATTAATATATATATATATATATATATATATATATATATATATATATCTTAACATCTGTATGGTTGGATCATTCATAAATATTTTTAAAAAAATCAAAATATCAACATGTGACTAAACACTAGTTACAAGTACGATTCAAACCATTGATTGATTGTTAAAATAACAAACAGAATAAATTCAATATATATATATATATATAAATCCTAACATCGGTTCAGTTGGATCATTCGTAAATATTTTTTAAAAATTTGAAACATACTGAACACTAGTAAGACCACAGGTTGACCGTTAAAATAGCAAACCAAACACATTTATTTTTTTTCTAAAATTTTTGTCATATCACTAAAATATATAGATATTAACATCTTTACGTTTGGATCATTCGTAAATATTTTTGAAAAAATGAAATAATAAAATGAGACGTAACACTAGTTACAAGTACTATTCAAATAATTGGTTGATTATTAAAATTACAAAAAAAATAAATATATTTTTAGTTACGTGTCATTACTAACTAATTAGTTTCAATTTTTAAATATATGTAAAATAATTAACAGTGACATCAAGTCAAGGGTGCGTGTTGTAATTTTTAAATTATAGGTAAAAATATTAACAATGACATCAAGTCACGCCTGTTGATTAAAGTAAAAAATGATCAACCGTGTCATCGATTCACTAAATTTTTAGTATCCCTTAATTTCAACTTTTTTAATTGTAAGGGGAAAATTCGTAAAAAGTATATACCGTGACATGAAATCTCCGTTGATACCGTCATGTCAATGGCTAAGATTTATTGATACAAAATAGTGATATCGAACGTTGTATATGGAAGCAACCCCAATTTCAATAGTGGTGTCAAATCTTATGTGGCATGTCATTTTTGGTGTGAACCTATTGGAGTGTCAATGGAGGGTGTTTAAAGAGTGCCAAGAGAAGTCGCCAACTTTTGGCACCCTCTTGGCACCCGGTCAATATAGTTAAAATCCAATTCTTGTAAGATATATATATATATATATATTGTTAGGTCACACACTGTAAAAGGGAGTTGAATACACTGTTTAGCACAATCAAATCGAATATAAGAACTCAAGTAACAGAAAACAGATTTTATTCAACACAATAAACTTTGTTACAATATGGAACTGTCCTCTCTCAGTGATGAACAAATTATCACGAGAGCTGCTAGGGTTACAAAGAATAATAACTTCGATAATGATAACACTTTTAGTGTAAACTCTATGCCTGTGTTTATATACTACACAATTACAAGATAAATTCTAATTGATATGAAATATAATTCTGCTTCCTAAAATATATCAACTAGTTATCTTTTCTTCCAAGTATTCTATTCTTCATAGAATTCTTTCTTCATGCATAATTCTTTCTGTCTTAGTCTCGATCTTCTTTCCTTTCAATCAGCCGCCTGTTTTATCTGAAAGTCACTTAAGTTCTGATAACTTAAGTTCTGATAACTTAAGTTCTGATATCTTAAGTTCTGTCTTCAGTATAAGTGTTGATTTCCAATTAAGAACTGATTTGTCCTGTTAAGTAAAATCTGAAAACTAAACACAAATCATATTACAAATGACATTATCAAATATATCTAACATATATATATATATATCAATGTTCTAAAAAGTGCAAATCGGTCCTAAGCGGCGGGGAGACCTTCTAGCGCTTAAGCGGTTATGCGGACATTTAAGCGGAATTTTAAGAGGCTATATAAGCGGATAAAAAATATTTATTTAAATTTTAAATATAATAATAATATGTGTATTACTAAAATAATGAAAATAAATAAAGTATCAAGAATATAAACATAATTTTTTCTTAAATAATTATATATTATTAATTTTTTAATCAAGATCATTATTTTATTAAAAAAATATTAATATTTACAATTAAAAAATTGGACAAGTCAAAATCGGTTTGACCACTTAATGACCGTTTAATCCGCTTAATAACCGCTTAATCCGTTTAAAAGACCGCTTAATCTTTAAAAATGCTTAATCATCCGATTAGTGTAAAATCGAAGCGCTTTATGACCCAATTCCGCTTAAACGGCCGCTTAGGCGGCCGCTTAATGCGCTTTTTAGAACACTGATATATATATATATATAAATCTTACATCTTCAACTATATATAATTCATATATTTATCTAGTGTTGATTTTATTTGTGTTAGTTCGGGGACCATTTAAACACCTTGGGAAGGTGCTAGCTAATGGAGTTAAAGGGTGCCAATTTTGACATGAATGAGAGATAAGTTAGAAAATTAATATTTTATGTGAGTTGGAAATAGTCGGCACTCTCAAGGGGGTGCTTCTATTGGAGATGCTCCCAGAGAAGCAAGGAATGATGTAAATGTAATGGGGGTATGATATTAAAGCAATTTGCAGCTGCCAATACAGCTTGCCTGAATGTGGGTGCGTGTAACGCCCTCCAGACCCGGGGTATAAGTCTGGGGGTTACTAGCTAATCACCAAACATGTACAATCTGATTAACAAATAATAAAGAAATGAATCTAAACCCTTTTAACACTAACCAGGATCATTTTAGGTTGAAGTATGAAAACAAGAACCACTAACTACTTTTATTACAAACCAAATTCAAAATATTATAAACTCTCTTTATTACAAACCATTGTCTAATCAGTTTTTAAACTAAGTTCACTTTTTATTCAAAAACACATATTAACTATCTACACTCCACCTGTTCGGGCAACTCAAAGCTTTCTTCCTGGATTGGGATCAACACCTTGGGTATGAGAGGATCCCGAGGCTTGACCCGCTTCTTTACCACTCGAGTCCTGATGGGTTTCATATTCCTTCTTAACTGAAAATAATAAGGTGGATAACAGCAAAAAGGGTGAGCCAAAAATTGCTCAACAAGTCCGCAAAATATAAACAATGTTAAAGCAATTTAAATGAATCCGTAACCCGGGTATATCTGCAAGGATATAACCCCGCGAGAATAAAAAGAAGGCCATTACTGACGAATACAAATGAACTAAACTGGATACAAGTTCGCATCTATACCCTGCTGATCAGGCAGGATATAATGCAGATCTATATCCCACTATATAGATCCCGTCGGGCACCCAGGCACTACGGCCCATCTCAAGGATCCAGTTATGTCCCGGTCCTTAGGATTAAGTGAACTTAATCCTCAAAGTATTATTATCCAGTCCATGGAATAGCAACCGGAACAATCAATATGCTTTGACATATTCTATGTTAGATATATTTGATAATGTCATGGTTAATATGATTTATGTTTAGTTTTCAGATCTTATTTAAACAGGATAAATCAGTGCTTACTGGAAGTCAGGACTTAAGGATATCAGTACTTATAATTATCAGGAGATAATCATCAGAAGATGGATATCAGAACTTAAGTACTGAAGGACGTTCAGATAAGGACAACAGCTGATTAAAGGAAAGAAGATCGAGACAAACATAAGAAGAGATATGCATGAAGAAGGAATTCTATGAAGAATAGAATACTTGGAAGAAAAGATATCTGATTGATATATTTTAGGAAGCAGAATTATATTCCATATCAATTAGCGATTATCTTGTAACTGTGTAGTATATAAACACAGACATAGGGTTTACACTAAAAGTGTTATCATATTCGAGAAGATTATTCATTGTAACCCTAGCAGCTCTCGTGATATTTGTTCATCACTGAGAGGGTAACAGTTCCATACTATAACAGAGTTTATTGTTTCAATAAAGTTTATTTTCTATTACTTGAGTTATTAAAGTTCGATTTGATTGTACTTTACACTGTATTCACCCCCTCTACAGTGTGTGTGTGACCTAACAAGTGGTATCAGATCCTATCTGTTAACGCACAAACAATTTAAGATCCAAACACAATCATGTCTGACACAGAAACTCCAACTAAGCCCACCAAAACTGAAGAAACTCTAAAGACACAAATTCAAAATCGGTATGAGACCATCAGAGTTCCCATATTGAGACCATCTGAATATGCCATATGGAAGGTGAGGATGACCATGTTTCTGGAAGCTACAGATCCAGAATATCTTGATAGAATTAAGGAAGGACCTCACAAACCAACCAAGCTCGCTGTTGCAGTTGCAGGTGAAGCAGCAAAGACTGTACCAAAGGAGAAGAGTGATTACACTGCTGAAGATATCGCATCAATTGCTAAGGATGCTAAGGTACACTTACTGCATAATGCCATTGATAATGTAATGTCAAACATGGTAATTAACTGCAAGACTGCAAAGGAGATATGGGATGCTCTGGAAACAAGGTGTCAGGGAACTGATACAATTAAGAAGAACAGGAAGACAATACTCACTCAAGAGTATGAACACTTTGACTCAAAGGCTAATGAGTCATTGACTGATTTATATGATAGATTTGTCAAACTCTTGAATGATTTGTCACTGGTTAATAAGGAGTATGATCTTGAAGATTCAAACCTTAAATTCCTATTAGCTCTTCCTGAATGCTGGGATTTGAAGGCAACAACAATAAGAGACAACTACAATCTTGATGAAATAACTCTTGATGAAATTTATGGAATGCTCAAGACTCATGAACTTGAGATGGAACAAAGAAGCAAGAGGAAAGGAGGAAAGTCAAGGACAGTTGCTCTTAAGGCTGAAGAAGAATCCCCCAAGGCAGCTACCTCAAGGAAAGACAAGGGTAAAGCTCTTTTCACAAAGTCTGATACTGAGTCATCAAGTTCTGAAAGTGATGATGACTCAGAATCTGAAAGCTTGCCTGAGACTGATGATGATGAGGAGATGATGAAGCTGTGTGCTCTTATGGTGAAAGGGATCACAAAGATTGCATACATGAAGTTCAGGAAGGGAAAGAAGTTTTCCAGGAAAGGCACAAGTTCTGATAAGAAGAATTTCAGAAAATCTGAGGGCAGAGGAGGAAAGCCTGACATAGGAGATTATACCAATGTCAAATGTTATAACTGTGGTGAGAAATGCCACATATCTCCTGATTGCAAGAAAGTGAAGAGTAACAAAGGCAAGGCTCTTGTCACAAAGAAGAAAAGCTGGACAGACACCTCAGACTCTGAAAGTGAGGAGAATTATGCTTTGATGGCAAATGCTGATAAAGCAAGTGCTGAAAGCAGTTCTGAAGCTGCTGAATCAAAGGTAACTCAGACTACTTATGCTTTTCATACTGATGATATTAATGAGTTGAGAAGATATCTTAAATCCATGTTTGTTAGTTATAGAGATCAAACTTTGAAATGTGAAAGATTAACTTCTGAAAATCTTGCTTTTAAGAAAATAAATGATTTCTTAGAAAAAGAGTTAGTTATGTTCCATCAAACTCAGAAAGATAGAGATGATGCTTTTTATGTTAGGGATGAAGTGCTAAAAATGAATGAATCTCTAAAAACTGAGTTAGAAAAGGAAAGAGAGGTTATCAGGACTTGGACTAACTCTGGCAGAACAACTCAGAATTTGTTAAGTAGTGAAAACTGGAAAGAGGGCTTAGGTTATGGAGATGATAAGAATGATAAAGGAACTGTATAAATTAAGCCTGTTGTTGTTAAGCAAAAGCCAAAGTTAAAACCTGTTAAGTTTGTAACTGTAAAGTCTGATAATGAGAAATCAAAAGTTAAAAAGGGATTAACTTCTGACAAACTAAAACAGGAAAAGACAGCTGAAGTAAACATAGGCTTAATGACTAAGAAGCAGCTTAAACATAAGCTGAAAGATTTTAAGAACGCAAACAAGGTAAAATCACCTAGGAAAAATAGGAATGGAAAAGAAGGTGTGAATAAAAGCAATGATTATAAACCTGTTCCTAAAGCTCCTAGGAAAACGTGTCATAACTGTGGAAGTTCTAACCATCTGGCTTGTAATAACCCCAAAATTTTCAACTTTTTGTAACCCTTGTGAATAGTGTTTTAGCTGAATGAGAAAACTTTTCATGCCACACTATGTAGGGGTTCTGTTATGGATATTCTGGGATATTATTAGTACTCTATGTGGTATATAAGTGTATGTAAAGATCGTCAGAATCCAATTCCCGAACACTTGGATTTTTCCCGGAAATCCACTAGATACGGAGAGAATTGAGTATAAGGTAACAGGATAAAAAAAGGATTTAAATTAAAGGATTATGATAGAGGATCATAAAAAGAAATATAATGTATTGAGAAAGGTTAAGGGAACCTAAGTAATAAGATCCCGGGTATGATCCTTCAAACGATAAACGAGAACGAAAGTTAAGCGAACCGTATAACAGATCAGCGGTCATTAGGCAAACGATTAGGAAGTTAATCAAAGGGATTAGTGGGGATGATGTCATCCAACCAATAGAAAGAGGACAAGGAGGGGAGGATGACATCATGAGGATGACACAAGCATGACATGGGAGGGAAGGAGGTGTGGTTGAATGAGAACCACACAAATTCAAGGGCAACAAGGTAATTGACTAAATCAAACACAAAAACAAAGCAACCAAGCCAAGTAAATTCATTCTTCATCAAAAATCAAAAAGAACCAAGGCTTGTTCTTGAAGAGCTCTCGGCTTTTTACTATTCAAAAGGCAAGGAAATTCAAAAATCAAAGATCCAAGCTTCCTAAATTGGTAAGTTAATTCCCTAATCATCTTCATGCTTAGTTAGGGCTATATCATGAGTTTAAGCCATCAATTCCTTCTCCATCTTCTTCATTTAATCAAAGAAGAAGACTATGAATAATGTTTTCAAGTTTTTAACTTGAAGTTTTTCTTATTTTCCTTGAAGATCCAAGCATTCCTAAGACTTCTCAAAGCTTCTTAAGGCTTCCTAGCTCCTCCCACCACTTCAAGGAAGGTATATCATCTCCAAACCCTAGATTCCTATGTATTATAAGATGATTTTGATTAGTAGGGTGATTTTGTAGCTTGATGTTGTGATTTAGAGTTTGGGATTTGAAATGGTAGTGAAATGGAATGGTAAATGTTGTTGTTTTGATTAAAAGAACTTAAGTATGATTAAAGTTAAGCTTAGGCATAAGTATGAATGTTAAAATTGAATTGGTTGGGGTTGTTATGATGTGATAAGGATGGATGTTGGTTGTATGTTGGATTTGAGGTTGAATTGGGTTGGTTTTGAATGGTTTTAAATTGGGAAATCGCGTAAACATAGCCGTCGTAACGTCCGATTTTCTTTAGACTGTTTTTGTGCATAAAATTAGGACCCGAGAACCCCCTGCTAGATTATGACCACTGCCATGTTTAGATAGCTCATGTTACGAGCTTCGTTTTGATATGTAGTTCGTTCGATTCCGATGCACGGTTTAGGAGAAACGACCGTTTCAAGTAACGGCGTTTCGCGAACGAAACTTTTCCCCTCGCCTTACTTTGAAACATAGGTTAAAGACCGAAAAGGGTTAATTAATGTATGAAACATTTATGGTAAGTGTGTTAGGCAGTTGGTAAGACACTCGCGAAGGAATTGCCTTAAAACTCGTAAAGGTTAAATTATTAAAAATGGTGGAGCCGAGGGTACCCGGGTGACTTAAGCAAATCAGTAAGCGCAAAACAAGCGTTAGAGTCTAAGTTAGTTAAAGTATAGATTTACAAGTGACTTTGGTTTAATTCCAACTTACTTGTTGTTTATAGGTTACCAGAATCGTCCCGAGCCTTTTATCACCCCAAGTCGCTCAGGCAAGTTTTCTACCCGTTATAACTGTTGTGGTGATGAATATATGTATTTGCATTATCTTGCGATAGATGCATGTTGGTTAATTAGCAAATGTTGTTATATATTGAAGCATGCTGCTATGGTATATATATATGCATGCCTGTTTCGCATTCTTTCCATATATATATCTGTTGATTCAGTTGATAATACCTATGCTAGAGGATAGCGGTAATTTGCATATACCCTTAGTACAGGGACCCAAAGGTGAAAATATTTTCTATAACCGGGAGTCGAGGATCCCGAGTAGATTTTGTATATATGGATATAAATATATATATATATATTTATACTTATATATATATATATGGTCATAGTTTTCAAAACTATTAATCGAATAAGGTTTATTCGATAACTTTAACTTTATTTTATTATTGAATATTATTTCGAATATTATTCGAAGGCGTATGACTCCTTTATATTAAATGAATATTATTTTGAATATTCATTCGAGGACTTATGACTCCTTTTATTTTATTATCTGAATATTATTTGAATATTCATTCGTGGGCTTATGACTCAGTTTATATTGTTTAATGAATATTTTTGAATATTCATTTGAGGATCTATGACTCTGATTATTTGCTGAGATTTGTTCTTTATTTTATTAAAGAATAAGGTGTAAATAATCAAACTTATTTTCGATTATTCAAATAAAGATAGTACTTTCATATAAGTATATCTTTGGTTATTTAATACTCGTTTCAAGTATAAGTTTTAATACTTTTACTTCAATTATTTTTATAAAAATTATTCTTTATGGGAATATTATTTAAATAATAATATTCAGTCATTTTCTAAATATTCCGGGGACTGATTTACTTCATTAAATCAGCTTTACTCCAAACACTCTATAAAGTGTTTTCGAGTCTTCAAAATGATTTTTAAAAGTTAGAGCGGATCCCAAAACTCATTTTTATATTTAAGATCTTCCTTTTAAGGGGATTTAAATACTCGCTCAAAACCTGAGGGATCCGGCTCTGTGGTGTGTTTTATATTCGCAACAAGGTTGCTGTTTTGTTAAATGAATTGATTACTTACCCAACACTCGGGAAGTAAAATTCTTGGAACAAGTTAATCCATTAACAGGCATCACCTGGGAAATATCGGTGAGTTTTCCTTTCCAACTAGATACGACTTCTTGGTGGAGCCGTATCAACAAGTTCTACTTGGGGAAAGGGGGAACGAGCTTTACGTTTCAGAGTCATGGATTTCATCTGAACTAGAAGTGGCGTAAGTGGTCGAGTGGCGCCGGCCCAGCCTTATTATATTGGCCCAAATGGCCTGAAAGTTCCGCTAAGACGGTCCATTCCTTAGGAGTTCAGTGTTCGGTTGACAAGTAAATCCGACAGGTTCTCCTCTACATGTAGAAAATGGTGGGGTTGTACTACTACGACTGATCATCGTAAGTGGTCTTCCTGGCGCGGCAAACTCCCGTAATGAGTTCATCATCCATTTGGATAATTCTGCAACACTACCCGTAGCATTTCGATCGAAAGGCTACTAATGGGTGGTTGCCGAAGCATTGACAGGGTCAAACATTTTTATTGGTGTATCCATTGAATGAAGTATCTCATAACTTCATTTCTTTTCAAAATATTTCAAAGATCAAATATTTTCAAGTTTTATTTGTGGTCTCATCTATGGGATGACCTCGTGAATCTTATTATACTTCGAACAGTAGTAGTTCAAGTAGATTTCAAAAAAAATGGTATAAGTATAGTGAAGTAATTGGTAACTTCATCTTCTTTTAAAACTTATATCCAGTAAGTAATTACCTTACTCATGATAAAGAATTCTAGTAAGTATCCATTTAGATACTTGTATTATTGTTATCACTATATATTATCTTGCGAGCTGTAAGGCTCACTCTTGCTTTATTTCTTCATCACACAACAACAGTTAGGAAAGATGGCCAGACTCCAGCAGACCCAGCGCAAGCGCGTGGGAAGCGTCCCGCGTCTTCCCGATGATTTTGTGGCTGCTATAGCTGCAGAGGTAGATCCATTGGTAGACCAGGCATTCTATTTTGAGAATCAAATTATGTATAATTATAACTTGTGGCAGATAATGGCAATTAACTGTAAATTTATCAAGTAATCATTTTGGGTTGTAATAACTTTTAAATTATGGATTCAAAGACCTGTACTTATTTAAATTTCATCTCTGAGACTATAACGGGTTGTGGTGTGTGTTAGTGTGGGGTCACAGCATAAGATTATTATTATTAATTAAGTGAAGTGATATTGTGGAAAGAAAGACCGTGACGACCCGGATCCCCGACCCCGGATCTGGGGGTGTTACATGGCTTCTTTTTGCAGGAAGAATAAAAACATAAACTCATTACCTTGAAAGTCAGGAGTTAAGAGTCAGTCTGTTAGATATAAGCCACAAAATCCTTGTTTTCATTGTGGTAGTTTATGGCATTCCATTTATACCTGTAAGGAATATCATAGTTTGTACTATGATTATTATCAAATAAAACCTTCTTTAAAGAAAGTTTCCATTGTTCCTTCTAGTGTAAATTCTGATTCAAAGTCTGATAGTGTAAATTCTGATAAGAAAAATGTTAACATAAACTCTGATGCTAAATCCGCTGCAAATGTTAACAAACTTGATAAGGCCAAAGGATCCAATCAAGTCTGGGTCCTTAAAACTAATCATTAGTGGTATTTGTGATTGCAGGGCAACAGGAAAAACATCCTAGTTCTGGACAGTGGATGTTCAGGACATATGACTGGAAATAAAGCCCTGCTATCAGACTTTGTGGAGAAAGCTGGCCCAAGTGTTTCTTATAGAGATGGCAACGTTGGAAAAACATTGGGATATGGCAATATCAATCTTGGGAATGTCATCATTAAAGAAGTAGCTCTGGTCTCAGGACTTAAACACAATCTGCTGAGTATAAGTCAAATCTGTGACAGAGGTTATCATGTTGATTTCTTTGAAGAACACTGTGAAGTTGTGAGTAAATCTATAGGCAAAGTTGTTCTGAAAGGATACAGGCGTGGTAACATTTATGAAGCTAAGCTTTCAACAAGTACTGATGGTTCTGCAATCTGTCTGATGAGTAGAGCATCAATTGAGGAAAGCTGGAATTGGCACAAGAAACTCTCTCATTTAAATTTCAACAATATAAATGAGTTGGTCAAGAAAGATCTTGTGAGAGGACTGCCAAAATCAGTATTTGCTCCTGATGGCCTTTGTGATTCTTGTCAGAAGGCTAAACAAAGGAAATCTTCATTCAAGAGCAAGACTGAATCATCAATTCTTGAGCCTTATCACCTACTACATGTTGATCTATTTGGTTCAGTGAATGTCATGTCTATTGCAAAGAAGAAATATGCCTTGGTCATAGTAGATGAGTTCACCAGATACACATGGGTGTATTTCTTGCACACAAAAAGTGAAACTGCATCTATCTTACTTGATCATGTCAAACAACTGGATAAATTGGTCAAAGATTTTGTGAAGATAATAAGGAGTGATAATGACACTGAGTTCAAGAATTTGTTAATGGAAGAGTTCTGCAAAAACCATGGAATCAAGCAGGAATTCTCTGCTACTGGAACTCCACAGCAAAATGGAGTTGTTGAAAGGAAGAATATAACTCTCATTGAAGCTGCACGTACAATGCTTGAAGAAGCAAAGCTTCCAACCTATTTCTGGGCTGAAGCTGTGCAGACTGCTTGTTTTACTCAAAATGCAACACTCATTAACAAGCAAGGAAAGACACCATATGAGATGGTGAAGAAAAAGAAGCCAAATCTGAAGTATTTTCATGTATTTGGATGCAAGTGTTTTGTTCTTAAGACTCATCCTGAACAGCTATCCAAATTTGATCTAAAAGATGATGAAGGAATCTTTGTTGGATATCCACTTTCCACAAAAGCCTTCAGAGTCTATAACTTGAGAACAAGAGTGGTCATGGAGTCTATAAATCTCTCTTTTGATAACAAGAAGATTACTGGACTTGAAGATTTTATTGATCATGATCAGCTGAGATTTGAAAATGAAGATTCAAATTCTGATACTGATAATCCTGACAATCTAAGTCCTAATACTGCAAACTCTGATGGATTAAACTCTGACGTTATTGAAACTGTGGTGACTACGCCAAAGGAAGATGCACCTATGCAGGGGGAGCATACTCAAGATCTTACCACATCTCAAGAAGCATCAGAACATACATCTGGCTCTTCAAGTTTTGATTCGTCAAGTTCTGATAAGCCAAGTTCTGATAGTTCTGAAAATCTAAATTCTGAAGAATCCAACTCAAAGAGCATAGTTTCAGGGGGAGCATCAGAAAATAAAAATGAAGACAACATGGATCATGGGGGAGCATCCAGTTCTAGAGAAAACCTTCCATCTGCAAGGAAGTGGACTAAATCATATACACCTGATTTGATAATTGGAAATCCTGATGTAGGTGTCAGAACTAGAACAGGTACTTCAAATGAATGTCTTTACAATTCTTTTCTTTCTCAGACTGAGCCAAAGAAAGGGGAAGAAGCTCTTCAAGATGCTGATTGGGTGCAAGCAATGCAGGAAGAGTTAAATGAATTTGAAAGAAACAAAGTCTGGACCCTAGTGCCAAGACCAAAGAATAGATCTGTTGTTAGTACAAAGTGGGTATTCAGAAACAAAACTGACAGTGATGGCATAATTACAAGGAATAAGGCAAGGCTGGTTGCAAAAGGATATTCTCAACGGGAGGGAATTGATTATGATGAAACATTTGCACCAGTTGCTAGGTTAGAAGCCATAAGGATATTTTTGGCTTATGCTGCTCACAAAAAGTTTACTTTCTTTCAAATGGATATGAAAAGTGCTTTTCTCAATGGAGAATTGGAGGAAGAAGTATATGTTGAATAACCTCCAGGCTTTGTAGATTCCAAATATCCAGATTATATCTACAGGGTTGATAAAGCACTTTATGGACTTAAGCAAGCTCCTAGAGCATTGTATGAGACTTTAGCTCAGTTTCTTCTGGAAAATGGATTTAACAGAGGAACTATAGACAAAACACTGTTCTAACTCAACCATGGAAATGACTTACTTTTAGTCCAGATCTATGTTGATGATATCATTTTTGGGTCTACAAATGACAGACTTTGCAAAAAGTTTGCCAAACTGATGTAGTCAAGGTATCAGATGAGTATGATGGGGGAACTTAGCTATTTTCTGGGCCTTCAAGTCAAGCAGAATGAAGAAGGCACTTTTATTTATCAAACCAAGTACACCAAAAACTTGCTGAAGAAATTTGGAATGCAAGATTGTTCAAGTGCATCCAATCCCATGGCTACTGCAACAAATCTGGACAAGGATACTGGTAAATCAGTAGATATTACTGATTATAGAGGTATGATTGGCTCTCTACTCTATTTAACTGCTAGTAGACCTGATATAATGTATGCTACCTGTCTTTGTGTAAGATTTCAAGCAGATCCAAGAGAACCTCACTTAACAGCTGTGAAAAGAATTTTCAAGTATCTTAAGGGAACAGCTGATCTGGGATTGTGGTATCCCAGAGAATCGGATTTTAAACTAATAGGTTACTCAGATGCAGATTTTGCAGGTTGCAAAATTGACAAGAAAAGCACAAGTGGAAGCTGCCAATTTCTTGGAGGCAGATTGGTTTCTTGGTTTAGCAAGAAACAAAAGTCAATTTCCACATCAACTGCAGAAGCAGAGTACATTGCTGTAGGAAGCTGTTGTGCACAGATTCTTTGGATGAAGAATCAGTTACTGGATTATGGGTTAACATATTTCAAAATCCCTATTTACTGTGATAATCAAAGTGCTATTGCTATGACAGGTAATCCAGTTCAACACTCTATGACAAAGCACATCAGCATCAGGTATCACTTCATAAGAGAACATGTGGATGAAGGTACAGTGGAATTGCACTTTGTTCCAACAGATCAACAACTAGCAGATATCTTCACAAAACCACTGTGTGAAGCTACTTTTACAAGATTGGTAAATGAACTTGGAATGGTTTCAGGTTCTTTCTCTAAATCTGCTTAGTTTTGTTCTGATGCATCAGACTTTATGATCAGTATTTACAGAAATTACTCTCTTTGTGTATTCTGTGCTTAATTGAAAATTTGCTTAAGTACTAACTGTTGTCTGATGTGAGTTTCTAAACTTTGATAGTGATTTATCTGTTAATGTAACTATTCAATCTTATGAGGATACCTGTGCTAGATGCTGACCTAGTAGTCTTCAATAAACTAGGGATCCCATGTTAGAAGTAATTATTTCTGTGGAAATCTATTGACACAAGCAAATTCTGATATTGAGCTTAGTTGAGTTTACTTTGTCTATCTTATTACTAAGTCACAAACTAGAATAATGCTTCTCATCTGTTAAGTTCTGATGCTAGTAAATCTGTTGAATGTACTAAAGTGCTGATAAACCTCTCTTATCAAAAGAAAAAGAAAAGAATCAAGGATTAAAATTCAGGTACTCCTTTGAGATCTAGAGTACAAACGTGGAAGGGACGACCCAAGTGTATTGCTGGTATTAAGTAAATATGCATCAGAAAAGCAAAATATTTTCTTGGTGACTTTTCACACTCTATGATTACTGGAGAAATACTCTGATAATAGCATAAATTCTGATAAGCAGTCGTGACTCACTTACACTGAGAAGCCACTGTAAAATGGAATTTAAAAAGATGCACAAAATTAGCACAAAATAGTTGAGGTGGACTCAAGCATGAACTCATTCAATAGTAGGTTTCAGAATAATGACAGGGTTTTAGTAAAGTTTTTAGTTATGCCTTATTTCTAAGATATACTGAAGTGAATCAGAATTTACTCTTTGTCTGATATTTAGCTTAATGCACACACTAAACACTCCATATGAATGATGAAAATAACTGTGGTGATCTATGTTATTTTAGATGAACAGTTTCTGTGTCACATTGCACAAATTCTGAGGACAAGTTCTGATTGCACGTTCTGATGATTAAGTTCTGAAGAATCTATATCAGAATTTGTGTGAGGACTTACTAAGATAGGAATTCATTTTTTGAGTTAAGAAATTATGTTCTGATAACTGTTAAGTTCTGATATAAGTTTAAGTTCTGATATTAAAAACTGATCCTTTACTTGACTTATTTGTGGATAAAATCTAAAAATAGTCTCCTTTCAAATCAGAATATATTTGGGTAGAATATTAACAGTCAATATCATTAGGGATAGTGGTTCATGTACATGTACAATAATGTTTACTTGTTACTTGTGCGCATTAAACCCTGACTTACACTTCCAATGACTATTTTTCGTCTTCTCAGTCTAGGGAGACGGGGTAGAATTAATCCTACTTGTCAGCATTAAATTTCTTTGCGTCTCCTGGCATTCTTTTGCCTATATAAACAACCACTTCACATTAGCCTTCACATCAACTCTTTTATCACAAAACTCATCTCCATTTTCTTAATATCAAAAATACCATGGTCAATTACAATATGTTTTTGAACTATGAAACATTCAACATGGAGCTGAGCTGTGAAGCCTGGCAGCAGGAATGGCACGTCACTGCCATTCCTGATGAGATATGGGACTCAGTTCCCCAGGAGGTACTCACCCACCTTATGTTCTTCTACATGGATTACCATCGCCATCTGGAGCGATTGGAGGAGGAAAGGCTGGAAGCTCTCCGCCAGCAAGAGCGAATCATCCGACTCGCTATTCTATTTATCGAGAGTAGGAAGAAGAAATGATTTATTTTCTTCTTCCTATTTTTCTTCATCGTCAGCCTTGCCCTGCTTCTTGAGCTAGGACAAAGGCTGTTGATGTTAGGTTTAGCAGCTTAGGACAATCTTGTAAAAGTTCTGATGTAATTTAAATTTCATGAATGTATTCTCTTAATATATTAATGAAATTTCTTTTTTTGCAAGTTCTTGTCTCTGAGATGTTGTGTAATGCATTGATAAATCCTGATAAATATTCATATTCTGATGACCATTTCAATTTAAATTTAAATTAAGTTCTGATTTTACATTATCAGTACTTATTCCCTTGATTTATTTTGGTCATTCTCACTCGATTTTTTTTTCAGAATATTGGTGTTGCAGTGAAAAATAATTGAATAAGTGGACACAGTTTTAATTTTGAATTAAAACTGATTTACCTTGATTAATGGAATTACTGGGTAAGTGGAATGGTTTTTTCCTTGAAAAACTGCAAGTGGGTAAGTAATGATTACTGTTTTCCCGTGCCCATTAACTATTCATTATTACTGCATGTCTGACAGGTGTCCAACAGTTACATTTTTTTTCCAAAGTATAAGTAAGACAGAGAGAGAATTTTTTAATCTTTTATTCACTTTTATACTTTATCTCTCTATTTGCTTTTACTCTCTTTCTTCTCCTAACGTTGGTTTTTCATATAGACATTCTATCAAACACCTAACAAGCACTCTTAAATCTCGATTATTTTCATGGCACCTAAGGATTCAATCATTGATGGAGCTAAATTTGTTCCAAATAACTATGCTGCAATTCTTGATAATGCTGAAGCTCCGTCTGATTTGCATTTTGTGCAAGATCTTCTTGCACACAGTGAAATTGGGTATGCATTGACCCAGCCTTCAGTCTTTTCGAGCCAACAAGTTCTGACATTTTGGCGGACTGGGCACTTTGATAATGGTGGTACACATGGTACTCCCAGTATTATTTCCGAAGTGGATGATTCTACACATGTGGTAACTCCGGGTACAATTCGAAAGGCTCTCCATTTACCAGAAGGATGTATTTTTTCAACCCCAGAGGAATCAGCTCTTCAGGAGTTAATGGCCAGTTTGGGGTATGAGCAGAGTTTGGCTAAGCTTGGGCAGTTGAAACGGGCTCATATCAGAAAGGAATGGAGCTTCTTCTTCGACTGCATCACTAAAGCTTTTGGGAATAAATGTTCAAACTTTGATGCAATCCCTATAATGAGTCAGCACATCGGGTATGCAATCATTAACCAAACTCATTTCGATTTTGCAAATGCCGTGATAGGGTTCATAGGGGATAGGATGACAGAAGATAGAAATGTAATTTTTTTTGCTAGATTCTGTCAGCTTATATATAACTTTTGCTGTACTAATCCCCCTCAATTAGCCAGTACCTTAATTTCACCATTCAAAATTGCAAAACGAGCTTTTAATGACCTGGTAAATGCTGATCTTAAGAAAAGGGTGGTTAGATTCTTACAGATTCCTCAATCTGTAAAACAGATCTTAGTAAATGCTGATCCTGATACCTACATATCTGTTTATTCTGATGTCCAACCAACCACCACCTCCCAAACACCACAACAACCATCTGAACATACCACTCATACTACTCAACCTACCCTCAGACAGTATCTCAAATCATATCTCTCCACTTCACAGACAGTTCAACCTTCATCCTCAGCACCTACTGTGAAGCCTTCATCTTCCAAGGCTAAGAGGACAAAGACTGTTTCTCAAACACCTCAGAAGAGAAGGAGGATTGTTTTGAGAGATGAATCTGATAGTTAGGAACAGGTTTGTACTTCAGAACCTGTTAATAAAGAAGCTGAGAAAGTTCCTTCTCAGAAGGATTCTGCAATTGGGGGATCTAGGCTTCTCAAAAGGCTTAGAAGAATGACTGTTGCTGAAACTCCCAAGGAATCCATATCTTCAAAGAGATACAAGAAACAGAGGGCAAAAAGGCCAGTTTCAGATGATGAGGAAGCAACAGCTAAGGAAGGAGATCAGGAATCTCTGATCTCACAAGAACCAGTTTCTGCTAAGGCCCCTGCTTCTTCATTAACTTCAACTAAGGAAGCTTTTACTGAAAAGCCCAACACACCTTCTGTGTCTCCTAAGACTATATCTCCTGTTAATTCAGGCACAAGTGTTGATATTGATTCCAGAACTTGGTTGTGCCTGAAGTACTTTACTTAGAAGCTCCAACAACAACTTATCCATCAACAACACCTATTACTGATACTGCTCAAACTCCAGAATTATCTACAATACCTTCCCTGCATCTAGATGCTGATGATCAGAATATAGGTGAGCATCAGGATATGGCTGCTAATCAGAACTTGGAACCAGATCAGCAATTAGAGGATGATTCTGAAGCCTCCATTGCTACTCATACTGTTGTTTTATCAGAAGATACTGATTCTGTAAGTTCTGATGCTGCAAATGCTGGAGATACCGGTGATGCTGCTTCAAATGAAGATGCTGATGAAGCAGGTCCTTCAGGACATGCTCCTCAACAAACTGTTCTTAAATCTGAACTTGTTAAGAAGTTTGTTACAAGAGAAGCACCAGTGCTTTGGAGTGAAACTCCTGCAGGACAGGAGTGGACCAAGGAATGGAACTCAGTTACTTGTGCTCCATCTGCACAGCATCTTGCTGAGCACTTGACTAAAGCTGATGATATGTTAATTACTGATGATTTCAAAACACAGCTTAGAGTCACTGCATTGAGTACTAAACATCTACAAGGTCTTCATTCAACTACTCATGCAGAGTTACATAAGATTCAGGAAGAATTCATTAAGCAAGAACTAGTTCAGAAGATTGCCAAGAATTTTTTTTTCCAACCTACCTTTGACAGAGTTGCTTATATTGAGAAGACTCAAGAGAAACAACAAGCTCAAATTGATGATATTCTGAAAAATCAAGCTTCTCAGCAATCTCAACTTAATGAAATCCAAGCCTCAGTGGAATTGCTTGTCTCTCTTCTCTTACCTGCTGATGCCAAAAAGGGGGAAAAAGTAATTAAGTCCAAATGCAAAACTGATAAGACACTGAAGGGGAAGGATGATGAAAAGGATGATCATGGAAACCCTGGAATGGGTAGAGCTCATAGTCAAGGTAGAGGTTTCTCATCAAGAAAAGCTGAAATCACAAGTCACAGGACAAGTTCTGATACTGGAAAAAGAATTAGCTCTGCTACTGGTAAAAGGATAAGTTCTGATGAACTTTTAGAACTTGATGAAGAAATGTCAAGACAGTTATTTCTTCAGGAAAATCCAGGAATGGACTTGGAGAGTTTAATAGAAGAAGAAGCCAGACTTAAATCAGAAAAAGTCACATCTAAATCTGAAGCTTCTGGTAAAAAGATACTTCAAAAACTCAAAGGCATTGTGATAAAAAAAAGGATAAATACTGAAGCAACATTGGCTAAATCACAACCGCAGATAGATCCAAGATCCAAGGGTAAAGAAAAAGCTGGTGAACCTATCAAGGTTTATGTGCCTCCTGAGAATGAAGAAATCACCGATGAAAAGGATGATCTTGCTCTGACTTCAAGAAAAGTTTTTAAGACAACCTCTGACATGACTCAAGTTGTTCAGAGTCAAGAGACAGTAAGTTCTGATATTCCAAAGAAGCAAGTAACCTCTGACATAGCTCAAGTTAACTTGATATCAGAAGAAAAATCAAAGACACTCCTACCAGGATTCACTAAAGCAAAACAGACTCAACCTTTGAAGACTGCTGCAAGTGGTTTTGAAGCAAGAGTAGTTACTGGAAAGGAAGCAAGAGATAAAACTGGATTGGGAAGTGCTGATGAAAGAAGAATACAAAACACTACCAATGATCCAACTTCCTTGAGTGAACCAGGTATTGGAGCAAATCCTGAGAGATTGAATCAACTGGAATCTGTACAAATGGTTTACCATACCTACTTGAAAGAACACATCTTGTTGTACTTCATGACAGATGGTAGGATTTATCATATAAGGCAAAATGCCATTCCATTGAAGTATTTTGAAGAACTAGAGCATGTACCATTCTTACTTCAAGTGAATGACAAATTAACAGAAAGTGCTACAAACTATTTGAAGGATCAGATTCAGAGACAGAAAAGGCTTTATTCTGTTAAGTCTGACAGCACATATCTTCCAAAGTACAGAGATCATAAGGGTGATATAGTTGAAATGAAGCCCAACACTGCTAAGATTATAACTACCTTTCTGGGTTACAGGGCTGTGGAATTCAATCTTGAGTCTGATAAAGCATATTTGATCAGACTGGATCATGATATAAGAAAAGCTAAGATTAATGATCTCAGGGCTGCAATCTTTCAAATTGGTAAAGATACTGCAGAGCTTAAAGATGCTAAAAGGAGGATGATTGATGAACTTAGCTATGCTGAGAAATGTTTATAGAAGAACTATCTCAGAAAAACTCCTGACATCAAAGAGATCAGAAGATGAAGCCAAGTCAAGATCTACAACTGCTTAGATTCTGATATTTGTACAAACTGAAGTTGTTATCAGAAGTTAAAGATGGGTAAAGTTTTAAGAACTGTAAGTTGTAGTTATCTAGTCTAATTCTCATGCATTTGTACTTAATGTTTTTGACATCATCAAATATATGTTAAACTTGTATATTATGCTAATTTACAAGTTGGGGGAGATTGTTAGATATATTTGATAATGTCATGGTTAATATGATTTATGTTTAGTTTTCAGATCTTACTTAAACAGGATAAATCAGTGCTTACTGGAAGTCAGGACTTAAGGATATCAGTACTTATAATTATCAGGAGATAATCATCAGAAGATGGATATCAGAACTTAAGTACTGAAGGACGTTCAGATAAGGACAGCAGCTGATTAAAGGAAAGAAGATCGAGACAAACATAAGAAGAGATATGCATGAAGAAGGATTTCTATGAAGAATAGAATACTTGGAAGAAAAGATATCTGATTGATATATTTTAGGAAATAGAATTATATTCCATATCAATTAGCGATTATCTTGTAACTGTGTAGTATATAAACACAAACATAGGGTTTACACTAAAAGTGTTATCATATTCGAGAAGATTATTCATTGTAACCCTAGCAGCTCTCGTGATATTTATTCATCACTGAGAGGTAACAGTTCCATACTGTAACAGAGTTTATTGTTTCAATAAAGTTTGTTTTCTGTTACTTGAGTTATTAAAGTTCGATTTGATTGTACTTTACACTGTATTCACCCCCTCTACAGTGTGTGTGTGACCTAACATTCTAATCACCAGAATACATCAATATTTGTGAGTAACAATAGGAATATGAACAATGAATTCAAATGAAAGGGATAAATTAGGAATCAAAATAAAATATGAACAAGAATCAAAAGAGTGCAAGCGTAATAAGAATCTGAAGAAATATCACTATTCTGAAAGTAGAATAGGGGAAAAACTTGCCTTCTGTGTGACTCACTGCAATTAAGTCACCCTCGTCTATCACCTACTCAACCTGCCTTGCTGGCTTAGCTTCTGTTAGAAAAATAGACTGCTTAAGTCATCTCGTACTTCAACTGCATCTTGAATCGACTTTACATCATTCCTATTATCTACCCATGCGCTTATGACTGACTCGTATATATATATTAACAAGTAAGACTCGATTAACCACATAATACACATAAGCACATAAGCACATAATCATTTTTATAGTTAAAATAATTTTTAGAATCAAAATCGACTCGCTGATCGCTCAACTGATCATTATCTGACTCGTTTTCTATTTTTTTGGAATTTTTCGGAATCTTCTCGGCACGTAATTCGTCTGATAATCAAGCAAGTAAAAAAGTCGACTAAGTTCTGGAAGAAATTAGGTCTTAATATTATTTTTAATGAAAATAATTCATTTTTCTGAGTCAAAAGCTTTCGTTTCACTCAAATCGGACTAACAGTCTAATTAATATCAATTAAACACTGATAATTCAATTTATTATTCAATATAAATAATTATTACTAACTTTTTAACCCTAAAATAACTTTTAAATAATTATTTAAGAAAAATCAGAGTCAAAAATGATTTTTCTATAATTTTTGGAATTAAAATGAATTTAATATGATTTATTGAAAATTGTTTGATTAATTATCAAAATTGTTATCATTTTTAAATAATAAATAAATAATAAATAACTAATAATTAATTAATAAATAATTATTTAATAATTAATCCCTAATTATTAGGATTAAATACAATTTATTACAAATATTTACAATTTATTATAATTACTCGATTAGATCGATTATTTACAAATAAATAATCGATACAACTAACTGTTACGCTATTTATCGAATAAATAATTATTATTCGAATCATAATCCCACTCAACGATCAACTACTCGTATAAATACGAGTTACTCGCATTCCTCGTGTAATTATTGAATTATTACGATTATTGTTACAACTTATACGATTTAATCGATTATCTGTATTTAATTATTCGTTACGAATAATTATTATGACATTCTTCGAATAATTAACTATCGCTCGAATAATAATTATCTAACTTATCGTTCAAATACTCATATGGATACGAGTTACTCGTATTATTTAACTAATAATCGAATCTTTACTCATAATATTCGATCAATTTTAATTCTTATTTATTAATTAATTACTTAATTACTAATTAATAAGTAAATAGATAAATAATTAGATAAATGATTAAATAATTAATTAAATAACTAAATTCGAATTTCTAAATTAATAAAATAATTTAAGAACTATTAATAATAATTTTCAGAATTTAAATCTAATTTTTATTAGAATTTTAGAATTTATTTAAACTGATTTTAATTTTAATAAAATACAAATAATTAATTTGTAATTCAGAAACATCAATCAGGAAAATAAATTGGGGCTTTCAGGATCAAACCCGGGTCATTTCCCAGGTCGAAACCGGGTCGACTTCGGGTCGATCAAGAATAGGCACCCGGCTGCCAAGAAGCCCGACGCCGATGGCCGGTTCCGGCAAGACAAAAACGTGACGAAAACATACGATTTTGGATCGATTCTATTGGGCTTTCCCTGGAAATCACTTCCGGGTCGGTCTCCCTCCCATCTCCGTCGTCGTTTCGCCGGGAACGTGGCCGTAATCATCAAGAACGCGGCGGCGGCGATGTCAAAATCCGGCGAGCTCGCAAACGGAAGCCAAGCACAACGATTCTGGTACCAATCGATTGTAAAAACGACGATCTACTCATTCGTGGCAACAAAAACATCAAACAATCATTCGAACTAAAAACCAGAATTCAAAAACGGGTTGAAAACTCAAAAACACAAATCCGGGAATAGAAAAATCAATTAAAAATATGTATAATCATTTACACAACCTGGGAAATCTATTCATATAGCTCTCATCAACCAAAACACAACGATTTGTAAATACCCAAATTAGTTTAAGAACCCTAAAAATCGAATTGAAAATCGAAACTACAAAACACAAAATTGATTACACGAATAGAAAGTAGAGATCAAGAGCTTTGCAACGACTACTTACATGTCTGATTTGGAGGTCGGAATCACGTTCAAATCTCCGGTTGAAATCAAGAACACCAAACCCTAATTCTGGGAAATTGGGGATTTTTCTGAATTTTGCTGAATTTTTATAATTAATTAGTAATTAATTAATAGAAATTAGGCTATTTATACTATGAAAAATAATACCCCTAAATAAAATTAAGGGGCTAATTACACTCCTAATAAAAATATTTTACCCTAATTTTTATAATTTTTGAGTATTAAAATTTAATTTATAAATATTTTATATATACAATATATATGCCAAAATTTCCCAAAAATTGTGAATAATGCAAAAATACAAAGAAATGGTATAAATAAAAGTCCTATAATTTTGTAAAAATAAAAATGTGATTTTTTTAGGATTTTTAACACCCAATGGGGCCCGAAAAAGTCAATTTTCGCAAAACGAGAAAATTTATAAAATGCATTGATGTTCAGAATAATGTGATGGTAAAAGCCGTTTGATGAAAAATAAGGCCCATTATTTTATTTGAAATATCTGTTTTAAAATCATGGTTTGGGTCGTAAAACGTTTGGAATGAAAGCGATAAATGCAAAATAAAATATCTGAAAAATATCTTAAATATACCGAAATGACACAGAATACACGTAACACGTAGCAATTAGGGTTTGATAGATAATTATACATAAATGACATATTAACACACATAATTTATTATAAATATGATATAATACAGACGTAAATTTCCCAGACGTTACATCCTTCTCCCCTTAATAGGATTCTGTCCTCAGAATCTCACTATGAAAACAAATGAGGATATTTCTCTAACATTTCAATCTCAAGTTCCCAGGTTAATTCTTCAACCATAGGGTTTCTCCACAAAACTTGCATTAAAAATACAGACTTATTTCTCAACACTTTCTCTCGCCGATCTAGAATTCTTATCGGCCGTTCTACAAAAGACATATCAGGTTGGATATCTACCGGTTCATACTCGATTACATGCCTAGAATCAGGATTATATCGCTTAAGCATCGACACGTGAAACACATTGTTAATATGTTGCATATGAGGCAGTAAAGCTATTTCGTACGCAATTTTTCCCACTTTCTTCAAAATTTCAAATGGTCTGACGTATCGTGGTTTCCATTGACCCTTGTTGCCAAATCTTGTCAATCCTTTCCATGGCGATATTTTGAGTAATACATGCTCTCCTTCCTGGTAGTCCATATCCTTCCTTGCTTGATCTGTATATTTACGTTGCCTGTTTTGTGCTGCATCTAATCATTTTTGAATAAGTTCTATCTTTTCTTTAGTCTGTTGGATAAATTCTGGACCCAAAATCTTGCGTTCTCCAACTTCATCCCAATATACTGGTGATCTGCATTTTCCTCCGTATAACGCTTCGTACGGTGGCATTCCAATGCTTGCGTGATAACTGTTGTTGTAAGAAAATTCAACCAAAGGTAAATGCTCATCCCGACTGCCTTCGAAATCAATCGCACAAACTCGTAGCATGTCTTCAATTGTTTGGATAGTTCTTTCACTTTGCCCATCGGTTTGCGGATAATAAGCGGTACTCATGTTTAATTTAGTTCCAAGACATTCTTGAAATTGTCTCCAAAATCTTGAGTTGAAACGGGGATCTCGATCAGACACGATAGATATTGGAACTCCATGTCGCATCACAATTTCCTTGAGATACAAGTGCACTAGCTTGTCGAGTGAAAATCTTTCGTTAATTGGTAGAAAATGTGCCGGCTTCGTTAGTCTGTCAATGATTACCCATATCGCATCATGATTTGCTTTAGTCCTTGGAAGTCCTACCACAAAATCCATCGCTAGATGTTCCCATTTCCATTCTGGAATATCTAATGGTTGCAGTAATCCGCTCGGACGCTGATGTTCCGCTTTAACTCGCTGGCATGTGTAGCATTTACTTACCCATTCTGCTATTTCCTTCTTCATATTCAGCCACCAAAAGTTTTCCTACAGATCGCGATACATTTTTGTACTTCCTGGATGAATGGAATACTTCTAACTGTGCGCATCTCACAATATTTCTTCTTTTAGTTTTGTCACGTTAGGGATCTAGATTCTTGATGCAAAGCGTAGAATTCCTTCATTATCCTTCTGAGTTGTAATTTCTTCTTCCGTTAAGTCATTATCTTGACTCATCACTTCCTCTTGACAATGGAGAATCTTCTCTAGTAACTCCGGTTGAAAAGTCATAGTGTAGATAGCTTCAGTAGATTCATTGGGAATACAAATTTCAATTTCCAAATTGTCAAATTCATTGGCTAATTCTTCGCATGAAGTTAACAAATTCAATCTTTATTTCCTGCTTAGCGCTACAACATTTGCTTTCCCTGGATGATAACTGATCGTAACATCATAATCTTTAATCAATTCCAACCATCGACGTTGTCTCATGTTCAGTTCCTTCTGCGTAAAGATGTACTTCAGACTTTTATGATCTGTGTAAATTTTGCATTTCTCACCGTAGAGACAGTGTCTCCAAAGTTTCAACGCAAATAGGATCGCTGTTAATTCCAGGTCATGCGTAGGATATTTCTGTTCATGAGGTTTAAGCTGTCTCGAACCATAGGCAATGACGTTACCGTGCTGCATCAGTACACATCCTAATCCGCGATACGAAGCATCACTGTAAATGACAAAATTTCCATGTTCGTCTGGTAATACGAGTACCGGTGCGATTACTAACCGATTCTTCAGCTCTTGGAAACTTTCTTCACATTTGTCATCCCATACGAAATTTTCTCTTTTCCGAGTTAACTTGGTCAACGGCGTTGCTATTTTTGCAAAATATTTAATAAATCTTCTATAATATCCTGCCAATCCCAAGAAACTTTGAACTTTTGTTGGTGTCTTTGGTCTTTCCCAATTTAACACAGCTTCAATCTTCGCTGGATCGACTTGGATACCTTCTCTACTAATGATGTGCCCTAGAAATTGTACTTCCTTCAACCAAAATTCACATTTCAAGAATTTCGCGTACAGTTGCTCTTTCCTTAGAATTTCAAAAGCAATCCCCAAGTGCTCAGCATGCTCTTCTTCTGTTTTTGAGTAAATCAAAATGTCATCAATAAACACGATCACGAATTTGTCCATGTATTTCTTGAATACCCTGTTCATTAGATCCATGAATGCTGCTGGCGCATTTGTCAAACCGAATGCCATTACAAGGAACTCGTAATGTCCATATCTCGTACAAAATGCAATCTTGAGAATATCTTCAGCTTTAATTGTTAATTAATGATAGCCTGATCGCAAATCTATCTTCGAAAACCATGCGGCTCCTTTTAGCTGATCGAACAAATCGTCGATTCTCAGTAAATGATACTTATTTTTGATAGTGAGTTTATTCAATTCCCGATAGTCAATGCATAGTCGCATGCTACCATCTTTCTTCTTCACGAACAATACCGGTGCACCCCATGAGGATATACTAGGTCGTATGATGCCTTGGTCTAGAGGATCTTGCAATTGCGTTGACAATTCCTTCATCTCGACTGGAGCCATTCGATATGGAGCTTTCGAAACTGGTTCGGTACCTGGTGCTAGATCAATCGTAAATTCAATTTCTTGGTCTAACGGTAACCCTGGAAGCTCATCTGGAAAGACGTCTGGAAACCCACATACAACTGGAATGTCTTTTATTTTGGGACCTTCTTTTTCAGTATCTAACACGTAAGCTATGTACATCTCACATCCCTGTCGAAGCAATCGTTTGGTCTACATCGCAGTCAGAAATTTCTTCCGCTGTTTTTCGCCCTTGAACATTACCGTTGCATTTTCTGTAGTTCGTAATTTGACTTTCTTATTCGCGCAATCAATCTGAGCATTATGACAAACTAACCAATCCATTCCCAAGATGACGTCAAACTCTCTTAAAAGGAATCAAGTCTACAGAAAAATGATGTCCAACTATTTCTATATCGCATGCCGGACTCACTCGGTCTACTGGAACTTGGTCATCATTCACTAATTTTATAATTAACGTCTCGCCCAACCTTTCGATTTCACAATGTAATTTATCAAGGAATTCTTCAGAAATAAATGAACGAATAGCTCCAGAATCAATTAATACTTTTGAATCTACGGAATTCACCAAAAGCGTACCTGCAATTACACTAGGACTCTGCACTGCTCTTTCATTGTCATATTGAAAGTTCTTGCTTTGGGTTGATTAGGCGGCGGTGGAGGAGGTAATGCCAATACTTTCGGAATACTGGCTGCCTTTGCTGGTCCTTTACAATGCCTAATGATATGCCCTTTCTTTCTGAAGGGTTTTTAGCACATAAACGCAACGAAAACGTAAATTTAAATCTTAAAAAAAAACCGAAACCCTCCGCAGGATCCATGCGAAAAATAATATTTAATTCGTAGTTCAGTATGTTTACCTTAAGAAGCTTTACGTTAATGGAAAGATGAAGGTCTTTAATAGTGATCCAAGAACGATGAACGAAAATCCCTAGCAGCTGCTCCTCAAGTGTGAAGCACTCCACCGGTATCCACCAAGAGTACAATGTGATGGAGGAGGAAGAGGTTGAGAGAATTAGTTGCCTCCCTCTATTTCTACTTTAGAATTAGGGTTTTTATTTGGGTTTTTTGGCAAATATGGTTTATAATAGTAATTTATAGGAAAAAATTTCAGCTGAAAATTTTCCATAAAATATTATTATTATTAACCCTTTAATTGATTATTCTTATTAACCAATTAACTAATAATTAAAACACCTTTTAATTATTAATCCCTTTTCTAAACACTTTAGAAAAATAATTCTCTCACTTGATTTAATTTCCAAAATTAAATTCTTAATTAATAATATTAAGAACTTTTCTTAATTAATTTATAATTAATTAAATCTCATTTAATCAATTATTAAATTTGCTAATTAATTATTTATATCACAAATAAATAATTATTTATTTCACAAATAAATAATTATCAACCATTATTAATTAATTCCTCCACCAATTAAATCATTCTCTTTTATGGTGTGACCCTGTAGGTTCAATATTAAGCCGGTAATAGAAATAAATAATAATAAAACTATTTTATCATTATTTATATAAATTCTCTAATTCATTAAATATGATTAATTAATTAATCATATTTATTCTATATCGTGAGGGATACTTCTCAGCATATCGCGACTATCCGGATAATATGAATTGACTGCTTAGAATACCAAGAACCTATTCAGTGAGTAGTTACCGTACAATCAATTCCTTCTACCCTGCAATGTCACGATTAAATATAAGGCATGGAACTTGTGTCAAGCCTATCTTATTTAATCATTTGCTTTCCCATTCACTATGCTTAGTTCTATTTAATGTAAATTAGAAACTCCTTTCTAATTTCATTCACTCTGGCCAGAGATTCCTGAACTAACATAAGTGGATCAGCATTGAACATTCTCTTCCTACACTGGAAGGGATAGATCCTTTATTGATCATACACTATCTTCGTGTACAAATTCCTATACCCAGTAGAGCCCTTATAATTGTCCCTTGAGACTAAGAACTAAACCAAAACATAGTTCAGTGTACACAAGATGACTATGATGACCTCAAGTCTAAGGATACTTGTACAACTATTACTATGTGAACAACTGCTGACACGTGAGTGAACTCTATTAGTTGTTCAGCTGTGTGAGTCATGTTCAGTGAACTTATTCTATAATAAGCACCTACATACTAGCTATAGTGTCACCACACAAATGTCTATGAGAATAGACATCCTTCATAATGAAGCAAACATAGTATGTACTGATCTTTGCGGATTATTAATTACCAGTTAGTAATCCTACGACCAGGAACTATTTAAGTTTAGAGTTATCATCTTTTAGGTCTCATTATTATGATCTCATCACAATCCATAAAAAGCTTTACTCTAAACTGTGGTATATCTTATTTAAACATTTAAATAGATAGAGCCCGCAATAAAAATAAAATAAGTCTTTTATTAATATCAATGAAATCAAAACAGATTACATAAAATTTATTCCTAAATCCTCATACATGATTGGACTTAGGACATATCTCTTTCAATCTCCCACTTGTACTAAAGCCAATCACTCTGGTATCTAATACCCATCTTGTCTTTATGACGATCAAAGTGACTCTGAGAAAGTGGCTTTGTGAGTGGGTCTGCTACGTTGTTGACTATTTGGAACTCTTCCAACTAATTGCACCACCATTCAGAGTAAACACGTACCCTGACATGGATTTGCTATCACTTTCTGATTGAAAACTAGAGTCAGTATAACCCTCTATTTTCAACTCAGATTCACCACCAAAAATAAGAAAAATGTCCTGAGTCCTTGCAAGTAGTTAAAGATGTTTTTCACTGCTTTCCAGTGGTCTTCACCTGGATTGGACTGATATCTGCTCGTCACACTAATTGAATAAGCAACATCAGGCCTTGTACACAACATCGCATACACAATAGATTATATTGCTGAAGCATAAGGACTCTGAATTGATTTTAACAGGGCTACAGGCGAAAAAGTTTCATCAAAGTCAATCCCTTGCCTTTGTTTGAATCCTTTTGCCACGAGCCTGGCCTTATAGGTCTCCACCTGGCCATCTGCTCCAATCTTTCTTTTGTATACCCACTTGCACCCAATAGGCTTAACACCTTCAGGCACCTCAACCAGAGTCCATACTTGGTTGGTATACATAGATTCCATTTCGGATTTCATGGCACCATGCCATTTCTCTGAGTCAACACTACTCATAGCCTCATTATAGGTCACATGGTCGTCATCGTCAATGATTGACAACTCATTGCCATTCTCAATGACAAGGCCATAATACCTCTCAGGTTGGCGAGACACTCTCCCTGTCCTATGAATGGGCTGTTCCACAGAAGGTTGTTCAGTCTGAACAGGTGTTTCCACTTGATCCGTAGTAGTTTGTGCTTCTTGAACTTCATCAAGTTCAATTTTGCTCCCACTGTTTCCTTCAAGGATAAACTCCTTTTCCAAGAAGGTAGCATGTCTGGAGACAAACACCCGATGATCGGTGTAAAAGTAATACCCCAAAGTCTCTTTAGGATATCCCACAAAATTACATCTTACGGATCGAGATTCCAGCTTATCTGGGTCAACTTTCTTGATATAAGCTGGACATCCCCAAATGTTAACGTGTTTAAGACTCGATTTCCTTTCTTTCCATATCTCATATGGTGTTTGAGGAACAGATTTGGAAGGCACCTTATTCAGTAAATATGCTGAGGTTTCCAATGCATAACCCCATAGGAATACTGGAAGATTCGCATAGCTCATCATGGACCGAACCATGTCTAACAAAGTTCGATTTCTCCTTTCAGATACCCCATTCAACTGTGGAGTATATGGAGGAGTCCACTGAGAGACTATACCATTTTCTTTGAGATAATCTAGAAACTCTCCATTCAAGTATTCACCACCTCGATCTGATCGAAGAGTTATAATACTATGTTTGGTTTGTTTCTCCACTTCATATTTATATTCTTTGAACTTTTCAAAGGCTTCAGACTTGTGTTTCATCAAATACACATATCCAAATCTAGATCTATCATCTATGAAAGTAATGAAGTACGAAAATCCACCCATGGCTTGCGTAGACATTGGTCCACACACATCTGTGTGTACCAATCCTAGCAAATCTGCAACCCTCTCTCCATGTCCACTAAATGGAGATTTGGTCATTTTACCCAATAGACAAGACTCGTATGTAGGATATGATTCAAAATCAAAGGGGTCAAGTAACCCTTCCTTATGTAATGTCCGCAGTCTATTTTCACTAATATGACCTAGCCTACAGTGCCATAAATAGGTCATATTTTCATCATCTCGTTTCCTTTTATTAGTTTGTTCAATCTGAAGTAAATCATGCTCTACGTCACATACATACAGACCATTATTTAAAATTCCACGTCCAAAAAGAACATTATTTCTAAGGATAGAACATTCATTATTCTTAATAATAAATGAAAAATCATCCACATCCAACATATGAATAGAAACAATATTCCTCACAATAGAGGGAACGTAATAACAATTATTCAAAATAATAGTCTTGCCCGTAGGCATATGTAAACTAAATGATCCTACAGATATGGCCGCAACCCTTGCTCCATTGCCCATACGTAGAATCACCTCATCTTTTTCAAGAGTCCTACTTCCCTTTAGTCCTTGCAATGAATTGCAAATATGAGAACCACAGGCGGTATCTAATACCCAAGTAGAAATTTGACCTAGTGACATATTAACTTCGATCATGAACATGCCTGAATCAGAAGGGGTAGTCTTACTACCCTTCTTCTTCTTCAAATCTGCAAGGTAAACCTTGCAGTTCCTCTTCCAGTGCCCCAACTTGTTACAGTGAAAACAAACAGCTAAATTAGGACTAGTCAACTTGTGAGCATCTAGTATGCTCCGGAGTGATAGTGCAGAAGACATGACGAATATAGTAAATCTGTAAATGATAAACACATAACACTTAGCAAATATTCAATTTCATTTCAAAACACTATATAAATCGGGTCTTTATTCATAAGTGTCTCCCATTAGTTTATCTATTTTTTTTCAACTCCTAAGTGAAAATTAAGCATTCATAATGCTAGTGGGAATATGGATCCTACATTCCATCACACAACCTCGGCTGTGGCACGAAACGTCATGTGATATTCAATAGGTAGACAACTCTTATCAATTACATCTTATGTTATTCCCTAATATAAGTTTAGCCTCTTGAATAATTGAGTCACGGCTGTGGCACGATAAACTCAATATTCTAAGTCAAGTCTAACCCAACATTTCGTACAATTGAATCAGTCTCCAACGGCCCATGGCTGTAGCACGTACCGACCTTTAGATTCTAATTCAATGTACACATCTCTATGTAATAGACAAGTATTTCTTATTTCGAAATCAAAGCCCTCGGCTGTAGCACGAAACGAAAATGATTTAAAAATAAGAACCACTTTCTACCATGTTGGAAGGCTATGACCGACACAAGCCCGTTGTGTCATTGACCAATTACTACTTGATATTATTTAATTTTAGAGGGATTATATTACGTTACAATCATAATCATATTATAAAAAGATTCTTCTTTTTAAATTAAATATTTTAAAACAATAATCGATAATCAGATGATTCCCAGATCGGGTGGAGCATTGTCAAGAGGCGTCACTTAATAACCCTTTCTTACAGATAGAAATCTGTTGTTGACAGAATCATCCTTTCTCTAAATATTGAAAATTCATATTCAATTACGTGTTTCATAAACACAAGAATCTCATGATCGTATTCATAATATTTATATTAAGGTCATGAAACAATTTCACTATACTAGATTGTCTAACAAACGCCTTATGTTGATGTAAGTTCACCTAAATCTATCATCGCATGGTAAACATAGGCATATATCTCATATATAAAATTAAATAAAAAGTAAATGTAAAGCGCGATAAAGTAAATGTTTTTGGTTATGGCCCCATCCTTTGTGATCTTTATCAAGCTCATGATAAAGATCAAGGTCAATCTAATATGGTGATGGAAATAAATACAACTACTTATTACATAAGTCTTCTTCTTTATTTAGACTTCTTGTATGCCTCGTCTTCTTCTTTGTATCACCTCCATTGGATAGCCTTCTTGAGTCTTCAATTACATTACATGATTGAAAGTAAAACTAATCTAATGAACTTACAAGAATAACTCCATTTACATTCGAGATTTATGATTACAAAGATTGACGACATGCAAGTCGTATTTAAAACCAAAACCAAAACCATTACACTAAGGTCGAAAGGCCATAACCATCCACCATGCTCATACAAAACATAAAAGCATGTTATAATACATAATCTGATCTTAACATATCATATTATCCATGATCTAATCATAAAAAGAAAATATGACAAAAATCAGAATCAAATCAGAAAAACAAGAATCACTGTTTACGGGCAGTAAACGACGTCAAACGCCTTACAGACGAGTGGTTGATAGCTTTTACTATCAGTTTTGTTCAGACGCTCGTTTACCTATGGAATAGGGTATTCGTTTGCGTAAATCGGACAGCAGACCCAGATTTCAGCAAATCTGCAGCAGCCAATTCAGAATCCGTATCTAATATGATTCTCATAATTAGAACAAACATAAATTATGTATATATCAGTATATATACATATTACATAATCATCTTATGATTATACAACTCACATGAATATCATATATTCAAAACCATACATATATAAGCATATTATATCAACATCAAATCATGGCGAATCACGCACATGCTATATATCGAAAACAGTTAAACACATAAACGAATTAAAAACTTTTCGCAAGTAGCTCTGATGCCATTGAAGGGTTTTTAGCACATAAACGCAATGAAAACGTAAATTTAAATCTTAAAAAAAAACCGAAACCCTCCGTAGGATCCATGCGAAATATAATATTTAATTCGTAGTTCAGTATGTTTACCTTAAGAAGCTTTACGTTAATGGAAAGATGGAGGTCTTTAATAGCGATCCAAGAACGATGAACGGAAATCCCTAGCAGCTGCTCCTCAAGTGTGAAACACTCCACCGGTATCCACCAAGAGTACAATGTGATGGAGGAGGAAGAGGTTGAGAGAATTAGTTGCCTCCCTCTATTTCTACTTTAGAATTAGGGTTTTTATTTTGGGTTTTCTGGCAAATATGGTTTATAATAGTATATTTATAGGCAAAATTTTCAGCTGAAAATTTTCCATAAAATATTATTATTATAAACCCTTTAATTGATTATTCTTATTAACCAATTAGCTAATAATTAAAACACCTTTTAATTATTAATCCATTTTCTAAACACTTTAGAAAAATAATTCTCTCACTTGATTTAATTTCCAAAATTAAATTCTTAATTAATAATTTTAAGAACTTTTCTTAATTAATTTATAATTAAATAAATCTCATTTAATCAATTATTAAATTTGCTAATTAATTATTTATTTCACAAATAAATAATTATCAACCATTATTAATTAATTCCTCCACCATTAAATCATTCTCTTTTATGGTGTGACCCTGTAGGTTCAATATTAAGCCGGTAGTAGAAATAATTAATAATAAAACTATTTTATCATTATTTATATAAATTCTCTAATTCATTAAATATGATTAATTAATTAATCATATTTATTCTACATCGTGAGGGATACTTCTCAGCATATCGCGATTATCCGGATAATACGAATTGACTGCTTAGAATACCAAGAACCTATTCAGTGAGTAGTTACCGTACAATCAATTTCTTCTACACTGCAATATCACGATTAAATACAAGGCATGGAACTTGTGTCAAGCCTATCTTATTTAATCATTTGCTTTCCTATTCACTATGCTTAGTTCTATTTAATGTAAATTAGAAACTCCTTTCTAATTTCATTCACTCTGGCCAGAGATTCCTGAACTAACATAAGTGGATCAGCATTGAACATTCTCTTCCTACACTGGAAGGGGTAGATCCTTTATTGATCATACACTATCTTCGTGTACAAATTCCTATACCCAGTAGAGCCCTTATAATTGTCCCTTGAGACTAAGAACTAAACCAAAGCATAGTTCAGTGTACACAAGATGACTATGATGACCTCAAGTCTAAGGATACTTGTACAACTATCACTATGTGAACAACTGTTGACACGTGAGTGAACTCCATCAGTTGTTCAGCTGTGTGAGTCATGTTCAGTGAACTCATTCTATAATAAGCACCTACATACTAGCTATAGTGTCACCACACAAATGTCTATGAGAACAGACATCCTTCATAATGAAGCAAACATAGTATGTACCGATCTTTGCGGATTATTAATTACCAGTTAGTAATCCTACGACCAGGAACTATTTAAGTTTAGAGTTATTATCTTTTAGGTCTCATTATTATGATCTCATCACAATCCATAAAAAGCTTTACTCTAAACTGTGTTATATCTTATTTAAACATTTAAATAGATAGAGCCCGCAATAAAAACAAAATAAGTCTTTTATTAATATCAATGAAATCAAAACAGATTACATAAAAGTTATTCCTAAATCCTCATACATGATTGGACTTAGGACATATCTCTTTCACTTTCCATACTGGAAATAAGTAATTTCTGCTGTTTTTCCTATTGGACATTCGTTAGAATAGTGCCCTTTCTGCTTGCATTTGAAACATGTCACATCCGCTTTGATACATATGTCGGTGTGCTTGCATCCACAAGTTCTGCAGTACGGCACTGAGACTCTGACAATTCCCTGCTGGTTGGGGGCTTGGAAACGATTACCTATTTTCTGGGTACCTTGTCCTATCCTTTTAAAATTCAAATTTATCCGGGCTTGAAATCCCGGTTTCCTATTGGAGCGGTCTTGGAAACTTCCCTGTCCTCTATCCTTTTGAGATCTTTCGCTTTCTCCTTCGATGATCAAAGCTTTCTGGACTACAGCAGTATACGTCGTTAACTCAAAAACTGCAACTTGTCCACGGATCCACGGTCGTAATCCTTCTTGAAACCTTTGAACTCGTTTCTCTTCAGTGTCCACTTGTTCTGGAACAAACCTAGACAATTCAGTAAATTTGGCTTCATACTCTGTCACAGACATACTTCCCTGCTTTAATTCCAAAAACTTAATCTGCATTGGATTTCTCATATAGCGAGGAAAATGTTTCTCTAAGAACAGCTCTTTAAAACTATCCCATGGAATAACATCTTCACCCTCTAAAGCCTTTTTAGATTCCCACCAATAGTTCGCTTCTCCTTTCAATAGATAACTAGCAAAGTCAGTCTTCTGGTCTTCACCTACCTTTACTAGCGCAAACGCTTTCTCTATTTCTTTCAACCAAGTGGTAGCTTTAATAGGATCAGTAGATTTCTCAAATTCTGGAGGTTTAACCGACTGAAACTACTTGAAAGTACCAATAGGTATAGCTGGTGGAATTTGGGGCTCAGGACGAGGTGGCTGTTGTAACATCTGTTGTTAAATCTGCTGCTGCTATTGCTGCATCTGTTGCTGCATCATTACCATCTGTTGTTGCATCAGATGGAACATTTGGTTCATGGTCTCATTGGTCTGTTCTCCGGAATTGCTGTTGGAAGTCTCAGTCCTAGTCTTTCTCTTTGGTGCCATTTTCTGATAATAAACAAGTGATGTTTCTTTAACAGTTTAATAAACAATTGACAGTAGGTAAGAAAACAAGTTATCCTGTATTAACAAAATTTAGATAATGGTTTAAAGAAAAAAACAGTTGCTTAATATAAAAACAGGAAATGTAAGCAGTTAAATAAAATGTTTGTTCTTTTTTTTTAAATACGAAAAGCTGTAAAACAATAAAATAAAGGTAAACGCTGTAAAACTATAAAGACTGAAATTTAAATAAAGGAAATTTGAAAATGTTCATTTTATATATAGGACACCAGCCTCAGGTGTAAGTGCTTGGTACAAAAAGTCTCGCTCTGCTGGTCATTACCGCGGCTACAAGTCACACTAACTTCTATCAGTCAAACTACTACTACAAGCCAAACTACTACCACACACATACACACTACTCACTATGTCATACTAGGCTGCATCTATATACATCTGTCCTCTGAAGTCAATGTCTCAGAACCCTGGCGGAATACTCCTCAGCTCCTCCCTAAGTGCCTGAACCAAAGTCTGCGCCAAACAGAATATCCTGTAGAACTCCGCAAAAGAAGGCGGTCCCTCATGGGTCAAATCATCTAGCTCCCACGTAGCACTTATCAAAACTGACTATAACCTCTGCCTCATAAAATAATCTGGCTGTAGGGCAGCTAACGGTCCTCGGTCTCTCTGGTCAACTAAATGCATAATCTCTCTGCACTATGCTCTCCAATACTCCACATCATCTCTCATAACCTTATACTCATGGTATGGTACCATATGTAGCTATGCAACCTGACCCACTGACTCCTGTGACGGAACCCTCAGTATACCTGCGCCCTGCTGTAGTAACCCCAACTATAAATCCACATCATGCTCTCCCATCCCCTCGACTGGAATCATCTGAAATACGTCTGGCTCTGGGGCATGTACTGGTATAGGAGGCAACACTGGTGGTGGTGGAAGCTCTGGTTCAATCCCCGGTATAAACTGATACTCTACCGGTAGTGGAATCATCGACTCAAAGAACTCAAATGGATCAAACATCTCTATAGGGTCATGGACTATCCCCTGTACTGGAGGTACTGGCTCCTGTGGCAATGATGGTGGAGGTGGTAGAGGAGGAAACATGAACTCAGATACTAGTGGCACAACTGGTGCTACTGGCCCGGTGACTGTCCTCTCAGAAGAAGCCGAATAACCTGATGACGCCATTTGATAATATAAAGAAAGAAGAAAGGTCACTAAACAATACTAAACTTATACTTTCCTATTCTAATCTAACCTACATCTTAACACTACTCTTCCTATTTGACTATTCCTATCCTATGTGATCTTCCTATCTTATCTTAACCCTAATGTTCTTGTTTTCAGGGACCAAACCTACAGCTCTGATGCCAAACCTACAACGCCCTCCAGACCCGGGGTATAAGTCTGGGGGTTCCTAGCTAATCACCAAACCTGTACAATCTGATTAATAAATAATAAAGATATGAATCTAAACCCCTTTAACACTAATCAGGATCTTTTTAGGTTGAAGTATGAAAACAAGAACCACTAACTACTTTTATTACAAACCAAATTCAAAATCTTACAAACTCTCTTTATTACAAACCATTGTCTAATCAGTTTTTAAACTAAGTTCACTTTTTATTCAAACACACACACTAACTATCTACACTCCACCTGTTCGGGTAACTCAAAGCTTTCTTCCTGGATTGGGATCAACACCTTGGGTATGAGAGGATCCCAAGGCTTGACCCGCTTCTTTACCACTCGAGTCCTGATGGGTTTCATATTCCTTCTTAACTGAAAATAATAAGGTGGATAACAACAAAAAGGGTGAGCCAAAAATTGCTCAACAAGTCCACAAAATATAAATAGTGTTAAAGCAATTTAAATGAATCCGTAACCCGGGTATATCTGCAAAGAAATAACCCCGCGACAATAAAAAGAAGGCCATTACTGGCGAATACAAATGAACAAAACTTGACACAAGTTCGCATTTATACCCTGTTGATCAGCCAGGATACAATGCAGATCTATATCCCACTATATAGATCCCGTCGGGCACCCAGACACTATGGCCCATCTCAAGGATCCGGTTATGTCCCGGTCCTTAGGATTAAGTAAACTTAATCCCCAAAGTATTATTATCCAGTCCATGGAATAGCAACCGGAACAATCAGTATGCTTTGACATATTCTAATCACCAGAATACATCAATATTTGTGAGTAACAATAGGAATATGAACAATGAATTCAAATGAAAGGGAGAAATCAAGAATCGAAATAAAATATGAATAAGAATCAAAAGAGTGCAAACGTAATAAAAATCTAAAGAAATATCACTATTCTGAAAGTAGAATAGGGGAAAAACTTGTCTTCTGTGCGACACACTGCAATTAAGTCACCCTCGTCTATCACCTACTCAACCTGCCTTGCTGGCTTAGCTTCTGTTAGAAAAATAGACTGGTTAAGTCATTTCGTATTTCAATTGTATCTTGAATCGACTTTACATCGTTCCTATTATCTACCCATGTGCTTTTGACTGACTCGTATATTACATATTAGCAAGTAAGACTCGATTAACCACATAATACACACAAGCACATAATCATTTTTATAGTTAAAATAATTTTTATAATCAAAATCGACTCGCTGATCGCTCAACTGATCATTATCTGACTCGTTTTCTATTTTTTTGGAATTTTTCGGAATCGTCTCGACACGTAATTCGTCTATTAATCAAACAAGTAACAAAGTCGACTAAGTTCTGGAAGAAATTAGGTCTTAATATTATTTTTAATGAAAATAATTCATTTTTCTGAGTCAAAGGCTTTCGTTTCACTCAAATCGGACTAACGGTCTAATTAATATCAATTAAATACTGATAATTCAATTTATTATTCAATATAAATAATTATTACTAACTTTTTAACCCTAAAATAATTTTTAAATAATTATTTAAGAAAAATTAGAGTCAAAAATGATTTTTCTATAATTTTTGGAATTAAAATGAATTTATTATGATTTATTGAAAATTGTTTGATTAATTATCAAAATTATTAATCATTTTTAAATAATAAATAACTAATAATTAATTAATAAATAATTATTTAATAATTAATCCCTAATTATTAGGATTAATTACAATTTATTACAAATATTTATAATTTATTATTACTTACTCGATTAGATCGATTATTTACAAATAAATAATCGATACAACTAACTGTTACGTTATTTATCGAATAAATAATTATTATTCGAATCATAATTCCACTCAACGATCAACTACTCGTATAAATACGAGTTACTCGCATTCCTCGTGTAATTATTGAATTATTACGGTTATTATTACAACTTATACGATTTAATCGATTATCTGTATTTAATTATTCGTTACGAATAATTATTATTATATTCTTCGAATAATTAACTATCGCTCGAATAATAATTATCTAACTTATCGTTCAATTACTCGTATGGATACAAGTTACTCGTATTATTTAACTAATTATCAAATCTTTACTCATAATATTCGATCAATTTTAATTCTTATTTATTAATTAATTACTTAATTACTAATTAATAAGTAAATAGATAAATAATTAGATAAATGATTAAATAATTAATTAAATAACTAAATTTGAATTTCTAAACTAATAAAATAATTTAGGAATTATTAATAATAATTTTCAGAATTTAAATCTAATTTTTATTAGAATTTTAGAATTTATTTAAACTGATTTTAATTTTAATAAAATACAAATAATTAATTAGTAATTCAGAAACATCAAACAATCATTCGAACTAAAAACCCGAATTCAAAAACGGGTTGAAAACTCAAAATCACAAATCACAAATCCGGGAATAGAAAAAATTATTTAAAAATACGTATAATCATCTACACAACCTGGGCAATCTATTCATATAGCTCTCATCAACCAAAACACAACGATTTGTAAATACCCATATTAGTTCATGAACCCTAAAAATCGAATTGAAAATCGAAACTACAAAACATGAAATTGATTACACGAATAGAAAGTAGAGATCAAGAGCTTTGCAACGACTACTTACATGTCTGATTTGGAGGTCGGAATCACGTTCAAATCTCCGGTTGAAATCAAGAACACCAAACCCTAATTCTGGGAAATTAGGGATTTTTCTGAATTTTGCTGAATTTTAATAATTAATTAGTAATTAATTAATAGAAATTAGGCTATTTATACTATGAAAAATAATACCCCTAAGTAAAATTAAGGGGCTAATTACACTCCTAATTAAAATATTTGGACCTAATTTTTATAATTTTTGAGTATTAAAATTTAATTTATAAATATTTTATATATACAATATATATGCCAAAATTTCCCAAAAATTGTGAATAATGCAAAAATACAAAGAAATGGTATAAATAAAAGTCCTATAATTTTGTAAAAATAAAAATGTGATTTTTGTGGGGTTTTTAACACCCAATGGGGCCCGGAAAAGTCATTTTTCGCAAAAGAAGAAAATTTATAAAATGCTTAGATGTTCAGAATAATGCGATGGTAAAATCCGTTTGATGAAAAATAAGGCCCATTATTGTATTTGAAATATCTGCTTTAAAATCATGGTTTGGGTCGTAAAACGTTTGGAATGAAAGCGATAAATGCAAAATAAAATATCTGAAAAATATCTTAAATATACCAGAATGACACAGAATGCACGTAACACGTAGCAATTAGGGTTTGACTGAAAATTACACATAAATGACACATTAACACACATAATTTATTATAAATATGATATGATACAGACGTAAATTTCCCAGACGTTACAGTGCGTGTGCGGGGCTGCGTGGTATGCGGATACCGGAATTCAGAAAATCTAAAATTATTGGAATCCAGGTGGGGGGATTCGCTACACATTAATACATTAAAAATATAATATTTTTATATTTTTCAGGAGTTTCAGTCAAATTAATCTAAATAATGAACTACATAAGTTCATTATGAGTACATTATCCTTAAAAATATATATCATCTCTTCTATATATAATGAAAGAACATGGTGATAATATTCCCGAGATTAAAAAGTCTCATAAAAAAACTAAACTACCCCTGTTTTTAATATTTATATAAAATTTATGGTTTGTGGGAATCGAACTCGAGATATTTCATTCATCTATACAACCTCTTTAATATTTAAATAAAAGTTGTGGTTTTTGAGAATTGAACTCGAGATATTTCATTCACCTATACAACCTCTTACCACTACACCATACTGTCATATGTGCTTTTTTTATTATACACATAATATGTAAGTGTGCTAAATGAATATTTTATTTAACTTTAATGATAGTTACTTGAATTCCGCAAAAAAAAGTTACTTGAATGTTTGTAAAGTTAATTTTAAAGAATTGAATTCCAGATATAAAGTTAGGCATAATACGTGTTAGATATTCAGTACAACACCGAGGAGGGGGGGGGGTGAATGTGTTTATTTGATTTTTTAACCTTTTTAAAACAATTTGGATATTAGGTGAACAAAGCAGTTTATAATTTGCAGAGATATTATTTTTAACAGAAATAAAACAACAAGCACAATATTTCAAAACTCAATTTGTATTAATTAAGTGTATCTTGCTACAAATTCCGTGTTCTTAAAAATATAAGAACTCAGCTTCTTCCTTGAGAGAATATAAGAAAATATGAATCTGTTTGTTACTTCTAAACTAAAGACCAATGCTTGCTTTACACACAAGCAGCACGAGTTTACAAGACTTGCACTAAAATGTACTGAACTCTTTTCTAAAGCAACCTTTTTCTATTTTCATTTCTAGATTAACAAATTTGTGCAGAATCTTGCAGGTTTGTGACCATCCTTTATATAGTTAATCTTGGCCCTTGATCTTGTATCCTCCTCAGCTACTTTGTAGACTTTTCAATCTAGTTGATAGATCGTTTGTTGACTGATAATCTTGAATCTTGAATTTGTTTGCATTCTGTATTTGAGAGGCATATCGAGATCTCCAGTTTGTTTTATAGAGAAGTGACATCTCGATAAGTATAATGACTTATCGAGATCTTTGAGTTCTCTATAGGTATATTTGACTTATCGAGATCTCTTGATCTTTGCATGTGAAATGACTTGTCGATATGTCTGAGATCTCTAAATGTAGAATTGACTTGTTGATATCTCTGAGATCTCTATATACATTTTGACTTGTCGATATCTCTAAGATCTCTATACGAGAAATTGACTTGTCGATATCTCTGAGATCTCTATATGAGAAATTGACTTGTCGATATCTCCAATTCTTCACATCTTCATTTTGACTTGTCGATATCTCTGAGTTCTCTACATGCCGAAATGACTTGTCGATATCTCCAGTTCTCTATATCTTCATTTGACTTCTCGATATCTCTGAGACTTCTCTATAAGCCATTTTGGACTTCTCGATAAGTCATTATGGACTTCTCGATATTGCTTGATCTGTGACTTGTCGGTATCTTAACTTAGAACATTTTTCATTAAACAGTTTTATTCAACTCCAAGCTTCTTCACTTTTCTCTGAGGCATGATCATGGCTTGATCTTTTTCCAGAGTTTATTCATTAGCTTGAATCTGTTTACAGAAAAATACTCCAGTCTAATCTTCTAACCTTTTTACAGACTCAAGTATTACAATACAAAATACAAAATTGATTATCCAACAACTAAATCTGTGGGTTGTCAATGTGATTTAGTCTTGTTATTGTATAGGCATGTCTTGCACAACACTACATAAATGGATTATTATCTTATTTTCTAATCATTTTTTAGTTTGAAAATATGTCTCATATATTTTTAACATATTTTATATTATAAAAAGTGATTAAAATGTACATATATAATTTTTTTAAAAAATGTTAAAAATAGAATCACTTATATATAAATAATCTATATTGATATTACATATTTAGATAAATTTGAATTATAATTAGTTAATGCATTTTTAGTTTATTTCAAATTTGAAATCAGAACTTGGCCCATTGTTCAAAAAATACTCAAAATACCCGACCAAAAAACATCGTCACATACGTTTAGTAAATTTAAATTACAAGCTCGGCGAGAATATCTTACCAATAATGTGAAATTTTTTAATATCTTATGTTAATATAATTTAATGTGTTTGAGGTCTTTATAGGATAAAGTCAATTGATTATTTGTATTAAAATTACTAACTTCACTGGTAGCACATTATTATTTTTGGGACTTGTCTCGATTTTAAAATATTTGAAATTTGATATGAGATCTCACGAGATTTGTTAAAACTACGATAATATATTAAATCGATTTATTTTTCATTTTTCACCTAAAAAACTAGCTTTTTAAAAAGAATTCTATTAAATAAGCAATATTCATTGATGAAGATAATACTGTATAAATATTTTGAATTATTTTAATATTTTGAATTATTTTAATATTTTGAATTATTTTAATATTTTGAATTATTTTAATATTTTAAATTATTCAAATAAAAATTATATCTATACTATATTATAACATTTAATTCAATGCATTTAATGCTATTAAAAGAAAAAATATATATTGTTCAATAATTTAAATGAATTAACCAGTTCAACTAATATTTATATAACTTTATCAAATTGAAAAATATTTAATTTTAGGAGGATAGTATACAATGTTATCAAATTATTATATGAAGAAATATTAGAGTCGTAATGAAAAATTTAAAAGCGGTTTAAATAACGCTATAATTACAATTTTTCCTTCGAATTCTTATAATCAAATCATGAATATCAATAATAAGTCTTTACAATATATAATTAATTTTATGTTACAACCATGATTGATACTTGGTTGCTTAAAATATAGATATGGATTGTTTGTCAGTGATAATGTGAATACCATATATAAATTTAATTTAATTTATTTATTACATAATTCTAATTTTTGAATAATTATAAATGCATGTTATTTAAGTAATCAATTGTACATGACCCGACCGAAAAATATCGTCACATTCTATATTTAGTAGATTTAAATTACAAGTTCGGCGAAAATATCTTACCAATAATGTGAAGTTTTTTAATATCTTATGTTATTATCAATTAATGTGTTTGAGGTCTTTATATAATCAAGTCATTTGATTATTTGTAATAAAATTACTAACTTCACTAGTAGCGCATTATTGTTTTTGGGACTTGTCCCGATTTTAAAATTATTCGAAATTTGATATGAGATCTGTTAGGTAATGAATACAACACGGGGGGGGGGGGTTAATGTTTTTTAGACAATTTTAATGGTTTTTTGTTTTTCTTAAGCTTGGTGAACAAAGCAGATGTAGAAATGTAACTTGTAAAGATATTATGATTTAAATGAGATACTAATACATGCACATGAACACACTATCTTTCAAAACTTCACTTAATTTTATATTAAAATCAAGTATGTGTTTTCCTACAAATTTCTGAGTTCTTGTTATGTTAAGAATTCAACTTCTCTCTTTTGAGTTACAAGAAATTTCAGATCTATTTGTTACTTCTAAACAAAGCATCCAGTGTTTACTTTATAGAATAGTAAACACTGGTTATTACACCGCATGCAACAACATGTACTAAACCCTATTTTTGGATATTCAAATCTTTCTATTTTTGGCTTAGTGTATCTTTGCTAATCTTGAACGCCTGACCTTGCCAGTTAATCTTGGCCTTTGATCTTGTACTCTTCAAGCTGCTTTTTGCAGACTTGTCAATCCAACTGATTGGATTGTTTGATGATTAATAATCTTGGATATTGAACTGGTTTACACTTTGTACTTTGAGTTTTACCTCGAGATCTCCAATTTAGTATATATAGAACTTGACATCTCAATATATATTGGCTTATCAAGATCTCCCATTGCTCTATAGTTATTTTGACTTGTAGAGGTCTCTGAGTTCTCTAAAAGAGAATTTAGCTTCTCGAGATCTCTCATCTTCATGTCTTCACTTTGGCTTATCGATATCTTTGAGTTCTCTAGTGACCAATTGACTTGTTGATAACTCAAAGTTCTCTAGTGATATCTTGACTTATCGATATCTCAGAGTTCTCTAGTGATATCTTGACTTGTAGTGATATTTTGACTTGTCGATATCTCAGAGTTCTCTAGTGAAGAAATGACTTGTCGATATCTCCAATCTTCATGTCTTCAATTTATCTTGTCGATATCTCTGAGTTCTCTAGTAGCTTTCCTGACTTCTCAGAAGTCATTCTAGAGTTCTCGAATGACTTCTCTATAACACTAAATCTGTGACTTGTAGAGATCTTGACTTAGAACATTTTTCTCAAAACAGATTTATTCAACTCCAAGCTTCTTCATAATTCTTCTGAGGCATGATCTTCTTGATCTTCTTCCAGATAGAATTCTTAGGCTTGATACTGTTTACAGAAAAAGACCCCAGTATGCTCTTTGACATTTTTACAGACTTTAAGTGTTACAATACAAAATGCAAACTAAGATTACAATACAACTTACTTAGTATTGTCAATTTGACTTAGTCTTGTTATAGTGCAGGCATGTCTTGCACAACAATCTCCCCCAATTTGTGAGAAGATTGCTTATCATAAATTTATGTTTGTTGACAAGACTAACCCCAAGCTTTAATGGAAAATAAGACCAATACATAAAAATTGACACAATTACAACATTTATACCATTATGTAAAGACTGTTTTTGCTTATGTTTCTTTTCTAATAAGGTCCATTGAGTAAACAAGAATTTCAAGTTCTTCTATTATTGGTGTCCCTTCTAGAGCTTCCACAAGCTTGAGTATGTCTGGCTTTGGATAACCATCTAGCAAATCAATCCTAAATCTTGTGATTTTTCCAGCTTTGATGTTTAGAAACTTTCTATCCTTGGAAATTCTGCTCATTACTTTTGCCTTGAGTTCTTCTGATCTTTTCATGTACATCATTATACTTTCTTATCATCTCCTCATATTTAGCTTTATTCCTTGCTCTTCCTTCCTCCCTTACAATCAACCATTCAGGTAAAACAGATGTCCATGCTCTTGCAGCAGTATCCTTATCCTTTAGTAAACTTATCAATCTCTTAATTTCTGTGGGAGAGAGAGTGTCCAATTAAGCTGCAGCCAAGAAATGTGAAAGACCCATCTTCATAGTAGATTCTTACTTTTCTTAGAGTTACAACCCTGACTCTAACTATTTCCTCAGCTAGTTGTTGAAAGTAGTCTTCATCTGAGCTGCACCAGTTTAGAGGTAGAAAATCACTTTTCTTGAAACAGTTCCAGATGGCCCTCTCAGTAACTTATACTTTTTCAGTATGCTTGGCTTTCCTAGATTTCCTCCCAACAGACTTGTAGTTAACTTTGAGTGATAGCTTGACAGAAGGCAGGTTTGTGATTTTATTGAGGGATGTTTGGCTTGAGGTGATTGGTATTTTTAGAAAGGTGTTGGAAGTTTGTTTGTTTAGGAATTTATGCTTTGAGGTATGATGAGGTTGAGTGTATGAGTTTGTTGGCTTTGATGGTTGAGCTAGATTTGTTTGGATTTTTAGGGTTTGTTGTGGTTGTGATCCATTTTCCTTTCTCTTCCTCCTTCTTTCTTCTCTTTTCTTGTCATCTCCTTTCTTCTCTTCCTGCTTCTTATCCTTGCTGCTAGTTTCCCTTCAGGATTGACTAGGATTTGAGCCAGAAGGTTTTTGTTCATCATGCTTCTGCTCATCAGCATCCATGTCTTCCTTTAAATTGTAGTATGTTGTGGGCAACATTGTCTCAACATTTTGCAGATATCTCCCCAAGATCCTGATCATTTCCTCATCTTCAGTCTTTTTGTTAATTTTGGTCTTTAGATCAGTTTCAAGGGTCATGATCAATCTTAAGTTATTCCTTACATAGTTCGTAGGAACTGTGAAGTATCTGCACTTTCTGGTTTGTGGACAGATGTAGGTAATCTTCCTGCTTGGATGGAGATAGGCTTCAGAAAAAGCAGCTATTTGAGCATTTTTGATTTCCTTTAGCAGCTGGGTGTCCTCTGGAATTACTCTGTGCACTTTGTCAATTATCACATCCATCTTAGATGCTCTTAGTTTTTGAATATTGGTGAGAGACACCTGAAGACATCTGTCTAGACCATAATCATTTACATTTGCTATGATCCTCTTTTCCAGAAAGTTGTCAATTTTGACAAGCACCACTCTAACAAAGTTTATGTTATTGGCCAAAGCTTTCTTGTATATAACATAATTGTTGTGGAGAGACACCCTCAAGACTGTTAGAAGTTCATTAAATTCATTATCTTGATAAGGTCCTTCTGCAGCTTTTAAGAGTCTTTCTTTTCCAACATCATGAGTGATTTGAGCTATTGAAGAGCTTTGACCATGCTGAGTTGTAGAGGTCACTTCTTTTGAATTGCCAGCATCCTTGGATTTTTGAATCCTAGCTTCTATCTCCCCCTTAGTATTGGTGACAGGCATGATTAGGGGAGTTGGCAATTATGGCCTCACAGACTCAGGAAGTGCAGGCAGTGGAATTCTCCATTTGTAGGTGCTTGTGGGAGTCCACCAATGTTTGAATATCTGCCTGTTGACTCTGCACCAGTGTAGTGAGAGCATGCACTTGAGCTATGAGGTTGTCATTTGAGGTTTGCGGAGTGGAGACTTAATTTTGAAGTGCTTGAATTTAAAGGTTGGTTGATGTAGAGGCAGGTGGATGAGAGCTTGATGGAGCAGAGGGTCCAAAGGTATTTATCACAGCCTGTTTGATGCCCTCCATAAGCAATACAGAAGGCTCATATCTGGTTTGGTAAAGCTGGTCCAGCTTGATCTTTGTATCATTTGAATTTGTGATTTTCTGTTGAACCACTTCATGAAGAGCAATGAAAGATTGTTTGAGATTTTTGACATTTTTTTCAATAGTAGTCAGATCCATCCTTGCCATTTGATCAACAAAATGTTTGAACTTTGAAGTGATCTTGACTTGTGATGGTATAATCTCATCCATCTTCTCTTTCACTAGTTTCCTTAATTTGTCTTCATGACCAACCAACTTGAGTTCTAGTGCTTTTCTAAAGAGATGGAAATCTTTGAGTTGAGCCTTGGAAACTTCATTGATTGCATCATAAACTTCACCAGGTGTCAGGGCTTTAGCATTATTTCCCAAGATAGTTAGATTGTCTTCCCTGAATTTAGCTAAAACACCCCCCATCTTCAGATTATAGTCCTTGTTCAGCCAAGCATCACAGTTGCCATCATATTCAGCTTCATTAACAATTTTATCTTGTTGTTCTTGGACATCTGTTTGATAGGAAAGCATGATGACTTAGTAATCCTGGACATATCCGAGGTTAAAAGTTGCTGAGAGATCTGTGCAAGTCCTGCTAGCTGATCCACCCTGAAATCTTTAAGATTTGATTGAGGTGAAGCTTCTTGTTGCCAGTTGGAGAGAAGGTGTGGTTGTTGAGGTTGTGATGTTGAGGGTTATGAAGTTGGATCAGAACCACCTGTGACAGAAGTCACAGTTTGACTCATAGTAGGTACTGTGGTTATGACAAGTTGTTGTCCCACACTTATTATGGGAACCTCCAATTGAATTGGAGGGGATTTGATTGGGTTACTGTCATGTGCACCATTCTCAAACCCTTGTGTGTCTTGCACCACATTGTCACCTGAATGTGATATTCTTGCCTCCTCTATGACATGATCATTGGAAATTGTACTCCCAGCTTCAATTATCAAAGTAATTTCAGCCAGGGTTTTGAGGGGAGTTGTTCCTGGAACAGGAACCTCCAATTGAATTGGAGAGGATTTAGATAACCCCCCCAGGAGTACTACCCTCAAACCTAACAGTCTGTGAAGACTGATTTACACATAAAGGTGCATTTGTGATCTTCATGGGGTATTCAGTAAGAATTGATGAATCCCCCATGTTTGTATTGGTGTCATCAAGGTCTACCCCAACATGTAGCCTCTTACCAACTAATTGTGGTTTCTGGGTGGTGAGCAAGGTTTCTTGAACCAAGTCACTTGATTGGGGCAATATTTGAGGATTAGATTCAAGTGTTTCAGTGTAGGAAGAAGAAATTATTGAGATAAGTAAATTTTGATCATGAATGAGTGTTGGCAGCCCCCCTGAGTAAATGAGGGAGCTTCAATAGATGTGCTCTCACTGTGTGTGCCATCCTTATTTCTCCTACTATACACTTGAATTTGTTCAAGTGTTGGCTGTGCAGACTCTATACAGGGTGCATTGGGGAGAATGCTCTTTATAATAGAAACACCCTGTTGAGAGGATGTCTCTAGAATCAGTTTTGGCCCCATTTGTACAACTGCATCCTTTTGGGAGGATACAGAGGGGGCTTGAGTGGTCAGCTCAGTTTTCTTATCCTTCTTTGTTTTTCTGACTAAAGTTGACTCAGGTTGTATTTGTACCTCACTACTCTCATTCATAACAGTTAGGGTTATCTCATTTCTCTTCATTTTACTCACTTCACCCTTTTGAGAGGATGAAGTGGTTGGTTTCCTAGCTGCTAATGGTTTTTAAGAATTAGGCTCAACATGGGTAGATTCCTGTGGGTGTGCCTGTGTTTGTGCTTCCACAGGCTCAAAAACCATTGTTGCACTAGGTAGAACAACATTAGGCCTCATGTCAGGGATAGGATAAGGGTAGGTCTTAAATCTTTCAATAATGAAAGGTGTTAACTTAAGACCCACTAGAACCTTATTCTTAGTAATAAGTGATCCAAATAAGATTTTGGACACTTGCTTATAATTGCCTATTCGTGATCTATCTACACCATTTATCAAATGTATGTCATTCACTTTATAGTTCAAAGCAGACATAATGAATCTAGGAAGAAAAATTTCCTTACCTCTTGACTCCAATGGCATTGTTAGCCTGATGCTCAATTCCTCCAGTATGTAGTGTCCTACATTGATCTGTTTGTTGTGAGCCATTGAGTAGACCAGCTTCTGGAAAATATTAGATATGCTATCAAACCCTGACTTCCTGCAAGTGAAAGCCCTTATCATTGAATCAAACAGGAAGGACCATTCTCTCCTCAGGTGCTTCTTGTTCATGCTTGACAGATTGATCTTCTCAGAATAGTTGATGAAGTCCATGAATTCATACAGCTCAACCTGAGTTGGAGCCTCCACTAGCTTGTTAGTAGGTATTCCTAATTCCATATTGACATCATCCTCAAAGATCTCTACCTGTTGGCCCTTGATTGTGCAGTTTATTATAATTGATACAGCCCGGTTCTCATGCACAATTGTCCTTGTTACTGTTGTGTTCCAAAAATCCCCTAACACATCCAAGTAAAACACTGGATTAGCAGTAAGAGCCCCTACAAAGTAAGTCTCAGACAAGAACTTGACAAAACTTTTGAAAGTTTCAGGAGCTTGGTTTGCATCTAAGAATGCAAGGAAGTTAGTCTCCTTTGGGATGAAGGGTACAATATTGTTTGCTGCCATTGTTATGAGTATAAAGTTTAGTGGGTAAGAAAAATTAAAGAGATAGGATTGAAAATGAGAGAGAAATCGGTTTTGGATTAAAAAAGCTAGGTCACTTAGATTTCTCGAAAGCGTAAGTGTATATATTGAGATGTCCGGGTATTTATAGTAAAAGCATATGACTTGTCGAGAACTCAAAAATAGACATTTGGAATTAGTCTATCGAGAAGTTATTTGAAATGTGAGAAACATATCGATAAGTAATTTTATTTATTCTTGTAGAGAACTAAAAATAAGCTTATCGAGATGTCAAATAAATACCCACTTTGTCCAAAATGGACTGAATTTGATTCCAATTCTTACTTGAATAAATCAAAGTAAAATCAGAATAATTTTTTTAAAAGTATTTTACCAAAATAATTTATTGAATTAAATTATTTTAGCTCCAAGTTGTCTATAATTCTAGAAATTATACTTGTAGAGAACTCTGTAAGTTATCACTTGTAGGGAACTCTACAATGACTTATCGATAAGTCATAATAAAGCTTATCGAGAAGTCACTCGAGAAGTCAGTAAATTGACTTATCGAGAACTCACTCGAGAAGTCTTAAAATGACTTGTCGATAAGTCAGTTAGACTTATCGAGAACTCAGTTCACTATATACTTATGATCACTTTGCTTCTGTCTTTTGTTGATTTTACATATTAAGGATATAAATTTACAGCTAGACAGTTTTCTTAGAATTAAAAAAAAATCCAAGCTGAATTTTCATTTTTGAAAAATAAATATGCAGAGATTTCTGAAATATTTATAAGTCACATTTCAGTTAATTTCCAATTAATCAAATTAATTTTGATATACTATAAATTAATCTGCTACAAAATATTAGCTGAGATCTTACCTTAGGATGAAGAATTATGCATTCCCATTTCTCCTACAAGTCTAGTGAAAGTTGTTTTTGTGCAAGACATGCCTGTACTTTAACAAGACTAAGTCAAATTGAAAATCCTAAGTAAGTTGTATTGTAATCTTAGTTTGCATTTGTACTTGTAACATTTAATGTCTGTAAAAATGTAAAAGAGCAGACTATAGTCTTTTTTTTAAACAGTATCAAGCCTAAGGATTCTATCTGGAAGAAGATCAAGAAGATCATGCTTTAGAAGAATTATGAAGAAGATTGGAGTTGAATACATCTGTTTGGATAAAAATATTCTAAGTCAAAGATCTCTACAAGTCACATATTTAGTGTTATAGAGAAGTCACTCGAGAACTCTAAATGGCTTATCGAGAAGTCATAAAAGCTTATAGAGAACTCACAGAGATATCAACAAGCAAATTGAAAACATGAAGATTGGAGATATCGACAAGTCATTTCTTTACTAGAGAACTCAGATTTATCGACAAGTCAACATTCATTAGAGAACTCTGAGTTATCGATAAGTCAAATTCCACTAGAGAACTCAGAGATATCGATAAGCCAAAATTCACTAGAGAACTCTGAGTTATCGACAAGTCAAATTTGACTAGAGAACTCTGAGTTATCGATAAGTCAATAAACCACTAGAGAACTCACAGATGTCGATAAGTCAAAGTGAAGATATGAAGACTAAAGATCTCGACAAGCCAAATTCTCTTATAGAGAACTCAGAGACCTCTACAAGTCAAATTAACTATGGAGTATTAGAGATCTCGATAAGCCAATATACTTATCGAGATGTCAAGTTCTCTATAGACCAAACTGGAGATCTCGAGGTAAAATCATAAAGTACAAAATTACAGACCAGTTCAATATCCAAGATTTACAATCAACAAACAATCCAACCAGCTGGATTAACAAGTCTACAAAAAGTAACTTGAAGAGTGTTCAAGATCAAGGGTGAAGATTAACTGACAAAGGAAGATCAAAGTTAACACAGTATACAAAGATATGCTAAACCAGAAATGGAAGATACATTTTTCCTAAAATGGAAATGACAAGTGACAGTTTACTAAAGTTAATAGCATGTCTTATTATACACTGTATAAACCAGCAGTTAACTAAATTATAAAGTTAACATTGGTCCTTTGTTAGAGGTAACAATTTAGATCAGGAACTCTTGTATTCTCTCAAGATTGAAGCTAAGCTCTTTACCAACAAAGAGCCTAGAAATTTTGTAGCAAAACATTCTTAATTTTAATATAAAATTGAGTTAGTTTTGAAAGATTTGTATTCTTTATTATTACATGTTTAATTTCTGTATGAAAATATTTCACTACAATATTTGATTCACTTTGTTCACAACCACAAACAGTTTAAGAAAATTATAAAAATACAGAAACACATTCACCCCCCCTCTGTGTGTAATTCATTACCTAACAAGTGGTATCAGAGCAAAATCTGAAAGTAAACAGATTCAAGATCTTGGAAGAATGAATACACAAAAAATCAGTAGCATCAAAATTTCTATATTTGATAAAGCTAACTACACCCTTTGGAAAAAGAAATTGTTGTTGTTTATTAGGATGGCCAATCCACTCTATATTCAGATTCTCAAAAATGGGCCCCTCACTCCTATGGTTAGAGTTGAAGAATCAACAGATGGTGATATGGTCATTCCAGCTCATTATGCTTCAAAAGACCCTTCTGAGTACACTGAGCCTGAAAAAGAGAAAGTTTCCCTGGATAGTGGCTTGCAACTAATACTGATTGAGTCACTTGACAATGTAATGTATAACAACATTGTCAACTGTGACACTGCCAAGCAAATATGGAAAAAGATTGAAATACTCTGTGAGGGAACTAAGGAAGTTAGATCTAATCAAAGAAGGATACTGATTTCACAATATGAGGGTTTCATGGCCAAGCCAAAATAAAGTATCACTAATGTGTGTGAAAGGTTCAATAAGCTGATAAATGACTTGCGGCTCAATGACAAATACTATGAAGCTGAAGAGGTGAACTTGAAGTTTTTGCTCACACTCCCTGATTATTTGGAACAGAAAATCTCCGCAATCAGAGAAGAGAGAAATCTAAGCAGAATAACACTGGAATTTTTTTATGGAATCTTGAAGAATTATGAATTAGAAATGATTCAAAGAAAATTATTAAGAACTGGAAAAGGGCATGTTGTAGATGGTTCAAGTGCTCTAATTATTAATGAAGGCCAAACTTCTAATGATGAGCCAAGATCTCAAACTCCAGTTGTCTCAACAAGTGAGCAAATAACAAATGATTCACAAGAACAAGTCATTTTGAAACTGGAAAAAGATGAGTTCTACACCTTGGATGAACTTGATGAGCTTGATCAGTCAATACCCTATTTGGCAAGAAAGTTCTCTAACATTAGAGTAAAGAAACCAAGATTCTTCAAGGGTAAATGACAGTCTTTCAACAAGGACAGCAGCTGGAAAGGAAAAGGGAAGTACACATCTGATAAAAAAAATGGTTACAAAACTGGATCTGTTGACAGATCAAAAATAAGGTGCTTCAACTGTGATGAAATAGGCCATTTTGCTACAGAATGCAGGAAACCCAAGAATGCAAAGAAGGACAAAGCTTATCTTGAACTGGAAGCAAAGTATGAAGCTCTTCTGAAGAAACAATAAAGCAAAGCTTATATTATAGAAGGAAAAATTTGTGATGATTCTAATAATGATGAAGATGACGAAGTTGAAAATTATGCTCTAATGGCCTTGGAGCAAGGAGAATCATCATCATCCAAATCACAGTACCAACACTCACTACCATTGATTTAACTGTGAGTCAATATAAGGAAACTATAGAAAATATGAGCACAGAAATGTTTCACATTCACACAAGTATGGTTGCTGCTAATGAAGAAGTTAGCAGACTGATAAAAATAAATGAGAACCTTGAAAGTGAGAAATAAGAAGCTGAATTGTTTTTGGTGGAGCTTGAAACTATAAGACAAGAAAATGCATATCTGAAGAACAAGCTCAAGTGTGCAAGTGAAATTGAAGCAGTGCTAAGGGAGAAGCTGGAAAAGAATGAAGCTAAATTGAAATACTTCAAGAATGCATCTGAGTTAATTGGACAGTACCATGAGAAAAACAAGCCATGTGCAAACATTGCTATTGGTCTTGACTATGAAGCCTTGAACAACAAAAAGAAATAGGTGACAAAGGAAAAGCAACAGAAAATCAAAATGTTCCATCAATGCTGAAAAAGGTTGTCTCACCTATGTTCAAGGCATGTGAAGTAAATTTCAGTGAAGAAGAGTTAATTATCAAGCAAGAAATTGTTGATAAAGATAAAGAGAAGAAAAATGCGGAAGCAACTCCATCTTCCAAAGCTGAAGAGAAGTTCATGGACAAACAAAGTTCCAAGACACCAGTCAAAGAGAACAAGACTGAAGATGCAAGAAAGAAGAAGAAAAATAGAAATAGGAAAATTGGGATAAACAAAATAATAATTTTGCTTATGTTGCAGATGCCCCAAGGAAGAAGTGTGAAAAATATGGCTATGTGAATCACCTAACTCACATGTGTAGAAAGGTTGTTAGCAAGCTAGCTGAAGGAGCCTGCAAATACAATGAAGCAAATGCAAATGATCCATACTCATTCTGTGACAAGTTTGATTGCATCTCTTGCAACTTGAAAATGATGAAGAGTTGTCATAAATTGAGAATAGACCATAAAGAAACAAAAATTAGGTCTACAGCAGATAGGGAAAATGCACAACAGTTATTGAATTCTATTTTTCTGAAACAACTCATTCTATTTCTGCTAAATCAGTTAACAAGAAGAAAGTACCCAACACTGCTTGGGTTGCTAAACACACTTAAAACTCACTGTGTGTAGGGAAAAGTGAAGAAGGTCATATGGATCATTGACAAGTGGTGTTCCAGACATATGGCAGGTGATTAGGCCCTGCTATCATAGTTTGAGGAGAAGGCTGGCCCTTTGGTGACCTTTGGAGACAACAACAAAGGATTCACAATGGGATATGGCAAGATTGTTTCTGAAAATATTGTCATTGATGATGTAGCACTGGTGGCTGGTCTTGAAGTGAATCTTTTTAGTGTTAGTCAATTTGCAGACAGTGCTGGTCTTGAAGTGAATCTTCTTAGTGTTAGTCAATTTGCAGACAAAGGTTTTGAAGTCTTATTCAACAAAGAAGAATGCACTTTTATCAGCAAGAAAACTGGTGAAGTTGCTCTGAAAGGAGCAAAAAAAGGAAGCTTATTTATTGCAGACTTAGACTCAACAAATAAGGATGGAATTTGTTATTTCTACACCAAGGTATCAGAAGAACAAAGCAAGCTATGGCATAAGAAGTTGTCTCACTTGAATTTTAAGGCAATTAACACCTAGGTCAAAAAGGAGTTAGTAAGAGACATGCCTAAACTGGAGTTTGCTCAAGTTGAAGTTTGTGAAGGTTGTCAGAAACGAAAAATGAAAAGATCAAGTCACAAGTCAAAAACTGTGAATTCTATAAGTGCACCATTGCAACTTATTCACATGGACTTGTTTGGACCAGTAAATGTCTTATCTATTTCTAGAAATAAATATACACTTGTGATGGTGGATGATTTCTCAAGATACACCTGGGTAGAGTTCATGCACTCTAAGGATGAGACTCCACACATCATAATTGAGCACATCAAGAAGATAAAAAAATAGGCCGAAGATCACAATTGTGTAAAAAGATTGAGAAGTGACAATGGAACAAAATTCAGAAATGCAACATTGAATGAATTCTGCAAAAACAAAGGCATTGTTCAAGAATTCTCAGCAGCTAGAACACCTCAATAAAATGGAGTAGTTGAAAGGAAGAACAAAACATAGTTGAAGCTTTTAGAACAATGCTACAAGATGCCAAGTTGCCAACAAGTTTCTGGGAAGAGGCTGTTAACAGTGCATGTTACACTTAGAACAAATATCTCATTAACAAGGCACATGGAAAATCTCCGTACTCAATCATGTCCAAGAGAAAGCCTACTGTAAAGCATCTTCATGTGTTTGGAAGCAAGTGTTAAATCTTAAAAAACAATTCTGAATATGTGAGAAAATTTGACTCAAAAGTTTTTGAAGCAATTTTTCTAGGATATTCATTGGAGAGAACTGCCTACAAAGTCTATCTGATAGATCAAAAGAAGATTATGAAAAGCACATATATGACTTTTGATGATGACAAGTGTCCAGGCTTGGAATGCCTTGATAAAAATGAAGCTGAAGCCCTTGTATTTGAAAACCTCAACATTGATAGTGATTCTGATGAAGAAGAGGAAGTTGATGCACAACAGATGATAAATGAAGAGACTACTGAACATGAAAATCATGGGAATGGAAGCTCATCTCAAACACCTGAATTTGATAGCACAAACTCAGGGGGAGAAAGAGAAGAAAGATCTAGCAGTCCTACCAATAATGAAGAAAATGATGAAGGCACAAGTCAACAAACTCATACAAGGAAGTGGGATATGAGTCACACTAGAGAAGCAATTATTGGTGATCCTACTGCTGGGGTGAGGACTAGAAGTGCAAATGCTAATGAGTGCCTACATGCATGCTTTCTGTCTCAAATAGAACACAATAAAACTGAAGAAGCTCTAATGATCCTGATTGGATATCTGCAATACAAGAGGAGCTTAATCAGTTTGAAAGGAAAAAAATTTGGGAGTTAGTTCCTGCACCAAAGAATAGAAGCATTATTGGAACAAAATGGGTGTTCAGGAATAAGATAGATTAAAATGGTATAGTTACCAGAACAAGGCAATGTTGGTTGCAAAAGGCTACTCACAAGAAGAAGGAATTGATTATGATGAAACTTTTGCTCCAGTTACAAGACTTGAAGGAATAAGGATTTTTCTAGCATTTGCTGCACATTCAAATTTTAAAGTGTATCAAATGGATGTCAAGGATGCCTTCCTAAATGGTGAGTTAGAAGAAGAAATTTATGTGAAACAGCCACCTGGCTTTGAAGATCCAGAATTTCCAAATTTCATGTTCAAATTACTCAAGGCTCTATATGGACTAAAGCATGCACCTAGAGCTTGGTATGATACATTGTCAGAATTCCTACTGAAACATGGTTTTAGTAGAGGTACTATAGACAAGACTCTCTTCTACAAGAAACATGGTGAAGATATGATCCTAGTTCAGATCTATATGGATGATATCATCTTTGGTTCTATAAATGAAAAGCTTTTCAAAAGATTTTCTAAGCTTATGCAGAGTGAATATGAAATGAGTATGATGGGGAAATTATGTTACTTTCTTGGACTACAATTCAGTCAAAGAAGTGATGGGATCTTCATCAGCCAAACTAAGTATGTCAAGGACTTATTGAAAAAGTTTGGTATGGTTGATTGTTCACCTGCTTCTACACCTATGTCTATAGCAACAAAGTTGGATGAAGATAGAAAAGGCAAGAGTGTAGATATTTCAAGCTATAGATGAATGATTGGATCATTGTTTTACTTAACTGCAAGTAGACCAGACATCATGTTTGCAATATGTCTATGTGCAAGATTTCAAGCCAATCCAAAAGAATCACATTTGATGGCTGTAAAGAGGTGTTAGATATATTTGAGATGTCATGTCTAATCTGATTTGTATTTAGTTTTCAGAACTTAATAATAGCCTTATCAGGACTTACTGAAATCAGAACTTACTGAAGTCAGAACTTAATATCAGAACTTAAGGCGTCAGAAGATACATATCAGGACTTAATTGCGGAAGACTTCAGATAAGGAATGCTGCTGATTTACAGGAGAAGATCTGGACTAAAGAAAAAGAAGATATGTATGAAGAGTTAGAGGACTAAAAGACTTGTAGAAGATATCTGATTGATATATTTTAGGAGACAGAATTATATTCCATATCAATTAGAATATATCTTGTAACTGTGTACTATAAAAACACAGCTTAGGGTTTACACTATATGTGTTATCATTATCGAGAAGATTATATATTGTAACCTAGCATCTCTTATTGATATTGTTCATCACTGAGGGAGAACAACAGTTCTATTGTAACAGAGTTTATTTGAATATACTTGATCTTTGTTACATATTTGTGTTGAAATCGATTTGATTGTATAAACACTATATTCCCCTTCTATAGTGTTGTGTGACATAACAAGTGGTATCAGAGCTTTTCTGTCAACACACATACAGTAAAGATCCAAACAAATAATCATGTCTGAAGAAACACAAACCCCAACTAAGCCCACCAAAACTCAAGAAACTCAAAACACTCAATCCCATAGTCGATATGAGACTATTAGGGTTCCCATACTGAGACCTTCTGAGTATCCCATATGGAAAGTGAAGATGGCTATGTTTCTGGAGGCTACAGAACCAGAATACCTTGATAGAATAAATGAAGGACCATATAAGCATACCAAGCTCTCTGTTGGAGTTGCTGATCAACCAGCAAAGACCATACCAAAGGAGAGAAGTGAATACACACCTGAAGATATCTCATCTATTGCCAATGATGCAAGGGTAAGGCATTTGCTACATAGTGAAATTGATAATGTCATGTCAAACAGGGTAATTGGATGCAAGACTGTAAAGGAGATATGGGATGCTTTAGAGACAAGATGCCAGGGAACTGATGCAATCAAAAAGAACATGAGGACTATACTCACTCAAGAGTATGAGCACTTTGACTCAAAAGCTGATGAGTCATTAACTGATTTATATGACAGGTTTGTCAAACTCTTGAATGATCTGTCACTAGTGGACAAGGAATATGATCTTGAAGATTCAAATCTAAAATTCCTTTTAGCTCTTCCTGAAAATTGGGATTTGAAGTCTACTACCATAAGAAACAACTATGACCTTACTGAAACTACTCTTGATGAAATTTATGGTATGCTCAAGACTTATGAACTTAAGATGGATCAAAGGAGCAAGAGGCATGGAAGAAAGTCAAGGACAGTTGCTCTTAAAGCCGAGGAGGAGTCTCCTAAAGTTATTTTCTCAAAGAAGGGAAAAGGAAAGGCTCTCATCATAAAGTCTGATTCAGAGTCATCAAATTCTGATGATGATGATTTAGAAACTGAAAGTTTATCTGAAGTTGATATTGATGCAGAGATGATGCAACTGTGTGCTCTTATGGTGAAGGGTATCACAAAGATAGCCTACAAGAAATTCAGAAAGAGTAATAAGTTTTCCAGGAAAGGTGGAAGTTTTGATAAGAAAGGGTTCAGAAAGTCTGAAGGCAAAAGAGGAAAGTCTGACAGAGGAGACAACTCAAATGTCAAATGCTATAATTATGGTGAAAAAGGCCAGATATCTCCTGACTGTAAGAAAGGAAAAAGGGACAAAGACAAGGCACTTGTCACAAAGAAGAAAAACTGGACAAACACTTCATATTCTGAAAATGAGGTGAACTATGCCTTGATGGCAAATGCTGATAGCAGTACTGAAACTGCTGAATTGAAGGTACCTCAAACAACTTATGCTTTTCATACTGATGATATTACTGAGTTGAGATTATATCTTAAAACCATGTTCATTAGTTACAGAGATCAGACTTTAACATGTGAAAGATTAACATCTGAAAATATTGCTGTTAAAAACAGAAATGACTAATTAGAAAAGGAGTTAGTTTTTCTTCATCAAACTAAGATAGAAAGAGATGATGCTTTGTATGTTAGAGATGAAGTGTTAAAATTGAATGAATCTCTAAAAGCTAACTTAGAAAAGGAAAGAGAGATTATCAAAACTTGGACTAACTCTGGCAGAACAACTCAGAATTTACTTAGTAGTGGAAACTGGAAAGAGGGCTTAGGTTATGAAGATGATAAAAGTGAGAAAGGAACTATATAAATTGAGCCAATTGTTGTTAAACAGATTGCTAAGCCAAAGGTAAATCCTGTTAAATTTGTAGCAAAAATTGTAATGTCTGATTCTGAAAAGATGAAAGATTCTAAGACAGAAGTAAAAGAAAAGTCAACTTCTGACAAATTAAAACAGGATACACCAGCTGAAGTAAATATAGGCTTAATGACTAAGAAGCAGCTTAAGCATAAGCTGAAAGAGATTAGAAATGTGAACAAGGTAAATGAATCTAGGAAAAATAGGAATGGAAAGGAAGGTGTGAATAAAAGCAATAATTATATGCTTGTTCCTAATGCTCCTAGACATAAATGTTATAACTGTGGAAACTCTAACCATCTTGCTTCTTTTTGCAGTAAAAATAAAGATATAAACTCTTTACCTCCTAGATCAGGAGTTAAGAGTCAGTCTGTTAGTTTAAACCACAAAATCCTTATTTTCATTGTGGTAGTTTATGGCATTCCATTTATACTTGTAAGGATTATCATAGTTTGTACTATGATTATTATCAAATAAAACCTTCTTTAAAGAAAGTTAGTGTAAATCCTTCTAGTGTAAATTATGATGCAAAGTCTCATATAAAGTCTGATAAATAGCATGTTAGCATAAACTCTGAAATTAAATATGCTGCAAATGCTAACAAACTTAAAAAGGCCAAAGGATCCAAGCGAGTCTGGGTCCTTAAAACTAACCAATAGTGGTCTTTGTGATTGCAGGGAAACAGGAAAAACATTCTAGTTCTGGACAGTGGATGTTCAGGACATATGACTGGAAATAAGCCCTGCTATCAGACTTTGTGGAGAAAGCTGGCCCAGGAGTTTCTTATGGAGATGGCAACATGGGAAAAACTCTGGGATATGGCAATATCAATCTTGGGAATTTCATCATTGAAACAGTAGCTCTTGTCTCAGGACTTAAACACAATATGCTACGTGTGAGTCAAATCTGTGACAGAGGTTATCATGTGAATTTCTTTGAAGAACACTGTGAAGTTGTAAGTATTTCTATAGGTAAAGTGGTTCTGAAAGGTTACAAGCATGGTAACATATATGAAGCCAGACTTTCAATAAATTTTGATGGTTTTGCAATATGTCTGTTGAGTAGAACATCAATTGAAGAAAGCTGGAATTGGAACAAGAGACTCTCTCATTTAAATTTCAACAACATAAATGAGCTAGTAAAGAAAGATCTTGTGAGAGGACTGCCAAAATCAGTATTTGCTCCTGATGGCCTTTGTGATTCATGTCAAAAGGCAAAACAAAGAAAATCTTCATTCAAGAGCAAAACTGAATCCTCAATTCTTGAGCCTTATCACTTACTGCATGTTGATCTATTTGGTCCAGTCAATGTCATGTCCATTGCAAAGAAGAAATATGCTATGGTTATAGTGGATGAGTTCACAAGATACACTTGAGTGTATTTCTTGCACCAGAAGAATGAAACTGCATCTACTCTAACTGATCATGTCAGGCAGCTGGATAAGTTGGTCAAAGATTCTGTTAAAATCATAAGAAGTGATAATGGCACTGAGTTCAAGAATTCAATCATGAAAGAGTTCTGCACAGAGCATGGAATAAAGTAGGAATTTTCTGCACCTGGAACTCCACAGCAAAATGGAGTTGTAGAAAAAAAGAACAAGACTCGCATTGAAGCTGCACGAACTATGCTTGATGAAGCAAAGCTGTAACCTACTTTTGGGCTAAAGTTGTGCAGACTGCTTGTTTTACACAGAATGCTACACTCAAAAACAAGCATGGAAAAATACCATATGAGATGGTGAAGAAAAAGAAGCTACATATAAAATACTTTCATGTATTTGAATGCAAGTGTTTTGTTCCTAAGACTCATCCTGAACAGCTGTCTAAAATTGATCTAAAAGTTGATGAAGGAATTTTTGTTGGATATCCACTTTCCACAAAAGCCTTCAGAGTCTACAATTTAAGAATAAGGGTTGTCATGAAATCTATCAATGCCTCCTTTGATGATAAAAAGATTACTGGACTTGAAGATTTCAATGATCATGATCAGCTGAGATTTGAAAATGAAGATTTAAATTCTGATGGCTTAAATTCTGATCCTGTAAGTTCTGATAGGTTAAATTCTGATGTCATTGAAACTGTGGTAACTACTCCAAGGGAAAATGCACCTGTTCAGGGGGAGCAAGCTGAAGATCCTTCCACAACTCAAGACTCTCAAGAAGCATCAGAACCTGCCACTGGCTCTTCAAGTTTTGATTCATCAAGTTCTGATGAGCCAAATTCTGATAATTCTGGAAACTCTGATTCTTCAAATCCTGAAGGATCCAACTCAAATTTTGAAGTCTCAGAGAGCATAACTGCAGGGGGAGCATCAGAAAATATTGATGGAGACAACATGGATTATGGGGGAGGATCCAGTTCTAGAAATCAACTTCCATCTGCAGGGAAGTGGACCAAATCATATACACCTGACTTAATAATTGGAGATCCTGAAGCAGGTGTCAGAACTAGAACTGCTACATCAAATGAATGTCTCTATCATTCCTTTCTATCCCAGACTGAACCAAAGAAAGGGGAAGAAGCTCTTCAAGATGCTGATTGGGTGCAAGCAATGCAGGAAGAGTTAAATGAATTTGAAAGAAATAAAGTCTGGACCTTAGTGCCAAGACCAAAGAACAGATCCATTATTGGCACAAAATGGGTGTTCAGAAACAAAACTGAAAGTGATGGTATAATTATAAGGAACAAAGCAAGGCTGGTTGCTAAAGGTTACTCTCAACATGAGGGTATTGATTATGATGAAACATTTGCACCAGTTGCTAGATTGGAAGCCGTAAGAATCCTTTTGGCTTATGCTGCTCACAAGAACTTTAAAGTCTTTCAAATGGATGTGAAAAGTGCTTTTCTCAATGGAGAATTGGAAGAAGAGGTATATGTTGAACAACCTCCAGGATTTGTAGATCCAAAATTTCCTAATCATGTCTACAGACTTGATAAAGCACTTTATGGCTTTAAGCAAGCTCCAAGAGCATGGTATGAGACTTTAGCTCAATTCCTTCTGGAAAGTGGATTTAACAGAGGCACAATTGATAAAACACTGTTCTACCTCAACCATGGAAAAGACTTACTTTTGGTATAGATATATGTTGATGATATCATCTTTGGTTCTACTAATGCCAAACTTCGTGAAAGGTTTGCAAAACTAATGCAGTCAAGATATCAAATGAGTATGATGGGAGAACTTAGCTATTTCTGGGACTTCAAGTCAAGAAAAATGAAGAAGGTACTTTCATAAATCAATCTAAGTACACCAGAAATTTACTAAAGAAATTTGGAATGCAAGACTGTTCAACTGCATCCACTCGCATGGCCACTGTAACCAAGTTAGATAAAGATACTGGAGCATCAGTAGATATTACTAACTACAGAGGTATGATTGGCTCTTTACTCTATTTAGCTGCAAGTAGACCTGATATCATGTATGCTACCTGTCTTTGTGCAAGATTTCAGGCTGATCCAAGAGAACCTCATCTAATAGCTATGAAAAGAATTTTCAAGTACCTCAAGGGACAGCTGATCTAGGATTGTGGTATCCTAGAGAATCAGATTTTAAGCTAATAGGTTACTCAGATGCAGATTTTGCAGGATGAAAAATAGACAGGAAAAGCACTAGTGGAAGCTGCCAACTTCTTGGAGGCAGATTGGTTTCTTGATTTAGCAAGAAATAGAAATCAATTTCCACATCAACTGCAGAAGTAGAATATATTGCTGCAGGAAGCTGTTGTGCACAAATTCTTTGGAGGAAGAATCAGTTACTGTACTATGGGTTAGAATTTTCTAAAATACCTATTTATTGTGATAATCAAAGTGCTATTGCTATGACAGGTAATCCAGTTCAACACTCAATGACAAAGCACATCAGCATAAGGTACCATTTCATAAGGGAACATGTGATGGAAGGTACAATGGACTTGCATTTTGTTCCAACAGATCAACAACTAGCAGATATCTTCACAAAACCACTATGTGAAGCTACTTTTACAAGACTGGTAAATGAACTTGGAATGGTTTCAGGTTCTTTCTCAAAATCTGCTTAGTTTTTGTTCTCATGCATCAGACTTTATGATCAGTGTTTACAGATTGTCTTATCTCTTTGTAATCTGTGCTTAAATTGTTATATATTAAATTCTGATTGTTATCTGATGTGATTCTATATACTCTGATAGTATTTTGAATGTTTTGTGGCTATTCATTCCAATGAGGATTACTGTGCTAGATGCTGACCTAGTAGTCTTTAACATACTAGAAATCCCATGTTTGAATTAGCTATTTATGTGGAAATTCATTAACACAAGCAAATTCTGATTTTGAGCTTAGTCAAATTTACTTTGTGTATCTTATTACTAAGTCACAAACAAGAATTTTTCTTCTTATCTGTAAAATTCTGATGTCAGTAAATCTTAAGGATGAACTACATGCTTGATAAGCCTCACTTATCTGAAGAAAAGAAAAGAAAATCAAAATCAGGTACTCCTTTGAGATCTAGAGTAAATATGTGAAAGGGAAGACCCAAATGCATTGCTGGTATTAAGTAATATGCATTAGAAAAGCAAATAAATTTTTCTTGGTGACTTTTCACATTCTCTGATTACTGGAGAGATACTCTGATAATAGCATAAATTCTGATAGCAGTTGTGACTCACTTACACTGAGAAGCCATTGTAAAAAGAATGTCAAAAGATGCATAAAATGAGCACAAACAGTTGAGGTGGATTCTTGCATAAATTTATTCCATAGTAGACTTCAAAATTGAAGACAAATTTTAAGCACTTTTCTTAGTTATGCCTTATTTCTCAGATATACTGAAGTTTATCAGACTTTAATCTAAATCTGATCATTTGTAAATGCACACACTCTCGCTCCATATGAATGATGAAAATTACTGTGCTGATTAAGTTGTTTTTCACAAAAACAGTTAAGTATTACTTGCATAAATTCTGAGGAAAAGTTCTGATGATTAAACTCTGAAGAAACCAGTCAGTATTTGTATGAAGAATCACAGATATTTGTATGAAGAATCACAGATACATACATTCACTTTTTGAGTACAGAAGCCATATTCTGATGACCATTAAATTCTGATAATAGTCAAGTTCTGATGCAAATCCTGATGGAAACTCTGATGCTTACATGACATTATTTATTTACTTAACTTATTTGTGGTTTATTGTAACAGTCATATTTTATCAGAATATATTTAAGTGAGATAAAAACAGTCATAATCATTTGATTAGTGGGAAACGTGTTTTCCTTGACAACTGCATGTGCACAATAATTATTGCTTATTTCTCGTGCCCACTAACTGCTGCTTTAACTATTTACTGGCTGACAGGTGTAAAGTGTTTGTTTTACTTCCAAAAAGAGTTGTTGAGTGGAGAGAGTATATATATAGGAGTTAAAAGATTTTACAATCTTTTACCTAATTTCTAATTCTTTTCTTATCTCTATTATTCTCTCTCTCTCTCTCTCTCTCTCTCTCTTTCTAATATTCTCTGAAGCTCTATTTTTCACAGGCATTTTATCAAACACTTTGCAAACACACATTTTCTCACTTATTTCTTTACAGAAATGGCACCAAAATATATCATTTTCAATGGAGCCAAGTTTGTTCCCAACATTTATATGGCTATTCTTAGCAAGGATGAAGCTCCATCAGATCTTTACTTTGTTCAGGACTTTCTTGCTAACACTGAGATTTGGTTTGCTTTGACCCAACCAGAAGCACTCTTAGGAACCCAAGTGCTGGAGTTTTGGAGGAGTGGTGTTTATGATGATGGTGGACAAGCTGGGTCCCAAAGTAATATCTTTATAAAAGGGGAGGATGAACATGTGGTGACTATGTCTACTGTTTGCAAAGCTCTATATCTGCCAGAAGATTGTATTTTCAATTTAACAGTTGATTCTGCATTTGATTCTGATTTAGGTTAGGAGTCGAGTCAAAAGAGTGCAGGAAGGTTTATACATAGATGTGAGTCAACAACTCAATCATAAGTGCGAGTCTAAGAGTTTAGTCGAGGGTTCGAAGGCGTAACCCTGATGTCTATTGAGAATTAACTAGAACTGCCCTAGTTTATAGTATGTCTCCTTTGTATGTGCATTAGTGGTAATGTCCGATAGATATTTCTAGTTTTCCCCTTGAGAAAATGAGTCTTATTGTAAGAATTCAGCTTCGGAACAGACCCTTGATGTGTCAGTTGAAGAGACACCAACGTTATTATTTTAAATATCACATTTTCTATGTCAAGTGATGTTGCTGGACCGAGTATGTGACCTCGGTGAGTTCAGTTAATATATGATGATAATAGTCGGCGGCTGCTATGACAGCCAAGTCTCATGGTGAATGTGGATCAGTACTGTGGTTTATAACTTAAACCCTTATACTTCTTTCTTGAGACGTATTTTGTTTCCAGAATAATCGTTGCTATCCCATAAATTGCTTATTTTTCCTGTGAGAAAGTTAAGAACGCGAATTAAGCAGCTTAGGGTTCTGTTGATCTCATTAAAAATCAGATTCTCCCCTTCTTATTTGTGAATTTTTATTTAAACATTGTTTCCTTCCTCGGAGATTCTGTCAGTTGATTGAGTGAAGACAATGCATATGATTTGACTGTCTGTTTGTATGACAAAGGGTCTGGTGGGACGCCACCGGATTATGTGTTGTACGCTATGCGGTACTAAGACTGGCCATCTTACGTGCCTGTATGGTTGCTCTCAGTCGTATCTATGTCTTCTTCACTTTTCCTCCTCGTACCCTTGATTATTTGATTTTGAATTTCATTTAAAGTGCCGAGGCCATGATTTGTCAGTAGCTTTTATAATTAGACAATCCTGGTTATTGAAAGTAAATAAGAGTTGACTGTCCGGAGGAATAGAAGTTTTTCATCTGGTTGCTACTTCAGAAATGAAAATATTAGAGAGGATTAATGATTCGAAATTGAAGGTTGCAGCTTTAGAAAAGATAACTCAGTGGTAGATGGGTCATTTGCAAGAGATAAGAAATTGTCTTGAGAGGAATGGTTGGTTGAAACTTGGACTAGTATGTCAGCCAATTCCGTGATTTCTTAAGTTTGACTTGATTTTTCCAGATTGCTCTGTGTAGTTCGTGGCTGATATATCCATCCAAGTATTGTTGTGTATCAGACTAGCCTAGCTGTTATAATTGAGTAGTGATGGGAAGTTAGTCAGTTGTGGTTGTATTGAGGAGCCATGCTATGATGCTTAGTTTCTTTATAATTCAGTCTCCCTGTACTGTTGTTGATTCTGCTACTGTCAGTGTTGTTATTGTTGCTAGTGTTGTTAATCTAGATATCTTTTATAAATGGACCCTGATATTAAGGATATGGGTATTTTGATTTGGCAATATTTTCTTGATACAGATGCACCGTTTAAACTGTGATATCTGTAATAACCCCAATTTTTGGGAAATTTTTGAAACCCTTATGAATAGTGTTTTTGCTGAATGAGAAAACTTTTCATGCCACACTATGTAGGGGTTCTGATATGAATATTCTGAGATTTTATTAGTACTTTATATGGGATATAAGTGTATGTAAAGATCGTCAGAATCCAAATCCGAACACTTTGATTTTTCCCGGAAATCTAATAGATACGGAAAGAATTGAGTATAAGGTAACAGGATAAAAAGGATTTAAATTAAAGGATTATAAGAGAGGATCATAAAAGGAATACAATATATTGAGAAAGGTTAAGGGAACCTAAGTAATAAGATCCCGGGTATGATCCCTCAAACGATAAACGAAAACAAAAGTTAAGCGAACCGTATAACAGATCAGTGGTCATTAGGCAAACGATTAGGAAGTTAATCAAGGGGATTAGTGGGGATGATGTCATCCAACCAATAGAAAGAGGACAAGGAGGGGAGGATGACATCATGAGGATGACACAAGCATGACATGGGAAGGAAGGAGGTGTGGTTGAATGAGAACCACACAAATTCAAGGGCAACAAGGTAATTGACTAAATCAAACACAAAAACAAAGCAACCAAGCCAAGTAAAATCATTTTCATCAAAATCAAAAAGAAACCAAGGCATTGTTCTTCATGCTCTCGGCCAAAACAGAACCAGAACACTAAAACTGCTGTATCGCCTTCATTTCTCACTCAAATATTGTGTTCTATAGCTCATTGGAAAGGTATTGAGATGGCCTACAACTCTTGTTCACAAGTCTCGTCCAAATAATCAGGGTAAGACCCTCATTTTTACAGTTCTTTAAATCGGACTTTTAGAAACTTCAAAGCCTAACTTTGTGTTCTTGATTTCTTTGGAAAGATCAAGCTTGTAGGAGGCTCCCTAAGGCTTCCTAGCAACTTAACACCTCCCAAGGAAGGTATAAACTTCAAACCCTAGCCTTTACTTTGTTTGTTAGTAAGTTTAATGGTTGGTGTTGTGAAATGAGAAGCATGGATTGTGATTATTAGTAGTTTGGTTTGATTTGGAAGTGTTTTGGTAATTGAAGCTTGATTATAGTTCATAGGTCTTGATTGTGGTTGTTTGAGTCGAAAACCTTGGAGATTATGGACTGATGTGGTATGGTTTAGGTGAAGTTTTGTTGTATTGATGGTTATGAGTTGGTTGGTGGTTAATTGGAGTAGTTTAAACATTGGTAATCGCGTAAACATAGCCGTCGTAACGTCCGATTTTCTTTGGACTGTTTTTGTGCATAACATTAGAACCCGAGAACCCCCTGCTAGATTATGACCACTGCCATGTTTAGATAGCTCATGTTACGAGCTTCGTTTTGATATATAGTTCGTTCGATTCCGATGCACGATTTAGGAGAAATGACCGTTTCAAGTAACGGCGTTTCGCGAACGAAACTTTTCCCCTCGCCTTACTTTGAAACATAGGTTAAAGACCAAAAAGGGTTAATTAATGTATGAAACATTTATGGTAAGTGTGTTAGGCAGTTGGTAAGACACTCGCGAAGGAATCGCCTTAAAACTCGTAAAGGTTAAATTATTAAAAATGGTGGAGCCGAGGGTACTCGAGTGACTTAAGAGAATCAGTAAGCGCAAAACAAGCGTTAGAGTCTAAGTTAGTTAAAGTATAGATTTACAAGTGACTTTGGTTTAATTCCAACTTACTTGTTGTTTATAGGTTACCAGACTCGTCCCGAGCCATTCGTAACCCCCAGTCGCTCAGGCAAGTTTTCTACCCGTTATACTGTTGTTGTGATGTATATATGTATATGCATTATCTTGCGATAGATGCATGATGTTTATATTAGCAAATGTTGCAATATATTGAAGCATGCTGCTATGGTATATATATGCATGCCTGTTTCATATTATTTCCATATATAATTGTTGATTCAGTTGATAATACCTATGCTAGAGGATAGCGGTAACTTGCATATACCCTTAGTATAGGGACCCAAAAGGTGGAAATATTTTCTAAACCGGGAGTCGAGGATCCCGAGTATAATATATATATTTATATAAATATATGGTTATAGTTTTCAAAACTATTAATCGAATAAGGTTTATTCGATAACTTTATTTTATTTAATGAATATTATTTTGAATATTCATTCGAGGGCTTATGACTCAGTTTATATTATTAATGATTATTAATTGGATATTCATTTGAGGATGTATGACTCCTTTATTTTATTTAATGAATATTGTTTATAATATTCATTCGAGGTATTATGACTCCGCTTACTATTTATTAATATTCTTTATTTTATTAAAGAATAATGTTCGATAATCAAACTTACTTTTGATATTCAAGTAAAGATATTACTTTCGTATAAGTATATCTTTGATTAATTGCTATTCATTCAAGTATAAATTTTCCAACTTCTACATAAATTATTCTTTATGGGAATATTATTTAAATAATAATATTCAGATATTTCTTTCATATTGGGACTGATTTATTTTATTAAATCAGCATTACTCCAAACATTCTTAAAAATGTTTTCGAGTCTTCAAAATGATTTTTAAAAGTTAGAGCGGATCCCAAAACTCATTTTTATATTTAAGATCTTCCTTTTAAAGGGGATTTAAATACTCGTTCAAAACCTGAGGGATCCGGCTCTATGGTGTATTTTATATTCGCAACAAGGTTGCTGTTTTGATAAATGAATTGATTACTTGCCCAATGTTCGGGAAGTAAGCCCATCTAATTGAGTCGGCATAAGCGACAGGCCGGGGTACGGTCTATCAAAGTGTAAGTGGCTGGGTGGCAGTCCATCAACGCGTGAGTGGCCGGGTAACGGTCTAGCGCGAGGTCCTAATGCGGCCAGGGTGATGACCGGTGAGGAATTCATCCATCTACAGTAGAAAAGGTTACTTATTGGTATCTTTGCCTGATCAGCAAGATATCTGGTTTATGCCAAAATTCTTTTCCTTTCCAAAATTCATTGGATATTATAACTCTGTTCATACTTTACATGACAGAGATTTTCAGGAAATGTATGAGATATATATATATATATATGGATATATATATATATCAGGACTTAATGAAGCATCTCGTAACTTCATTATTTACAATGATATTTCAAGGATTGAATCTATTCAAGTCTTATCTTGTAGTCTCATCTATGTGATGAACTTTTGAAACTATTATATCTTGAACGGTGGTAGTTCAAGTAGTATTTGGAAAAGATATAAGTATATTGGAGTATCTTGTAACTTCATCTTTTAAACTTATATCTAGTAAATGATTATCTTATGCATGACAAAGATTTTCAGAAAAACGTTGAGACAAGGTTAGATATATGAGATCACCTTGCAACGATATTTTTATACAGTTATACACTAGAACTCTGTGTGTATTATGCATGGAAGAGGACTTCCAATATTTTGAAAAGTATATATGTATATATATATACTGAATATTTTGCGACTTCATCGCATTAAGATATCAACTTGGTTCATTTCTTTTGACCAAGACTTTCATGAGTACTATGAGAAGGCTCATATACTATTAATCATTATACATATTATTTTGGTGGGCTTGCTGCTCACCCTTGCTTTATTTCTTCATCACACAACAACAGTTAGGAAAGATGGCCAGACTCCAGCAGACCCAGCGCAAGCGCGTGGGAAGCGTCCCGCGTCTTCCCGTTGATGTTGTAGCTGCTATAGCTGCAGAGGTAGATCTATTGTAGATCAGACCATCTACTTTTGAGAATCAATTATGTATAATTATAACTTGTGGCAGATAATGGCAATTAACTGTAAATTTATCAAGTAATCATTTTGGGTTGTAATAACTTTTAAATTGTGGATTCAAAGACTTGTACTTATTTAAATTTCATCTCTGAGACTATAACGGGTTGTGGTGTGTGTTAGTGTGGGGTCACAGCATAAGGTTATTTATTATTAATTAAGTGAAGTGATATTGTGGAAAGAAAGACCGTGACGACCCGGATCCCCGACCCCGGATCTGGGGGTGTTACAGAAATGGTATCAGAGCTAAGCGTTATAAACCTCAGAGATGATGGGACGTTAAGATAATAAGTTCACTAAGATAATAAGAACTCTTGCCAAGTTCATAGTCGGACTACCTAACGTAGTACTGACAGTTAAAACCCTTATGGGAACCCTTATAAATGTAGCGATAGAAGCGTAGTTCGTTATCGTATATGGTAGCGGGACTCCGAACCCTGAAGTTGAGGAACATCAACGCGATGATGTTTTATTATTTATTGGGGATCAGATTATGGATCCGATAGAGCGTCCTAACGCGGGAACAGATGATGTTGATATTGAGGATGTAGCGGTTGAGGATGTTGTCCTAGAAGGGATAGTTGCTGAGGAGGATCCCATGGAGGATCCTGACAAGAATGAATAAAGGACCACTGAGGAATTGATGACCATGGTTAGGGCAACTACCAGAGGTAGGATTGGCCGGTCACTACCGGAGGTTCGTTCAAGTTGTAAAGATAGTAGCCCCTTTAACGCGGCTTACTCGTAAGACTGAGAAGTTCGAATGGACAGAGAAATGCGAGAACAGCTTTCAAGAACTGAAGCAGAGGTTGGTGATGGCCCCTATGCTGGCGTTGCCGGATGGAAAAAGGAGATTTTGTGATTTGTAAGTGACGCTTCGTATAAGGAATTAGGGTGCTTCTTAGCACAGCAAGATAATCGCGTCTGCGTCAAGACAATTAAGGTAATATGAAATTCGATATCCCCGCCCATGAGCTTAGGCTTGTGGCAATAGTTTTACCCTAAAGATTGGAGGCACTACTTGTATGGAGAGAAGTGCGAGAATTACCTAAGCCATAAGTGCTCTAGTACATTCTTACATAGAAAGAGCTCAACATACGCCAGAGGAGGCGGTTAGAGCTAATCAAGAATTATGATTGGGAGATTCTTTATCATTCGGGGAAAGCCAATATGGTGGCTGATGCCCTTAGTAAAAAGGAGAGACTCAAGATGATAATGTCTTTTGGAGAGTTTATAAGAGATTTTGAGAAAATGGAAATAGTAGTGAAGGTAACCGGAGCCGGTACCGAAAAGTTGTTTGAGATAGCAATACAGCCCGAATTATTGGAAAAGATCATATTGTGCCAGAAAAAGTTATGAATGAAGGCAGAGAGCCAACAAATAGATAAGAGGTTAATACCGAGAAAGATGAGAAGGGAATAATGAGGTATTCCTACAGAATTTGGGTTCCAAATGTTTAAGAGCTTAAAGATGAGATCTTAGATGAAAGCTAGTTTGAGGAATAAGATTTAGAGCAAACCCTGAACGTGATAGTCAGGGAGGTCGTCATCAAGATAGAAGGAACCCATGACATAATGGAGTGGAAAATGAGGATTTTAAATTAAAATATGACCCTAATTATGGGGAGTAGGATGAAACATTTCATACTAAGGAAACAAAAAGTCGAGTAAGGAAAGGAGACCCGAGATGGTACCCCTATACGGCAATTCATGGACCTGTCTAAAGAGAACTTAGACTATTATCCCCAACCACCACCCTGAGGAGACAGTACGGTGAGAAATTCTTTCAGGACCTTTAAGTCGCTAAGCTCTCAGAGTTCCATGGAACAAGCTGACCCAGCCGAGGCAAGAGCCTGGCTAAAGGAAATAGAGGAATCATTTGAGATTCTAAATGATTGATGAACCACAAAGGACTGTTTTTGTCACTTACCCTCGTAAGAGAGAGGCCACCCGCTGGTGAAAGACCAAGAAAGGCACGGAGCCAGAGGTTATAATAAACTGATTTAAGTTCAGTCAATTGTTTTAGGAAAGTACTTCCCAAGGTTATGGAGATAGTGTAAAAGCTTTAGAGACGGAACAAAGGCAGATGAGTATGATGAATTATGAATCTAAGTTGTAAAAGTTATCAAGATTCATTCTGAGGACACGAATCCAGAATGACGGGATGTATGAAATCAATGTTTATGTTGTGTTGGTCCATGAAATAATGATAAGAGAAAGGAAAATAAAAAGAAACTGAAGTGGAAAGGAATATAAAGGCAATAGAGTTTGAGGAATGATAAGGGAGTTGGGTATGAGGAAACCCTAAAGACTCGTAGCAATAGACATAGAAAAGTATGTAATCGTCAGGATGAGGGTGATATACCATGAGTTAAATTGATGGTTGAAGGTATAAGAGATACATATATATTATCCCCTGTAAGTTGGGAGGATTCGAAGAAACCTTGAGATAGTTCGAAGGATAAATAATGAGACGCGGATAGACTGAGGAGACAAGAAAGTAAGAAATTAAGAAAATTGGATGAAGGAAGTGACCTTCAAGAATGTGAAGTGTAAGACCGGTGGCTTGATACCCAGGAAGGGAGACGCCAGGTATGAAAGATATCCCAACATTGAGATGACTGTTGAGATAAACAACAAAAGTAAATAAGGATTTATTAAGAAGAAGTTCACGTTGAACACGACCAATATCTTCCAGATCATCCATGTGATCATTACCAAATTAGGAAAGAAAAGCGGATAACCATTTTTATCTTTTGGAGGCCATGTGGATTGACCTTAACTTGAATAAGGATGCTATTGTGAAATTCGGTATAGACTATCGAGGTGGAAATGATAGAATAAGATACCCTTATCAGGGATATATGACGTTATTTATCCATGGAAGGATGCTTGTACCTTTTTAAAGGTGGAATTAAGGATAGAACATCGGTAACTTAAAACGAATCCTAGGGGAATGCATAAAGGTTGGCATTTCACCCTTAATAGGGATAGTATGAGTTTTGACAGTATGAATTGGAAAGGATTAAGGTAATAATAACCTTTAAGGATCAGTGGAGAAATTTTTCAGAAGTATGTAGACAATGGTTCTAGTATTAGTAAATGGTATTTTGATATGCCCTGTATATAGGGAATACATGAGGAACGATTGAAGGATAACCTTAGAGGTTTTACAAGGAGAAAGGAAATATTCGAAATTCTCAAGAATAAAAATGTTGATAAAGGAAATATGACATAATTATAATGATGCCAAGTGGGGCACGTGTTAAACCACGAGAAAGTATGGATCGAACCAGTAATGGTCGAAATTGTTCAGGGCAATTAGGACTTAAGATAAAAAATGTTCTAAGTATGATTGAGAGTCAGTCTTGACAGTGATTAGCCTCTAAAGATTGAGGCAATAACTTATGGAAAAATGGTGATATTTTTTTTTCTTTTCTTTCCCATCTGATTTTAAGGAAAACATCTTCACTCAAGCAGTGATCGGAAATAAGGTAGAAAATTTATTTGGAGGTGGTTAAAATGACATTGACTGTAAGGAAATTTTACTATCAGGAAAGGCCAAAGAGGTGGCCGACACTTTAAAGGTAAGTGGATAATTATAGGCGCGTGTGCCAAAAGAAAACAGTGATGATGGTTAAAAATGTGAAGGTTGAATTATGGTTTGGAAGATTGACATTCCTTCTGATGACTGTGCAATACCCAACCGTAATAGTAGTTGGTAAAGGTTTAATTCGTGTAATCGCCAGGAACGGGCTATCTATCTTAGGAGGTACTATCTTGAGAATAATCCAGGACCATGTTTCAAAAAGGACTAAACGAACCTTTGAGTTAAGTCTTCTATTTAAGGCATATGACTAAGAATGGTATTAACCTGCTATCGTTGCTTTGATTGAAACTCTTCTGCAATTTTATCTACTTCATGTCATGAAAGTACGTCAGAGTTTGGAGTGTTCTTCATGAATTGTGATTGGTGGTTATGTTAACTCCTTAGGAGAATTAGATACGAGATGTATGGACTCCGTATGGTTAGATATTAAGATTTTATGGAAAAGTGAATGACGACAGTAGGTCAGTGGTGGACCATAGTAAGGCAGCAATGATTCTGCGAGTAATGAGCTGATTACAACCGTGAGAGTTGTATTGGAATGGGTGTTGAGATTGAGTACCACTAATCGGGTCGTGATAGTGTATAAGTTATCATTGATAGACTAATTAAGTAGAGTATCTACCTAGTGAATTATTATTCTTTCTTATCAATAGAGAGTCGTATTATTATACGAGGAAGGTTGCGGTGCAAGCATAGAATTCTAGTAGCGATGATGTATAGAATGAGATCCCATATTCGATTTTCGATGTCGAGAGAGTTTCAAAGGTGATTGTGTATAAGCTCGAGGAAGAGCATGGGTCCATAGAATGATGAACGGAATAGAAATATTTAGGCATGTGAAATAGGATGCTATAATACTTGATGTTGATATAAATACATATATATTTTGTTCTCCTATGACAAACCTCTATAGTTCAGAGGTAGGTTCCAAGCCATATATTTTGTGGCAGTATATTTTTTTATATATATACAATTCTCTTCAGTTCGTTCTTTTCTCTTCTTTTCATTTCATGTAATTTGAGAAGAACAACCCTTCCAGAAGGGGAGGTATTGCCGAATGACTGTCTATCTGTGTGATAGAAGCCTAGTAGGATACCAACTATTGTTTAATTGCTTGTCAAGTACTAAAGGCTGGCCACCTTCTGTACTAACTATGCGAGATAACAAGTGTTCATGATCATAGTGATCTCTCAACAAACTCCTTTACTTCTATATGATTGATCAAACTTTGGGAAATAGAAACAGCTGAAAAAGGAGTAATAAAGTTGTGGTAGTATTCGGAATGGAAACACATTCGTGATACTAAGGTTGACGTGGTTATTAAAAGGTTATAGAACGCTAACGAGCAAAAGTATAACCAGTATAATATTAGGAACGGAAGGTAGTAGCGATTACGAACTGGAAAAGAATGGGTATTGAAAAGCAAAAGCTCTAATGCTAAAAGCTATAATGAGAGTCTGTGCAATAGACTTGAAAAAAATTGGAATGATCACTTAACACGGATTGAGTTTTCTTACGACAATAGATCATATGTCAGTATTGAGATATCGCCTTATGAGATCCTTGAGGGAAGACAATATCGATCTCCCTTATGTTAGGATGAAGTTGTAGAGCGCAAGATGCTCGGACCAGCAGTGGTCTAAAGGACCAAGGATATGATAGATCTAATCAGAGGACGGCTGGTAGTAACCCAAGATGGACATAAGAGGTATGCTGATTTGACTCAAAAAGGACAAAGAGTATGAAATAGGGGGCCTAGTAATGTTATAGGTATCCCCTTGGAAACCCTTGAAAAGGATTGATGAGGTTCGGAAAGAAAGGAAAGCTAAGTCTACAATTTGTTGGACCCTTGGATATATTAAGATGTTTGGGAAGTTAGCATATGAGCTAGCCCTACCCCCGAACCTGTAGCAAGTTCATAACGTGTTCCACGTATCAATGTTAAGGAAGTGTAATTCGGATGCCAGACAAATAGGGGCATATGAGCGCATAGACATGCAACCAGACGTAACCTATATGGAGCAACCAGGAAGGGTATAGAGTAAAAGGGAACGAGTGCTTAGGAGAAGGGTTATCAAACTAGTAAGAGTTTGATGGTAGAACCACAATGTGGGAAAATTTACTCGAGAGTTAGAAAGTGCAATGCTAAGAGAGTATCCCTATTCATTTTCTATCTGATTCCGGGACGGAATCCTTTTAAGGAGGGGAGACTGTAATAACCCCAATTTTTGGGAAATTTTTGAAACCCTTATGAATAGAGTTTTTGCTGAATGAGAAAACTTTTCATGCCACACTATGTAGGGGTTCTGATATGAATATTCTGAGATTTTATTAGTACTTTATATGGGATATAAGTGTATGTAAAGATCGTCAGAATCCAAATCCGAACACTTTGATTTTTCCCGGAAATCTAATAGATACGGAAAGAATTGAGTATAAGGTAACAGGATAAAAAGGATTTAAATTAAAGGATTATAAGAGAGGATCATAAAAGGAATACAATATATTGAGAAAGGTTAAGGGAACCTAAGTAATAAGATCCCGGGTATGATCCCTCAAACGATAAACGAAAACGAAAGTTAAGCGAACCGTATAACAGATCAGTGGTCATTAGGCAAACGATTAGGAAGTTAATCAAGGGGATTAGTGGGGATGATGTCATCCAACCAATAGAAAGAGGACAAGGAGGGGAGGATGACATCATGAGGATGACACAAGCATGACATGGGAAGGAAGGAGGTGTGGTTGAATGAGAACCACACAAATTCAAGGGCAACAAGGTAATTGACTAAATCAAACACAAAAACAAAGCAACCAAGCCAAGTAAAATCATTTTCATCAAAATCAAAAAGAAACCAAGGCATTGTTCTTCATGCTCTCGGCCAAAACAGAACCAGAACACTAAAACTGCTGTATCGCCTTCATTTCTCACTCAAATATTGTGTTCTATAGCTCATTGGAAAGGTATTGAGATGGCCTACAACTCTTGTTCACAAGTCTCGTCCAAATAATCATGGTAAGACCCTCATTTTTACAGTTCTTTAAATCGGACTTTTAGAAACTTCAAAGCCTAACTTTGTGTTCTTGATTTCTTTGGAAAGATCAAGCTTGTAGGAGGCTCCCTAAGGCTTCCTAGCAACTTAACACCTCCCAAGGAAGGTATAAACTTCAAATCCTAGCCTTTACTTTGTTTGTTAGTAAGTTTAATGGTTGGTGTTGTGAAATGAGAAGCATGGATTGTGATTATTAGTAGTTTGGTTTGATTTGGAAGTGTTTTGGTAATTGAAGCTTGATTATAGTTCATAGGTCTTGATTGTGGTTGTTTGAGTCAAAAACCTTGGAGATTATGGACTGATGTGGTATGGTTTAGGTGAAGTTTTGTTGTATTGATGGTTATGAGTTGGTTGGTGGTTAATTGGAGTAGTTTAAACATTGGTAATCGCGTAAACATAGCCGTCGTAACGTCCGATTTTCTTTGGACTGTTTTTGTGCATAACATTAGGACCCGAGAACCCCCTGCTAGATTATGACCACTGCCATGTTTAGATAGCTCATGTTACGAGCTTCGTTTTGATATGTAGTTTGTTCGATTCCGATGCACGATTTAGGAGAAATGACCGTTTCAAGTAACGGCGTTTCGCGAACGAAACTTTTCCCCTCGCCTTACTTTGAAACATAGGTTAAAGACCAAAAAGGGTTAATTAATGTATGAAACATTTATGGTAAGTGTGTTAGGCAGTTGGTAAGACACTCGCGAAGGAATCGCCTTAAAACTCGTAAAGGTTAAATTATTAAAAATGGTGGAGCCGAGGGTACTCGAGTGACTTAAGAGAATCAGTAAGCGCAAAACAAGCGTTAGAGTCTAAGTTAGTTAAAGTATAGATTTACAAGTGACTTTGGTTTAATTCCAACTTACTTGTTGTTTATAGGTTACCAGACTCGTCCCGAGCCATTCGTAACCCCCAGTCGCTCAGGCAAGTTTTCTACCCGTTATACTGTTGTTGTGATGTATATATGTATATGCATTATCTTGCGATAGATGCATGATGTTTATATTAGCAAATGTTGCAATATATTGAAGCATGCTGCTATGGTATATATATGCATGCCTGTTTCATATTTTTTCCATATATAATTGTTGATTCAGTTGATAATACCTATGCTAGAGGATAGCGGTAACTTGCATATACCCTTAGTATAGGGACCCAAAAGGTGGAAATATTTTCTAAACCGGGAGTCGAGGATCCCGAGTATAATATATATATTTATATAAATATATGGTTATAGTTTTCAAAACTATTAATCGAATAAGGTTTATTCGATAACTTTATTTTATTTAATGAATATTATTTTGAATATTTATTCGAGGGCTTATGACTCAGTTTATATTATTAATGATTATTAATTGGATATTCATTTGAGGATGTATGACTCCTTTATTTTATTTAATGAATATTGTTTATAATATTCATTCGAGGTATTATGACTCCGCTTACTATTTATTAATATTCTTTATTTTTTAAAGAATAATGTTCGATAATCAAACTTACTTTTGATATTCAAGTAAAGATATTACTTTCGTATAAGTATATCTTTGATTAATTGCTATTCATTCAAGTATAAGTTTTCCAACTTCTACATAAATTATTCTTTATGGGAATATTATTTAAATAATAATATTCAGATATTTCTTTCATATTGGGACTGATTTATTTTATTAAATCAGCATTACTCCAAACATTCTTAAAAATGTTTTCGAGTCTTCAAAATGATTTTTAAAAGTTAGAGCGGATCCCAAAACTCATTTTTATATTTAAGATCTTCCTTTTAAAGGGGATTTAAATACTCGTTCAAAACCTGAGGGATCCGGCTCTATGGTGTATTTTATATTCGCAACAAGGTTGCTGTTTTGATAAATGAATTGATTACTTGCCCAATGTTCGGGAAGTAAGCCCATCTAATTGAGTCGGCATAAGCGACAGGCCGGGGTACGGTCTATCAAAGTGTAAGTGGCTGGGTGGCAGTCCATCAATGCGTGAGTGGCCGGGTAACGGTCTAGCGCGAGGTCCTAATGCGGCCAGGGTGATGACCGGTGAGGAATTCATCCATCTACAGTAGAAAAGGTTACTTATTGGTATCTTTGCCTGATCAGCAAGATATCAGGTTTATGCCAAAATTCTTTTCCTTTCCAAAATTCATTGGATATTATAACTCTGTTCATACTTTACATGACCGAGATTTTCAGGAAATGTATGAGATATATATATATATATGGATATATATATATATATCAGGACTTAATGAAGCATCTCGTAACTTCATTATTTACAATGATATTTCAAGGATTGAATCTATTCAATTCTTATCTTGTAGTCTCATCTATGTGATGAACTTTTGAAACTATTATATCTTGAACGGTGGTAGTTCAAGTAGTATTTGGAAAAGATATAAGTATATTGGAGTATCTTGTAACTTCATCTTTTAAACTTATATCTAGTAAATGATTATCTTATGCATGACAAAGATTTTCAGAAAACCGTTGAGACAAGGTTAGATATATGAGATCACCTTGCAACGATATTTTTATACAGTTATACACTGGAACTCTGTGTGTATTATGCATGGAAGAGGACTTCCAATATTTTGAAAAGTATATATGTATATATATATACTGAATATTTTGCGACTTCATCGCATTAAGATATCAACTTGGTTCATTTCTTTTGACCAAGACTTTCATGAGTACTATGAGAAGGCTCATATACTATTAATCATTATACATATTATTTTGGTGGGCTTGCTGCTCACCCTTGCTTTATTTCTTCATCACACAACAACAGTTAGGAAAGATGGACAGACTCCAGCAGACCCAGCGCAAGCGCGTGGGAAGCGTCCCGCGTCTTCCCGTTGATGTTGTAGCTGCTATAGCTGCAGAGGTAGATCTATTGTAGATCAGACCATCTACTTTTGAGAATCAATTATGTATAATTATAACTTGTGGAAGATAATGGCAATTAACTGTAAATTTATCAAGTAATCATTTTGGGTTGTACTAACTTTTAAATTGTGGATTCAAAGACTTGTACTTATTTAAATTTCATCTCTGAGACTATAACGGGTTGTGGTGTGTGTTAGTGTGGGGTCACAGCATAAGGTTATTTATTATTAATTAAGTGAAGTGATATTGTGGAAAGAAAGACCGTGACGACCCGGATCCCCGACCCCGGATCTGGGGGTGTTACAATATCTTCCGTCAAACATTCTTGTTATGTTTTGAATAAACTCACCTCTATATTTCAAGAAGATGCCACCCCAGAAAGCTACTCAGTCTAAAGAAAATAGTAGTAGTGTTGATGTGGGTCCAGTTATAAATGAAATTCTGGATTTGTTGTGCCAGTAGCAACAACAACAACATCAGTTAAACCAACAGGTTTAGCAGCAACAACTACTGTTGCAGCGGCAACAACAAGGAGTGGACCAAAGTGTTAATTTCAAGTCTTTCCAGAGTGTTAAAACTCCCGAGTTTAAAGGTGAACCTAATCCAGTGGCTGCTGGAGCATGGTTAAACGAGATGGAGAAAGCTTTTACCTTGTCCAAGTAAGCGATAATCTTAAGACTGAGAATGTAACTTATTTCTTAAAAAATAAAGTGAATTACTGGTAGAAGTTCACCATGGCACTAGAAGTAGAAGGTCCTGTCCCATGGGCTAGGTATACTGAATTATTTTTGGAAAAGTATTTCCCTGACTGTGTGCAGAATCAAATGGAGATTGAGTTCCTAGAATTGAAGTAAGGAGACAGAAGACACAGTAGTTAGCTAAATTTACAGAGTTAGCTAGGTTTGTACCAGATAATGCATGCTCTTAAGCTCAGAAGGCAAGAAGGTTTTAACAAGGGTCAAAGCATGAAATTCATAGCGAAGTGGTGGCATTGCAACTCAAGACATATCCTTCCGTAGCTCAGGCCGCCTAGTAATTGAGATTGATTAGAAGTTAACCGCTAGAGAAAAAGAAGATAAAAAGCGAAAGATAGATGATGTAAAATAAGCATTAGGTCAAGTCGGACAGGTTGTCTGTATCGGAATGTAAGCAATGTGGTAAAAGGTATGGTGGAGTATGTAAAGAAAATATTGAATGTTTCAGGTATGGACAGAAAGGACACTATGTGGCAGAGTGTAAAGTGGAAAATCCAGGAGTCAATATTATAATTGTGGCAAGGTAGGGCATATTGCCATTCTCTGTAGAAGTGTTTCTCGAGATAGTATGGGAGGTAGTGCATCAAAAGGTCTGATATCCTGTACACCCAAGGCTAAGACTTATAATATGATTAAAAGGTCAATTACTCAAGACCCTGATGCGGAACCAGGTACATCCTTTCCTAATTTCATACATATTAAAGTATTAAGTGGCAATGGAGTGTCTAAGATAATTATATGTGGATAGAATGGAGTTAATGTTGGAATATTTAAATAAACCCTTGATTATAGAGGTGGCTAATCGAAGTAAGGTTCCAGTAAATCAGTCATGTCCTAAATACCCTATAGAAATCTTAGAATTTTTTTGCGACTAATCTATTACCTTTCCAGTTAAAAGAGATTGATATAATCTTAGGAATGGATTGGGTGTGTATCATAGGACAATGATTGGTTGCCAGAATAAGCAATTTGTAGTATTTACAGAAGCTAATATTAGGATGAGTATCCGAGGGCATAAGCGAGAATGTAAGGCATAATTAGCGCATGCCGTGGATATTAAGAAGGAAGCATCTAAGTTGGAAGAAAACCAGATAGCAAGTGAAGTCCCAAAGGTTTTACCAGATGACTTACCAGGATTACCTCGGAGAATGAGATAGAATTTCTCATTGGTTAATGTATAGAATCGGACTGGTGTCAAAAGCCCCGTATCGTATGGTCAAGTAGGAGTTAAGTAATTAGCTAAAAAAACTTCAGGATTGTGGAATGAAGGAATAATGAGGCAAGGTGTATTCCGTATTGTACACTAATGTGATTTATAGAAAAGAAGAATGTATATATGTAGTATGTGCCAATTATTAGAAGTTTTATAAGACGATGAATAAGAATAAGTAACCCCTATTTAGAACTGATTATGTATGTGACCTAATTTAAGGAATATGTTATTTCTCGAGGATTGACTTAAGATCAAGTCTGAAATCATACTAAAGGCTGCATTTAAAGCGAGATATGGCATTACGAGTTTCTGGTAATGATACTGGGATTAACAAGTGTACCAATCGTTTCTGAGGATTAAAGAATATGGTGTATAAGGAGTACTTGGATAAGCAAATTGTATTTATTGATAACATCCTCAACTATTTAAAGATTAAGAAAGTCTGTGTGGAACACCCAGGAATTTCCTATGAAGATTAGAAGGGAAACAACTATACGTTAAGTTTTCAAGTATGAATTTTGGCCGAGATTAACCAAAGATTCCGATTATTCCATTAAAAATCACCTAAGAAAAGCCGGTGTAGTAACAGATGCCATGTGCAGAAGGAAAATATGGAATGTGAATTAGATCACTGAGGAGTTAATAATAGAATTGGAAAGAGTGGAAGTTGAAGTTAAAAATACCTGAAGGTGATAAGAAGTGAGTATATGAGGTTACTTGCCAGCCTTCACTGGTAAGAATGAGTAAGAGGTGTTCGAATGTTTGGAAACTAAGTTGAAAATGAGTACCACCTATCATCCTTAGACGAAAGGTCAAAACGAGTGAACGATTGAGATAATATAAGTTATCATGCTAGTAAGAGAATGCTACCTGACGAAGCCTTGTAAGGACATAAACATAGAACTCCACTTTATTAAGATGAAGTGGAAGAAAAACAAGTTGTCAAGTCCTAAGTTAATTCAGCACACACATGACGCAGCGGTGTTGGTTTGGGAAAATAAATTGAAGCAGCTCAGAATAGACAGAGAAAGAATGAGGACTTATATTGAAAGGATATGTAGGGTAGAAATAACATTAATGGTATTGTTAAAGGTGTTACATTAAAAATGATTGATTGAGTTTGAACAAAATGGACAGCTGAGTCTTAGAGATATTGGACAGTTTGAGATACTGGGAAAAATAGGTAGAGTCGTCAATGTGTTAGCGCTGCTTCCATAGCTGCAACATAACCATAGTATGTTTTATGTCTTTATGCCAAAAGAATATATCCTCGATTTGAATCAAGACAGGGTGTACGAACCAATCTAGAACCTAGGTCGTAAAAAGCGGGGCCTCAAGAATGAATTTATATCTATAGTAAGTATGCTTTGAATAAATCCTCGAGTAGAAGAGTCTACTTGGGAGTTAGAGTCAAATATGCTTGACAAATATCCTCACTTGTGTAGTTATATCAAATTCCGAGGACATAATCTTTTTAAGGGGAGAAGGATATAACGAATCATATATTTTTGTATTTTTAAGTGTGTAATTATTAAATAATTAAATAAGTAAAATATGTGTATGGGTTCTGTTAGCTGGATATTATTTTATTATTAATTATAAGTAAGTATTGGTGTTCAAGGATCATTTGTGTAGTTAATTATTGAGTTGTGTTGTTTTATTTTTATATTTGAAAGTGATTTTTAGTAAGATTTATTTTCATAAATGCTTGGATTATCTCTAAAATCATTTTATTGCTTTATAATTTTATTTATAGTTTTTGGGATTTTATAAAATCTAGAAATCAATATTTTATTGATTATTTATTCCTGAATGATTTTCTGATTGCATTTAAGTGTAAATTCAGTATTAAATTCAAAAGTGTCTCAAAAATTACAAAACTCATATATTGTTAAGTTTGGAATATTCCGAGAATTTTAAAATTATTTTGGAAATTTTTGGGATTAATTTCACCCGCGCGTTGATTCGTTTAATCGTTAAATGCGGGTATGTCGTGCGCTTTAGAGTTGTGTTAAATATTATGAAATTTATATTTTAGTAGCATTTAATTATTCTGAGAATTTTACAATTAGTTTGGTATTCTTTCGGGGTTTATTTACCCGCGTGTTTATATCGTTAAATAGCAAAGTGTGGATCAAAACCAGGCAGGGTAATACACGTGTCAAATTTTCGGAGGTTTAATTGATACGTGGTAGTTCAGGGAAGGAAGTAAAATAAATAAGCATAAAATAAAAGCAACACAAAAACATAGAACTCTATGTCTCTCTCTCGATTATCATATCAGTTTTTACCCCTTTTCTCTCTCGATTAATTCTCCCAATCCCTCCCTGTAATCTCCTTTTTCCTTTCTCTTAGTTGCTTTCTTCCATTCCTTCCCCATTCATGGTAAGTCCGTCGTCGGATTTCTGTTTTTCAGGCCATCGCCCCTATTTTCTGTTGCCCCCTGCCTTGCTTTCGTGGCATGTATGGTGGCGCGTGAATGTGGGGTTTCGATTGAGTATTATATGTGTGTATGGTGTGTGTAATATACAATGTGTGTGTGTGTGTATGTGCAGTGTGTGAGTTATGCGTGTGTCTGATGTTGCTTCAGTCTTTTTTCGGCCTGTGTTGTTTAGTTCCCGGCTTATTTCCGGTTGCTGTTGCGGTGTTGTTGATTTGGAATGATGTTGTGTTGCTGTGAATAATTCGAACCATTATTTTAGGTCATTCGAATTATTTGTGTGATTTTATGAAGGAAATTCGATGAGGCTTTCGTGATTATCAAATTAAATATTCGGTTTTACGGAAATTTCGGTGAAATTCGTAAGGGAAACCCGAAATAATCGGGCACCGACGAATTTTTCCGCCGTCAACAGTGATTTTCGATGAGTTGACGGTGGACCGTGATGAATTAATTATGAGTCCTATAATTATAAAACAATATTTAATATTTAATTCGTACAATTATTTTCAAAATGTAAATAGTTGGATATAATTGTTAAGGTCAGAATTGGAATTACGAAGTTGCATGTCGGGTTGTGATTGATTAATTGTGATTGTGGGTTTGTGAATTGCGGTTGTTGATTGGTTCGGCGTCGAATTGTTTCGACGGGTAGCTCGATAAACAAAGGAGATGCTGTCCGATTTTTGGGAAATTAATTCCAAAAACACGGGAACGCATCTTGTAGATTATTGGGAATACCAATCGAACACATAACTATATGATTATAAGTATTTTATGATTTATAATTATGTGTTGTGATGAAATATTTTGTAAAATACTCAACAACCGTGATTTACCGAACCGATGTTTATATGTATTTTACGGAATTAAATCCCAAATTGAGTTTTGAGTACGTGAACCCTAGTTGTTTCGTGTATTATAATAATTTTTATAAATACGAGTCAGAATGTGATATCAAATGGGTAGAATTGTTAGCGAGGATATGTCAAGAATAATCGAATATCTAAATTAGGGTATTTCGACTCTGTAGTTTATAGTCGGAAGGCCCGAGAGTGGCGTTGGACTAAAGTTAACCTAGTAATTAATCGACAAGCGCAACAAGGTTCCAAGCGAAGGACCTGAGCGTTGAAGTCAGATCCAGGATAGTCTGCTAATTAGGTGATAAGCCCGAACGTCCGAATTGATCCAAAGTCAGTCAGTGATAGTTGTAAAGCTCTACAAGCAAGTACCCCTGAACAAATCTTTTACAGTTTAGTATATATGAATAAGTGTTAATTTAATTTACGTACTGGAACAGAATGGTTTATGTTACGTATCCCCCGTATTTAAATACGTTTTATTAACTTATATTTTGGGGGAAAAGTGACTTCTGAAAATGCCTATCTCTAGATTCTGATTAAAACTGAAAAGATTTTGAAAAGTGTGTTGTGGTATAATTGTTTAAAAGAGATAGGTATAATTGATTTTGGAAACTGGATAAAACGGATCAGATATTGGATGGTTGCGTAAGAGGCCCATAATGGCCCAACGGGTTTGCGTAAGAGGCTAAGTCGGTTGCGCGCCCTATTTAAACCGCTTAGTCCAGCGTGACAGAGACCTAGCTAGTCTCTGAGTTCCGGAACAAGTTGTGGTGGGATAGAATGATCAGCTATCCCTAGGATTCGTCCAATTATATATCTGATTTTGGTTTAGTGGTTCCCGTAACGGAACATATGACTTTTTGTTTCCTGTAATGGAACAGTGGTATTGGAAATGAAAATAGCATGCTAAAATTGAACTCGGGTATTTATGCACAGCACACGACTGTTGATTTTGTTTTATAGAGCATGCTAGTTTTGATAACCAGTTTATACATGTTTTACTTTTTTTCTAATGAGTTATGAATTATGTTCCTATAACTGCTTTACTTTAAATTATTTTACTTGTTATTCATATAGTGGTACTGCTGAGCAATTGATTGGTCACCCTTGCAGAATGTTTTGTATATATGTATTGTAGATGCTTAGAAGATTCTTTTGTCGTAGTCAGGGCAGAGTTCCAGTTCCATCCGTATCAGGCTCCTCTGAAGTAGTTGTGTTGGACCAAAGATGGTTTGTTGAGTTGGTGTATTAAGTTAATTGCGTCAGGTTGGTTTGTTAAGTTGGTTTTGTAATAGATGTAACCTAAGTCATACTTAAACCTGGAAAAGGTCTTGATAAGGGTCGTGTTTATGATTTATCATTTGAATGGATTATATTATGTTTGTTATTATTGTTGGTGGTGACAATGGTGACGTCAACTCCTCACCCCGGGGTTGAGGCCGTTACACATGAATTTGTGTGAAGCAATCTTCTCATAAATTGGGGGAGATTGTTGTGCAAGACATGCCTGTACTTTAACAAGAATAAGTCAAATTGACAACCCTAAGTAAGTTGTATTGTAATCTTAGTTTGCATTTGTACTTGTAACATTTAAAGTCCGTAAAAAGAGTAGACTGGAGTTTTTTTGTTTAAACAGTATCAAGCCTAAAGATTCTATCTGGAAGAAGAACAAAAAGATCATGCCTCAGAAGAATTATGAAGAAGCTTGGAGGTTAATAAATCTGTTTGGATAAAAATATTTTAAGTCAAAGATCTCTACAAGTCACAGATTTAGTGTTATAGAGAAGTCACTCGAGAACTCCAAATGACTTATTGAAAAGTCAGTACAGCTTATAGAGAACTCACAGAGATATCGAGAAACAAGTTGAAAACATGAAGATTGGAGATATAGACAAGTCATTTCTTCACTAGAGAACTCAGAGTTATCGACAAGTCAACATTCATTTGAGAACTCTGAGTTATCGAAAAGTCAAATTCTACTAGAGAACTCAGAGATATCGATAAGCCAAAATTCACTAGAGAACTCTGAGTTATCGACAAGTCAAATTTGACTAGAGAACTCTGAGCTATCGATAAGTCAATAAGCCACTAGAGAACTCAGAGATATCGATAAGTCAAAGTGAAGATATGAAGACTAGAGATCTTGACAAGCCAAATTCTCTTATAGAGAACTCAGAGACCTCTAAAAGTCAATTAACTATAGAATATTAGAGATCTCGATAAGCCAATATACTTATCGAGATGTCAAGTTCTCTATAGACCAAACTGGAGATCTCGAGGTAAAATCTCAAAGTACAAAATTACAGACCAGTTTAATATCCAAGATTTACAATCAACAAACAATCCAACCAGTTGGATTGACAAGTCTACAAAAAGTAGCTTGAAGAGTTTGCAAGATCAAGGGTGAAGATTAACTGACAAAGGATGATGAAAGTTAACACATTATGCAAAGATATGTTACGTCAGAAATGGAAGATATACTTTTTCTAAAATGGAAATAACAAGTGACAGTTTACTAAAGTTAATAGCATGTCTTATTATACACTGTGTAAACCAGCAGTTAACTAAATTATAAAGTTAACACTGGTCCTTTGTTAGAGGTAACAATTTAGATCAGGAACTCTTGTATTCTCTCAAGATTGAAGCTAAGCTCTTTACCAATAAAAAGCCTAAAAATTTTGTAGCAAAACATTCTTAATTTTAATATAAAATTAAGTGAGTTTTGAAAGATATATGTTCTTTATTATATTACATGTTTAATTTCTGTATGAACATATTTCACTACAACATTTTATTCACTTTGTTCACAACCACAAACAGTTCAAGAAAAGCATAAAAATACAAAAACACATTCACCCCCCCTCTGTGTGTAATTCATTACCTAACAGTTTCTTCATTCAAAGGTTTAGTAAAAATATCAGCTAATTATTTTTCCGTTAGAAAAAAAATTAGCTCAATAGTACCATTTGTAGCATGTTCTCTAATAAAATGGTACCTTACATTAATGTGCTTTGTTCTAGAATGATTAACTAGATTAGCCACTATAGATATAGCATTAATATTGTCACACATAATTGGAATTTTGTGTAACACTAGGCCATAATCCATTAGCTGTTTTCTAATCCAAAGCACTTGAGCACATCAACTTCCAGCAGCTAAGTATTCAGCTTCAGCTATGGAAGTTGACATAGATTGTTGTTTCTTGCTATACTAGGATATAAGTCTTTGTCCAAGAAACTGACAGCTTCCACTGGTACTCTTTCTGTCAACCCTCTACCCAGCAAAATCTGTATCTGTATATCCAACAGCTTCAAAAATAGTCCCTTAGGATACCATAATCCCAAGTTTGGAGTTCCCTTCAAGTATTTGAAAATCCTTCTCACAGCCATCAAATGTGATTCTTTTGGATTGGCTTGAAATCTTGCACACAGACATGTAGCAAACATGATGGCTGGTCTACTTTCAGTTAAGTAAAGCAATGATCCAATCATCCCTCTATAGCTTGAAATATCTACACTTTTGCCCTTTTTATCTTCATCCAACTTTGTTGCTATAGACACAGGTGTAGATGCAGGTGAACAATCAACCATGCCAAACTTTTTCAATAAGTCTTTGACATACTTAGTTTGGCTGATGAAGATTCCATCACTTCTTTGACTGACTTGAAGTCCAAGAAAGTAACTTAATTCCCCCATCATACCCATTTCATATTCACTCTGCATAAGCCTGGAGAATCTTTGACAATTCTTTTCATTGGTAGAACAAAAAATGATATCATCCACATAAATCTGAACTAGGATCATATCATCACCATACTTCTTGTAGAAGAAAGTCTTGTCTATGGTACCTCTAGTGAATCCATATTTAATCAAAAATTTTGAGAGTGTCATACCAAGCTCTAGGTGCTTGTTTGAGTCCATAGAGAGCCTTAAGTAGCTTATATACAAAATTTGGAAATTCTGGATCTTCAAAACCAGGTGACTGTTGCACATAAACCTCTTCTTCCAACTCACCATTAAGGAATGCACTCTTCATATCCATTTGATATACCTTGAAATTTGAATGTGCAGCAAATGCTAAGAAAAATACTTATTGCTTCAAGTCTGGCAAATGGAGCAAAAGTTTCATCATAATCTATTCCTTCCTCCTGTGAGTAACCTTTTGCAACCAACCTTGCTTTATTTCTGGTAACAATTCCATTTTCATCTATCTTGTTCCTGAACACCCACTTTGTTCCAATAATACTTCTGTTCTTTGGTGCAGGAACCAATTTCCAAACTTTATTTCTTTCAAACTAATTTAGCTCTTCTTGCATTGTAGATAACAAATCAGGATCAAGAAGGGCTTCTTCAGTTTTCTTTGGCTCAACTTGTGATAGAAAATATGCATGAAGACATTTATTTGCAGTTGCACTTCTAGTCCTCACTCCAACAGTTGGATCACTAATAATTGCTTCTCTAGTGTGATTTATATCCCACTTCCTTGTGTGAGTTTATTGACTTGTGTTTTCTGCTTCTTCTTCATCACTGGCATGACTTCCAGAATTTTCTCCTCTTTCTCCCCCTAAGTTTGTGCTTTCAAATTCAGGTGTTTGAGATGATCTTCCATTCTCATGATTCACTAGATTATCTGACTATTCTACAATTCTGTGATTTGTGTTGATTTCAGCTTCATCATCAGAGTTACTATCAATGTTGAGATTTTCAAACTTAAGGGTTTTAGCTTCATCTTCATCAAGGCATTCCAAGCCTGGGCACTTGTCATCATCAAAAGTAACATTTGTGATTTCCATAGTTTTCTTCTATTCAGTCACATAGACTTTATATGCAGTTCTCTCCAATGAATATCCCACAAAAATTGCCTCAAAAATTTTAGAGTCAAATATTCCCACATATTCAGAGTTGTCCTTTAGCACATAACACTTGCTTCCAAACACATGAAGATGTTTCACTGTAGGCTTTCTCTTAGACAAGATTGAGTAAGGTGACTTTCCAAGATTCTTGTTAATGAGATATCTGTTCTGAGTATATCATGCAGTGTTCACAGCTTCTTCCGAAAACTAGTTGGCAATTTTGCATCTTGCAACATTGTTCTAGCAGCCTCTACCGGTGTTCTATTCTTCCTCCCAACTACCCTATTTTGCTGAGGTGTTCTAGAAGCTGAGAACTCTTGAACAATGTCCTTGTCTTTGCAGAATTCAGTTGAGGTTGCATTCCTGAATTTTGTTCCATTGTCACTCCTCAACCTTTTCACATGGTTCTGATCTTCAGCCTGCTTCTCAATCTTCTTATGTGCTCAATTATGATGTTTTGAGTCTCATCTTTAGAATGCATAAATTCTACCATGTATATCTTGAGTAGTCATCCACCATCACAAGTGCATACCTTTTTCTTGAAATTGAATGGACATTAACTGGTCCAAATAAGTCCATATGAATAAGCTGCAAAGGTGCACTTATAAAATTCACAGTTTTACTCTTGTGACTTGATCTTTTCATTTTTCCTTTTTGACAAGAATCACAGACATCATCTTGAGAAAAATCCAAATTAGGCATGTTTCTTACTAACTCCTTTTTGACCAAAGTGTTAATTGCCTTGAAATTCAAGTGAGACAGCTTTTTATGCCATAGCTTGCTTTGTTCTACAGATGCCTTGGTATAGAAGCAACAAATTCCATCCTTATTTGCTGAGTCCAAGTCTGTAACAAATAAGCTTCCTTTCCTTGCTCCTTTTAGAGCAACTTCACCAGTTTTCTTGCTGATAAAAGTGCATTCTTCTTTGTTAAATAAAACTTTAAAGCCTTTGTCTGCAAATTGGCTGACACTGAGAAGATTTACTTCAAGACCAGCTACTAGTGCTACATCATCAATGACAACATTTCCAGAGATCAATTTGCCATATCCTATTGTGAAGCCTTTGTTTTTGTCTCCAAAGGTCACTAATGGGCCAGCCTTCTCCCTAAACTGTGATAGCAGGGCCATATCACCTATCATATGTCTTGAGCATCCATTGTCTATGATCCATATGACTTTCTTCTTTTTTCCCTGCACACAATGAGTTTAAGTGTGTATAGCAACCCAAGCAGTGTTGGGCACTTTCTTCTTGTTAACAGAGTGAGCATAATCAGAATGAGTTGTTTCAGATAAATTAGAATTCATTGACTGCTGTGCATTTTCCCTTTTTGTTGTAGACCCAATTTTTGTTTCTTTGAGGTCTACTCTCAGCTTGTGGCAACTTTTCATCACTTTCAAGTTGCATGGAATGTAATCAAACTTGTCACAGAAAGCTCTGTGATCATTTGCATATGCTTTATTGTATTTGCATGTTCCTTCTACTGGCTTGCTAACTGCCTTTTTATAAAGGTGAGTTAGATGATTCACAGAGCCACATCTTTGACGTTGCTTCCTTGGAGCATCTGCAACATGAGCAAAATTGTTGCTTTTGTTTATCCCAATCTTCCCATTTCTATTTTTCTTCTTCTTTCTTGCAACTTCAGTTTTTGGTTCCTTGACAGGTGTCTTGGAATCTTGGTTGACCATGGGCTTCTTTACAGCTTTTGTAATAACCCCAATTTTTAAAATTTTTTGAAACCCTGATGAATAGTAACTTTTGCTGACTATGCTGATTAAGGAAAATTATCAGACCACACTATATATGAGTACTGTTATGGAAATTCTGAGATCGTATTAGTCTTCCATAAAGTAAATGAATGTATCTAAAGGTCGTCAGAATTCAAATTCGAACACTTTGATTTTTCCCGAAAATCCACCAGATACCGAAAGAATTGAGTATAAGGTAACATGATTAAAAAGGATTTAAATTCAAGGATTATAAGAGAGGATCATAAAAGGAATATAAAATATTGAGAAAGGTTTAGGGGAACCCAAGTAATAAGATCCTAGATATGATCGCTCAAACGACGAACGAGAACGAAAGTCAAGCAAACCGTATAACAGATAAGCGGTCATTAGCCAAGTAATTAAGGTAAATCAAAGAGGTTAGTAGATGATGATGTCATCACACCACAAGGAGAAGACATGTGTTAAAAGATGACACAATCATGATGACATAAGCATGACAAGTGGATAGGTTTTGTTGGTTGATTATTAGCCAAGTATAATTTACCATTGTAAATTCTAAAAAGTAGCCAAGCAAAAAGGGAAAAGCAACCAACAAAGATCATAACACCAAAATAGAAGTTGACTTTGGATTTTCATGAACAAAGCTCTCGGCCTCCCCCATTTCAAGCAAGAAGAAATTTCAAAACTCAAGATCCAAGCTTTGTTATTTGCTAAGGTAATTATCCTAGGTCCTTTGTACTTAGTATGGCTATCCTAGGAATCTAAGCCACAAATTCCTTCACAATCTTTTTCAATAAATTATTGAAGAAGAGAGCGAATAGTGTTTTCAAGAATTATGATTGTTTGATCTTATGTTTTTGGTTAGATCTAGCTTTGGTAAGGAATTTCGAGGGCTATTTCAAGCTTCTTAGTTACTTCTACTCACCAAGGAAGGTTAAACCTCATACCCTAGCTTTACTCTTTGAGTATTTAGGAGTTGTTATGCTTAATATAGTATATGAGAAGCATGATCCTTGTTTGTTAGAAGCTTGGTTGGATTTGTAGTGATTTTGGATATGAATCTTGATTGTTGGTTAATGAATCTTAAGTATAGTTAGTAGCTCATGTTTGTGATTGAATGAGTTGGAAAATCTTGAGGTTATGGACTGATGTGATAAGGTTTAGGTGAATTTGGGTTGTATTGATGGTTAAGAGTTGGTTTGTGGTTAATTGGAGTAGTATAAACATTGGTAATCGCGTAAATATAGCCATCGTAATGCCCGTTTTCATTCAACTGCTTGTACTTAGTGTTCGGAACAGAAAGCTCACTGACCAATCTGTAACTTTTCCATGTTTAGCTAGATTGTGTCATAAGCTTCGTTTTGATATGTGGTTCACTTGGATCCGATGTACGGTTTAGGAAAAATGACTGTTTTAAGTAACGGCGTTTCGCGAGCGAACCATTACCCCTCGCTTTACTTTGAAACCTTAATTAAGATCCTTAAATGACTAATTGGAGTACAAAACAATTATGTAAGATTAATTGGTCAGTTGGTAGAGTATTCGCGAAAGAGTCGCCTTAAAATTCGTAACGGTTAATTTATTAAAATTAGTGGAGCCGAGGGTACGCGAGCGGTTAACGCAAATCGTTAAGCGTATAAGCGACCATAAGCGACCGTTAGGGTATGAGTGAGTTTTGACTAGTTTCTTAAGCGACCATGGTCTCATTCCATCTTATGTTATTGTTTATAGGTTAACGGACCCACTCTAAGCTTAAGTCTACCCCGGAACGCTCAGGCAAGTTTTTTACCCGTTATACTGTTGTTGTGATGCAATATATTGATGCATTATCTTGAGATAAGTGCATGGTTATTATTAGCAAAGTCTTGCGATATATTGGAGCATGTTGATATGATATTTATATGCATGACTGTTTCGTAATCTTGATATTCAATTATCAATTCAAATATTTATAAACTACATAATACCTATGCTAGAGATAAGCAGTAGTTGCGTATACCCTTAGTATAGGGGACCCGAAGGTGAACATTTTTCTAAACCGGGAGTTGATGTTCCCGAGTATAATATATATATATATATATATATATATAGTTTTCAATAACTATTAATCGAATAAGGTATATTCGATAGTTTTGAATAATAATCAAACTTATTTTCGATTATTCAAATAAAGATCGTACTTTCGTATAAGTATATCTTTTGTTATCTATTATTCATTTTAAGTATGAGTTTTAAAACTTCTACTTCAATTATTTTTATAAAGATTATCCTAATGAGAATATTATTTAAATAATAATAATATTAATATATTCAGTTGATTTTAATAAATCATCATTACTCTAAACATTCTTTAAAATGTTTTCGAGTCTTCAAAATGATTTTAAAAGTTAGGGCGAATCCCAAAACTCATTTTCAGATTTAAGATCTTCCTTCTGAAGGGGATTTAAATACTCGCTCAAAACCTAAGGGATCCGGCTCCGTGGTGTATTTTTGGAGCAACGAAGTTGCTAACTTGATAAAAGAGTTTGATTACTTGCCCAACATTCGGGAAGTAAGCCCAATTGAAATGCATCGGCATAAGCAACATGGGCTCAGTGGAGGTCCATGAAAGTGTAAGTGGCTCAGTGGGAGTCCATCAATGCGTAAGTGGCTGAGTGGCAGTCTAGCATAAGGTCCTAATGCGGCCAGGGTGATGAACAGTGGGGGATTCGTCAATCTACTAGTAGAAAAGGTTACTTAATTGGTATCATTGCCTGATCAGCAAGATATCAGGTTTATGCCAAAGTTTCTTCTTTCCAAAATTCTTGGGAATGACAACTCTTGTCACACCCCCAACTTAAACAACAAAATAAATATAGCTATTACAATATTTTAAATGAAGAATACACAACCAACTCCAAGATCTTACAGTTTAGGGTTTGGAACAGCCCAACACTACCAACTATTACATCTGATTACAAATACCGAGTCCTCACACAACTATTATTACTTATTCTACCTGAGCTCGAACATAAGCATCAGCATCACAGGTCTTACGGGCAGTCTGCTTGAATCTAACCATAGCTGCTAGCTGTAATATCAGGGTAAAGCAAGGAGTGAGCCAAATGCTCAACAAGTGCTAACAGTACGACACAAAACATAAATTGAGATATAATTTTAAGAATGACAATGGAAAGACATAACCAAAGGTAACGAGAGATAAAAACTATGTGAGATGACATCATTTTGCTTGCATCAAAACAATTTTAAAATCATGTCTTAATCAAAATCATTTTATGACGCTACGGATTACAGCCGGTGATCAGCCGCGAAGTAATCCCGAACCTCGCCGGGTTCTAAAATATTAATGGGAATCCCTAGGCAACTTTTAAGCCTAATATAAGTGTGGAAAGGACTCGCGTCTCAGTCTAGATCCACCATTCAAAGAAAACATTTATCCCCCTTTGGGACTGAAAAACCCACATTTTATTTATTTCAAAAACTGATGCCGAATTATGACAAAATCTCTTTTTGCGGTAAACATTTTTTTTATCAAAGGATTATAGATCAACTTGAAATATGGGAAATATGGTACTAAATCTCAGGGCCATGATTCACAAAACTTTACTCTATTAGGGTAACCAAAAGGTTTTCATATGTCAGAACTTGAACAGGAAAATATGGTGAGTCTTATGGATAATATGAAGGGGTAATGCCAAACTGGACTTAAAGCAATGGTTTCTCGTCAAGGTTCAAGTGCTGGATCATCAAGAATGTAAGCTTCATGAATACTAAAGGTGTTAAGGTATGAAGAAATGATTTTTAGCTCAGGATATATCAGAATTGATAAGCTTTAGGATAAGAAAGAGGGTATCAATCAATGAGGAATCATGTTGGTAAGTTTCTGACTATCAGAGTTCAAGGTAAGGTTCTATAGGGGTTCAAGTATCTGGATGAGATATCAATACTTAGGAATCAACATCATGCTAATCAAGAGGATCAATCAAGTAATATAACAACTCTTTATTTTATCATGGCATTTAACTATCATGAAAAGACTTTTGAACTACTTGCAATACATACTTGAGGGTTCATGGCATTTCTATATAATTCGAAGATAAGCGAGAGATACGCTTGATTTAAACATATCAAAATAACTCAGGATAATTGCATCGATATATAAGAACTATTTGTAGTAAATACGAAGGTCAAGTTGAATCACTTGCCTTGAGATAGGCTGGTCTGGTCTGACTGGTAGGAGCAACAACTGGAGCTTCACTCGACTTTTATGGCAAGTTTTCCCTCGTCTCGAGATCCTACATAAATAATAATAATCCTCATTATAATATATTCTCACCAACTTAACCTATTTACAACTCGAAATTAAACACGGATGACACTTAGGCCTATATGCACTTAATTTATATTCACTTTTAAATTATAATTGCACACACATAGCCACATATTCACATATCATATATTAACACCAAATAACACCATATATGCCATAATACAACACTAGGCTTGGATGATCTCGACTCACCACTTTAAGTCACTTGGTCGCTAAACTAGACAAGGTCTTCTAATTTTGGCTTCCTAACTCGATGTGCCTTTCCTAAATTATCCAAAACCTATTGACCCTCACTTGTGCCTTTTGCTCTACTGACCTTATACTATCTTAAAACTATGGTGGTCGACCTAGTACTCACTTCTAAGCATTCTAAAACTATGTGATAAGTGATAGTGCTCACTGGTGCAAATTTCAGAATGACAACTATGGTTTCTTGAGTATATTAGACACTCTTAAACTACAAGTTTTCCTTCAAAACTTTTACACAAGACTCTCCTGACCTAAGGGCATCTCACAAGCTTGATGTGGCTCAAGGGCCTGGCTTGGGCCTTCTTGGGCCTAAGCTAAAAGTCCAAGGTTCCCCTGTTTTTCTGGGCAGAAAATGCCCTGACTTGAATTAACTTGTGACACATGGTTCTAGCTCATATCCTATGAACTATGGTTGGAAAAACTTCTCTGACATACCCTCTAACTAAGGCCCAATTGGGCCTAATGAGGGCCTACCCATGACATGGTCAAATCTCCCTATTTCTAAGTTGCAACAAAACTGTCCCCTGCTGGACAGATTTTGTGATTCTACTTGTGCACCTAACCAAATGACATGCAAACCTCCAAACAACTCCTAAAACCTTTTATATACTCCCAATACTAACTTCTGGGAGCTTGGGCCTCAAAGTGCACACCAATGACATGGTCAAAACTCACTCTAAACCTCAGGGTGCTATACTGATTTTAAAGCATGATATCTCCATAAAACACTTAGTTAGCACATATACATAATATATCTCATAGAGAGCTCTTGAATTCACAAGAATCAAGAGTTTCTCTTTGGAGATCACATAAGAACTACACATGCATCCATGGAACTTCAACTTCCAAGTCACAAAACACTTGGAAAGTATATAAGATGAATGTAGGTAAAAGATTTACACTTGGGAAGATGAAGAATGAATTGAAAAATGGAAGGGAGGGTGGGGAATTGGCCTTCGGCCGAGAGCAATGTGGGAGGGGGAGGAGAGAAAATTTGTGGGGTGTTGGAGTGTGGAATGAGAATGACTTCTCCCACTTTGATTTCTTTGTTTTATGCTATATGGTTTACAAATGATGAGTGGAAGTGAGAACTTACAAAAATGTCCCTTGGTTAAAGTTAGGCCATTTTGCATGCAAGGCTAAGGTAGTAATTTGGTAATAATCAAATGAGTTAGTGGGGTTGGAAAAATCTTGTTTGCCCTTTGAGAGAATAGATGGGTGATTTGCATTCATGGTCTCTTATGTAATTTGATAAATATGACCACTAAAATTTATAATGATTTATTTTTATAAAATAAAATACAAGTTCAAAAATTATAAAATTTATATCATAAAATAACTTGGATTTTTAGAGACTTTATAAAATCATTTTCAAAATTTGTGAACAAAATACCTTTTAAAAGAAATTTTTTCCAAAGCTTAGAATATTCCTTATAAATCAAAAATAAAGAAATTAAATAAACTCTTGCTTTGAAAAATCATATACTACACAAAGCAAATTTATAATGCAGAAATTTTCACTCATACTAGCGTACAATCATTATATATATTTTCATTTGACTTTAATATTATACCCAATCCACAAATAATATTACATAAAATGTCGGTCGTAACAACTCTGCTTATACTTCCATAGCAGAAGAGTGTATGAAATATATATATAGGTGTATATATATATATATATATCGGGACTAATGAAGTATCTCGTAACTTCATTCTTTCAAATGATATTTCAAAGATTGAATCTATTCAAGTCTTATCTTGTAATCTCATCTATGGGATGAACTTTTGAAACTGATTATAGCTTGAACAGTGGTAGTTCGAGTAGTATTCGGAAAAAGATATAAGTATATTGGAGTATCTCGTCACTTAATCTTTTCAACATATATCTAGTTAATGATTATCTTATGCTTGACAAAGATTTTCAGAAAAATGTTGAGACAAGGTTAGATATATGAGATCACCTTGCAACGATATTTTTATACAGTTATAAATGGGAACTCTGTGTATATTATACATGTCAGAGGATTTCAAAGATTTTGAAAAGTATATAGTTATATATATACTGAATATTTTGTGACTTCGTCGTATTAAGATATCAAACTTGGTTCATTTCAGCTTGAGCAAGACTTTCATGAGTACTATGAGAATGCTCATATATTGTTAATTTTTATACATATTATTTCGGTGGGCTTTTTGATCAACCTTGCTTTCTTCTTTCATCACACAACAACAAATAGACAAGATGAACAAGACCAAGCTCTCAATTCGCAAGCGGATAGGAAACGTCCCGCAGTTTCCTGTAGGTGTTGATGCCACTATAGCTGAGGTAGAAACTACCAATAGGCTAGGTTTTCACCTGTTAATGTACCAAACTCATGTATATTATGATTTGTAATAATGGCAAGGAATATGTAAATTTATTCAGAAACCCTTTTTGAGGTGTAATGACTTATAATTGTGGAATAAAATGACTTGTGTTATTTTGGTATTCATCTCTGATACTATAACTTGTGGTGTGTGTGTGTGAATATTGTGGGGTCACAGTACGCAGTAATTGGTTGTTTATTTAGATTAAGTGTTGTTAAGGGAAATGGAACTCCTAACAACCCAGATCCCCGACCCCGGATTTACTACTAGAAAAAGTAGAATAGACATTAGTGTTTTAACATCATTTAGAATTGCCACCGATGTAAAAACTATTTATTACATCACTTTTCATAAAACTGATGTCCCATCGTTATCCCAACATTGATTTTGCCTTCAACCGATGTCTTACATCTCTCTTATGAAAAAAAATCCCGCTCTTAGATTCCCCCTTCCCTTTAAACCAAAATTTGACCCCGCCTCACCAAAATTTGTCTCACCGCCTTAAACAAAAATTTCCCACACAACAAACATAAACTTAAAAATAAAAACTAAAATTTAAAAAAATCTAAAAACATAAAACTAAAAACATACCCAGACTCATCGAACACACTCCCCATCCTTTCTCTCTCATCAAACACCCTCCCTCGAGGAACCCCAACTCTATTCAATCGATTCAATTAGATTTGTTCTTGCTCGTCTTAATTATTAAATGAGATCATCATCTTTGTGCTCATCGTATGGTGCTCCTATGTGCTAGTCAGGTGCTCTTCGTGTGCTTACATCATCTCGAATGTTCTTGTTTTATGTTGCGCCTTTTTGTTCGAGTAGTTCGATTGTTTATCTTGTTCAATTTGTCATCTTTTACCATCTCTTAGCATCTCTTGGGAAGTGGGTAAGTTATATTATCTACTTGGTTTTATCTATTTGGTTGGAATCCTAATTTTTAAATTTTAGGGGTTTCTATTTTGGGGATTTTATAAATGTATAGATCTTGTTTTTTTCTTTTCTCAACACAATGAGTAGAAATTTTGGTAAATTTTAATTGATTTATGATTTATGATTTTTTCAGTTGCTCCATACCGATTATAAAATTAATGTTGCTGTTATTGTTTTACAAGGGGCTTGAAATATTTCGGCATATCCAGCATGGTCACAAAGTAGTGTCAGAGACGCAACCAACTAGGAGAAGTTTATAATGAGGAGAGAAGGCAGATTTGTACTAGTCGATGTGGATATAGACAAGGACATGGTATAGTCTGTTTTTAGTGAGGTGATTATATTACAGGGAGTAATTACTTAAACTGCTAAAGTGGTTCTTAATGCTTTAATGAAATGGTTACATCAAAATTTAATTTAATTATATATACGTAAAAGAAATATTCAGAAAAGTAGAAGTATGTCCAATTGTCTATGTATTTGTAACTCTTTCCCTAAAAATCGTAGTGTTAAAGTTAGTACTTGCATTCCAAATGGCTATTTTTATACTATTAAGCAGGAAGCGGAACTGAAATATTTAAAAGAAGAGCCTGCTAGTCTAGCACAAGCTTTCAGCGAGTGGAAAGGCTTTTATGTGAGGTTGGGCAGACACCTACTAGGTGGATGAAAGACACACTTGAACCCTCAATGAAAACATTAGTTTTTGATAAGTTGTTAAAGTATTCTGATTTTTATGTGAGAGTGGCAGTTTCATCATGTATGAGTGAACTTATAAGAATTACTGCCCCTGACACACCTTATAATGATACTGTACAAATGAAGGTTGCCTACATGTAAAGAATTAGTTTCGCATTTCAGATAAAAAGTTTACCCCTTAAAAAATCTTATATGGTTATTTGTTTTTCCATCTTTATGATGTGCAGGACATTTTCAATCTAATTGTAATGGTACTTGGTCTGTTGTCTAGCGAAGATGCCCGCAGGTATGACAAGGGCCTTCGTATTCTTAGCAATATGACAAATGTGAGAGTAGTGCTGATGGTGGACAATTTGATTCCCAAGATGTTCATGGTGTTCCTAAATTCCATTAGGTAATCACAACTAGTGCTTTAAGAAAATAATCGTACATTATTTAGTTAAGAATTTAAAGATTTGAAGTTTGCAGATCAAGCTTTAGTACTTGTAGAAGTTTAAGTTGACTATCAGTTAACATAAACTTATTGCAAATGAACTTTTGTTGTTTTCAATATATTAGTATATATGTCTGCTGAAATTCCCTTAGAGGAGACGCGTAACATCTGAATTATTTTTATGACATGTTTTAACTTTTTCTCATATATAATAATTTTTACGTTGTTAATATCGAGAAAAAGGAGATCAATTTTAGATTTTGGTAATTATGTTTGGGTGATTAGTTGCCATAGTAGCATCATTTTGTCCACAATCGGTTTATGTTTTGTTCCCATGTATCTCTAGGATCTCTTTATCTTATGCTAGCACTAATTTAAGGATATTTGACATTGTACTACTGCTTGATTATGCTAAAGGGTTTTTGATATTGTATGCAAAATTACTTTTCATCAGTAATTATAAATTTAGCTTTGTCTTGCTTAATCACAAGGTACCCCCACTCTGTTGTTGTGCTTAGACAAATGGAGTCTATCATGACCCGTGTTTTAGAAGAAATTGAAGAGATTTCAGATGAGCTTCTGAGCATCCTTTTTACCAGCATCAATAGAAAAAATGAGGCATCTGGTTTTCTGTACTTCTTGTGTTTGCAGTTGTTTGCAGCTTATTAATATCATATATTGAATCAGTTTGTGTTATACATATTTTATTTAGCATGTTTCATACCGTCAGAGATTATTGGGGGAGTTTGTTCTCATAAACTGCAATGTCAAACTCCGCCACTATCTCCTAAAATTTGTTAGATCTGGGAACCTGAATATTGACGATTATTCCTCAGTAGTAGCTCAGATATGCCAGTGCGCCCCTGAAAACAAACATGCATGTAGTTTGTGTCTCTCCTTCTACCTTCACATTTTATACAAGATTAAACCGTGTTTCTCTACTTCAAGCAGTTAGTATGTTATATAGATATTAAATTATCACGGTCTTCAATTTTTTGTTCTAGTTCCTTTTATTTCTTTAAATCGATGCAAGTTATGACCTTTTCAAGTGCTGCTTCTGTTGTAATTGCGTTTCCTTTTGCAAATTAAGTGACAGATGGTGAAATTTAATTGATGCTAAAAATCTGTATCCTCCCATAGTTCTCAACATGGGTGGTCTGAATCGGTAGATAAAGTTACTGCCCAGGAGTGCAAGCAAAAATCAAGAAAAACAGTTTAATTAAACTAATTATAAAGAACTTTGTTGTTTTTACTATTATGAAACAGAAGAAGATTTTACTTGTGGCAACAAAAAAAAAACTGCTGGAATTTAGGAAGCCAAGTAACGATCGATAACTTTTAATACATTTTAATATATAGGAAAATTTTAGGTCTAGGCGATATTTAGTTGTCGTACTTCGCAAACTAGGTTAAGTTATATTTTTTTTATAAGTATAGTTATCCGCCAGATTAACAATAGGAAATTTAACTTTGAATGATAGCTGTTGTAATTTATCTCTTCTTGGTTTTCTAGTTTGGCTTTTGCATTAATGTAACTTTGATTTTCAATTTATATAATAAATATATTTTGGGTTCCCTTGCAGTTTACTTAGACAAGAAAAGAATAAAATAATAAAAATGCATGTTACTGGACTTGTTACGAAGACACGGGAAAGGTGACATTGGCAATTGGTGATGAAGGAAATAATGTAAGAATGCTTCAAGAATCTGACATTGGGGCCGCAATCAGTGGCGTTGAAGGAATGCAGGTGATTAACTAGTAGCTACATATGATTGTCATTATTGGTCAAATTTCATCTAATTTCTTCTGAACTCTTAATATATTTATTTGCTTATTAGGTAGTCATGTCAAGCGATATAGCCATAGCCCCTTTTAAATTTTTGGAGCGGTGTATGGGCATTGGTGTTACTCCTGGTGCATTGAAATTGCAATGGAGTCTATATTTTGGAGTTGGTTATGAGTTTTGAATTGATAAATACTCCATGGAACAGTCAGTTTTGACTTAGTTTCATAACCGAATTCATATTTATATGTATTATCGAAATACACATAGCAATTATGGTTCACATCTTCGAAACTCGGTTCGGTATTTATTTTCGAAAAATACATATATTCGTCTTTTGAAAAACAGGGCAATCGATTATTTGTAAATTATTTTGTCTCAATCGCACTTAAGTTCATATAATATAACTATATATATATATATCGTTATTCGACGTCTTCGATAATTATAGGTTACATTCCCATAATTTCGGAATTAATTTCCCGAAAATCGGGCAGCGTCTCCTTTGTTTATCGGCCTACCCGTCGAATCAATCCGACGTCAATCACAATCAACAACCCAATCATAACAACAACCAACCATTTATGATTCACAATCCCAATCACCGAAACAATTCAGTTAATAATTATTAATATTCGTATTTTTTTCTGTTTCACAATTAATTTTTTTTACCGAACTAATTTTATTTAATTAATAAATGTAGGACTCAGATAAAAATCATCACCGTCCATCGTCGGCTCGCCGAGGCTCATCGCCGATGGCGGCGAATCTCGGAGGTATCCATTTTGGATGCCAATTCACGAGTTCCACCGATTAATTTTAATAATTTTCGCTCGGAATATATTTATTCCATAAATATATTTATCAAATTTAATTCCCAGCCAAAATAGTCAATAATTTCAATCAGTTATAAGCACAACATAATTGCAGCCAAACAGAAGCAACATGCACAAAATACAACGCAACCGGAAACACACAGACATAGCCGGAGATAAGCCGGAAAGAAGAAGAAAAAGAACGTGGGTGGCAACAGCACACCCCCAACTGAACACACACACCCACACAACTTTACACACACACGATCCAATAAACACACATATACATACATTTATTTGTATATATATTCACGCAAATAACAGGGATGAAGCCGGGTAATTACCGGAAAGGAACCGGACTTGCGGCGGCGATTGGAAAAGAACGCGGCGGCAGAACACCGAAACGGAAGTGGGGAAAGAAAGAAAAGAAAACGGGGGTGGGGAAGGGAGGAGGAAGAAATAGAAAAAGAGAAAGAACGGGAGAAGAGAGGAAGGGAAGATCGAGAGGGAGGAGGAAGAGATCGACGAAGGAGGAGAGCGAGAGAAAAATGGGGGCGCGTGGGAGAAAACAGGAGGTGGGCCGGGGGGTTTTGTTAGTAACATTTTTTTTTCTTTATTTCTTTTTGTTCCCGATATTTCCCCGTTTCGTACCGCAACTAATGATTTCAAAAAATAATTTACGGTTAACAATAATCCTAAAATTTATTCAAACATATTTAAGAATTTTCGAAATATTTAAAAGTTAATAAAATAAAATTTTCAGGATTTTTGAAACATCTTAGAATTAAATATTAATTTTTTTTCAATTAAATGGAATTAGAAAAATTATTTAAAGATAATTAATAAATAAAATATTGATTTCTAAATTTTATAAACTCCTAAAAATAATAAATAAAATTATAAAAACAACAAAAATAATTTTAGGAGCAATTTTAGTCTTTATGAGCATAAATATTTAATTAAAATCATTTTAGTACAAATTAAATTCATACAGCTCAATAATTAATTATAACATTAATCTTCGCGTCCAACAATTCACAAACAATTAATGATACAGCAACACACAGCCGACAGACCCGTCACCTATTTTATTTACTTAATAATTTCATAATTACACTTATATATCGGATCCGAAAACAGGTTACTTAGCCGCTAAGTAACTAAAAAGATGATAAAATTTTAATACCAAATTTGGATAATTATCAAAACAGAGCTTCCTATAAAATACTTAAAAACTTAAAAACTAGAAAATTTGGAATTAAGGTAACAGTGTCTCGCCTTTTGAGAATATGGATTTTTATTGATATATAAAATGATTTACGTATCAGAAATTTCACACCGGGGCTCGTACAGGTCAAACTATACCCCAGATTGAAGAAGTCAAAACACGAAAAGTGTTCAGAATTATCAGATTAGTTTATGAAGGAGTTTTCGGAAGAGTTTCGGGTTGTAAAAACTTAAAAACGAATGAAGTGGGACGATTTCTGATTCTAAAAATTAATTTTATAATTATATAAAATAATCATTATTAATTCTATAAATCCTTATAAAATCATATGGTAATCCAAAAATTACCAGAAAAATACCAAAATTATCTATATATAATTTTGGAAAATTAAAAATTAAAATATCTAAATTTTTATCAGAAATAAACGTCCAAATATTAATTTCAATAATCAACTAATTCACCAAAATTCACATAAAAATCACATAATAATTATTTACTGATAAAATAATTACATAATATTTCCCAGACATTACAATATCTCAGAGTTCTCTAGTAAAGAAATGACTTGTCGATATCTCCAATCTTCATGTCTTCAATTTGGCTTGTCGATATCTCTGAGTTCTCTAGTAGCTTTCCTGACTTCTCTATTAGTCATTCTTAAGTTCTCGAATGACTCTTTTATAACACTAAATCTGCGACTTGTAGAGATCTTGACTTAGAACATTTTTCTCAAAACAGATTTATTCAACTCCAAGCTTCTTCATAATTCTTCTGAGGCATGATCTTCTTGATCTTCTTCCAGATAGAATTCTTAGGCTTGATACTATTTACAGGAAAAGACTCCAGTCTGCTCTTTGACATTTTTACAGACTTTAAGTGTTACAATACAAAATGTAAACTAAGATTACAATACAACTTACTTAGGGTTGTCAATTTGACTTAGTCTTGTTATAGTACAGGCATGTCTTGCACAATAAGATCTCACGAGTTTTGTTAAAACTACGATGACATATTAAATCAATTTGTTTTTCATTTTAAAAAAACTAGCTTTTTAAAAAAGAATTCTTTTAGATTAGCAATATTCATTGATGAAGATAATATTGTACAAATATTTTAAATTATTTTAATATTTTGAATTATTCAAATAAATTATATTGCTATCAATTGATTCAATGCATTTTATGATATTTAAAGAAAAAATATATATTGTTCAATATTTTGAAGGAATTAACAAGTTCAACTGATATTTATAAACCTTTATCGAATTGAAAAAATATTTAGTTTAAGAGAATAATATACAATGTTATCAAATTATTATATGAAGAAATATTAGAGTCCTAATGAAAGAAACTTAAAAATGGTTTAAATAATGATAAAATTACATATTTTTCCTTCGAATTCTTGAAAAAAATTACGAATATCAATAATAAGTCTTTACAATATCTAATTTATTTTTATGTTACAACAATGATTGATACTCGGTTGCGTAAAAAATAGATATGGATTGTATATTAGTAATAATGTGGATACCCTATATAAATTATTGCAATTTATTCATTACATAATTTTAATTTTTGATTAATTATAAATGCATGTTATTTGAGTAATCAATTACCTAACTAGACGCTCATAATGATTTTACAAGTACATAAATCAGATATTTAGCATGTAAATAAATGAAACCATCGTAATTTACTAAGAAATATAATATACTATAATATACATGCTGACACACATAGATATAACGTAATATTACTTTGTTTGCAGCAGTGTAAATAAAAAACTAACATTGTTTCATACATACATACGTTGAATTTCAAAAACTAACATTTTTCATTAAAATCAACTTTTGTATTAAAAGTAGTGTAAATTGTACATTATTTTATATTATAATTGCAAGTCATTCTGACTTCAGTTATGCATTTTTTATCTTTTTAAATTGAGTCAGTTAATTGTAAGTTAGTAGTGAACTCAGTAATAATAGTGCCCGGTACATATAGTTTATTTAAATAAAATTTAAAAAATTTGGTCAACTTTGTATTCAACATATATGTTAATTTTTAGCTTTTTCTTTGTAAACATACTAACGACATTCTACAGATTAAGTTTAATTGTTTCATTTTAAACGCACGCCGACTACCCTGTTTATATTCATTCATTAAATACAATTTATACAACACAAACAAGAATATAAATAATTTGCTTAATAAGCTATATTAGAAACGTTTTGTAATTTGGTAATGTCTTGTATGAAAATAATACACACTGATAAACAATCAACTTGTATTTGATATACGTTAGACATTGTACAACATTTAAAATCAACTTGTATGATGAATAAAAAAACTCTAGAAAATTTACTTGATAATCCAACTAATGCATTTTCGCATAGTTAATTGATTAAATGTTCAACTATCTGAATTATCTTCTCTCACTTGTGGATGAGAGAAAAATCCGCAAGAATTCCTGTGCACCCAAGATTTACTAAGAATTCGGTACGCGGTGTGGCAAGCGAACGAAGAATCCCTATTTTCCTGGAGCTTTAGCGAATAAAGTTTAACAATACTATATAGAGACGTATTGATGAACAATATCCTAGTACAATACAGAGATGTACAGCTAAACAATAATGTAGTACTTGTTGAGAGAATATCCATATTGCGGTATTTATCATAATACCTATAAAATTTAAATTTTAATCCTGAATGTTGGATGCTTAATCTGACGGTGAAAAAGTTGTATATTATGTAAGCCTTTATGCCAGGGATCGGGGCCATCAGAATAATGAGAAATATATACTCCCTCCGTCCCATTGAGTTATATACATAAGGAGAGTGGCATAGAAGCTAAGAAAAATTGTAATTTAGTGAGAAAAATAAGAAAAGTGGGTAAAGTGGTGGGATCAACTAATATTTAATATTTAAAGGGAGTAGTGAAAAAAAGTAGTAGATGTAAACAAATGTAGTTAATTTTTATATTATAAAGCTTTACTTTTTTTGAAATATATACCATTGAGAGTGAGTCCCAAAAAGAAAACTGTGTTGAAATGAACAGGACATAGTGGTATGTTTTTAGCTCAAAATTAGCTTTTTTCACAAAGTAAATAAATGCTTTTAAATCATTCGGATTTTTCTCATAAACGGGCGAGGTACTTGTTTCAATAAAGACCTTTTGTTTGCTCTTTTACCATTAATTCTCATACTATTCCTTGTCAAATGGTTATACTTCAAAATCCCAATAAGCAACAAAAACTTGCCACCTTCACCAGCAAGAATCCTAACACTAGGTAATTTACATCAACTAGGTCTGCTTCCACACCGAAATCTCAGATCTTTGGCGCAAAATTATGGCCCCATCATGCTTCTTCACTTTGGTAGTGTACTTACGCTTGTGCTCTCCTCTGCTGACACTACCCATGAAGTCAAGAAAATTCAGAACATTATCTTTTGTAACAAGCCTGAATCGAGTGTTGGTAGATGATTGCTCTATGACAGGAAGGATGTATCTACAACGCCATGTGGAGAGTACTAGAGGCAGCTGAAAAGCATCTTTATTCTCTAGATAGCAAGCAACAAAAGGGTGTAGTCATTTCATAATGTAAGAGAAGAAGAAATTAATCTTATGGTGAAAAAGATTGAAGACTTGTCATCTTCCTTATTACCCGTATATTTAAGTGAGTTATTCATGACACTAAATGGGAAACGATAGAGAATTTAAAAAATTACTGAGTGAGTTTTTGGAGTTATTAGGTGCTCTTAGTTTTAGGGATTTTATTACATGGCTTAAGTGGGTTAATCGAATCAGTGGCTTGGGTGCTAGACTGGTTTTTAAGTAACTTGATTACTTCATCAAACATGTTGTCCTTGCAGCTTCAATGAGAGTTATGTTTTTTCTTTCTACTACTCCATTTTGTTGAGGAGTTCTAGGTGCAGAAAACTCATTATAGTTACCTTCTTTTTCACAGAATTCCTTAATGACCGAATTCTTGAACTCAGTTCCATTTTTACTTTTGATTTCTCTTACTTTCATATCTAAACCATTGTTGACTATCTTAATGCGAGTAATAATGATTTCACTCGCCTCATTCTTTGAATGAAGAAAAAAGGTCCATGTAAATTTTGAGAAATCATCAATAACCACAAGTTAATATTTCTTCTTGAAAATAGACCATCCTTATAAAATTGACCATCCTTGAATAATTTCAATTTTGAAATTCATCTTACTAAATCCTTTTTATCAAAGCATTCATTGTTGAGAAGCAGTTTCAGATGACACCAGCATCAACTTGCATTTTCTTTGGTTTTTTCCCAACAGTCTTGAAGTGAGTTTTAATTGGAGGCTTGAATGAAGATTGTTAGGTAATGAATACAACACAGGGGGGTGAATGTGTTTTGGATAATTTTAAGGCTTTTTGAATGTTTGTTACTTGGTTAACAAAGCAGATTTGAAATGTAGTAATATTATGTTAGCTGCAATAAAACAGTGCACACAATATTTCAAAACTCTCTTAATTTTATATTAAAATCAAGCTAGTGTCTTGCTACAAATCCTGGGTTCTTTGTAAGTAAAGAACTCAGCTTCTTCCTTGAGAGTTACAAGAAAAACTAGATCTGTTTGATACAATTTAAAAGCAAAGGATTAGTGTTTACTTTATAGATTAGTAAACACAGGCTTACACATCATGCAATAAGATATACTAAACCCTACTTTAAGTTATCTCTAAAGCTTTCCATTTCTGGCATAGTGTATCTTTGCAAATCGTGTATGTCTATGACTTTCCTTAGTCAGTTAATCATGGCCTTTGATTTTGCACTCTTCAAGCTGCTTTTATAGAATTTTCAATCTAACTGATTAGATCATTTGTTGATTGATAATCTTGAATATTTAACTTGTCTGCATTCTGTACTTGAGGTTCATATCAAGATCTCTAGTTTGTTGTATAGAGAATTGACATCTCGATAAGTATAATGGCTTATCGAGATCTCTTATTTCTCTATAAGTGTCTTTGACTTGTCGAGGTCTCTGAGTTCTCTATTAGTGAACTTGGCTTGTCGAGGTCTCCAAACATCTGTATGTAGAAATGATTTGTCGATATCTCTGAGATCTCTATAAGCATTTTGACTAGTCGATATCTCTGAGATCTCTAATGAGAAAATTGACTTGTCGATATCTCCAATCTTCATATCTTCATTTTGAATTGTCTATAAATATGAATTCTCTAATGCATAAATGACTTGTCAATATCTCAGAGATCTCTAATGAGAAAATTGACTTGTTAATATCTACAATCTTCATATATTCATTTGGCTTGTCGATATCTTTGAGACTTCTCTATAAGCTGTTTTGGACTTCTCGATAAGTCATTTCAGAGTTCTCGAATGACTTCTCTATATGACTTATTCTGTGACTTGTAGATATCTTGACTTGAAACATTTTTCCTAAAACAGGTTTATTGAACTCCAAGCTTCTTCACAATTTCTATGAGGCATGATCGTCTTGATCTTTTTCCAGAGTTTATTCTTAGGCTTGAGACTATTTACAGAAAAATACCCTAGTCTTATCTTTCACATTTTTACAGACTTAAGTAATATAATACAAAATACAAATTTAGATTATCATACAACTAATTATTAGGGTTGTCAGAATGACTTCGTCTTATTATAGTATAGGCATGTCTTTCACAACAATCTCCCCCAATTTGTGAGAAGAAATCTTATCACAAATTCATGCCTGGTAATAAGACTAACCACAAATTACAATGAAATAATAAAGATTACTTAAAAATTGACAGAAGTACAACTTTTATACATTGAGTGATTACATGAGTTTGATAAGTACATTCATTACATGAAATCCTCATAGCCTGGCTCCTTTCTAATAAGGTCCTTAAGATTTACTAGCACTTGAAGTTTTTCTATGATTTTAGTACCTCTTAGAGCTTTCACAAGCTTGAACCACTCATCCAATGAATAACCATTCAAGTAACCAGCTCTGAATCTTGAAAATCTGCCAACCTTTATGTTCAGAAAGTGTCCATCCTTAAAAAGTCTGCTCATCCCATTTGCCTTTAAGCTCATTTGATTTTTGTTCAAGTCTTGTAAGTTCTTCTACATACTTTCTATCTTTTTCTTCCTTTTCAGCCTTTACTTTTACATTTCTTTCATCCCTTTCTCTCATCCATACACATAACACCACCTTCCAAGCCCTTGTTATTGTGTCCTTATCCTTCATCAAGCTAATCACTCTTTTGAATTCTGTGGTTGAAAGTGTATCCATTAAATTACTTCCAAGTAGAGTAAATGTGCCATCATGGTAATATATTCTGAATTCTGTGTAGGATACAACCCAGACTTTGACTATTTCTTCAGCTAATTGTCGAAAGTAGTCATCATCTGTAATGCACCAATTTAGTGGCAGAAAATCAGTTTGATCAAGATAGTTCCAGATAGCCCTCTCAGTAACTTGCAATTTCTTTGGTTTTCTCCCAACAGTCTTGTAATGAGTTTTGATTGGTGGATTCAATGAAGGTAGGTTTGTGATTTTCTTCAAGGTGGATTGGCTAGATGTGATTGGTATTTTGAGTAAGATGTTTGCAGCTGGCTTGTACAAAAACTTGGGCTTAGTGGTTAAAGATAGTTGAATGTTTGATATTGTAGGTTTAATGACTTGAGCATGTTGGATTTAAATTTACTGGACATTTTTCTTTGTTCCTGAACCATCCTCCCTCTTCTTTCTGCTTCTTTCATCACCCTTCTTTTCATCATTTCCTTTCTTCTTAGCATCTTTTTTCTTATCATCTTCTTTGCTACCAGTTTCCTTAAAGGATTGACTTGGATTTGAGCTAGAAGGTTTTTGATCATCTTTCTCCTGCTCATCATCATCCAAGTCATCCTTATTGAATTGTGTTTTGGGTAACCTGGCTTTAGGATCTCTCAGATATCTCCCCGAAATCTTAATCATCTTGAATCTTCCAAAGTATTGTTCTTCTTAATCTTCAACTCAGTCTCCAAAGACATTATGAGCTTCTTGTGTGCCATGACACAGTGTCTAGGAACATGTAAATTCTTGAGTTGTTTGGTGGATGGACAGATGTATGCCACTTCCTTGCTTGGTTGGAGATATGCTTCGGGAAAAGCAGCTTCTTGAGCTTTTTGTAGTTCCTTAAGCAAGAGAGTGCCTTCATTGATTACTCTATTGACTTTGTTAATGAATATGTCCAATTCAGATGCCCTTCTTGATGTGAGAAAGTTTAGGGACACTTGCATACACCTATCCACACCTGAGTCATTTATGTTGATTACAATTCTTCTTTCCTGAAATTTGTCCTTCGTTATCAAAATCACCCTTATTAAGTTTATAGTCTTTTCCAGATCCCTCTTGTAGGTGATGAAGTTGTTGTTGAGAGAAGCCCTGGGAGCTTTTAGCAAATCATCAAATTCCTTTCTTAGACTAGGTCCCTCGGCTGCTTTTATAAGCCGATCCATTCCAATATCAACTTCTTTAGATTTTCCTTTTTGAACAGTTTTGACAGATTGTTGAACAGATGATCTTAATAACCCAACCTCTATCTCTCCTTAGAATTGTTAGCAGGCAAGATGAAAGGTGAAGGTATTTTAGGCCTAACAGCTTTTGGAAGTGCAGGCAAAGGAATGTTGAGTGCTCCCATGATGGCTCCCAATGAGACTGAATTCTACATTTGTAGATGCTTATGGGAGTCCACCAAGGTTTAAATATCATCCTGTTGACTTTGGACCATAGTTGTGAGTTGTGATACTTGAGTTATTAATGACTCATTGGCTAACTGCAAAGTGGAGAATTGAGTTTGGAGAGCTTGAATTTACAAGTTGGCGGATGTTGATATGGGTTGTTGAGAGCTTGAAGATAGAGAAGTGCCAAATGTAGCTTGCACAGCTTCCTTGATTCCTTCCATCAAAAGAGCAGATGGCTCATATCTGGCCTGATGGAGTTGATCTAGTTTGACCCTGATGTCATTAGTATTGGTGATTTGCTACTGGACAACTTCATGCAGAGCTATAAATGACTCCCTGAGATTCTTGATGCTCTTGAAAAGGAATGATCTCATCTAGCTTTGCTTGACCAGTTTCCTTGTTCTATCTTGATGATCAGTCAATTAAAGTTTTAAAGCTTTACCAAATAGATGAAAAGCTTTAAATTAAGCCTTGTAGACCTCAGTGACTGCATCATAGACTAAAATATGATGTAAAAGACATATTAGTGACCTCAGTGATGTTGTAAAAGACATGCCAGTACTTTAACAAGACTAAGATATTTTGTCAACCCTAAGTAAGTTGTATTGATATCTTAATTTGTATTTTGTACTTGTAACATTTAAAGTCTATAAAAATGTCAAAGGAGTAGACTGGAGCCTTTTTCTATAAACAGTGTCAAGCCTAAGAATTCTATCTAGAAGAAGATCAAGAAGATCATGCCTCAGAAGAATTATGAAGAAGCTTGGAGTTGAATAAATCTTTTTTAGGAAAAATACTCTAAGTCAAGATCTCTACAAGTCACATATTTAATTTTATAGAGGAGTCATTCGAGAACTCTAGAATGGCTTATCGAGAAGTCAGGAAAGCTACTAGAGAACTCAGTGAGATATCGACAAGTCAAGAAGATATGAAGGTTAGAGATATCGACAAGTCATTTCTTCACTAGAGAACTCAGAGTTATCGACAAGTCTACATTCATTAGAGAACTCTGATTTACCGATAAGTCTAAGTCTACTAGAGAACTCAGAGATAACGATAAGTCAAAATTCACTAGAGAACTTAGAGACATCGATAAGTTAAATTTTGACTAGAGAACTTAGAGATATCGAAAAGTTAAATTTGACTAGATAACTCTGAGATATCGACAAATCAAGAAGCTACCAGAGAACTAAGAGTTATCGATATGTCAAAGTGAAGATGTGAAGACCAGAGATCTCGATAAGCCTAAATTCTCTTATAGAGAACTGAAGACCTCTACAAGCCAAACTAAATATAGAGTACTAGAGATCTCGATAAGCCAATATACTTATCGAGATGTCAAGTGTTCTATAGACCTAAACTGGAGATCTCGAGGTACAATCTCAAAGTACAAAGTTACAGATCAATTCAATATCCAAGATAAACAATCAACAAACAATCGAACAGTTGGATTGACAAGTCTACAAAAAGCAGCTTGAATAATGTGCAAGATCAATGGTAAAGATTAACTGACAGAGGAAGATCAAAGTGAACATGCGATGCTAAAGATATGCTAAGCCAGAAATGAAAGATCTACTTTTCTATAAATAGAAATGACAAGTGACAGTTTAGAAAAGCTAATAACATGTCTTATTACACACCGTGTAAACCAGCAGTTAATTGAGTTATAAAGATAACACTGGTCCTTAGTCAGTTGTAACAATTTGGATAGAAATCTTGTAACACTCTCAAGAGAGAAGCTAAGCTCTTTAACATCAAAGAGCCTAAAAATTTTGTAGCAAAATATTCTTAATTTTAATACAAAATTGAGTTAGTTTTGAAAAGATCCGTGTTCCTTATTCTTGCATGTTTAAATTCCTGCAGTAACACATTTCTACAAGATTAAATTTACTTTGTTCAACGAAGCCAAAATCTTTCAAGAAAAGCCAAAAAAATAGTAAAACACATCCACCCCCCTCTGTGTTATTTATTTCCTAACAAGTGGTATTAGAGCCATATCTGAAAGTAAACAGATTCAAGATCTTGGAAGAATGAATACACAGAAAATCAGTAGCATTAAAATTCCTACTTTTGACAAAACTAACTACACTCTTTGGAAAAAGAAAATGATGCTGTTTATCAGGATGACCAATCCACTTTACATTCAGATCCTCAAGAATGGACCCTTCATTCCTATGGTTAGAGTTGAGGAATCTACAGATGGAGACATGGTTATTCCAGCTCATTATACTCCAAAAGATCCTTCTGAGTATAGTGACCCTGAAAAAGAGAAAGTTTCCCTAGATAGCAGCTTGCACTTAATATTGATTGAGTCACTTGATAATGTAATGTACAACAACATTGTCAACTGTGACAGTGCCAAGCAAATATGGGAAAAGATTGAGATACTCTATGAGGGAACCGAGGAAGTTAGACCAATTCAAAGAAAGATACTGATTTCACAGTATGAGGGTTTCATGGCTAAGCCAAAGGAAAGCATTACTGATGTGTTTGAAAGATTCAATAAGCTGATAAATGACTTGTAACTTCATGACAAATACTATGAAGCTGAAGAAGTGAATCTAAAGTTCTTTCTTACTCTTTCTGATCATTTGGAACAGAAAATCTCAGCTTTCAGGGAAGGGAGAGACTTGTGCAGAATAAGTCTGGAAGTTCTATATGGAATTCTCAAAACATATGAACTAGAGATGATTCAAAGGCAATCATTGAGATATGGTCAAAGAAGAAATGATTCACAAGAGCAAGTCATTCTGGAATTGGAAAAGGATGAGTTCTATACTCTTGAAGAACTGGATGAGCTAGATCAGTCAATGGCCTATTTGGCTAGAAAATTCTCTAACATTAGAGTAAAGAAGCCAATATACTTCAAGAGTAAAGGACAGTCTTTCAACAAAGATAGCAGCTGGAAGGAAAAAGGGAAGTACAATTCTGATAGCAAGAATGGCTACAAAACTGGATCTGTTGACATATCTAATATAAGGTGCTTCAATTGTGATGAACTAGGCCACTTTTCTACAGAATGCAGGAAACCTAAGAAGGCAAAGAAAGACAAAGCTTATCTTGAACTGGAAGCAAAGTATGAAGCTCTTCTGAAAAAGCAACAAAGAAAAGCTTACATTGCAGGGGGAAAGAGTTGGGATGATTCAAATAATGATGAAGATGAGGAAGTTGGAAACTATGCTCTAATGGCTCTGGAGCAAGGTGAATCATCCTCATCAAAAGCACATACACCAACTCTTACCACTATTGATTTAAATATGAATTAATATAAGGAAACTGTTAAAAAGATGAGCACATAAATGTTTCACATTCATACAAGCATGGTGGCTGCTAATGAAGAAGTTAGCAGATTAACAAAGATAAATGAGAAGCTTGAAAATGAGAAGCAAGAAACTGAATTGTTGTTGGTAGAATTTGATGCTTTAAAACAAGAAAATGCATATCTAAAGAACAAGCTCAAGTGTGCAAATGAAATTGAAGCAGTGCTAAGGGAGAAGCTGGAAAAGAATGAAGTGAAGATGAAATCTTTCAGAAATACATCTGAACGGGTTGGACAGTATCATAAGAAGAATAAGCCATGTGCAAACATTGTTATTGGCCTTGACTATGATGCCATGAATGAAAAAAGAAGACTGTAGGTGACGAAAGGAAAGTAAAGAAAACTGAGAATGCTCCAACCTTTTTGAAAGAGGTTAATGCACCTATATTCAAAGAATGTGAAGTCAATTTCAGTGAAGAAGAATTGATTATCAAGCAAAAAATTGTTGATGAAGATAAAGAAAAGAAAACTGAAGAATCAATTCAGTCTTCCAATACTGAAGAGAAGCTTATGAACAAATAAAGTCCCAAGATTCTTGTTAAAGAAACCAAAGCTGAAGATGCAAGAAAGAAAAAGAAAAATAGAAATGGGAAAATAGGGATAAATAAAAGCAATAATTTCGCTTATGTTGCAAATGCTCCTAGAAAGAAGTGTGAAAAATGTGGCTTTGCAAACCATCTAACTCACCTTTGTAAAAAGGTTGTTAGCAAGACAGCTGAAGGAACTTACAAATACAATGAAGCAGATTCAAATGATCCCTATTCATTCTGTGACAAGTTTGACCGCATTCCTTGCAACTTGAAAGTAATGTAGAGTTGCCACAAACTGAGAGTAGACCTTAAAGAAATAAGAAATGAGTCCACATCATAAGGAAAGCATGCACAATAGTCACTGAATTCTATTTTTCCTAAAAAAACTCATTCTACTTCTGTTAAACAAGTTATCAAGAAGAAACTACCCAACACTGCTTGGGTTTCCGAACACACTTAAGACTCATTGTGTGCAGGACATAGTGCAGAGAGTCATCTGGTTCATAGAAAGTGGATGTTCCAGGCATATGACAGGCGGTAAAGCCCTTCTATCACAATTTAAGTGAGAGGCTGGTCCATTGGTGACCTTTGGATACAACAGCAAAGGATTCACAATGGGATATGGCAAGATTGTTTCCAAAAATGTTGTCCTTGATAATGTAGCACTGGTAGCTGGTCTTGAAGTGAATCTTCTCAGAGTTAGCAAATTTGCAGACAAAGGCCTTAAGTCTTATTCAACAAAGAAGAATGCACTGTTATCAGCAAGAAAACTGGTGAAGTTGCTCTGAAAGGAGCAAGGAATGGAAGCTTGTTTATTGCAGATTTTGACTCAACAAATAAGGATGGTGGTTATTGCTTCTACACCAAACCATCAGAAGAAGTAAACAAGCTCTGACATAAAAATCTCTCACTCGAAATTCAAGGAAATTAACACCTTGTCAAAAAGGAGTTGATAAGAGACATGCCTAAGCTAGAGTTTGCTCAAGTTGAAGTTTGTGAAGTTTGTTAGAAAAGAAAAATGAAGAAATTACTCAACAGGAAAATCACAGAAATGGAAGCTCATCTCATACACCTGAATTTAATTGCACAAACTCAGGGGGAGAAAGAGGATTTTCAGATACTTGAAGGAAACTCCAAACTTGGGATTATAGTTTCCTAAGGGAACTGGTTTTGAAGTTATTGGTTACATATATGCAGATTTTGCTGGATGCAGGGTTGACAGAAAGAGTACTAGTGGAAACTATCAATTTCTTGGACAAAGAATTGTATCCTGGTATAGCAAGAAACAACAATCTCTATCAACTTCTACAACTGAAGCTGAACACACAGCTGCAGGAAGTTGCTGTGCTCAAGTGAGGTATCATTTCATCAGAGAACATGCTCTAAGGGTACCATTGAGCTCATTTTTGTACCAATAGAAAAACAATTAGCTGATATTTTTACTAAACCTTTGGATGAAGTAACTTTCACTAGACTCGTAGGTGAAATTGGAATGCTTCTCTTCATCCTAAGGCAAGAACTCAGCTAATGTTTTGTAGCAGATTAATCTCCAGTAAATCAAAATTAATTTGATTAAATTGGAAATTAACTGAAATATGAATTATAAATATTTCAGAAATCTCTGCATAATTGTTTTTCAAATTCAAATTCAACTTGGAATTTTTCAAATTCTAAGTAAATTGCTCAGTTGTTAATTTACATTCTTAATATGTAAAATTAACACAAGACAGAATTACAAAAACCAAAAGTATATAGAGAACTGAGTTCTCGATAAGTAAAAATTGACTTCTCGACAAGTCATTTTAGGACTTCTCGAGTGAGTCCTCGATAAGTCAATATACTGTCTTCTCGAGTGACTTCTCGATAGGCTTAAAAATTATCTTATCGATAAGTCCTTGTAAAGTTCTCTAGTAGTGTTTATTCACAGAGTTCTCTACAAGTACAATTTTTGACTTATCAATAACTCAGAACTGAGATAATATAAATTAATAAATTATTTTGGTAAAATACTCTTGGAAAATTCATTCTAATTTTATTTTGAATTTATTCAAATAAAAGTTGGTATTAATTCAGTCCTTTTTGGACAAACTGGGTATTTATTTGACATCTCGATAAGTCAGATTTGAGTTCTCTAAAAGAGTAATTTAAAATGACTTCTCGATATGTACTTCATTTCTTAAACTTCTCGATTGATAAACTCCAAATGTCTATTTTTGAGTTCTCGAAAAGTCATTTACTTTTCTATAAATACCCAGACTTCTCGATACACACACTTACTTACAAATTTCGAGATTTAAATTGACCTAGCCTTTCAAGCAAAAACCCATTTCTCACTCGTTTCTACTCCTTTCTCAAAAATTCTTCTTACCCATTCTCTCTTACTATACTACAATGGCACAAAACACTATTAGAGAAACTATCCCAGAGAAAGGAACAAACTACTTGGCTTTTAGTGATGCTAACCAAGCCCCAGACAGTTTCAAGGGGTTTGTGAAATTTCTGTCTGAATCTTACATTGCAGAAGCCTTGACTGCTAATCCAGTGTTGTACCTAGATGTGTTACATGTTTTTTGGACTACAGTTATGGTGATGACTGTGATGCATAATGATGTTGTATCCTTGGTAGTGACTTGCTCAGTTGGAGGTCAATAAATTGAGTTTAATGAGCAGGATATGAACCTAGCTTTGGGACTGCCTACTGTAAATTTGGTGGAGGTGCCAACTCCTGATGAGCTGATTGAGTTTCTGGACTTCATCAACTATGGTGGAAGAATCAACCTATAAAGCCTGGACAGAACTAATCTAAGGAAGGAGTGGTCATTCATTTTTGATTCAGTGGTGAGAGTCTTTACATGCAGAAAGACAGGATATGACAACATTTCAAGTGTGGTGCAAAAGCTGGTGTATTCAATTTCCCACAACAGACACTTGAATGTTGGTCTGCTGATACTGGAAGAACTTGCAACTAGGCTAACTATGCCCCTGTCAGCTAGAGGTAAGGAAATTTTCTTTCATATATCTATTATGTCCACTTTAAATAATAAAGTAGCTGACATACACCTACTGAATGGTATAGATAGTACTAAAATAGGCAATTATAAGCAAGTGTCTAAAATAATATTTGGCTCACTTACTACAAAGAAGAAGGTCAATGTAAGTCTGAAAATCACTCCATTTATGTTGGAGAGATTTAGGACTTACCCTTATCCTATGCCTGGCATAAGATCTAACATACAATCTAGCTCAGCTATGATTCCTGAACCTGTGGAAATACAAGCACAGAAACACCAACAGGGATCTTCCCAAGCTGCAACCATTCTTTCAAAACCTTTAGAAGCTAGGCAACCACCCACTTCATCTTCTCAAAAGGATGAGGTGAGTAAAAAGAAGAGAAAGGGGATAAACCTAACTGCAATAATTGAGAGTGATGAAGAGATAGCTGAAAAAGAATCATCTCTAGTCAAAAGATCCAAAAGAAGTAAACAACCTGAGCTAACCACTCTAGCCACCTCTGCATCCTCTCAACATGATGCAGTTGTAAAAATAACCAGGAGTGAGTCCGCACAGCCTGCACTAGAAGCAATTGAAGTGTATGGTAGAAACAACAAGGATGGCACACACAGTGAGAGAACATCTCTAAAAGCTCCCTCATTCACCCACGAGGAGCTGCCAACACTCAAAACTGAGCACCAAAATCTTATGACTCAAATTTCTTCTTTTCCAATTCCACTTGAATCCACTTCTCAAGTGCAACAAAAATCAAGTGACTTAGCTCAAGAAGCTTTTCTCACCACCTAGACACTTGATTTAGATGGTGAGAGGCTACATGCTGGGATAGACCTTGATGACACTATCACAAACATGGGGGATTCATCAGTTTTTACTGAAGACCCCATGGATACTTCTAATGCACCTTTATGTGCAAAACAGTCTTCACAGACTGAAAGGTTTGAGGGTAGTACTCCTGAGGGGGAGCTATCTAAATCCTCTCCAATTCAATTGGAGGTTCCTCATGTAGGAACAACTCCCCTCACAACCCTAGCAGATATTGCCTTGACAGTTGAAGCTAGGAGTACAATTGCCCATGATCATGTCATAGGGGAGGTAAGCATAGCACATTCAAGTGTCAGTGTGTTGCAAGACACACAAGGGTTTGAGGCTGGTGTACATGACAGTAACCCAGTCAAATCCCCTCCAATTCAATTGGAGGTTCCCACTACAAGCGGAGGACAACACACTGTCAAAACCACAGAGCAATCTGTGAGTCAAACTGTGACCCCAATCACAGTTATTTATGATGAACCCTCCACCTCTCAACCTCAACAACCTCACATACTCTCTCATTGGCTACAAGAATATGTTTCTCAACCAACTTCTGTAGATGATCTACTAGTAGAGCAGATATCTGGACTGGCCAATATCTCATAGCATTTCCTGACTTCAAATATGAAAAACCAGGACTATCAAGCTATCATGCTTGCTTACAATGAAGAGGTTGAGGATCAAAAGGAGAAAATTGTCAATGATACTAAGCAAGATGGAAATATGGATGCATGGCTGTCTGATGATTTTGCCTTGGAGATGAATCAAGTTATGGCCAGATTCAGAAAAAAGTATGTTACTATTCTGGGCAGCAATGTAAAAGGCTTGAGTCCAGAAGCTGTTGTTGGGAACCACGGACTTAGGGTGTTACTACGTTTTACGATAAAGATTACGAAAAGAGGATTACCTTGTTAATGGTTGATTCCACACTCTTCTATTGTATTCCCAAATTCCCTTGAGCGAAGTGTGGCCTCCGTCTTCTCAAGTTATCCTCTCTTCTTGCTCCTTGGTGGCTACAATATGTTTTCACATAATTCCAAGCAAGAAGAGAATAAGAATATATATAGGCTACAATAGGGACCATGGATAATTAGGTTGGGCCTTCTAATTACATCTTGAGCCTAGCCCAATATAATTAAATATTAATTCAATCCACTAAAGAATTAATATTTGCATTACCTTTCCTAATACCGTAATTTAATTAATTCGGTTCCAATATTATTTGCTTATTAAATTCCCCATGTTTAAAATATCATATGTCCATTAATTAAATAAATTACTGATAATTTATTTAATTAATATCTTTTATCCTTGATCATCCACTCAACCTTTATTTAATTATGCCAGAATAAATTCCACCTGCAGGGTTTCACATAATTAAATCTTTTTGAGCTTTCAAGGGGACATCATTAAGCCGAATATTATCAGGACATGGATTCCTTCAATAAATAATATCCACCATGTATATAATTCCATCACCCAAAATATAATGATATAATTCATAAGAATTATTTCATATATAAATCAAAGCATGTAAATAATATACACGTGTCAATTACTATTTCCGGATTAAGAACCTAAGCATTAATAATAACATAGAATCTTAGTTCTCCTTCTTAATCAGTATTAAGGGAACAATTCTAAATTTGATCATGTTCAATATACACAAAGTATACTAGCATTATTTATTAGTCAATATAAACTAATCTAAATAATACTACATCCATACCAGTGGATTGTCCAACACCACCTGTGCTGTGAACCTTATTATATTATATAACCGTATTTAACAATCTAATATTCTGTATCCCATTTGATACTAGATTGTTCACAATATATAATATTAGACAACATGTAAACATTCAAATGATTCTCAAATAAACTGGCCAGAAATAAATGTACATACTTCAAATAAATATTTTAAGTATACACTAACAATCTCCCACTTATACTCAAAATATTCTATGTGTACATCAGTGTTTATTTAATCCACTATTACATAAATATCTATGTGTCCATCCATCTGACTCCTATCGCTTCCACATGCTTGTCAAAAACATTGGTTGGCAAGCTCTTTGTGAAAGGATCTGCTCGGTTGTCTTCTGATGATATGTGAGCCACAACTATATCCCCTCCATTTACGATTCCTCGTATGAGATGATACTTACGTTCAATATGTTAAGCTGCTTTGTGGTCTCGTGGTTCCTTTGAATTTGCCACAGCACCAGTGTTATCACAATACACTGTCAAGCTCCTAGGCAAATTAGGTACCACATCTAAGTCCAAAAGGAAGTTCCTGAACCATACAGCCTCCTTGGCAGCCTCAGAGGCCGCCACGTACTCGGCCTCCATGGTGGAGTCTGCAATGCATTTCTGCTTTACACTCCTCCATATAACGGCTCCACCTCCCAAAGTAAAAACATATCCCGAGGTTGATTTCCTCTTATCCCTATCTGATTGGAAATCTGAATCAGTATATCCCAAAGGAAATAGATCTGAGGCCTTGTAAATTAACATATACTCCTTAGTCCTTCTCAGGTACTTGAGTATAGTTTTTACTGCACTCCAATATTCCTGACCTGGGTTCGACTGATATCTACTAACCATGCCTACAACAAAGCAGATGTCAGGCCTCGTACATAACATAGCATACATTAAGCTTCCACATGCTGAAGCATAATGAACTGCTTTCATGCTCTCTATATCCTTAGGTGTCGAAGGACACTGCTTCTTAGATAGAGCAACTCCATGCTTAAAAGGTAAAAAACCTTTCTTGGAGTTCTGCATGTTAAAACGAGCTAATACTTCATCAATGTAGGGCTCTTGAGATAAAGCCAACATCCTTTTCTTGCGATCCCTTATAACTTTGATCCCAAGGATGTATGCCGCTTCACCTAAGTCCTTCATGTCAAATTGGTTGAACAACCATGCCTTTACAGATGATAACATCTCAACATTGTTTCCAATGAGTAAAATATCATCTACATATAGTACTAGAAAAACCACTGCATTACCTTCACTTCTCTTATACACGCACGATTCGCTTGGACTTTGATCAAATCCATATGACTGGACTGCCTGATCAAAATGAATATTCCTGTCTCTAGAAGCTTGTTTAAGTCCATAAATAGACCTCTTAAGCTTACATACCAGATGCTCTTGGCCTTCCTTAATGAATCCTTTTGGTTGCTGCATATAGATGGTTTCTTCAAGACTTCCATTAAGAAAAGCTATCTTGACATCCATTTGCCAAATCTCATAATCGAGATGAGCTGCTATAGATAAAAGAATACGGATTGACTTAAGCATGACTACCGGTGAAAAGGTTTCCTCATAATCGATACCTTCTTTCTGAGTATACCCTTTCGCAACAAGTCTTGCTTTCCAGGCTTTCACCTTTTTATCTAATCCCCAACCTTTTTCTATTTTCATTTCTAGCTTAGCAAATTTGTGCAGAATCTTGCAGGTCTGTGATCACCCTTTGTCCAGTTAATCTTGGCCCTTGATCTTGTATTTTCTAAGCTACTTTGTAGACTTTCCAATTCAGTAAATGAGTTGTTTGTCGACTGATAATCTTGAGTCTTGAACTTGTCTGTATTTTGATTTTGAGTTAGTATGTCGAGATCTCCAATTTGTTCTATACAGAAGTGACATATTTATAAGTATAATGACTTATCGATATCTCTGAGTTCTTTATAGGTATACTTAACTTGTCGAGGTCTCTAGATCCTTGCATGTGAAATGACTTATCGATATGTCTGAGATCTCTACATGTAGAAATGACTTGTCGATATCTCTGAGATCTCTATATACACAATTTGACTTATCGATATCTCTGAGATCTCTAAATGAGAAATTGACTTGTCGATATCTCCAATTCTTCAAATCTTCATTTGACTTGTCGATATCTCTGAGATCTCCACATGTAGAAATGAGTTATCGATATCTCTAGTTCTCTACATCTTCATTTGACTTGTCGATATCTATGAGACTTCTCTATAAGCCATTTTGGACTTCTCTAAAAGTCATTTTGGACTTCTCGAATGACTTCTCGATATAACTTGATCTATGACTTATCGATATCTTGACTTAGAACATTTTTCATAGAACAGCTTTATTCAACTCCAAGCTATTGAGTGGCATCTATGACACTTTATTACGCTCTGTAAAGCTTTGAATTAATGTTTTATACTCAAGTTGTTAGTATTTTTGACGTGTTTTTATGGTGTTTTTGTATTGCAGGCATTTTTCCAGGTAATCAGGTGAATTAGCATGGTTTTAGTGCTAATTTGGTGTTAGGATGGTGTCTAGAATAAAGGCTCGTGAAAAGACCGGCTCAAATCAACAAGAAAAGAAATCAGAATTTTATCCAGAAGAACGACACGCCCGCGCTGAAGCAGCGCGCGGATGTGCCCAAGAAGCAGAAACTCAGCGTGCCCGCGCTGAAGCAGCTCGCGGTCGCGCCTGATCGGGGTGACAGAATTCGTTTTCTATTGGGATTTTGAGAGTTTGAAACCCTAGTTAATTCTACAGTATATATATACATAAATAAAGCTCGTTTTTCATAGGGAGACGTACCAGAGCTAAGGATAAGGCGTAGGAAGACCGTAGAGCACAACTCAACCAAGGCGAAGAAGATCTAGTTTATTCTTGTGATTCTTTATTTAAGTTGTAACTTTTGATGCTAGTTTTCTTATTCTTGAACCTTTATTTTTGTTTCGTACTTGGTTTTATTAAGTATAAAGACTACGTTTATTATATCATGCTTTTATCGGAACCCACGTTGATGATGAGTCCGATTATGGGCTAATCGTTATCGTGGGGGTTCTAGCAGATTTATTTATGGATTTATTTAGTTAATTTGTTTCGATGCCTTAGTGTGTGGTGATTGTATGATAACCTAGTTTTGGTTGCGCTTATTCGTCTTGTGAGCGTCGCGAACTTATAAGATAGCGTGTTAATCTTTAATGAAGTGAAATTGAATTTAAGGGTTTAGAAGTTACCATGCTATCATAGGTTCATGTATTCATTATGCATGATTCGTAGGTAATTTTAACCATCTTACTTGCCCTATGTAATCACGAGGGATAACTTGTGCATTAAACCGTTATGTTGTCAAATTCTATATACATATTGGGTCTCAATATAATTGGTGTCTATTCAACTTCTATCTCTTTTGTGGATGTCTGGTAGTATGTTATTCGTACAACGAAAGTTGGCGTTTATCAGTTTCGTGTTATCTGATTAGTGTCATCACCATTACATGTTAAGGTTAAAAACACAAAGGCTTTTGAATGAAGTATTTAATGAAGTTAGAATCCCATATTTGTGTCATATATTATTCAATTCTCTTTAATCTATTAGTTTATGTTCTTTAGTATAAGCTCTTAGTTAATTTTAGTATAAACAACCACAATTTGTTACTCATCTTAGAATTGGATAATAACCATACTAGTGTTGCATAAATACATTGATTGAAATTAACATAAACCTATTAAATGTGGGACCGAACTAGAATTTATTCTATATTACTTGCGATCGCGTATACTTGCATGAATTTTAGTGCGTGTTTCCACCCTAACAAGTTTTTTTAGCGCGTCTTTCCACCCTAACAAGTTTTTGGCACCGCAGCCGGAGAAATTCGGTTTTAATTTTTTGTTTATGTGTTTTTCATCATTGGTCGTTAAAGTTTATTGACTCGGACGTTTCTTACTTAATTCCTTGTCGTGTTTCAGGTACTCTAGTGAGCGTGTATGCATACGCGTTCGCGGTCTCATAAGAGGACACTGGATCAAGCAGAGGAAGAAGTTGTAGTAGAGGAGAAAGTTGAGGAAGAGATCTTAGTTGAGAAAGAAGAAGAAGCTCGTGTTACAATGGGAGAACTAGAAGTGAATCCAAAGGCTTTAATGGACTACTCTCAAATGAAGATCGATGATATTTAGTCTAGCATTGTTCGCCCAACAATCTCGGTTAATACCTTTGAGACCAAGTCAAGCATGATTCAGATGATACATAACTCAGTTCAATTTGGGGGTTCTCCGACAGAAGACCCCAACATGCTCATCAGAGATTTCATCGAGATCTGCGATACTTTCAAGTTCAATGGAGTTTCTGAAGATGCCATTAGGTTGAGGCTTTTCCCATTCTCTCTACGGGATAAAGCTAAGTGCTGGTTACATTCTCTACCACCAGGGTCTATCACCAAATGGGAGGATCTTGCTTAGAAGTTCTTAACCAAATTCTTTCCTATGGAGAACACTGCTGCAATCAGAAATGCACTTACTCATTTTGCTCAGCAATCTAGAGAATCTTTATGCGAGGCTTGGGATCGATATAAGGAGATGCTTAGGAAGTGTCCTCATCATGGGATGCCTGACTGGATGATCATTAACTGTTTCTATAATGGTTTGGGTGCTACTTCTCGACCCATGCTTGATGCAGCATAAGGAGGAGCCTTGTGGGCTAAAATCTACGATGAAGCTTATGAATTGATTGAACTGATGGCTGCTAATGAATACCTGAATCCTACTCAGCGACTATCTCGGGGTAAGGTAGCAGGAATTCTGGAGTTGGATGCAGATACCGCTACAGTTGCTCAACTTAAGGCTTTGACGATGAAGGTGGATTCTCTGTCTAATTATGGAGTTAATCAGATCACTAGTGTCTGTGAGCTTTGTGTTGGTGCCCATGAGACTGATTAGTGTGCCATTTCTAGTGAATCAACTCAGTTCGTGAGCAACTTTCAAAGGTCGGAACAACCTGTACCAGCCACATATCATCCTAACAACCATAATCATCCTAATTTTAGCTGGAGCAATACTCAGAATGCGGTTCAGCATCCTTATCAGCAGTACCCAGCAAAGCAGTACAACCCCCTGGTTTTCAGCAACCGCAATATGCACCAAGGCAAGAACTCTAGCTGTAATAGTCGAATGAAAAATCTGAATTGGAGGAGTTGAGGCTCATGTCCAAGAGCCAAGCGGCTTCTATCAAGACCTTGGAAAATCAAATTGGGAAAATTGCCAATGCTTTATAAAATCGTCAACCTGGTACACTTCCTAGTCACAATGAAGTACCAGGAAAGAGGGAAGCAAAGGAGCAGGTAAAGGCAATTATATTGAGGTCTGGGAATATTGCAAACCCCGAACATTCTCATGGTTCGGATGAAGAAGTTGTGGCTGAAGAAGAAGTGCAGAAGGAAGCTGAAGTGGAACCAAGGAAGACTACTGTTGAACACACTCCTCCTGAGGGTAATGCAGGGGAGAAACAGACCTATCCTCTGCCTCCCTTTCCTAAGAGGCTGCAGAAGAAAAAGTTGGATAAACAGTTTGAAAAGTTTTTGGAGGTGTTCAAGAAACTTCACATCAACTTACCTTTTGCTAAAGCTCTTGAACAAATGCCTAGTTATGTGAAGTTTATAAAAGGTATTCTCTCTCAGAAGATGAAGCTTGATGAATTAGAGACAGTTGTTCTCACGGAGGAATGTATTGTTATTCTACAACAGAAGTTACCTCCGAAGCTTAAAGATCCTGGAAGCTTCACTATTCCTTGCACTGTTGGAAAGGTGTCATTTGACAAATGCTTATGTGACTTGGGAGCTAGCATCAATCTGATGTCTTTGTCAATCTTTAAAAAGTTGGACTTACCGGATCCAAAGCCTACTTATATGACTTTGCAGTTGGCCGATCGTTCCATTACTTATCCATGAGACATTGTGGAGGATATTTTGGTCAAGGTGGATAAACTCATCTTTCCTGCTAATTTTGTAATTCTTGATTTCGAGAAGGATAAGAAGATTTCCATAATCTTGGGAAAACCTTTCTTGGTGACTGTCCGAACCTTGATTAATGTGTAGAAGGGTGAGCTTACCATGAGAGTGCTGGATTAGGATGTTACTTTTATTCCCTACGGAAAAATAAGAAGTTCTTAAAGGTGGAGTTGGTCGATTCTGTGGTTACATCAGAACTTGATCAATCGCTAAGGTCTGATACCTTAGAATAAGCCTTGTTAAGGAATTCTGATAGCGAAGATGATGAAGGTGATGAGCAATTACAATATCTGAATGCTTCTCCCTGGAAGAGGAAGATGGATATGCCTTTTGAATCTCTTAGAATAGAGGAGCTGAACAAATCTCCTAAGTGCCTCAAGCCATCTATTGAGGAAGCTCCTACACTCAAGCTTAAACCATTACCTGAACACTTAAGGTATGCTTTTTTGGGTGATGCATCTACATTGACTGTTATTATTGCATCTGACCTTTCAGGTAGTGATGAGGAAAAACTCTTAAGAATTCTGAGAGAGTTCAAATTGGCAATTGGATGGACGATAACAGATATTAAGGGAATCAGCCCTTCTTATTGTATGCATAAAATTCTGCTAGAGGAAGGTAGCAAGCCTACTATTGAGCAACAAAGAAGGCTTAATCCTATCATGAAGGAAGTTATGAAGAAGAAAATTCTTAAGTGGCTGGATGCAGGGATCATCTATTCCATTTCTGACAGTTTTTGGGTGAGTCCAGTTCAGTGTGTACCAAAGAAAGGAGGTATCACAGTTGTTAATAATGAGAAGAATGAGCTCATTCCTACTCGAACAGTCACGGGGTGGAGAGTTTGCATGAATTACAGGAAGCTGAACAAGGCCACGAGAAAAGATCACTTCCCTCTGCCGTTTATTGATCAGATGCTTGACATATTGCTGGGCATGAGTACTACTATCTTCTGGATGGTAATTCGGGCTATAATCAAATTTGCATTACTCCGGAAGATCAGGAGAAGACTACTTTCACTTGTCCATTTGGTACTTTCGCCTTTAGAAGGGTTTCTTTTGGTTTATGTGGGGAACCTGCCACATTTCAGAGATGTATGATGGCTATCTTCTCTAACATGATTGGTCAAAATGTGGAGGTGTTCATGGATGATTTCTCTGTGTTTGGCGATTTGTTTGATGAGTGCTTGTAGAATCTTGGAGACATTCTCAAAAGGTGTGTTGAGATCAATTTGGTTCTCAACTGGGAGAAATGTCACTTTATGGTGCAACTGGGCATTATTCTTGGTCATAAGGTCTCTATTAAGGGTCTTAAGGTGGACAAATCCAAGGTGGGGGTCATTGAAAATCTTCCTCCAACAATTTCTGTTAAGGGAGTTCGCAGCTTTCTTGGTCATGCGGGTTTTTAAGGCGGTTTAACAAGGACTTCTCAAAAATGTCTAAACCTTTGTGCAATCTTCTGGAGAAGGATGTCCCATTCAAGTTTGATGACGAGTGCCTAACTGCTTTTGAGTTCTTGAGGAAGAGTTTAATTACGGCACATTTCATAACTGCACCTGATTGGAATGAATCTTTTGAGATGATATGTGATGTAAGTGACTATACAGTTGGAGCAGTTCTTGGGCAGAGAAAGAACAACATATTTCATGTGGTCTACTATGCTAGTAAGACCCTAAATGGTGCTCAAATGAATTATACTACTACTGAGAAAGAACTTTTGGCTATTGTAACACCCCCAAATCCGGGGTCGGGGATCCAGGTTGTCACAAGTTCCATTTCCCTTAATAACACCCAATCTTAATAAATAATCAACTACTCTGTATTGTGACCCCACAATAAACACACACACCACAAGTTATAGTTTCAGAGATGAATATCCAAAAATAATCACAAGTCGTTTTATTCCACAATTATATGCCAATACACCTTAAAAGGGTTTCTGAATAAATTTACATTTCTTTGCCATTATTACAATTCATAAATATACATAAATCTGGTGCATCAAAAGTTGAAGCCTAGCCTATTGGTAGTTCCTACCTCAGCTACAGCGACATCAACGCCTATAGGAAACTGCGGGACGTTTCCTATCCGCTCGCGAATTGGGAGCTTGGTCCTGCTCATCTTTTCTATCTGTTGTTGTGTGATGAAAGAAGAAAGCAAGGGTGAGCAGCAAGCCCACCAAAATAATATGTATAATGATTTACAGTATATGAGCCTTCTCATAGTACTCATGAAAGTCTTAGTCAAAAGAAATGAACCAAGTTTGATATCTTAATGCGATGAAGTCGCAAAATATTCAGTATATATACATATATACTTTTCAAAATCTTGGAAGTCCTCTTCCATGCATAATATACATAGAGTTCCAGTTTATAACTGTATAAAAATATCGTTGCAAGGTGATCTCATATATCTAACCTTGTCTCAACGTTTTTCTGAAAATCTTTGACATACATAAGATAATCATTTACTAGATATAAGTTTAAAAGATGAAGTTACAAGATACTCCAATATACTTATATCTTTTCCAAATACTGCTTGAACTACCACCGTTCAAGTTATAATGAGCTTTCAACAGTTCATCACATAGATGAGACTACAAGACAAGATTTGAATAGATTAAATCTTTAAAATATCATCAAAATAAAATGAAGTTATGAGATACTTCATTTGATGCAACATCATTTTGAAAACTTGACCCTGCCAACACTTAACAATCGCCCAACCGTAGCCTTTCTATCGAAGTGCTCTGGGTAGTGTTGCAGAAATATCCAATTGAATGATGAACTCATTACGGGAGTTTGCCGCGCCAGGAAGACCACTTACGATGATCAGTCGTAGTAGTGCAACCCCACCATTTTCTACATGTAGAGGAGAACCTGTCGGATTTACTTGTCAACCGAACACTGGACTCCTAAGGAATGGACCGTCTTAGCGGAACTTCCGGGCCATTTGGGCCAATATAATAAGGCTGGGCCGGCGGTACTCGACCACTTACGCCACTCCTAGTTCAGATGAAATCCATGACTCTGAAACGTAAAGCTCGTCCCCCCTTTCCCCAAGCAGAAACTTGTTGATACGGCTCCACCAAGAAGTCGTATCTAGTTGGAAAGGAAAACTCACCAATATTTCCCAGGCGATGCCTGTTAATAAATTAACTTGTTCCAAGAATTTTACTTCCCGAGTGTTGGGTAAGTAATCAAAAACTCTTTTATCGAAATAGCAACCTTGTTGCGAATATAAAACACACCTCAGAGCCGGATCCCTCAGGTTTTGAGCGAGTATTTAAATCCCCTTCGAAAGGAGGATCTTAAATATAAAAATGAGTTTTGGGATCCGCTCTAACTTTTAAAAATCATTTTACAGACTCGAAAACACTTTAAAGAGTGTTTGGAGTAATGCTGATTTAATAAAGTAAATCAGTCCCAATATATTAGAAAATATCTGAATATTATTATTTAAATAATATTCCCATAAAGAATAATCTTTATAAAAATAATTGAAGTAGATGTTGTAAAACTTATACTTGAAATGACTATTAAATAACCAAAGATATACTTATACGAAAGTAATATCTTTATTTGAATAATCAAAAGTAAGTTTGATTACCGACACATTATTCTTTATTAAAATAAAGAATATTAATTAGAAATTAATCAGAGTCATAAGTCCTCGAATGAATATCCAAAATAATATTCATTAATAAAATAAACGGAGTCATAAGCCCTCAAATGAATATTCAAAATAATATTCATTAATAAAATAAACGGAGTCAAAAGCCCTCGAACGAATATTCAAAATAATATTCATTAATAAAATAAACGGAGTCATAAGCCCTCGAATGAATATTCAAAATAATATTCATTAATAAAATAAAGGGAGTCATAATTCCTCGGATGAATATTCAAAATAATATTCATTAATAAAATAAAGGGAGTCATAATTCCTCGGATGGATATTCAAGTAATATTCATTAAATAATATAAAGTTATCGAATAAACCTTATTCGATTAATAGTTTTTAAAAACTATAACCATATATATATAAAATATATATATTATACTCGGGAACATCGACTCCCGGTTTAGAAATATGTTCACCTTTTTATCCCCTACTAAGGGTAACTCAAATACCGCTTATCTCTAGCATAGGTATTATGCAACTATAAGCATTTTAACCAACAGATATATAATTCAAGAATATGAAACAGGCATGCATATATACCATATCACATGCTACAATATATCGCAAGAATTTACTAATAACAAATATGCATTTATCGCAAGATCATGCATATACACATATACATCACAACAACAGTTATACGGGTAGAAAACTTGTCTGAGTGCTCCGGATAGGCTTAAGCTTAGAGTGAGTCCGATAACCTATGAACAACAACATAAGTCGGAATTAAACCCCGGTCGCTTAAGAAACTAGACTTTAACCATTTAGAGTCCTAACGTTCGCTTTCGCGCTTAACGATTTACTTAAGTCGCTCGAGTACCCTCGGCTCCCCCATTTTTAATAAATTAACCATTACGAGTTTTAAGGCGATTTTTTCGCAAGTGTCTTACCAACTACCTATTACACCATACATAAATGTTTCATACTTCAATTAGTCCTTTAAGGTCTTTAACCTATGTTTCAAAGTAAGGCGAGGGGTAATGATTCGTTCGCGAAACATCGTTACTTAAAACGGCCGTTTCTCCTAAACCGTACATCGGAATCAAACGAACCACATATCAAAACGAAGTTCGTAACATGAACTATCTAAACCTGGCAATGGTAAAAACCTAATAGTGAGTTCAAGGGTTCTGATGTTAAGAAAAAAAACAGTCTACGGTAAATCGGGCATTACGACGACTATGTTTACGCGATTTCCCAAAATTTTACCTAACCAATTCAACCACCAATCAATCCCAATTCATTCATACAACTAACATTCATCCATATCACACTACAACAGCCCCCAAAACCTCAAGTTCTCCAATTTATGTTATTCTCAATCTTGAATTTAAAACTATACTTAAGTCCTTTACTAATCAACAAGTTTCAACATTCAATTCACTACAACTCCAACCCAAACTCTAAACCTACAAGCATTAAGCTACTCTTTTACCATAACAACCAAAATCATCCTAATATACAAAGTAAAGCTAGAGTTTGGAGATGATATACCTTCCTTGAAGCTTTTAATCAATGAAAGATCCTTGGAATGCCCATGGAAGCCTTGATCTATGCTTAAGCTACCTTGAACTTTCATAAAAAATCAAGAAAACCAAAGTTATTTCTTGAAGGTTACTATTCACCATCTTCTTCCTTGATTTATTGGAAGAGATTGTGAAGGAATTAGAAGCTTAAACTTATAGGATATCCATATCTATGTACAAGGAACCTTAGATAATTACCTTGTGATTTAACAATGCTTGGAACTAGGATTTTGATTTTTCTTCCTTTGGAAAAGAAGAAAAGCCGAGAGCAAGATGAAGAGAATGAAATGATTTTGTGTTTTTTGATTTTTTTGGCTTAGCTTGGTTGTTTTTTGTTTTGTTTTTGGTTAATTACCTTTCTAACCTTAAACTTTGTGTGGTTTTAAATCAACCACATCTCCTTCCCCTTATGTCATGCTTATGTCATGCTTATGATGTCATCATCCCTTACTTGCCCTCTTCTTATTGGTTGGATGACCTCATCATCCCTAACCTCCTTGATTAACTTCCTAATTGTTTGCCTAATGACCGCTGATCTGTTATACGGTTCGCTTAACTTTCGTTCTCGTTTCTCGTTTGAGGGATCATACCCGGGATCTTATTACTTGGGTTTCCTTAACCTTTCTCAATACATTATATTCCTTTTATGATCCTCTCTTATAATCCTTTAATTTAAATCTTTTAATTTAAATCCTTTTTAACCTGTTACCTTATACTCAATTCTTTCCGTATCTAGTGGATTTCCGGGAAAAATCAAAGTGTTCGGAATTGGATTCTGACGATCTTTACATACACTTATATACCACATAGAGTACTAATAATATCCCAGAAGATCAATAACAGAACCTCTATATAGTGTGGCATGAAAAGTTTTCTCATTCAGCATAATCTGCAAAATCACTATTCATAAGGGTTTCAAAAATTTCCAAAAATTGGGGTTATTACAGTCTCCCCTCCTTAAAAGGATTCCGTCCCAGAATCAGATAGAAAATGAATAGGGATACTTTCTTAACATTGCACTTTCTAACTCTCGAGTAAATTTTCCCACATTGTGGTTCTTCCATCAATCTCTGAATAGTTTGATAACCCTTCTCCTAAGCACTTGTTCCTTTTTACTCTATAACCCTTCCTGGTTGCTCCATATAGGTTACGTCGGGTTGCATGTCTATGCGCTCATATGCCCCTATTTATCTGGCATCCGAATTATACTTCCTTAACATTGATACGTGGAACACGTTATGACTTGCTACATGTTCGGGGGTAGGGCTAGCTCATATGCTAACTTCCCAAAACATCTTAATATATCCAAGGGTCCAACAAATTGTAGACTTAGCTTTCCTTTCTTTCCAAACCTCATCAATCCTTTCCAAGGGATACCTATAACATTACTAGGTCCCCTATTTCATACTCTTTGTCCTTTTGAGTCAAATCAGCATACCTCTTATGTCCATCTTGGGTTACTACCAGCCGTCCTCTGATTAGATCTATTATATCCCTCGTCCTTTGGACTACTGCGGGTCCGAGCATCTTGCGCTCTACAACTTCATCCTAACATAAGGGAGATCGACATTGTCTTCCCTCAAGGATCTCATAAGGCAATACCTCAATACTGACATATGATCTATTGTCGTAAGAAAACTCAATCTGTGTTAAGTGATCATTCCAATTTCTTTCAAGTCTAGTGCACAGACTCTCATTATAGCTTTTAGCATTAGAGCTTTTGCTTCTCAATACCCATTCTTTTCCAGTTCGTAATCTCTACTACCTTCCGTTCCTAATATTATACTGGTTATACTTTTGCTCGTTAGCGTTCTATAACCTTTTAATAACCACGTCAACCTTAGTATCACGAATGTGTTTCCATTCCGAATACCACCACAACTTTATTACTCCTTTTTCAGCTGTTTCTATTTCCCAAAGTTTGATCAATCATATAGAAGTAAAGGAATTTGTTGAGAGATCACTATGATCATGAACACTTGTTATATCGCATAGTTAGTACAGAAGGTGGCCAGCCTTTAGTACTTGACAAGCAATTAAACAATAGATGGTATCCTACTAGGCTTCTATCGCACAGATAGATAGTCATTCGGCAATACCTCCCCTTCTGGAAGGGTTGTTCTTTTCAGCTTACATGAAATGAAAAGAAGAGAAAAGAACGAACTGAAGAGGATTGTATATTCGTAAAAAAAATTTTATTGCCATAAAATATCTGGCTTGGAATCTACCTCTGAACTATAGAGGTTTGTCATAGGAGAATAAAACATATATGTATTTATATCAACATCAAGTATTATAACATCGTATTTCACATGCCTAAATATTTTTGCTATTCCGTCCATCATTCTATGGACCCATGCTCTTCCTCGAGCTTATACACAATCACCTTTGAAACTCCCTCGATACCGAAAATCGAATCTGGGATCTCATTCTAGACATTATCGTTACTAGAATTCTATGCTTGCACCTCAACCTTCCTCATATAGTAATACGACTCTCTTTTCATAAGAGGGAATAAATATTCAATGGGTAGATACTCTACTTAATTAGTCTATCAATGATAACTTATACACTACCACGACCCGATTAGTGGTACTCAATCTCAACATCCATTCCAATACAACTCTCACGGTTGTAATCAGCTCATTACTCGCAGAATCATTGCTGCACTACTATGGTCCACTACTGACCTACTATCGTCATTCACTTTCCATGAAATCTTAATATCTAATCATACGGAGTCCATACATCTCGTATAGAATTCTTCTAAGGAGTTAACATAACCACCAATCACAATTCATGAAGAACACTCCAAACTCTGACGTACTTTCATGACATGAAGTAGATAAAATTGCAGAAGAGTTTCAGTCAAAGCAACGATAGCAGGTTAATACCATTCTTAATCGTATACCTTAAATAGAAGACTTAACTCAAGGGTTCGTCTAGTCCTTTTTGAAACATGGTCCTGGCTTATCTCAAGATAGTATCTTCTGAGATAGATAGCCCGCTCATGGCGATTACACGAATTAAACCTTTACCAACTACTATTACGGTTGGGTATTGCACAGTCATCAGAAGGAATTTCAATCTTCCAAACCATAATACAACCTGCATAGCTTTAACCATCATCACTGTATTCCTTTGGCACAAGCGCCTATAATTATCCTCTTATCTTTAAAGTGTCGGCCACTTCTTTGGCCTTTCCTGATAGTAAAATTTCCTTACAGTCAATGTCATTTTAACCACCTCCAAATAAATTTTCTACCTCATTTCAATCACTGCTTATGTGAAGATGTTTTCCTTAAAATCTGGTGAATAAAAAAAATATCACCATTTTTCCATAAGTTATTGCCTCAGTCTTTAGAGGTTAATCACTTTCATGACTGACTCTCAATCATAATTAGAACATCTTTTATCTTAAGTCCTAATTGCCCTGAACAATTTCCACCATTACTGGTTCGATCCATACCTTCTCGTGGTTTAACACGTGCCCCACTTGGCATCATTATAATTACGTCATATTTCCTTTATCAACATTTCTATTCTTGAGAATTTTGAATATTACCTTTCTCCTTGTAAAACCTCTAAGGTTTTCCTTGAATTGTTCCTCCTGTATTCCCTAGATACAGGGCATATCAAAATACCATTTACTAATACTAGAACCATTGTCTATATACTTCTGAAAAATTTCTCCACTGATCCTTAAAGGTTGTTATTACCTTAATCCTTTCCAATTCATACTGTCAAAACTCATACTATCCCTATTAAGGGTGAAATGCCAACCTTTATGCATTCCCCTAGGATTCGTTTTAAGTTACTGATGTTCTATCCTTAATTCCACCTTTAAAAAGGTACATGCATCCTTCCATGGATAAATCAAGTCATATATCCCTGATAAGGGTGTCTTATTCAATCATTCCCACCTCGATAGTATATGCCTAATTTTCACAATAACATCTGTATTCAAAATGAGGTCAATCAATATGGCCTCCAAAAGATAACAACGGTTATCCGCTTTTATTGCCTAATTTGGTAACGATAACAAGGATGTTCTGGAAGATATTGGTCGTGTTCAACGCGAACTTCTTCTTAATAATTCCTTATTTACTTTTGTTGTTTATCTCAACAGTCATCTCAATGTTGGGATATCTTTCATACATGGCATCTCCCTTTCTGGGTATCATACCACTAGTCTTACACTTCACCTTCTTGAAGGTCACTTCCTTCATCCAATTTTCTTAATTTCTTACTTTCTTGTCTCCTCAGTCTATCTGCGTCTCATTATTTATCCTTCGAACTATTTCAAGGTTTCCTCGAATCCTCCCAACTTATAGGGGATAAAATATATGTATCTCTTATTCCTTCAATCATCAACTTTAACTCATGGTGAATCACCCTCATCCTGACGATTACATACTTTTCTATTTCTATTGCGACGAGTCTTTAGGGTTTCCTCATACCCAACTCCCTTATCATACCTCAAACTCTATTGCCTTTATATTCCTTTCCACTTCAGTTTCTTTTTATTTTCCTTTCTCTTATCCTTATTTCATGAACCAACACAACATAAGTATTGATTTCAAACATCCCGTCATTCTGGATTCGTGTCCTCAGAACGAATCTTGACAACTTTTACAACTTAGATTCGTAATTCATCATACTCATCCGCTTTTGTTCTAGCTCCAAACTTTTACACTATCTCCTTATCTTTGGGAATTACTTTCCCGAAAACAATTGACTGAACTTAAATCAGTTTATTATAATCTCTTGCTTCGTGCCTTCCTTGGCCATTCACCAGCGGGTGGTCTCTGTAACACCCCCAAATCCGGGGTCGGGGATCCGGGTTGTCACGAGTTCCATTTCCCTTAATAACACCCAATCTTAATAAACAATCAACTACTCTGTACTGTGACCCCACAATATACACACACACACCACAAGTTATAATCTCAGAGATGAATACCAAAAATAACATAAGTCATGTTATTCAACAATTATAAGTCATTACACCTCAAAAGGGTTTCTGAATAAATTTACATTTCTTTGCCATTATTACAATTCATATTATACATAAGTCTGGTTTATCAATAGTTGAAAACCTAGCCTATTGGTTGCTCCTACCTCAGCTACGGCGGCATCAACGCTTTCAGAAAACTGCGGAACATTTTCTAACCGCTTGCGAATTGGAAGCTTGGTCCTGTTCATCTTTTCTATCTGTTGTTGTGTGATGAAAGAAGAAAGCAAGGGTGAGCAGCAAGCCCACCAAAATAATATGTATAATGATTTACAATATGCGAGCCTTCTCATAGTACTCATGAAAGTCTTGGTCAAAAGAAATGAACCAAGTTTGATATCTTAATGCGATGAAGTCGCAAAATATTCAGTATATATACATATATACTTTTCAAAATCTTGGAATTCCTCTTCCATGTATAATATACACAAAGTTCCAGTTTATAACTGTATAAAAATATCGTTGCAAGGTGATCTCATATATCTAACCTTGTCTCAACATTTTTCTGAAAGTCTTTGATATGCATAAGATAATCATTTACTAGATATAAGTTTAAAAGATGAAGTTACAAGATACTCCAATATACTTATATCTTTTCCGAATACTACATGAACTACCACCATTCAAGTTATAATTAGTTTTAAAAGTTTATCACACTGATGAGACTACAAGATAAGACTTGAATATATTATAAACAATCATCTACTGCGTACTGTGACCCTACAATATACACACACATCACAAGTTATAGTCTCAGAGATGAATGCCAAAAAAATAACACAGGTCATTTTATTCCATAATTATAAGTCATTACACCTCAAAAGGGTTTCTGAATAAATTTACATATTATTTGCCATTATTATAATTCATAAATGTACATAAGTCCGGTACAACAAAAGTTGAAAGCCTAGCCTATTGGTAGTTCCTACCTCAGCTACAACGGCATCAACGCCTACAGCAAACTGCGGAAACTTTCCTATCCGCTCACGAATTGGGAGCTTGGTCCTGTTCATCATGTCTATCTGTTATTGTGTGATGAAAGAAGAAAGCAAGGGTGAGCAACAAGCCCATCGAAATAATATGTATAATAATTAACAATATATGAGCATTCTCATAGTACTCATGAAAGTCTTGGTCAAAAGAAATGAACCAAGTTTGATATCTTAATGCGATGAAGTCGCAAAATATTCAGTATATATATACATATATACTACTCAAAATCTTTGAATTCCTCTGACATGCATACTGTACATAGAGTTCCAGTTTATAACTGTATAAAAATATCGTTGCAAGGTGATCTCATATATCTAACCTTGTCTCAACGTATTTCTAAAAATCATTGTCATGCATAAGATAATCATTAACCAGATATACGTTGAAAAGATGAAGTTACAAGATACTCTAATATACTTATATCTTTTCTGAATACTACTTGAACTACCACCGTTCAAGGTATAACCAGTTCAAAAGTTCATCACATAGATGAGACTACAAGATAAGATTTGAATAGATTCAATCTTTGAAATATCATTCAAAAGAAATGAAGTTACGAGATACTTCATTAAGTCCCGATATATATACACCTATATATATCTCATACTTTCCTTGGAAACCTCTGTTATGAAAAATATAAACAGAGTTATAATATCCAATGAATTTGGAAAGAAGAAAACCTTGGCATAAACCTGATATCTTGCTGATAAGGCAAAGATACCAATAAGTAACCTTTTCTACTAGTAGATGGATGAATTCCCTACTGGTCATCACCCTGGCCGCAATAGGACCTTATGCTGGACTGCCACTCTGCCACTTACGCATTTGATGGACTCCAACTGAGCCACTTACACTTTCATGGACGCCCGCTGAGCCCATATTGCTTATGCCGAATCAATTAGATGAACTTACTTCTCAAATAGATGAACTTACTTCCCGGATCCCTCAGGTTTTGAGCGAGTATTTAAATCCCCTTCGAAAGGAAGATCTTAAATATAAAAATGAGTTTTAGGATCCGCTCTAACTTTTAAAAATCATTTTGAAGACTCGAAAACATTTTTAAGAATGTTTGGAGTAATGCTGATTTAATGAAATAAATCAGTCCCGATATATTAGAAGATATCTGAATATTATTATTTAAATAATATTCCCTTAAGGATAATCCTTATAAAAATAATTGAAGTAAAAGTTTTAAGACTCATACTTGAAATTAATAATAAATAACCAAAGATATACTTATACGAAAGTATGATCTTTATTTGAATAATCGAAAATAAGTTTGATTATCGAAACATTATTCTTTAATAAAATAAAGAATATTATTTAGTAAATATGCGGAGTCATAAGTCCTCGAATGAATATTCAAAATAATATTCATTAAATAAAATAAACGGAGTCGTAGGTCCTCGAATGAATATTCAATATAATATTCATTTAAATAAAACAAATGGAGTCATAAGTCCTCGAATAATATTCAAAATAATATTCATTACATATAATAAAGTTATCGAATAAACCTTATTCGATTAATGGTTTTGAAAACTATTCATATATACATATATAAATATATATATATATATATTATACTCGGAAACATCGACTCCCAGTTTAGAAAAATGTTCACCTTTGGGTCCCCTATACTAAGGATATAAGCAACTACTGCTTATCTCTAGCACAGGTATTATGCAACTATAAGCATTGGAATCAACAGATAGATATCAAGATTACGAAACAGACATGCATATATTCCATATCAGCATGCTCCAATATATCGCAAGATTTGCTAATTAACCATCATGCATCTATCACAAGATAATGCATATACATATATACATCACAACAACTGTATAATGGGTAGAAAACTTGCCTGAGTGATCCAAGATAGTCTTAAGCTTAGAGTGGGTCCGATAACCTATGAATAACAACATAAGTCGAAATTAAACCCCAGTCTCTTAAGAAACTAGACTTTAACCAATTGAACCCTAACGTTCGCTTATGGTCACTTCTACGCTTAACGAATCACATAAGTCGTTCGAGTATCCTCGGCTCCACCATTTTTTAATAAATTAACCTAAGAATTTTAAGGCGATTCTTTCTCGAGTACTCTACCAACTGCCTAATCCACTTTACATAATTGTTTCATACTCCAATTAGTCATTTAAAGTCCTTAACCAAGGTTTCAAAGTAAGGCGAGGGGTAATGGTTCGGTCGCGAAACACCGTTACTTAAAACGGTCGTTTCTCCTAAACCGTACATCGGATTCAAGCGTACCACATATCAAAACGAAGCTCATAACATGAACTATCTAATAATGGCAATGGTCAAAATCTAAAAGTGAGTTCACGGGTCCTGATGTTAAGAACAAAAACAGTCTAGGGTAATCGGATATTATGGCGGCTATGTTTACGCGATTACCAAATTTGTAGAACTCCAAATCAACCCACAATCAACCCACAATCATAGTTAAAACAATAATTCATCCATATACTACTACAACAGCCCCCAACATCTCAAGGTTTCCACTTTATACTACTTTTCAATCATGAACTAAAAGCTTGCTTAAGATCATTAACTAATTACCAAGATTTACCATTCCAAAAACATCACAAAACCAACCAATCTCTAAATACACAATAACCATGCCTCTCATAAACCATAACAGACAAAACCAAACCTAATACTCAAGGTAAAGTTAGAGTTTGGAGGGTTATACCTTCCTTGGAGTGATTAGAGTAGCTAGGAAGCCTTAAGAAGCCTTGATCTAACCTCCTACAAGCTTGATCTTTCAAAGAAATCAAGAACACAAAAATTAATTTCAAAAAGTACTATTGACCATCTTCTTGAATGATTTATAGGAAATGCTAGGAAAGGATTTTGAAGCTAAGATTCCTCGGAAGTATGTAACTTAACTAGGAGAAGCTAGGATAATTACCTTGTAAATTAGCAAGTGGAGGAGCTTGGACTTCCCATTTCTTAAAAAAGAAGGCGAGAGCTTCTTGAAGAATATGGGAGTTAAATTGTGTTTTTGTGTTTTATTTTGCCTTGCCTTGGTTGGTTGCTTTTGTTTGGATTAATTACTTTTTAACCATGGTGAAATTTGTGTGGTTTATAATCAACCAACACTTCCTTCTCTTTTGGTCATGCTTATGTCATCTTCCCACACTTGTCCTCTTTTTGTTGGTGTGATGACATCATCATCATTAACCTCTTTGATTAACTCCTAACTACTTGGCTAATGACCGATGATCTGTTATACGGTTCGCTTAACTTTCGTTCTCGTTTATCGTTTGAGGGATCATACCCGGGATCTTATTACTTGGGTTCCCTTAACCTTTTTAGTACATTTTAGTGCAAGTCTTGTAAATCTGTGCTACTAGTCTATAAAACATGCACTAGTCCTTAATTTAAAAGTAACACACATATTCAAATATTAGAGATATCGATAAGTCATTATACTTATCGATATGTCACTTCTCTATAGAACAATTGGAGATCTCGACTTACTGTTCAAAATTCAGAATACAGACAAGTTTAAGATTCAAAATAATCAGTCAACAAATAACTCATTCACTGAATTGGAAAGTCTACAAAGTAGCTTAGGGAATACAAGATCAAGGGCCAAGATTAACTGGACAAAGGGTGGTCACAGACATGCAAGATTCTGCACAGATTTGTTAACACCAGAAAAATATATAGACAAGGTTGCTTTAGAAATTGGATTAGTATATTTTAGTGCAAGTTTTGTAAACCCGTGCTGCTAGTTTATAAATCATGCACGGGTCCTTAGTTCACAGTAACAAACAGATCTAGAATTTTTTGTATTCTCTCAAGATAGAAGCTGAGTTCTTATTTTCTTAAGAACACAGATTTGTAGCAAGACAAGCTTGATTAATTCAATTATGTGAGTTTTTGATATATTATGTTTATGCTTGTGTTCATTCTGTTAAACATAATATCTACACCTCTCAACTGCTTTGTTCAAACCATTATCTATAAAGCTTAAAACCAAGAAAAATCCAAGAAACACATTCACCCCCTGTGTTATATTTAAAAGCATTCAATTTCTAACAAGTGGTATCAGAGCAAAATTTAAAAGTGAACATATAAAGATCTTGGAAGAATGAGTGCTCAGAAATTGACAAGCATCAAGATCATACCTTTGACAAGGTCAACTATACACTCTGGAAAAGAAAATGATGAAGTTCATAAGGATGGAAAATCCCATGATATTCAGATTCTCAAGAATGGACCTTTCATTCCTATGGTGAGAGTTTAGACTCTACAGAAGAAGATATGGTCATACCAACACATTATACAGCTACAGACCCCTCAACCTACACAGAGCCTGAAAAGGAAAGGTTGCACTGGATAGTAGTTTATAACTCATATTAATTAAGTCTCTTGGCAATGTGATGTACAAAAACATCATCAACTACGATTCTGCTAAACAAATTTGGGAGAATATTGAGATACTGTATGAGAGGATAGAGGAAGTTAGATCTAACAAAAGGAGAATCTTGGTGTCACGGTATGAGGGTTTCATGGTTAAACCTAAAAAAAGAATTACCGAAATTTTTGAAAGATTTAACAAGTTGATAAATGACTTTTAACTTCATGACAAATATTACGAAGTTGAGGAGGTTAACCTAAAGTTTTTGCTTACCCTTCTGGACCATCTTGAACAAAAGATATCTGCTGTTAGAGAAGGAAAATACTTGAGCAAAATGAAATTGGAGGTGTTATATGGGATTTTGAAAACATATGAGCTTGAGATGTTGCAAAGAAAGTCATTGAAGGCAAACCAAGGACATGTGGTTGATGAATCTAGTACCTTGGTGGTAAATGACAATACTGCGTTAGAAGATGAACAAGAAGCTCAAACTCCAGTCACTCATGCAGTGGAGCAAAAGAACAAGGAACCCCAGAAACAAGTCATATTGGAGATAGAGGAGGATGAGTATTATACCCTTGATGAGCTAGATGAGATGGACCAATCTATGGCTTACCTTGCTACAAAATTTTCTAATATTAGGATATAAAAGCCAAAGTATTTCAAGAGCAAGGGACAAACCTCAAATAGCAACAACTAGAAAGGGAAAACTCAGTACAATTCAGGTTGCAAATGTGGCTACAAAACTGGATCTATTGACAGATCAAAAATAAGGTGCTACAACTGTGATGAGTTGGGACACTTTGTAACTGAGTGTAGGAAGCCAAAGAAAGTGAAGAAGGATAAAGCTTACTTGGAGTTGGAAGCAAAGTATGAAGCTCTCTTGAGAAAATAACATGGAAATGCTTATATAAATAAAGGCAAGAGTTGGGATGACACTGATGAAGATGATGATAATGAAGAATTTGGAAATTATGCACTCATAGCTTTAGAGCAAGGAAAATTATCCTCATCAAAATCACAGTTACCAAATCTAACTACCATTGATTTAAATACAAGCCAATATAATGAAACTGTTGAAAAGATGAGTGTAGAAATATTTACATCCACACAACCATAGTGGCAGCTACTGGGGAAGTTAGTAGACTGTCAAAGATTAATGAAGAGCTTGAGATTAAAAAATAAGAATTGGAGCTACAACTTGTTGAGCTTGAAACAGTCAAGAAAGAAAATGAATATCTGAAAAACAAGCTCAAGTGTGCAAGTAAAATTGAAGCAGTGTTGAGGGAAAATTGGAAAAGAATGAAGAAAAATTGAAGTCCTTTAAAAATGCATCTCAGTTGGTTGGACAATACCATGAGAAAAACAAACCTTGTTCTAATATAGGTATTGGTTTGGACTATGATACCTTGAACAGTAACAAGAAAAATAAAGGTTATAAAGGGAAAGTAATTGCAAATCAAGATGTCCCAGTTATGCTGAGAAAAGTAGATGCACCTTTGTTCAAGGCATGTGAGGTTAATTTCAGTGAGGTTGAGTTGGTCATCAAGCAAGAACTTGTAGATGAAGAAAGTAAAAAGAAGAATGCAGAAACCACAACCACATATGAACCTGAAAAGAAGCCAATAGTCAATCAAGTTATCAAGACACAACCAAGGAGATTAAAATTGAGAATGTTAGGAAAAAAAGAACAGGATTGGAAAAATAGGTGTGAACAAAAGCAACAACTATGACTTTGTTGCAGATGCTCCCAAAAAGTAGTGTCAAAAATGTGGCTCAACAAATCACCTAACTCACCTTTGTAAAAAGGCTGTTAGTGAGCCAAAGTTGGGAGCCTGCAAATACAATGAGGCATAAGCTGAAGATCCCTATTCATTTTGTAACAAATTTGATTACATTCCTTGCAATATGAAAGTGATGACAAGCTGTCATAAACTGAGAATAGACCTCAAAGAAGTCAATCTTGGATCTACAGCTAAAAAGGAAAATGCAAATCAATTAATAAACATTATTGTTTTTGAATCATCAAATTCTATCTCTGCTACTTCAGTGAAAAATAAGAAAGTACCCAACACTGCTTAGGTAGCTAAACACACTTAATCATCATTGTGTGCAGGGCACAGTGAAGAGAGTCATATGGATCAATGACAATGGATTCTCCAAACATATGACATTTGATAAGGCCCTGCTATCACAATTTGAGGAGATGGCTGGCCCATTGGTGACTTTTGGAGACAACAATAAAGGATTCACAATGGGATATGATAAATTGGTTTCCTAGAAATATTATCATAGAAGATGTATCACTGGTTGCTGGACTTGAAGTTAATCTTCTAAGTGTCAGCCAATTTACTGATAAAGGATTCAAGGTGAATTTTGAAAAAGAAGATTTCTCAATTATTAGCAAAAAAACTGGTGAAACTGTTCTGGAAGTAGTTAGAAAAGGAAGCTTGTGTGTTACATATTTGAGCTCAGCAAATAAGGGTGGTATTTGTTGCTTCTATACCAAGGCATCTTTTTAGAAAAGCAAGTTATGGCACTAGAAACTCTCTCACCTGAATTACAAAGAAATTAATACCTTGGTGAAAAAGGAATTAGTGAGAGACATGCCAAATTTGGAATTTGCTCAAGTTGAAGTTTGTGAGGCTTGTCAAAAGGCAAAATGAAAAGGTCCAATCACAAAAGTAAAACTGTGAATTTCATAAGTGCACCATTACAACTTATTCACATGGACCTCTTTGGACCAGTTATTCTTATCTATTTCTAGAAAGAAAAATGCACTGGTGATGGTGGATGACTACTCAAGGTACACATGGGTAGAGTTTATGCATTCAAAAGATGAAACTTCACACATCATTATTGAACACATAAATAAAGTAGAAAAGCAGGCTGTAGATCAAAACTGTGTAAAGAGATTAAGACGTGATAATGGCACCTAATTTAGGAATGCATTATTGAGTGAATTCTGCAAAGACAAAGGCATTGTTCAAGAATTTTCAGCTGCAAGAACACCTCAACAAAATGGTGTTGTTGAAATGAAAAATAGAACTTTAGTTGAAGCTGCCAGAACAATGCTGCAAGATGCCAACCTGCCAACAAGTTTTTGGGAAGAAGCTGTGAATACAGCATGCTATACTCAAAATAGATATTTGATCAACAAAAATCAAGGCAAATCACCTCACTCAATTCTATCAAAAGGAAGCCTACTTTGAAGCATCTACATGTGTTTGGAAGTAAGTGCTTTGTACTAAAAGTCAACTCTGTATATATGGGAAAATTTGACTCTAAGATTTTTGATGCAATTTTTCTGGGATATTCATTGGAGAGAACTGCCTTCAGAATTTATGTGCTTGAACAAAAGAAAATTATGGAAAACACAAATGTGACTTTTGATAATGACAAGTGTCCAGACTTAGAATGCCTTTGATGAAAATAAAGCTGAAACTTTAAAGTTTAAAAATATCAATATTGACTGTGATTCTGAGGATGATGTTGAGATCAACACAAAAAATAGAATGGAGCAAGAAACAACTGAACGAGTAATCCATAAAAATGAAGATTCTAATGAAGAAAGAATTTTATCTGAGTTTGATGGCACAAACTCAGGGGGAGAAAAAGATGGTGGTTCTGCGAGTCATGCCAATGGGGAAAGCAACTCTAGTCAACAAGATCACACCAGGAAATAGGATAGAAGTCACGGTAAAGATGCAATAATTGGCGATCCAAATGTTGGAGTGAGAACTAGAAGTGCTACTATAAATGAATGTATGCATGCATATTTTCTGTCACAAATTGAGCCAAAGAAAACTGAAGAGGCCTTGCTTGATCCTGATTGGATAACTGCCATGCAGAAAGAATTAAATCAGTTTGAGTGAACTAAAGTTTGGAAATTAGTTCCTCTACTAAGAAATAGAATCATTATTTGAACAAAATGGGTGTATAAGAACAAGATGGATGAAAATAGAATTGTGATAAGAAACAAAGCAAGACTGGTTGCTAAAGGCTACTAAGAAGAAGAAAGAATTGACTATGATGAAACTTTTGCTCCAGTTGCAAGACTTGAAGCAATAAGAATATTCCTTGCATTTACTGCACACTCAAATTTTAAGGTGTATCAAATGGATGTGAAGAGTGCATTACTCAATGGTGAATTGGAAGAGGAAGTCTATGTGCAACAACCACCTGGCTTTGAAGATCCAAAATTTCCAGACATTGTTTATAAATTGTTGAAAGCTCTCTATAGTTTAAAGCAAGCACCTAGATCATGGTATGACAAACTATCAGAATTCTTGATCAAACATGGATTTAATAGAGGAAATATTGATAAGACTCTATTCTACAAGAAGCATGGTGATGATATTATCGTAGTTCAATTTATATGGATGATATCATTTTTGGTTCTACTAATGAGAAGTTATGTCAAAGATTTTCGAGACTCATGCAAAGTGAATATGTGATGAGCATGATGGGAGAGCTTAGTTACTTCCTTGGTCTTCAAGTTAGTCAAAGAAGTGATGGCATCTTCATCAATCAAACCAAATATATTAAGGATTTATTGAAGAAGTTTGGAATGGTTGACTGCTCACCTGCATCTACACCAATGTCTATAGCTACCAAGTTGGATGAAGATAAGAAATGAAAAAGTGTAAAATATATGGCCATAGAGGAATGATTGGATCTTTGCTATACTTAACTGTTAGTAGACCATACATTATGTTTGTAACATGTCTGTGTGCTAGATTTCAAGCAAATCCCAAATAATCATATTTGATGGCAGTAAAGAGAATTTTCATATATTTGAAGGGAACAACAAACTTAGGATTGTGGTATCCTAAGGTAACTGGTTTTGAAGCTGTTGATACACAGATGCAGATTTTGTTGGATGCAGGGTTGATAGAAAGAGTACTAGTGGAAGCTGTCAATTTCTTGGATAAAGTTTGTATCTTGGTATAGTAAGAAACAACAATCCGTGTCAACTTCTACAGCTGAGGCTGAATATATAGCCACAGGAAGTTGTTGTGCTCAAGTGCTTTGGATTAGAAATCAACAAATGGAATATGCCTAGCGTTACATAAAATTCCTATAATATCTGACAATACTAGTGCCATATCTATTGTTTCTAATCCAGTTAATCATTCTAGAACTAAGCACATTGATGTAAGGTACCATTTTATTAGGGAACATGCTGCAAATGGTACTATTGAGCTCATTTTTGTTCCACTAGAAAAACAATTAGCTGATATTTTCACTAAACCTTTGGATGAAGCAATTTTCACTAGAGTTTTTAGTAAAATTGGAATGTTAAATTCTTCATCCGAAAGGCAAGAACTCAGCTAATATGTTGCAGTAGATTAATTTCTGATAAATCAAAATTTATTTGATTTAATTGGAAATTAACTGGAATATGATTTATAAATATATCATAATTCTCTGTATATTTTTTTTTAAAAAAAATTAAAATTTAACTTGGAATTTTTCAAATTCTAAGAAAAACTGTTTAACTATTAATTTACATTTTCAACATGTGAAACTAATATAAGACAGAACTGAAAAGAACAAAAGTATGTAAAGAACCGAGTTCTCGATAAGTCTAAATGACTTCTCGACAAGTCATTTTGAGACTTCTCGATAGAGTTCTCGATAAGTCTTTTTCCTGACTTCTCGAAGGACTTCTCGATGAGCCTCAATATGACTTCTCGATAAGTCTTGTAGAGATCTCAACATATGTTTATTCATAGAGTTCTCTACAAGTATAAATTTTAGACTTCTCAATAATTTAGAATTGAAATAATTTAATTTAATAAATTATTTTAGTAAAATACTTTTGATATAAATTTATTCTAATTTTATTTTGATTTATTCAAATAAAAAAAGTTGGAATAGCTCAGTCAAATTAGGAAAAACTGGGTATTTGTTCTACATCTCGATAAGTGACAATCTAGTTCTCGATAAGAGTCAGGAAAGTGACATCTCGATATGAGTTTATAATTCACGTGACTTCTTAATAAGCAAATCTGAACCGTTTATTCCTAATTCTCGACAAGTCACTTATCTTTTTCTATAAATACCCAGACATCTCGATATAACCCCTCTTTACGCTTTCGAGATCTCAAGTCACCTAGCTTTTGCAAATCTTCACCATTCTCTCTCATTTCAAGTTCTTTCTCTCTCAAATTTCTTACCCACTTAAATACATACACTTATAATAGTTGTAAAAAGTATTAGAGCTGCTATTCCAAAGGATGGTACCAACTACCTCGCTTTCACAGATGCTAACCAGGCTCTTGATAGCTTCAAATATTTTGTGAAGTTTCTTTCTGAGTCATATCTTGCAGATGCCCTTACTGCCAATCCAATCCTGTATCTGGATGTACTCAATTTGAAAAATCATATTAAATTGAATATTTGTTCAAATATTATGAGCAATACCATTGTGGAAAGCTCTTTTCGATATCTACAATTTGTATTTGCATTCTGCTGCTAAATTCTGTGATTTTGATGTCTTAAACATCAAAATACAATTGTAATCAGGGGCTGATTCTATTCTGCAGTCTGCATTTATTTGTTTTCTGAATTCGTTACTTGTTCGTTTTTGACGAGCCTTACCATTCTAAAAAGGTCTCGAAATTTTCTACGCCTTTCGTGTTTCGTACTTTTTCAGTTGACTTCATCTTTATGCAGTAATTTGACATTCTTTGAAACTGATCAGATTTGAGCTTATCAATAATTAGTGGTTTGTTATGTTATTTGGTTTCGTGATGTTGGGTTATAGTGTTTTGAGGTTATTTGATAAATTTGTATATGATTTTGGAGATGTAAGATATTTGAGTGTGTGATCTTTGAGTGTTTATTTTGAGTTATTTATGTTATTTGTATGACTTGGGAGTTTGTAAGACATCCATCGCGAGTGGATAATCTCGTGCTTGGCACCTCCTATGCGGTGTACTTAAATTGTATGGGCATGTTGGCGAAGTTGTGGGACACGTATAGCCATGGCTAGTATGTATATGATTTGGCCTTTTGGGTAGCACATGCTTATTGTCGTGCAAGCCCCTGTAAGATATTGGGTAGCATTTGTTTTGTGATGTGCAAGCCCCTGTAAGTTTTGATGACTACATATTTCTGGATTATCGAAAATGTAGGACATCCTATAAGTGTAAGATTATCTCCCATGTTTGTATATAAGCTATTTTATGTATTATTTTGTAAGTGTGAGAATATGTGTAAGAGTATGTGTAAGGATATGATTTTATTTTATCATTATTCTTTCGATTATATTATTTTTGATTATTATGTATAATTCATAAGGATATGTGTAAGAGTATGATAAGTTTTGGGTGGTAAGCATTTAGGTTTGTTTTGTGAGTTGATTATTCATTTTTTTATATTGTCTCATTCACTATTATTATTGTTCTTCATTCAGATATTCAGTTGTGTTCTTAGCCTCGTCATCTTTTAATCTTTGTTCAGTTATGATTTATTTTATATCCGTATATGAGCCTTTCGCTCACTGCCGGTCCTTTGTTTTTCTTGTTTTCCTCCGGCAGGTATTCTCTCTTTTAGGTGGGTTATTTAAGGAGAAGAGTGCGAGTTCCAAGACTTTGAGGAGTTTTGTATTTTCTTAGATTTTCTTTAGAGTTTGTTGGTTTGGTTGTAATTTAGTTGTATTATATTTCAAGAATTGAAAGTTTTATCGGATTTTAATGGAGTTTAGATTCAAATAAGTATTATCTTGAGAAATTTTATTAGTTGGGTTGTTAAAGTTGGCATCAGAGCTAGTATTTTAACATTCTGTAGACTTTCCTTTAGGCTCGATGTATGAATTGTGGGTAGTTGTAAGATAGACTTATAGCCTTAGAGTTGCCTTTAGGCTCGACCTGTGAGTGTGGGTAGACTTTAGAATGGATCGTAAGTTAAGAATGTTATTCGCTTTGTGTTCCTTTGTTGTCTGTCTATATCTGCTTTTTTAAAAAAGAGATGTGTCAGTTAAATTTCGAGGACGAAATTTTTCTAAGGAAGGAAGAATGTAACATCCCGATATCTTATAATTATTTTTAGTTGGATTATTTGATTTAATTATTTATTAATGTCGATGTGTTGTAATTAAATTAGTTTGTGTTAGTTTATTTTTATATTTATAATCAGAATATTGTTTTAAGAGTATTAGTTTAAAAACAATAGTAAGGCTTTTATTAAAAAAGAGTGAGGTTTTTAATAAAAAAGGGAGAAAGAAGGAAAAGAAGAGTTAGGGTTTGCTAAAAAAGGGTTTGCGTTACTTTGATCGGAGAAGAGAGGAGAGAGAAAGAGAAAATAGATGGAGATTGAGATTAATATCAAGAACTTTTTAGAGGGTTATGAATTTGGCGTTTATGGAATTAGGGTTCTTGTGATTTGTGTTTCTGAAATCGTTATTAGCATTCTCGGTTACTAAGATCTCGAGGTACGGATATCTTCTTTGTTCTCTTGTTTTTCGTTTCCGTATTCTTCATTGTATACGATCTGATTTCTTGTTAAATTCATATCTGATTCGTTATCTGTTAGAATTTGTTTATTTTGGTCATTTCAGAAAGGTCTTTTAATTATCTACAACTTTCGTTCCTTGTCATTTGTGAAATTCGGTCTCTAAATATGAGTTTTTCTACCATTTGTATGACCTGCATGTTTGACTTCGGGATTTGAATATTCAACATTTGAAAAATTATATTAAATTGAATATTTGTTCAAATATTATGAGCAATACCATTGTGGAAAGCTCTTTTCGATATCTACAATTTGTGTTTACATTCTGCTGCTAAATTCTGTGATTTTGATGTCTTAAACATCAAAATACAATTGTAATCAGGGGCTGATTCTATTCTGCAGTCCGCATTTATTTGGTTTCTGAATTCGTTACTTGTTCGTTTTTGACGAGCCTTACCATTCTGAAAAGGTCTCGAAATTTTCTACGCCTTTCGTGTTTCGTACTTTTTCAGTTGACTTCATCTTTATGCAGTAATTTGACATTCTTTGAAACTGATCAGATTTGAGCTTACCAATAATTAGTGGTTTGTTATGTTATTTGGTTTCGTGATGTTGGGTTATAGTGTTTTGAGGTTATTTGATAAATTTGTATATGATTTTGGAGATGTAAGATATTTGAGTGTGTGATCTTTGAGTGTTTATTTTGAGTTATTTATGTTATTTGTATGACTTGGGAGTTTGTAAGACATCCGTCGCGAGTGGATAATCTCGTGCTTGGCACCTCCTATGCGGTGTACTTAAATTGTATGGGCATGTTGGCGAAGTTGTGGGACACGTATAGCCATGGCTAGTATGTATATGATTTGGCCTTTTGGGTAGCACGTGTTTATTGTCGTGCAAGCCCCTGTAAGATATTGGGTAGCATTTGTTTTGTGATATGCAAGCCCCTGTAAGTTTTGATGACTACATATTTCTGGATTATCGAAAATGTAGGACATCCTATAAGTGTAAGATTATCTCCCATGTTCGTATATAAGCTATTTTATGTATTATTTTGTAAGTGTGAGAATATGTGTAAGAGTATGTGTAAGGGTATGATTTTATTTTATCATTATTCTTTCGATTATATTATTTTTGATTATTATGTATAATTCATAAGGATATGTGTAAGAGTATGATAAGTTTTGGGTGGTAAGCATTTAGGTTTGTTTTGTGAGTTGATTATTCATTTTTTTATATTGTCTCATTCACTATTATTATTGTTCTTCATTCCGATATTCAGTTGTGTTCTTAGCCTCGTCATCTTTTAATCTTTGTTCAGTTATGATTTATTTTATATCCGTATATGAGCCTTTCGCTCACTGCCGGTCCTTTGTTTTTCTTGTTTTCCTCCGGCAGATATTCTCTCTTTTAGGTGGGTTGTTTAAGGAGAAGAGTGCGAGTTCCAAGACTTTGAGGAGTTTTGTATTTTCTTAGATTTTTTTTAGAGTTTGTTGGTTTGGTTGTAATTTAGTTGTATTATATTTCAAGAATTGAAAGTTTTATCGGATTTTAATGGAGTTTGGATTCAAATAAGTATTATCTTGAGAAATTTTATTAGTTGGGTTGTTAAAGTTGGCATCAGAGCTAGTATTTTAACATTCTGTAGACTTTCCTTTAGGCTCGATGTATGAATTGTGGGTAGTTGTAAGATAGACTTATAGCCTTAGAGTTGCCTTTAGGCTCGACCTGTGAGTGTGGGTAGACTTTAGAATGGATCGTAAGTTAAGAATGTTATTCGCTTTGTGTTCCTTTGTTGTCTGTCTATATCCGCTTTTTTAAAAAAGAGATGTGTCAGTTAAATTTCGAGGACGAAATTTTTCTAAGGAAGGAAGAATGTAACATCCCGATATCTTATAATTATTTTTAGTTGGATTATTTGATTTAATTATTTATTAATGTCGATGTTGTAATTAAATTAGTTTGTGTAAGTTTATTTTTATATTTATAATCAGAATATTATTTTAAGAGTATTAGTTTAAAAAAAAATAGTAAGGCTTTTATTAAAAAAGAGTGAGGTTTTTAATAAAAAAGGGAGAAAGAAGGAAGAGAAGAGTTAGGGTTTGCTAAAAAAGGGTTTGCGTTACTTTGATCGGAGAAGAGAGGAGAGAGAAAGAGAAAATAGATGGAGATTGAGATGAATATCAAGAACTTTTTAGAGGGTAATGAATTTGGCGTTTATGGAATTAGGGTTCTTGTGATTTGTGTTTCTGAAATCGTTATTAGCATTCTCGGTTACTAAGATCTTGAGGTACGGATATCTTCTTTGTTCTCTTGTTTTTCGTTTCCGTATTCTTCATTGTATACGATCTGATTTCTTGTTAAATTCATATCTGATTCGTTATCTGTTAGAATTTGTTTATTTTGGTCATTTCAGAAAGGTCTTTTAATTATCTACAACTTTCGTTCCTTGCCATTTGTGAAATTCGGTCTCTAAATATGAGTTTTTCTACAATTTGTATGACCTGCATGTTTGACTTCGGAATTTGAATATTCAACATTTGAAAAATCATATTAAATTGAATATTAGTTCAAATATTATGAGCAATACCATTGTGGAAAGCTCTTTTCGATATCTACAATTTGTGTTTACATTCTGCTGCTAAATTCTGTGATTTTGATGTCTTAAACATCAAAATACAATTGTAATCAGGGGCTGATTCTATTCTGCAGTCCGCATTTATTTGTTTTCTGAATTCGTTACTTGTTCGTTTTTGACGAGCCTTACCATTCTGAAAAGGTCTCGAAATTTTCTACGCCTTTCGTGTTTCGTACTTTTTCAGTTGACTTCATCTTTATGCAGTAATTTGACATTCTTTGAAACTGATCAGATTTGAGCTTATCAATAATTAGTGGTTTGTTATGTTATTTGGTTTCGTGATGTTGGGTTATAGTGTTTTGAGGTTATTTGATAAATTTGTATATGATTTTGGAGATGTAAGATGTTTGAGTGTGTGATCTTTGAGTGTTTATTTTGAGTTATTTATGTTATTTGTATGACTTGGGAGTTTGTAAGACATCCGTCGCGAGTGGATAATCTCGTGCTTGGCACCTCCTATGCGGTGTACTTAAATTGTATGGGCATGTTGGCGAAGTTGTGGGACACGTATAGCCATGGCTAGTATGTATATGATTTGGCCTTTTGGGTAGCACGTGCTTATTGTCGTGCAAGCCCCTGTAAGATATTGGGTAGCATTTGTTTTGTGATGTGCAAGCCCCTGTAAGTTTTGATGACTACATATTTCTGGATTATCGAAAATGTAGGACATCCTATAATTGTAAGATTATCTCCCATGTTCGTATATAAGCTATTTTATGTATTATTTTGTAAGTGTGAGAATATGTGTAAGAGTATGTGTAAGGGTATGATTTTATTTTATCATTATTCTTTCGATTATATTATTTTTGATTATTATGTATAATTCATAAGGATCTGTGTAAGAGTATGATAAGTTTTGGGTGGTAAGCATTTAGGTTTGTTTTGTGAGTTGATTATTCATTTTTTTATATTGTCTCATTCACTATTATTATTGTTCTTCATTCAGATATTCAGTTGTGTTCTTAGCCTCGTCATCTTTTAATCTTTGTTCAGTTATAATTTATTTTATATCCGTATATGAGCCTTTCGCTCACTGTCGGTCCTTTGTTTTTCTTGTTTTCCTCCGGCAGGTATTCTCTCTTTTAGGTGGGTTGTTTAAGGAGAAGAGTGAGAGTTCCAAGACTTTGAGGAGTTTTGTATTTTCTAAGATTTTCTTTAGAGTTTGTTGGTTTGGTTGTAATTTAGTTGTATTATATTTCAAGAATTGAAAGTTTTATCGGATTTTAATGGAGTTTGGATTCAAATAAGTATTATCTTGAGAAATTTTATTAATTGGGTTGTTAAAGTTGGCATCAGAGCTAGTATTTTAACATTCTGTAGACTTTCCTTTAGGCTCGATGTATGAATTGTGGGTAGTTGTAAGATAGACTTATATCCTTAGAGTTGCCTTTAGGCTCGACCTGTGAGTGTGGGTAGACTTTAGAATGGATCGTAAGTTAAGAATGTTATTCGCTTTGTGTTCCTTTGTTGTCTGTCTATATCCGCTTTTTTAAAAAAGAGATGTGTCAGTTAAATTTCGAGGACGAAATTTTTCTAAGGAAGGAAGAATGTAACATCCCGATATCTTATAATTATTTTTAGTTGGATTATTTGATTTAATTATTTATTAATGTCGATGTGTTGTAATTAAATTAGTTTGTGTAAGTTTATTTTTATATTTATAATCAGAATATTATTTTAAGAGTATTAGTTTAAAAAAAATAGTAAGGCTTTTATTAAAAAAGAGTGAGGTTTTTAATAAAAAAGGGAGAAAGAAGGAAGAGAAGAGTTAGGGTTTGCTAAAAAAGGGTTTGCGTTACTTTGATCGGAGAAGAGAGGAGAGAGAAAGAGAAAATAGATGGAGATTGAGATGAATATCAAGAACTTTTTAGAGGGTAATGAATTTGGCGTTTATGGAATTAGGGTTCTTGTGATTTGTGTTTCTGAAATCGTTATTAGCATTCTCGGTTACTAAGATCTCGAGGTACGGATATCTTCTTTGTTCTCTTGTTTTTCGTTTCCGTATTCTTCATTGTATACAATCTGATTTCTTGTTAAATTCATATCTGATTCGTTATCTGTTAGAATTTGTTGATTTTGGTCATTTCGGAAAGGTCTTTTAATTATCTACAACTTTAATTCCTTGCCGTTCGTCAAATTCGGTATCTAAATATGAGTTTTTCTGCAATTTGTATGACCTGCATGTTTGACTTCAGGATTTGAATATCCAACCTTTGAAAAATCATATTAAATTGAATATTTGTTCAAATATTATGAGCAATACCATTCTGGAAAGCTCTTTTCAATATCTACAATTTGCGTTTACATTCTGCTGCTAAATTCTGTGATTTTGATGTCTTAAACATCAAAATACAATTGTAATCAGGGGCTGATTCTGTTCTGCAGTCCGCATTTATTTGTTTTCTGAATTCGTTACTTGTTCATTTTTGACGAGCTTTACCACTCTGGAAAGGTCTCGGAATTTTCTACGCCTTTCGTGTTTCGTACTTTTTCAGTTGACTTCATCTTTATGCAGTAATTTGACATTATTTGAAACTGATCAGATTTGAGCTTATCAATAATTAGTGGTTTGTTATGTTATTTTGTTTCGTGATGTTGGGTTATAGTGTTTTGAGGTTATTTGATAAATTTATATATGATTTTGGAGATGTAAGATATTTGATTGTGTGATCTTTGAGTGTTTATTTTGAGTTATTTATGTTATTTGTATGACTTGGGAGTTTGTAAGACATCCGTCGCGAGTGGATAATCTCGTGCTTGGCACCTCCTATGCGGTGTACTTAAATTGTATGGGCGTGTCTCCGAAGTTGTGGGACACGTATAGCCATGGCTAGTATGTGTATGATTTGGCCTTTTGGGTAGCACGTGCTTATTGTCGTGCATGCCCTTGTAAGATATTGGGTAGCATTTGCTTTGTGCTGTGCAAGCCCCTGTAAGTTTTGATGACTACATATTTCTGGATTATCGAAAATGTAGGACATCCTGTAAGTGTAAGATTATCTCCCATGTTCGTATATAAGCTATTTTATGTATTATTTTGTAAGTGTGAGAATATGTGTAAGAGTATGTGTAAGGGTATGATTTTATTTTATCATTATTCTTTCGATTATATTATTTATGATTATTATGTATAATTGATAAGGATATGTGTAAGAGTATGATAAGTTTTGGTGGTAAGCATTTAGTTTTGTTTTGTGAGTTGATTATTCATTTTTTAATATTGTCTCATTCACTATTATTATTGTGCTTCATTTAGATATTCAGTTGTATTCTTAACCTCGTCATCTTTTAATCTTTGTTCAGTTATGCTTTATTTTATATCCGTATATGAGCCTTTCGCTCACTGCCGGTCCTTTGTTTTTCTTGTTTTCCTCCGGCAGGTATTCTCTCTTTTAAGTGGGTTGTTTAAGGGGAAGAGTGCGAGTTCCAAGACTTTGAGGAGTTTTGTATTTTCTTAGATTTTCTTTAGAGTTTGTTGGTTTGGTTGTAATTTAGTTGTATTATATTTCAAGAACTGAAAGTTTTATCGGATTTTAATAGAGTTTGGATTTAAATAAGTATTATCTTGAGAAATTTTATTAGTTGGGTTGTTAAAGCAGGAGCCATAACTGATTTAGAAACTGCACTTGACCTCATGTCAGGCATAAGGTGGGGTAAGTCCTAAATCTTTCTAACATAAAGTTAGTGAGATTTAGTGCTACCTCCACCTTATTCTTTATATTTAGTGACCCAAATAAAATCTTGGACACTTGCTTACAATTGCCTATTTTGTATCTATCAATACCTTCAAGCATATGTATGTATGTACCTTTATGACTTAAAGTAGACATAATAAATCTAGGAAAGATAATTTCCTTACCTCTATTCTCGAAGGGCATGGTGAGTCTGGTACTGATTTCTTTCAAGATCAATAGCCCCACAATTATGTGCCTGTTATGAGCCATGGAGAACATCAGTTTTTGGATATATTGTCATACGCAGTCTTCCTGCAGGTGAAGGCTCTCACAATTGCATCAAAGAGAAAAGATCATTCCCTCATAAGATTCTTCTTGTTCAGGCTGGATAGATTGATCTTCTCACTGTAGTTTATAAGATCCATAAACTCAACTAATTCCTGTTGAGTTAGTACTTCCACCATGCTAGACCGAATTTCACAAATGGAAAGGAACGAAAGTTGTAGATAATTAAAAGACCTTTCTGAAATGACCAAAATAAACAAATTCTAACAGATAACGAATCAGATATGAATTTAACAAGAAATCAGATCGTATACAATGAAAAATACGGAAACGAAAAACAAGAGAACAAAGAAGATATCCGTACCTCGAGATCTTAGTAACCGAGAATGCTAATAACGATTTCAGAAACACAAATCACAAGAACCCTAATTCCATAAACGCCAAATTCATAACCCTCTAAAAAGTTCTTGATATTCATCTCAATCTCCATCTATTTTCTCTTTCTCTCTCCCTCTCTCCTCTCTTCTCCGATCAAAGTAACGCAAACCCTTTTTTAGCAAACCCTAAATCTTCTCTTCCTTCTTTCTCCCTTTTTTTATTAAAATCCTCACTCTTTTTTAATAAAAGCCATACTAGTTTTTTTAAACTAATACTCTTAAAACAATATTCTGATTATAAATATAAAAATAAACTTACACAAACTAATTTAATTACAACACATTGACATTAATAAATAATTAAATCAAATAATCCAACTAAAAATAATTATAAAATATTGGGATGTTACACCTGCACCTGTGGAAGTACAAACACATGATAACCAACAGGGGCCTTCCATAACTATGACCACTTCTTCTCTACAATTAGAAGCTAGGGAACCAACTGCTTCATCCTCTAAAAGGGAGAAGTTAGTTAAAAAGAAGAGAAAACAGGAACCGTTAGATGTCATAAATGAGAGTGGTGATGATTAAATCCAAATAGAGTCAAACCTGGTCAAGAAACCAAAGAAGACAAAGAAAATTGAGCTGACCACTCATGGAGCTACCTCTGTATCCTCTCAAAATGATGTAGTTTTAAAAGAGGGCAATAAAAAGAATCTAGGGGCACCTTCTCAACAAGGTGTCTCTAATGAACAAAGCACTCTCCCTAGTGCAATCTGTATAGAGTCTGCACCCCAACTTGAGCACTCTCAAGTTCGTGAAACTAGAAATATGGTTGGCACACACAAAGAGGGCACATCATTTGAAATTCCCTCCTTAACTCAGGGGAAGTTTACAATACTTAATCCTAATATCACAACTCTTATATCTCAAATTTCTTCTTCTTACAATAAAACACTTGAATCATCTTCTAAAGTGTTGTCAAAATCAAGTGACATAGTTCAAGAAACTGTGCTCACCACCGAGGAACCACATTCAATTGGTGAGATGCTACATGTTGGGTAGTCCTTGATGACACCAACAAAAATATAGGGGTTTCATTAGTTTTTACTGAAGACCCTGTGCAAGACCTTCAAGCACCTTCATGTGCTAAACAATCTTCACAAATTGACAGGTTTAAGGGTAGTATTCCTTAGGGGAGCTATCTAAATCCTCTCTACTTCAATTGGAGGTTCCTCTAGTAGGGACAACTCCCCTCAAAACCCTAGCTGAAATTGCTCTGTCAATTGAAGCTTGAAGTAAAATTGCCAATAATCCAGCTATTGGGGAGGAAAGTATAACACATTCAAGTGCCAGTTCTTTACAAGAAGAACAAGGATTTGAGGCTATGGTACATGACAGTAACCTGATCAAATCGCCTCCAATTTAAATGGAGGTTCCCATTATTGGTGAACAACACACAGTCATAACCACAGTTCCAACCGTGAGTACAACTATGACTTCTGTCATAGGTGATGTTCCTACCTCCATACCCTCTACCTCAAACACATCTCCCCAAACACCTATCCTACATACCTCAACCATAACTGAACAACCTTCTACCTCCACCACCAATCCTCAACCCTCACACCTCATAGCTCAATGGCTACAAGATGCTCAAGCCCAACCAACAATTGTTAATGATCTTTTAGTTGAGCAACTTGCAGGACTAGCTAATACCACCCAACAACTCCTCACTACAGATATGTCAAACCAAGACTATCAAGAAATACTACTTTCTTATAAGGAGGATGTTGAAGAGCAGCAAGAGAAAATTGCAGATGAAGCATATGGTAATGTGGATGTATAGCTCTCCAAGGACTTTATCACAACTATGGAGGAGGCCTTACAAAAGTTTAGAAAAGAATATGTGTCCATTTTGGGAAGCAATGCTAAAGTCTTCACTCCCCAAGAAGTATGATGTCGTGACAGAGGTGTACAAAGCATAATTGAAGGCCTTTCATCACATTGGAAGAGCTATGTAAAACACTATAGGCAAGCATCAAGCTACAATAAAGAAAGTGGTTAATGATATGATTGATGAGCTGATGCCAACAATTCAAGACATCAAGACCAAGTTCAATAAGTTTTCTGACAGGCTTCAAGCCTTCTCTCTAACTCCAGTAGAAGAAAGTGTGTCTAAGTTATGGGAGTCTTTCAAAGCTTTACATGAGGTGATCTAGAAACAAATCACTCAGATAAGGACTTAAAGTCAAGATGGATCAACTGTACAAAGCTAGGTTTGAAACCTCAGCCTTGGTCATAGAGGAGGTCAAGAATGTTGTGCAAAATTCTGTTGGTACTCTGGCAGCATCAAGTTCATAACAACCTATGTCTACATCAACCAACCTATAAATCCAAAATTTGCAAGCTCAAATCTCAACTCTAGAGTCTTAAAATGACTCTTTGTCAACTCAAGTCTCCAAATTAACATCTTTGGTGCACAGTCAATAGCAGGATATAAAGCCCCTGGAAGACTCCCACAACACCTTCAAATGCAAAATTATGTATCTTTGGGAGCTATTATGGGAGCTTTAAACATTCCTCTTCCAGAAGTTCCAGAAGCAGTTAGACCTGAACTTCCTAATCCTCTAATCTTGCCTGCTACCAAGATTAAGGGGGAGATAGAAGCTAGACTGCTAAAATCATCCAGCCAAGCCATAGTTCAAACAAGTCAAGATGATGTTGGGGTAGAAAGACTACAGAAAGTAGCGGAGGGACCCTGCTTAGACAAAGAATTTGATGAATTGCTCAGGGCTCTCAGAGTTTCTCTAACCAACAACTTCTTCACCTATAAAAAGGCTTTGGACACAAATATTAATTTTCTAAGGGTGATAATGGCGATAAAAGAGAACTTTCAAGAGAAGAGGATTGTTGCAAAGATAAATGACTCAGGTGTAGATAGATGTATGCATGTGTCTCTTACTTATCTCCAATCTAGAAGAGTATCTGAGCTGGTCATCCTAATCAACAAGTTCAACAGGGTGATTCCAGAAGACACTCTCTTGCCAAATGAACTCAAGAAGGCTAAAGTAGTTGCTTTTCCAGAAGCATATCTTCAACCTAGCAAGGGAGTGACCTACATTTGTTCATCAACCAAAAGGTGCAGAGATTTCATGATTCCAAAGCACTGTGTCATGGGGAACTTGAGGCTGATAATGACCTTAGAGACTGACCTAAAAACTAAGAAGATCAAGAGTGTAGAAGATGAATAAATGATCGAGATCTTGGGGAGATATTTGAGGAATGCTGATAACATATTGTCTAGAACTTAAATTAACACTAAAAATGACTTGGATTATGATGAACAGAAGAAGGATGAGCAAAAATCTTCTGGCTCAAATCCAAGTCAATCTTCTAAAGCAACTGGCAGCAAGGTGTATGAGAAGAAAAATGGAAAGGAAGAGAAGAAAAATGATGGAAAAAAGAAGAAGAAGAAGAAGAACAAGAGAGAAGGGGAAACAAAGAAGCAAAATATCCAGGAAATAAAAGTTTCACAAATCCAATCAACTCAGACCACCAAGACAAGCCAAACAAATACTCAACCAATCCAACCTCAAAAACCCAAGTACCTATTCAAGAAAATTGCAAACTCTTTGCTCAAGATACATATCAAAGCCAACCAAGTCACATTAAAGAAAATATCAAAACCTCCTTCATTCAAACCACCAACCAAAACTCATTTCAAAACTATAGGAAGAAAACCTAGAAAAATCACAGTAGAAAATGGAGTTATCTGGATTTTTTTTAATCAGGATGATTTTCTACCAATCTCAAGGAGCATAACAGATGAAAAGTATCTCTAATAATATGCTAAAGAGATATTTAGAGTTTGGGTTATCTCCTTGAGTGAAATCAGAATTTATTACAAGGATGACTCATTTATCTTGCCGAATCGATATGTTATTGAAAATACTTCTACTATAAAAATGATGAGGGTGATTATTTTAATGAATGCAAGGATTCAAGTACTAAAATGTGGAAGGCTGTGCTGGCAGAAAGCTTGAGATAAAGAGATATGAGACAATCTAGGAAAAAGGCTGAGAGGGAAGAAGGAGAAAGGCAGTATGCCAAGGAAATTGAAATATTTGAACAAAAATCTAATAAACTCAAGGCAATGGGGCTGAGTGGAATCTCAACAGATGGACATTTTCTAAATACTGCAGTTGGCAGAGTTTCAAGAATCAGGGTCAATTATCTCAACAGTTACTCATTGGATGAATGGCTCAAACTGGTGGAAGCCTTAAGAGGGACGAATAATTAAAGAACTTCAAGTGCTAGTAAATCTTAAGGACCTCATTAGGAAAGAACCAGGCTATATAAAATTCACCTAATGTCTGTAATTTTTGAACTTATGTAATTGATCAATATATAAACAATATATTTATTATTTTATCTATCAATTTACTAGTAATTGATTTTAGCTTGGGGGAAATTATTGTGCAAGACATGCATGTATAATAACAAGACTATGTCATATTGAAAACCCTAAGATTAAGTTGTATGATAATTTAATCTGTATTATGTATTTTATTTCTTGAGTCTATAAAAAATGCTTAGTAGATTAGACTGGGAGTTTGTTATGTGAACAGATTCAAGCTAAGGAATAAACTCTGGAAGAAGATCAAGCCATGATCATGCCTCAGAGAAAAGATGTGGAAGCTTAGAGTTAAATAAAGTTGTTCTATGAAATATGTTATAAGTCAAGATATCGACAAGTCACAAAAAAAGTTATATCAAGAAGTCATTCGAGAAGTCCAAAATGACTTATAGAGAAGTCCAAAATGGCTTATTGAGAAGTCTCAGAGATATCGACAAGTCAAATGAAGATGTAGAGAACTGGAGATTTTGACAAGTCATTTCTGCATGTAGAGATATCAGAGATATCGACAAGTCAAATGAAGATATGAAGAACTGAGGATATCGACGAGTCAATTTCTCATATAGAGATCTCAGAGCTATCATATTGAAAATTTTCTATGTCAGGAATCAGGATCTGGCAAGGAGTCAGGATCTGACAGAGGTATCAGGATGTGAAGCCAATCAGAGTCTGTCTGACATTCAGGATTTGTTAAGCCATCATGATATGAATATTGTCAGGATGTAAGTGGATAAGTCAAAGCTGCAGGATAAATCAGAATCTGCTGATTTATAGGATCGTAGTTGTTAATTTATATATGTATAGAAAGTAAATAAGTTATATTGTAACATATTTTGTAACTGATAGAGATTAATTATAGTTGTGTGATATATAAACACGGATTAGGTTATCACTTTGTGGTGTGCACAACTCAAGTATTCTATAACCTAGCAGCTCTTAAGAATATTTTTCTTGAGAGAGTTTTGTAACAGTTTATTAAAGATCAATATAAACTGATATTTAATTAATCTATGTTTACTTTAAGTCTGTGATAAATCGATTTGTTTAGTAATTATACACAACCCCCCTTAAACAATTACTTTACTGGGAAACAAGTGGTATCAAAGCGGTCAAATTAACTGTTAATTTAAAAAGATCAAGATGTCTGGAAGTAAATATAAAAGCATGAAAATTCCAATTCTAAAGAGAGCAAATTACTTTACATGGAAAGTAAAAATGTTGATGTTCTTAGAGGCTATTAATGAAACTTATATTGATATCATCAATAATGGGCCTCCTTATCCTAAGAAGCTTGTGTCAATGACACCAGAGGTTCTTGAACACTATATCAGGAAAAAAAATCCGACTGGTCAGATCCTGAGAAAGCTATAATGCTTAAAAACGCAAAAGTCAGGAATATTTTTCACAATAGTTTGGATAATATGATGTCCAACGGGGTGATTGCTTGCAAGACTTCAAAAGAAATATAGGATGCCTTGGAGACTCAGTGCCAAGGTACAATGATAATCAAGAAAAACAGAAGGGTTGTTCTTGTTCAATAATATGAACAAATTTAACTCAAGGGCTGATGAGTCAATTACTGACATATATGATAGAATTCTGGCATTGTTGAATGATCTATCACTGGTTGGAAAAGAATATGACAGGGAAGACTCAAACATCAAGTTTCTGAGAGCTCTTTCTGAAGAATGGGATACCCAAGCCTCAATAATCAGGCATCAATATGATCTTGATTCACTGATACTAGATGAAGTCTATGGAATGTTGAAAACCAAGGACTTGGAGATTTAACAGAGGAAAAACAGGAAGGGTCGGAAGATGAAGGTTGTGGCTCTAAATGCTGAGACTCATAAAGGCAAGGAAAAGATGAGCGGGAGGTCAAGAAGAAGGAACATAGTGGAAGAGTCAGATACTAATGAATCATCAGATCCTGACATAGATACTGGCGAGGATTCTAAGATTGAGTTGGATGATCCTCAAGTGGTTCAAATGGCTACTATACTTGTGAAAGGCTTTAGAAGGATGAGGTTTGCAAAACCACAAAGGAAAGGTGGTTTTAACGAAAAGTACTTAGGAGATGAAAAGGGCAAGTTCAGAAAGAATGAAGGACAGTACACCAAGGGAAGGAAGTTTGACAAAGCCAAGGTGACTTATTACAACTGCGATGAAAGGGGACATCTGGCTACTAAGTGCCCTAAGTTAACTGGAAATACTTTGTTCACATCAAACTCCAACAAAGACTAGATGGATTCATCAGGAACTGACAATGATGATGAATGCTATGCACTCATGGAAACTCATGGAAACTCATGGAGAGGATGTTTCAGGAACTGATAAGGTACCTTCAATTGTTTAACCTATTGACACTAATAATTTGTCTAAACTGAAAACTTTCTTATATTCTCTATATGACACTTTTAAAAGTAAGTCTATTGAAAATGATAGTCTAATTGATGTGAATAAGAAACTTAAGGAAAGAAATGATCACTTAGAAGCTGAGTTAGTATGTATGAATGAAAATGAAAAGGCATGTAAAAGGGCCCAACGTAACGAAACTAAGATGAACATTAAATATGCCATGCTAGAAGAAGTTCTTGAGAAAGAGAGAGAGGAATTTAAAACATGGATGACTTCAGGAAGAAAAGTTCATAATTTCATCAGTGATAAGAATTGGAAAGAATGCCTAATAGGAATATCAATAAAGTTATTAATAACACTACTCGTGTTAAGTTTGTCAGAACTGATAAATTGGAGTGAAGTCTGTATATGAAGTTGGTTCTACATCTAAGAACTCTGATAAAAAGAAAGAAGATCCTAAAATAAAAGAGAAGAAAAGCAATAATATATGACTTCTTTCTAAGAATCAACTTGATAAGAAAATTTGTGAAGTGACTGCTACGACTCACAAATCTGGTGCTAAAAGAGGTAGAAATGGAAAACCGAATAAACAAGGCTAGAAATTATAAGTATATTCCTGATGCTCCTAGAAAAACTTGTTTTAGCTGTGGTAATACTATTCATATTGCTATTGATTGCAGGAAGCCTAAAAAGAAAGTCATAAGATTCCTGAGTCTGATATTAGCGGTAGATCAGTATTTTACAAAACAAAAAACCCTTGTTTTCACTGTGGTAGCATTTGGCATTCTATTTACACATGTAAAGATTATCATAGTTTGTATCACAAAAATTATGATCATTAACTTAAGTTTAATAGAACTGGTAAATTAAATGTGCATATATCTTATAGAGTTAAAATTGTCAAGACAAATCCTGATGGATCAAATCTTGATGGATCAATTCCTGATGGATCAAATTCTGATGGATAAATTCTTGACAGAAAGTCTTCTGCTAAAAAATACATAAGATCTCAAAAAGGACCCAACAAGTGTGGGTTCATAAAAATGCTAGCTAATTTCCATATTTCTGATTACAGGGAAATAAGAAGAATGTGCTTGTACTGGACAGTGGTTGTTCCGCACATATGACTGGAACGAAACCCCTGTTGTCAGAATATGAGGAGAATGATGGCCCAATAGTTTCCTATGGTGATGGAAATGTAGGAAAAATGATGGGATATGATAATATAATCATTGGAAATGTCATCATCTCAAATGTAGCTCTGGTAGAAAGACTGAAGCATAATCTGTTGAACATCAGTCAAATTACTGACAAAGGATACTATGTTGTATTTTATGATACTCACAGTGAAGGAGTTTATAAAGTCACAAAAAATATTATTTTCAAAGCTTACAGACATGGAAACATCTATGAAGCCATACTTTATGCAAATACTGATAGTCCTGAAACTTGTTTGGTAACCAAGGCATCAGTAGATGAAAGTTGGGATTGGCACAAGAAACTTTCTTACCTCAAATTCAATAATTTGAATGAACCGGTGAAGAAAGATTTGGTCAACTCCTGACATTAAGTCAGATCTTAATGACAATTATGATACCGATCTAGAGTTGGTTGATGATAATGCACATGTTGAGGGGGAGCAACATCAATAAACTGACAGTAATAACTAAAATGGATCAATTCCCGATGATGCTGATGAATCAGGAAACACTGAATCTACTCAAAATTTAGGAGAAAATGAAGTTAGTGAACACTCCATAGATGGAAGCTCTACTTAATCAGGAAATGATGGCACTGATATATGGGGAACTTCACATCAACATGATGCATCCTATTCAAGGGGAGCATCAGGAACTGGACATGAAAATAGTTTCCAATAATTTATCAATTTCTGACGAATTGATTAATACTAATGAGATTGCTGATTTTGCTAGTAAAGCCATCAATGCAAAAACTGTGGGGGAGAATTATGGTTAAAATTTTCTTGAATTTTAAAAGTGGATTGTAAATATTATCTCAGCTCTTGATGGACAAGATTTGATTTTTCTTAAAAGAACGGCAACGGTAATTCTTTCATGATTTTAATTGATGCTAATTTGTTTTATTCCTTAGAGTAATCATGATAAATTTGCCATCAGTATCCTTTTAATCTTGGGAATATTAGTAAATAAAGAGACTTTGCTTTTACTTGCATACATACGTGTAATATTATGCATGATTTCTTAAATTACACCATTATCCATAATGTATCTTCAGTTTCTCACATCTTCACAAGCTATATAATCACGCATCTTATCTCATACATAATTCACACTTTGCAAACACAGCCCTCAACTCTCTTTTTAAACCATAGACCTCTTTGCAAACACAACTATCAATTCATTTTTTTCTCATCCAAAACATGGTTCAAATCCAACTCTACCATTGGAATCACGGAGCCTACCTTCCATTTCAAATCCTGATTGAAGGGGGTCTATATTTTGACCCCTTTGGACTTCGTGTCCAGATAGATGGTAAGGTCTATCACCCTGCTGACGTTCCAAAGTTAGTTTTTGATTGTCTTTCTTGGGACAATCAGTTTGAACTCCAGTTTTTCACACTGGAGACTCAACTTGAAGAGGATCGGAGAGCAGAAGAAGCGGAGCAATGCCGCTGCGAAGCCATGGAATTGCAAGAGAATATTATTTCTCTTGATGTCTCCATGTCAAGAGTCTATTATCGCCGAGGAATAAAGAGAGAAGAAGAAGAAGAAGAAGAAGAAGAAGAAGAAGATGTGAAGGAGTCTCTAGCTTTTAGGAGTTAGGGTTTTTTTGTTTTTTTGTTTTTCTTATTTTCTATGTAATCATCTAAATTTATAAATGAAAATTACTTCATTATCTTATTTTGTGTGTGACTGTTCATGTTCTTTTCTATAATGCATGTGTGAACAATGTACGTTTTGTTAATGTATGTGCACAAATAATCTCTACTCGAGTTACTTTTAAATATTGATGAACAATTAAAGCACAAAGATTTCAAGAAGCAACCAGTTGCTAAATTGACTCTTGATGAAAGGTTAAAACTAATTTACTTATATTATGATTTTGTCATCAAGATTGTAAATTTTAATCAGTACTTGATAAATTTTTTGAAAAGGATGAATTGTTGATGACATTTCAAATCAATTCTAAGTCACTGATTGATTTAGCAAAAAGGAAAGACAGTTTCAGAAGGAGTACCAAATTGCCAAAGGAAATGTGGGTATTTTTGTCTAACAAAATGCCTCATAGATACTCAAATTCATACAATTTGGAACAGGGAGCATCCCACCTTGTTCCTGAACCAATTGTCTCTTCTTCACGCACCAAATCTAAACACCATATTACCTCTGATTCTTCTAAAAAAGAATCAGTTGTAAAATCAAAACCAATAGCTAGGACTGATGTGTCTCAGAGACAATCAGGTTTAAAGGTTGGTTCACCCTCACCTAAATCACAGGAGAAACAAGGTGGAGGAATGAAGAAAAGTGTACCACCACTAACAAACATCAAGGAGAGTATAGGTGGAAAGAAAAGAAAGACAACAACTTGTTTGAAGCTTGTATATGAGCCATCAGATACCGATACTGATAGTGATGGACCAGTTGTTTTTAAACTGCCTGTTATACCAATGGAGGTTAGTGGTGCTAGTACAGAGGAAGCAAGAGCTGAAATTATAGCAGCTAGTCCTGTGCAAAATAAAAGAAGGCTAGTTAAAGCAGCTGATAAGGATCAGGCTAAGCAACAGAAAGCTGGTCCGAAAGTTTTAGCTTAAGTTACTCTTGGTTAGGAAACTACAAATCCTGACAAGTCTTCATCAGTTCCTGATCCAGCACAGTCAAATCCTGATGAAGCTAAAGGAAAAGCTGCAGACACCAGAGTGTATGTCAGAGAGTAGTCTAAGCAGCAGTCTCCACAGAAGGGGTACAGTCCACAAGAACCATCTTCTCAATGTGAAGATGCAACTGTTAATGCCCCTGCTACACAAGAACCACCTGCTCAAAGTTTGGGGGCAAGCACTGAAAATTAACAGAATATTCCTAACATTGCTCAAGGGAGTCATATTTCTGTGGATGTTGATATTCAGAAGACAGTACAAGAAAGGGAAGCTCATTAGGAGCACATTGTTATATTGGATGTTGTCGTTAATGATCCCATCTTTGAGGGAAGCACACAAGAACCTTCAATTCAAAGGATTTAAGAAGCTTCTACACCTCAAGTCCCACAAGAACCTGTAAGTGTTTGTGCCCTAGAGACAACAATATAACATTTTAGTTTAAGATATTGGATTATTAATATTTATGTTCTATCGATTATTCCCTTATAACTTATTATGTCTTAATTTACTGCGATATAAATATTAGATTAATAAATGTCCTTGGAATATGATATGAATTCTATATCTCTAAATACGTGACTTAAAAATGAGATTATGAGAATAATATCAATATTCCTAAAGGTCTTTAATCGAGTATTATTATTAAGGGACAATAATAATGCATTAAGACTGGTGTGTTTGTTGACTGATGATCACATCTCATTGATCATAGGTATAGTGATACTAAAGTAAAAAACATAGGCATATGTAAATTTTCATGGTGCTGGACAGACCCAATTTGAGAATCTATATGTCTGTTATGTCATAAGTAATTCCGACTGTGATAATGTTGTAGTTGTCCTTAGACTTGAAATCATTATAATTCTATACGAGAATTAATATACTTTGATCACAATAAAAGTTACCTTTGACTCGGTAATGATAAAAGTGTATTTCGGGTATATTATGAATCGTATAAGAAATATGAATGATCTAGAAAGGATTTAACCCTCCTAATTTAAGAAGTGATATTATTGGCCTCTTGTGTGAGCTAGACTATGAAATGTGTGGCCACACTCAAATTTAATTTGATGTGATAGTTTACTCATTGATCAAGGAAACCTGGATTAAACATTAATGCGGATGAAACATTACATTCCTCTAGTTTAATCAATAATATATGGTTAAAGGGATTATATTATATTGTACATTATTCACGAAAGGTTTAATCGATCACCGATTCAATTATTATTACTTGGGTAGCAATGATGTATTACTAGATACCGCTCATTATTTACGATTTAAAATAAGATTTAAAATTCATTGCCAATGTAATAATGACCTATAGGGTCACACACAAAGAATGCTTTAAGAATTATTTAATTTAAATTGGATTTAAATTAAATTAAATTTATTTGAATTATTTATAATTATAAATTAAGTATCACTTAATTAATTAGATAAATAATGATATTCGAATTCACTAATATTAATTATGAAATTCAATTGTTAAATAATTAAGTGTGACTTAATTATTATACACATAGGAATTTCGAATTAATAATAACTCCTAATTAGTTAAGAGTTATAATTCGTTTTTCCACTCTCTATATAATATCTCTTGTGGATGATTTTTAATTAGAGACTTTTACTAAAAACCCTAGCCACCAAGAGAAAAGATGGAGAGAGGAAGAAGAAACGACTTTGTGCTAGTACACATCTAATCCTTGCGTTAAAGCATTCAGGTGGAAACTGATAGAGCGTAGATCGCGAGAGCGGGATGCGTGTTGATTGAATAAGATTTGGATCTCCATTAGCCAACCAATTTGTAAAGCTTCTTAAGGTAAACAATCTGATCTACAAATTAAATATCTATTTTTCGCATGGATCCTGCGTTGGGTTTCGAAAATTCTGGGTTTTTTCACATTTTTAATTATAGTTTCTGTTGCGTTTCATAACTCAAAACCCTTCAGAACCAACAGTTCAAAGTACTGTTGCAGACTTATTATCACATCCTGATATGGGGTCAATTCCTGACTATGAGCAAATTTCTGACATGAAGTCAGTTCCTGATGAATCTGTTCCTGACTCCACAAATCCTGATGTACTGGTCATTACTAAGAACAGCACTGGAGTCATTTTTTTAACTCCACTCAAAGAAAAACCAATGGCTTCTAACACTCAAGATACAATTCTTTTTGCATCTACTTTATCTGATAGCATGATTATAAATAGACCTGTCACTAGGGATTCCTATATTGATATGACTACAGACCACTCCTCTTTGCCCCCTTTTATTTCTTCTTTTCCTAGTGAGTTGAGCCTTTCTAGTGAGATTGTGAGAAAAGATCAAGAGAAAAATAAGAATTATTGAGAGGAAGTCTCCTGCACTGGAAAAAGGATAGGTAGATAAGAGTGACAAAAGTGAGCGAAACATTACTATTAAAAATAATATATGTGTGAGAAGAGATGAGATCGCTTAACATTACCTATTGATAAATCCCTAACCTTAGGTCTTTTTTAATTTTTAAATTCAGTAAATTGTGAAATAAAATTAAAATAGAAAAGAGAGATTTAGGTGTTTTTGGTTCTTTTCTTTAAGGTTCATCACAGGAAACTAAGCCTTCTAAGTCAAATCCTGATTTAAAGCTCGAAGGTAAATTTCCTGACACTATTCTTGATGTTCCTGAGACCTTTTTTGATGATGATGATGAGTTTGGAGATTCTGATGATGATGATAATCTTGATGATGATACTCTGAAAGCTGGAATAGAAGCATCTAAATTGTCTACTTTTGGTACATCATCTGGTCATGCACATGTCTTCATGTTCACAGAACTCATGAATGGATTCATTCATGGAGGTTACCAAGTGAGATGATTTCCTTGGAAGCTGCACAGTCAATAGTTGATCATGCTGTTCATTTGGTTTCTAATCTCGACATGAAGGCTTCTATCAAGACCACTACAGTACCAGTCAAAGGCCTGCATTCTTCTGTCTCCACACTCAACCAATATAATGTTGATCTTAGAGAAGAGCTTACTGGTATTTCTGTGACTATTAAAGGTACAAACAAGCACAATGGCTTGATAAAGAGGATGTTCATCATGGAAGCTAAACAGGACCAAATGACAGAAAAACTGACAGCTTTAGAAGCTGGTCAGAATGCTACCAAATCTAAGTTGGATATTATTCTCTCTCTTCTACAAAGTCTAGATGAAAAACAGGGGGAGATAGTAGTAGCAGAGACAAAATGTCAACCTGAATCGGTTTTGAGAAAAAATGCCAATCCTGATGATGATGGTGATAAGCAAGCAAAGAAGACCTATGATGATGTGGTAGTTAAATCTAGAACTGGTATTCAGATAAAACACAAATGATACAATCAACTCAAGTCTTTAAAGATGGATTTAAAACTGTGAAGACAAAAATAATTACTCACTCTCAAATCCTGATGAAAAAGCATCAGCCAAGATCTGCAATTCCTGGCAAAGATGAGGTGATATTTGACAATCCTGAAGACGCACAGAGATTTTACAAGATATTCAAAACTCTATCTGGAACAAGCATCACTCTGTATTATAAAGATAAGAGAGAAAGGTGGAAAGAAAGGTAACAGAAAGATAGCTAAGAATGATGCTCAAGCCATTGTTCCTTCTCAAATAAGGACAAGGTCTAGTGTAGTCATGATTGAGGAGATTCCTGATACTCAAGATCCTAAGCTTTATATTGAGCTTAAATTATCAATCCTGAACCTAGGAAGAATGCTATCAAGCTGATAAATGCTCATACTGATGTTGAGAGTGAAGATGTTGAAATGCATGTGTTAAGGAGAACAAGGCAATTACAGTTAGAAGCTGCTCATACTATTCCAATTTCAATTCCTGACAACAAAGATGCAAATCCTAACAGTTGAGTACTGATAGAGTAATAATCATTCCTGATTCTGTTAAAACTAAAGAAGAAGAAATTTTATTTTGGATAAATCTGCATATCATATCTGTATATTTTGAAGCCTTTAATGTTAAAAACTTTAAGGAAGAATAAGTGGCTTTTAAAAGAGAAGAAAGGGCTCAGGAAGGCAAAATCAGGATTGTTGTTGACAGAGCAAATCAAGCATGCAAAAACATGCTTAGAAGATCTGAAAGGAATAGATAGAGGAGCACATATATGAAGATGTTATATGAAAGAGCAGAGAGGAAAGCTCAAGTATTTCCAAAGATTAAGAACAAGTACAAATGGATAAAAGTTGATGATCTTAATTGAAGTGATGAAATAAACTTTACTCCTTGAGGTATAAGGGTAGATGGTTTACCTGGATCTAACAGTTTGAGAGATAAAAAGTCTTGGTTGGTACAAGCCAAGAATCTCAAGTTGAATGAACCATTTACAAGAGCTGGAATAGGATATCATGAAGCTCAACTGGTCAATCTAAAGTTGTTGAACTTCACTCTTGATGATAGTCCTGACCAGGAAGTTACTGCTGATCACTTAGATAGGCTTGAAGCTGTGAAGATTATACTTGACAAACATGATGGTTCTGAACCCAAGCAGAAGATCTTACTCTTATTGCAAAATGATCAAGTCCAACTTCACTCACTGGATGAAATATTGATCATGTCAACAAAGGAACTGAAGTATATTCATTATTTGCTAAGAGATGAAGCTTCCAGAGAATGGTCTAATATGATTCTTGTAACTATGGGGAAAAGGATATTGGATAATGGTTCGCAATACTTTGGATCATACATTCCTACTTACATAAATTTCAGAGGGCAAGAAGTCAATATGAAGAAGGGAGGAGCTGTGATTGAGAATGTCCTCATACAAAAACACATAACCATGAATCCTGATGGTCTTAAGGCTTGCTATGTGTCACTGGAGGAGGTAATGATTGAAAGATCTTTTATCAAAAATTTTAAGAGATGTTATCTATCAACTGTCAGATAAATCTGGATATGAAAAGAACTTGAGGATCATATTAGAAGAGATAATGTTGAAGAAGATTGATGATAGGGTTAAAGCTTTTGTTCAGAGATACTGCAGAGTTTATCAAGAAATATGAAGATCAAATTCTGAAATAAAGTATGCTTAATACTCTACATTTTCTCTCTCTAGTTTTTGGCACTAGAAAACACTTTAGAATTTATGCTTATTCTGCAATGCACAAATTATGAGAGATTGTTAGAAATTGTCTATATCAGGATCCAGGATCTTCCAAGGAGTCAGGATTTGATAGAGGTATCAGGATGTGTATCCAATCAGAGTCTGTCTGACAGTAAGTATTTGTCGAGCCGTCAGGATATGAAGACTCTCAGGATCTGAGTGAATAAGTCAAAGCTTCGGGATAAATCAGAATCTGCTGATTTATAGGATCGTAGTTGTTGATTTAGATATGTATAGAAAGTAGATAAATTATACTGTAACATATCTTGTAATTGATAGAGATTGATTGTACTTGTGTGATATATAAATATATATTAGGTTATCACTTTGTGGTATGCACAACTCGAGTATTCTATAACCTTGCAACACTTAAGAATATTGTTTTTGAGAGAGTTTTGTAACGGTTTATTAAAGATCAATATAAACTGTTATTTGATTTATCTGTGCTTACTTTACTTCTGTGATAAATCGATTTTCTTCGTAATTATATTCAACCCCCCTTAAATAATTACTTTACTGGGCAACATATCGATAAGTCAAATTGTGTATATAGAGATATCAGAGATATCGAAAAGTCATTTCTACATGTAGAGATCTCATACATATTGACAAGTTATTTCACATGCATGGATCTAGAGACCTAGATAAGTCAAGTATACCTATAGTGAACTCGGAGATATCGATAAGTCATTATACTTATCTCTATGTCACTTCTCTATATAACAAATTGGAGATCTCGACATACTACCTCAAAATCAAAATGCAGACAAGTTCAAGATTATTAGTCAACAAACAACTCATTCACTGAATTGGAAAGTCTACAAAGCAACTTAGAGAATACAAGATCAAGGGCCAAGATTAACTGGACAAAGGGTAGTCACAGACCTGCAAGATTCTGTATCGATTTTCTAACACCAGAAAAGGATATTATTAAGGTTACTTTAGAAATTGGTTTAGTACATTTTAGTGCAAGTTTTTTAAACCCGTGATCCTAGTCTATAAAAAATGCACGGGTCCTTAGTTCACCGTAACAAACAGATCTAGAATTTCTTGTATTCTCTCAAGATAGAAGATGAGTTCTTATTTTCTTAAGAACACAGATTTGTAGCCAGACAAGCTTGATTAATACAATTAAGTGAGTTTTTGATACATTGTTAAACGTAATATCTACACCTTTTAACTGCTTTTTCAAACCATTATCCATAAAGCTTAAAACCAAGAAAAATCCAAGAAACACATTCACCTTCCCCCTTCTGTGTTATATTTCAAAGCATTCAAAATCTAACAAGGACCCCGTTGGATCATTTCGGTTATAAAAATCCAATACTTACATATTAAGAATAAATAGAAACTGATTTAGCGACTGGAAATTTCGCGACGTGATTAAATAATAAAAATATAATTTTGTGTTCTAATTGTGGATTTATGCGAAACATGAATGTTTAAGTGAGTATTATATTCAAGTGATGTGTCAATTGATATGAAAAGAATGATTGTGAAGTGTAAGTGGAAACGCTCAGGATCGAGCCGTCAGACAAGACGCGTCCCGTTATGCGAATAGTGAATATGAATAAAAAAGGGAAATTTTATGGAATGTGTTACAATGTGAGTCTTGATATATGAATTTATGTTGTTGGCTGTTAAGGTGCATGATTATGTAATTATATGCTTATATGATATTATTTGGAATTTTAGAAAATAAGAAGTGCATTATTTTTTATTTATATAGGATAAAAATGCATTTCTATTCTTTAAGAAAATGGTTTTTTAAAATTATTTTTATTGGTAAATTTCGAATTTGGTTTTATTAAATTCCTAAAATTCCAAGCTATTTTATGATGTCACTCTCGTAATTTATAGGTTTATGGTTTTATTTATAAAATGTATTCTTTGTAATTAATTAAATTAATAATTATCAGATTACATAATTGCCCGTGCATGCATTTGCACTCACAATATAAGAGAAGTATAGTTGTGTCATTTCCTACCCCACTATCTCATTTCAACTTAACCAAATTACCATATCACCCTTGCATGCATTTTGTGCTAGTAGTGAGAGAAGGGTAGATTTGTAAATTCTCATTTCCACTAACTTGTGAGTATAAAAAATGAGACAAGTGCTTGTCATTTTCATCACCACTTCATTCATTTCATTTCTTCCATCTCTCCCCTTTCTCCTTCTTCACTCTCTGCTCTCTCTCTCCCTCTCTTCTTATCTCTCTCTCACCGAGCTCTCCTCTCACTCTTCTCTTACATGCAACACCTTATCCTACTTACAATTCAAAGATCTTGCCATTGATTTTCACCATTTCTAATCCTCTACATATATATCCTTTGCATTTAAGTATTCAAGAAGGTTTTTACATCAACTTCTCTTGATTACATCTAAGAAAACACAATTTCTTAGTGTGTGATCATAAGAAAATAGTACACTAAAGTATGTGTTTTTCCTTGGCTTTATTTTGATGATTGCTTCAATTTTTTGTTATTAAAAAGGGGTTTTTTATTTTCAAATGGGTTTTGAGTGATGACTTATAATTTGCATTCTTGTTTTGGTGTTAAATCCAATATTGTTTGCAAATCCTTATTTTTAAGTTAGTTTCATTGCATGCATGTAAGGTTTTAATATAGCCAAGTTGTGTTTTGTTTGATTTGGAAAGAAAATGAGTTGAATGGTTAATTTATGGGATAAAGTGAGCTGAGTTTGTGATTTAAAGCTTTGCATGTCAAAATTTATTTATGCATGTTTTGTTTTGGAAAAACCCGAATGGGTCTTGATATTTAGAAGGGGTTAAGTTGATTTTGTGGGCTTATGTGCTAATTGCTTTAGGTACTATTGATAATCAAAATGAGTGCTTGGTTGCATGTGTAATTTAGTGAAGTTGTAACATTAAAACTCTATGCATGTTAAGATTTTGTTTAAGGAGGATATTTTAGTTCGGTTTTTGATTAAAAAGAAGTGATTACGAGATTTGTTCTTATCTGGAATGAATTAAGATAAGTTAAAATTTAAAAGGAACTTTGAATGTAAAATTTAATTAATTTGTTTGTTGTTTTGTTGAAAAAGCTGAATGATAATAGAATTAAAAAGGATTGGTTCAAGTTGTTTGGTCGTTTTATTTCTAATTTTATGGGTCGTGTAAGTTTGATTTAGTGTTAAAGATATGATTGGGTAAATGCATGTCGAAATATAAGATTGCATATTGATCTATTGATGTGGTTCATTTGCTTTGGTTCAAATTTTTGGATAAAAAGGAAAGGATTGAGTTGCTTTTTTTATCAAGTCATAAGAATTGTGTTTATTTGCTAAAGTATGGAGTTTAACTATATAAGTATACACTATTAAGTGCTATGTGAGTATTTGGTGTTTATACTCGTGTATATAAGTTAAGCGTTAGAACGAATTGGGGTAATTATTTAACATTTCGGGAACGTCGAGTGGGAATCTAATTAGGGTTGATTTTGGATTGAAGATCCGGATCATGAAGGCATTCAGGTTAGGAAAGGGAAAGGTATTATAGGTGACAGTAGCTCAAACCCCGTAAAGAAGGAAAGCAATTTCAGGAAAGTAACTCTGCCTTCTTTTGTGAATTGTTTATAGAGAGGAAATTATTGATGCCACGATTAACTAAAGGCTTTTTATTGCAATTGTTATATACATGTTATTGATTTTGAGAAACCATGTTATTGTTCCTTGTGAACCTGTTATTGATTCTTGAGAAGCCCTGTCATTATCCCTTGTGATAACATGATATAGATTCTTGAACCCTGATGTTGATACTTGTGCTATATCATCACTGATCCCTTTAAACACCCTAATATTATTATTGTAATGACTTGATATGATTATTGTTCAAACCTTTATAGTAACCTTTTTATTCATATCCTGATCACCTGTTGATACCCTGAATTCTCGTAAAACCTCTAAGAACCTTTATCAATTCCCTTGCGTAATGTTTCGATTAACCCAAATCCTTCATCCCTTTGTTTACCTTATCCTGTAATGATCCTTAGAACTGTTTTGATTCCCTAACTTGTATATCTTGTTTATCATTTGATCCAGTTCCTTGGTATTGATCCATGTTTGTCATTTGATCCATTTCCTTGGTATTGATCCTTGTTTATCATTTGATCCAGTTCCTTGGTATTGATCCCTGTTTACGTTTGATTCATTTACTTTCCTTGAATCATAAATTGAACTTAAGAATGATTTTCGACTTGAAAGAGTCTGAATGATTTCATATTCTTGGTAATGATAAAATGAACTTAGTCAAACCTTTATTTTCCAACACAAGGTTTTCCAAATGAATTCCTGATGGAATGAATTGAGACATAAGAGACTAGTGGGACTAGTCCAGTCATATGAGAGGCTAGCGGGGCTAGTCCAAATTAAGGATAAAATTATGCCATAGGTACCTTAACAACCAGATGGAGGTCAGTACGAGCTGATCACCCGTATTATTTATAAAAGTTAAAGTAGTCCAATAAAGGGTTCCCTATCACTTTATAAAGAGAAATTGAATACATTTCCTTAGCAATTGCTTCCTTAAAAAGGAAATAATTTAAAATGAATTGAGATGAGTTGATTGTGTTATTCTTTAGCATACAACTTTGAGATTGTTATCAATCATATAATTGATTCCTAGAGTTGAACATATTCTTGTTTTCCACTTGAAAGATCCATTAGGATCCTGTTATTGATTTGTGATGAATGTCGGCTTTTACCCGACCTTAAGCCTTGATTCCTGAAAGCCCAAATCTTTCTTCATACCCCTTTCATAGCTAGAAAAAGAAATCTTCCACCTAGAGATTTAAAGTAGAATGCCTCAAGAGTTATTTTGATATTGATATTTCTGTATCATAGAATTGTCATATAGTTAGTTGCTGAGTTTTTTATGCTTATATATTTTGCTTTGTTCTAACCATGGTAGTTAAGCGAGAAGATGGCCAGACTTAGGCGCACTGCTCGTAAGAGCGTACCTGGTGGCCCCTACCATGTCGTAGGCTTCCAGATGCCAGAGCAGTCAATACAGGATGTGTGAGCATCCGCTATAGTTGGAAGTTGTAAAGATTCAATGGGTTAGCTGTCGGTTCCAAGTTGGAATCGATTGTGTAAATTAAATATTATTTTGGGTTGTTATATATATTATCTGGTTGGTAGTTATATCTTATCTCAAACTTAATCCTGTTTAGATCATGTTATTAGTTAATTGGGGTTTATGCTTTAATTAATGTTAGTTAATAGTGTGTGGGTCCTCATTTCCTAACCCCGAGATTGAGGGCGTCATAAGTTGGTATCAGAGCAATAAGATCTAGTCCCTGAGACAAGTTAGGATAAAAGGGTATTTGGGTATATATATATATTGCGAGAGTGTTTCGACTCATATAGAGTTGAGTTAGACTATTAGGTAAAGTCTAAGTAAAGTGAATAGGTCAAGGTAGCAACTAGAGTTAGGGGAACCAGACAGTTGGAAGTCTTATTTAGCCCTAATGCTGTTTCTTAGTGGTTGTCTTGTGTTTTCTCTTAGGACCCTAGTAGTGGTAGTGATTTCGATTCAGAGATTAGTTTGGCGATACCCCAATGGACTCTATTCCACCCTCTTTAGAGGAGCCTGTGTATGTTAGTTCAGATTCGTAGGAGAATCCATCTGAGAGTAGTGAGATTCATATGAAGATATCAACCTTGAGGCCAGAGTTAGAGACCCCAGCCCTTGAGCCGGAGTCTGAGATGCCTAATATTGTGCCTGTTAGTGTTGGTGGCAAGATAGCCCAGGATCGAGATTTTGTTTACTCCTGCATTCCTGAGTTGGGAGCTTTGGTGGATAGGCTAGCTCAAGAGTCTAGGTAGAGGACTTCAGTTATGGAGGATGAGTGAAGAGCCCAGATTCAGATGGCGGAGCAGGTTGCCCGGAGATGATTGAACGAGGGATCGTCCACTAGTGATGTTGATGCTGAGGCCTGGAGGCTGCATAAGATTATTCACTGGATGTTGGTTATGTTGAGAGAGATTCTGGACAGTTAGATAGTGTTGGTCAGGCGGGACAACTGGTGGAGCCCATAGTTGTTGTTGTTTTCTTTCAGCTCCAGTAGGCTTGGGATGCTTGGTCAGATGTCGGGATCCATTTTTCATTTGTTATGATGTATTGTATTTCAGAACTTGGTACCGTAGCAGTTATTAGAAGTTAGGGGTAGATAGGGGATATTTTCTAGTTTTTCCTCTATTTAACCCTGTCATATTATTGTACCTTATTCCAGAACTTAATGCACTTAAAACTTCTCTACTTATGCACTGTTCAGTCCATATATAACCTTTTATGTTTGTTTTACATTTGGTACCCTGGAGAATCTTTATAAACTATTTTACATACCATGTTTCTATATAACTGTGTTTAAAATTTCACAAATCATGCCCTATACTATGTGAAAACACACAACCGATAAGAGAAATTATATAGTAATAGGATTGCATGTGCAAAATTGGGTAAATCTTAAAACCTAAAAAAGTTATTTCGAAGTAAAAATGTTATTGTTATATATCAATGCCATGATATCGTATTACTAAATAATTGCTCAATCAGGTTTGTAAGAAATGGTCAACTCACCAAATCACCAAGAAGAAGAAACTCAAACCCAAGACCAAGAACTAAACCAAGATACCACTATGATGAACCGACTTGCTCAACTTTTGCAACAACCCGTAACCCCTAAAGTTGGAAACTTAAAACATTTTCAGTCTGTACATCCCCCAGAGTTCTTAGGTTTTCCCAACCCGATAAAAGCTCAGTCATGGTTAAAAGAAATGGAGAAAGCGTTTGAGTTAACAGAAGTTAAGGATGAAAAGAAAGCTCAGTATGCGAGTTATTACCTTAAAGACGAGGCAAGTTTCTGGTGGAAATCTTCAAAGGCTTTACTTGAAGGAAAAGATTTATCATGGGAAAAGTTTATCGAGATGTTTCTGGAGAAGTACTTGCCAAGCTATATGCAAGACCAGTTAGAGATGAAGTTTTTGGATCTTAAACAAGAGGATATGTCGGTGGCAGAATATGAAGTAAAATTCTCAGAGTTATCTAGATTTGTACCTGAGTATGTAAATACGGAAGCAAAGAAGGTCAAAAGGTTCCAACAGGGACTTAGGCCATGGATACGGAGTCAAGTGGCACTTTTGGAGATCAAGAACTATGCCGCCTTGGTGTAGAAGGCAATGATAGTGGAAGGGGAGCGAGAAGCTGTAAAAAGAGAGAATGAAGGTAGGAAAATGAAGTTTGAGAACTCAGAGCAAGAACAAGGAAGTTCGAAGTTTAGAGGGAAGTTTGGCAAGAATGGTGGATGTCAGAATCAAAAGTTTCAGAAGTTCAAGCCCCGGAATGGAAATGAGAAGAATCATTTCCAGAAGAAGGGATAACCAGTGAAGGACAATAGACCTCAGATTCAAGAGTGTAAAGTTTGTGGGAAGAGACAACCGGGAAGATGTAACAAGCTGGATGTTACCTGTTTTAGGTGTAATCAGAAAGGGCATCATTCAACAGAGTGCCCAAGTGGAGCATGGAACCCAGAATTAACTTGTTTTAAGTATGGAAAGGTGGGCCATATGGCTAGAAGTTATAAAGAGCCTACTCAAAAGGAAAATGTTCTTAGGATTGCTGGACCACCGCTTCTTCCAGCACCAACAGCTCAGCCCAGAGCTCGAACCTTCAATATGATAGTGAAAGATGTTGTGCTAGATGTGGATGTGGTGGTAGGTACACTCGTTATAAACTCAGTAGAAATAAAAGTATTAATGGATTCTGCAGCAACTAGATCATTTATTATATAAAGTATTCTTGATAGACTAAAATGTGATGCGTACCGTCTTAAACGCAATTTGATTATAGAAGTAGCAAATCAAGAGAGAAATACTGCTAGTAGGATTTGTCCCAATTGCGATTTGATTATAGAAGGTCGATACTTTTCTGTTGACTTAATTCCTTTTACGTTAGGAGAGTTTGACGTTATATTAGGAATGTATTGGTTGTCAAACCACGAGGCGCAAATTGAGTGTAAAAGTAAGAAGGTGAAGTTAAAGAACAAGGATGATGTTGAAGTGATATTCAAGGGAAAAAGACAAGAAAAGAAGTTTCTAACGGCTATTCAGATGAGGAGATTGCTACATCAAGGATGCGAAGCTTATTTGGCTCATGTCAAAGATTTAGACAAAAAATCCGTAAGGATTTAGGATATTCCAGTAGTAAGAGATTTTCCCGATGTGTTTCCAGATGAACTACCTGGACTACCTCCAGATCGAGAGATCGAGTTCACGATTGATTTAGCTCCTGGAACGGAACCAGTATCGAAAGCTCCCTATCGAATGGCGCCAGTTGAGATGAAGGAATTAGCAATGCAATTGCAAGAATTGTTGGATAAAGGAGTAATACGCCCAAGTGTATCCCCGTGGGGTGCACCAGTGTTATTTGTGAAGAAGAAAGATGGAAGTATGAGGTTGTGCATTGATTATCGCGAATTAAATATGTTGACGATTAAGAATAAGTATCCTCTACCGCGAATTGACGACTTGTTTGATCAGTTAAAAGAAGCTACTTGTTTTTTCAAAAATTGATTTAAGATCTGGGTATCATCAGCTGAAGATTAAAGCGGAAGATATACCCAAGACTGCGTTTCGAACAAGATATAGGCACTATGAGTTTTTGGTAATGGCGTTTGGATTGACGAACGTGCCAGCCGCATTTATGGATCTTATGAATAGAGTGTTCAAGCAGTATTTGGATAAGTTTGTTATATTATTTATCGACGATATTTTGATATATTCCAAGACGGAGGAAGACCATATGGAACATTTGAGGATTTCTTTAGAAATTTTGAGAAAAGAAAAGTTATATGCCAAGTTTTCAAAGTGCGAGTTTTGGTTGAAAGAAGTTCAGTTTCTTGGACATGTAGTCAATAACGAAGGAATTAAAGTAGACCCAGCCAAGATAGAAGCTATGATGAATTGGGAAAGGCCCAAGACTCCTACGGAGGTCAGAAGTATTCTGGGATTAGCAAGATACTATAGAAGATTTGTGCAAGATTTATCCAAGATTGTTGTTCCATTGACTAAGTTGACAAGGAAGAACGAAAAGTTTGTGTGGACAAATAAATGAGAAGAAAGTTTTCAAGAATTGAAGAAGAGATTGGTAATCGCCCCAGTCTTAGTGTTACCAGTTGAAAAAGGAGAGTTTGTGACCTTTAGCGATGCTTCGTATAAAGGGTTAGGATGTGTGTTAATGCAACACGGGAAAGTAATAGCATATGCGTCAAGGAAACTAAAGCCACATGAACAAAAGTATCCCACGCATGATTTGGAATTGGCAGCGATTGTGTTTGCTCTTAAGATTTGGAGGCATTACTTGTATATAGAAAAGTGTGAGATCTATACGGATCATAAGAGTTTAAAGTATATTTTTACTTAGAAGGAGTTGAATATGAGACAAAGAAGGTGGTTAGAATTTATCAAAGATTATGACTGTATGATAAGTTATCAGCCCGGGAAAGCGATTGTGGTAGCAGATGCTTTATGCCGCAAAAAAAGATTGAATATGTTAACTTCATCAGAGGAATTGATCATGGATTTTGAAAAGTTGGAAATAGAAGTGCAGATTCCATAGTTAGGAAGAGGAGCCATGTATGCAATGTCATTTCAACCAGAAATTTTGGAAAAGATTCGATGTTGTCCAGAACAAGTAATAAACCACGAGAAAGATAAGTTGACGGGAAACGAAGTTAAAATTCAAAAGGATGAAAAGGGAATATATTGCGTTAACTCACACATTTGAATACCTAACATTGTGGAGCAAAAGCATGAGATTTTGCACGAAGCGCATAACTCCAAATTTTCAATTCACCCTGGAAGTACAAAGATGTATAAGGACTTAATGGAAGTTATTGGTGGCCAAACATGAAAAAGGAAATCGCGGAATGGATAAGTAAATGCTATACGTGCCAAAGAGTCAAAGCAGAACATCAGCGGCCGAGTGGACTGCTTCAGCCCCTAGATATACCTGAATGGAAATGGGAACATATTGTGATGGATTTCGTAGTAGGATTGCCAAAGACCAAATCTAATCATGATGCGATTTGGGTGATAGTCGATCGACTGACAAAATCAGCACATTTCTTGCCTATCAACGAAATATTTTCATTGGAAAAATTGGTCAAAATATATTTGGACAAGATGGTGATGCGTCACGGAGTTCCAGTGTCTATCGTGTCCGATAGAGATCCGAGATTTAACTCGAGATTTTGGCGAGAATTTCATGATCATTTGGGAACTAAATTGAAAATGAGCACGGCGTATCATCCGCAGACCAACAGATAAAGATAAAGGACAATTCAAATGATTGAGGATATGTTTAGAACCTGTGCATTGGATTTCAAAGAAAATTGGGATGATTATTTGCCATTAATTGAGTTTTCCTACAATAATAGTTATCACACCAGTATTGGCATGCCGCTTTATAAAGCGTTGTATGGAAGAAAATGCAGATCCCCTACATATTGGGATGAGGTTAGTGAGCACAAACTGATTGGCCCAGAGCTAGTTCAACAAACGAAAGAGAAAGTGGAAGTGATTCGTAAAAGGTTGATTGCTTCTCAAGATCGACAAAAGAAATACGCAGATCAAGATCAAAAAGATATGCAAATTGAGCCCGGAGACAAAGTGATGTTAAAGATATTTCTGTGGAAAGGGTTATCCAGATTTGGGAAGAAAAGAAAGCTGAGTCCCAGGTATATTAGACCATTCGAAGTACTTAAACAAGTCGGGAAAGTTGCTTATGTGTTAGCGTTACCTCCACAGATGCAACATCTTCATAACGTGTTTCACGTCTCTCTTCTAAGAAATATAATGTTGATGCAAGCCATGTGATCAAATTGGAACCAATAGAAATTCAGCAAGATCTGTCTTACGTCGAACAACTCGTTCAAATCTTAGATCGAAAAGAGAAGACGCTCAGAAATAAAGTTGTACCTCTAGTTAGAGTGTTGTAGAGAAATCCTAAAGTAGAGGAGTCAACTTGGGAATTAGAGAGTGAAATGCAAGATAGGTATCCCCATCTGTTTGTTTAGACTAGATTCTGAGGACAGAATCCTTTTAAGGGGGTAGATTGTGGCAAATAGGAATTTCGCAATGTGATTAAATAATAAAAATATAATTTTATGTTCTAATTGTGGATTTATGTGAAATATGAATGTTTAAGTGAGTATTATATTCCAGTGATGTGTCAGTTGATATGAAAAGAATGATTGTGAAGCGTAAGTGGAAACGCTCAGCGTTGGGCCGTCACACAATACGTGTCCCGTTACGCGAATAGTGAATATGAATAAAAAAGGAAATTTTTATTGAATGTGTTACAATGTGAGTCGTGATATGAGAATTTATGTTATTGGCTGTTAAGGTGCATGATTATGTGATTATATGCTTGTATGATATTATTTGAAATTTTAGCAAATAAGAAGTGCATTATTTGCTATTTATATAGGTTAAAAATGCATTTCCTATTATTTAAGAAAATGGTTTTTCAAAAATATTTTTATTGGTAAATTTCGAATTTGGTTTTATTAAATTCCTAAAATTCCAAGCTATTTTATGATGTCACTCTTGTAATTTATAGATTTATGGTTTTATTTATAAAATGTATACTTTGTAATTAATTAGATTAATAATTATCATATTACATAATTTTCCTTGCATGCATTTCCACTCACAATATAAGAGAAGGTAGTTGTGTCATTTCCTACCCCACTATCTAATTTCAACTTAACCAAATTACCATATCATCCTTGCATGCATTTTGTGCTAGTAGTGAGAAAAAGGTAGATTGGTAAATTCCCATTTCCACTAACTTGTGAGTATAAAAGATGAGACAAGTGCTTGTCATTTTCATCACCACTTCATTCACTTCATTTCTTCCATCTCTCCCGTTTTTCCTTCTTCACTCTCGGCTCTCTCTCCCTATCTTCTTCCCTCTCTCTCACCAAGCTCTCTCTCTCACTCTTCTCTTACATGCAGCACCTTATCCTACTTAAAGTATGTGTTTTTCCTTGGCTTTGTTTTGATGATTGTTTCAAAATTTTGTTATTACAAAGGGGTTTTGATTTTCGAATGGGTTTTGAGTGATAATTTATAATTTGCATGCTTGCTTTTGTGTTAAATCCATTGTTTGCAAATCCTTATTTTTAAGTTAGTTTCGTTGTATACATGTAAGATTTTAATATAGCCAAGCTGTGTTTTGTTTGATTTGGAAAGAAAATGAGTTGAATGGTTAACTTATGGGATAAAGTGAGTTGGGTTTGTGATTTAAAGCTTTGCATGTTAAAGTTTATTTATGCATGTGTTGTTTTGGAAAAACCCGAATGGGTCTTGATATTTAAAAGGGTTTAAGTTAATTTTGTGGGCTTATGTGCTAATTGCTTTAGTTACTATTGATAATCGAAATGAATGCTTGGTTGCATGTGTAATTTAGTGAATTTGTAATATTAAAACTCTATGCATGCTAAGATTTTGTTTAAGGAGGATATTTTGGTTCGGTTTTTGATTAAAAAAGAAGTGATTTTGAGATGTGTTCTTATTTGGAATGAATTAAGATAAGTTAAATTGTAAAAGAAACTTTGAATGTGAAATTTGACCAATTTGTTTGTTGTTTTGGTGAAAAAATTTAAATGGTAATAGAATTAAAAAGGATTGGTTCAAGTTGTTTGGTCGTTTTGATTATAATTTTATGGGCCATGTAAGTTTGATTTAGTGTGAAAGATACGACTGGTTAAATGCATGTCGAAATATAAGATTGCATGTTTATCTATTGATGTGGTTCTTTTGCTTTGGTTCGAATTTTTGGATAAAAAGGAAAGAATTGAGTGGCTTTGTTATCGAGTCATACGAATTGTGATTATTTTCTAAAGTATGGAGTTTAAGTATATAATTATACACTATTAAGTGCTATGTGAGTATTCAGTGTTTATACTCGTGTATATGAGTTAAGCGTTAGAATGAATTGTGGTAATTATTTAACGTTCCGGGAATGTCGAGTGGGAATATAATTAGGTTTGATTTTGGATTGTAGATCCGGATCATGAAGGCATTCAGGTTAGGAAATGGAAAGGTATTCTAGGTGGCAGTAGCTCAAACCCCGTAAAGCAGGAAAGCAATTTCAGGCAAGTAACTCTGCCTTCTTTTGTGAATTATTTATAGTGAGGAAATTATTGATGTCGTGATTAACTAGAGGCTTTTTATTGTAATTATGATATACATATTAATAATTTTGAGAAACCCTGTTATTATTCCTTGTGAACCTGTTATTGATTCTTTAGAAGCCCTGTCATTGTCCCTTGTGATAATCCGATATTGATTCTTGAACCCTGATGTTGATACTTGTGCTATATCTATCACTGATCCCTTGAAACACTCTAATATTGGTCTTATAATGACTTGATATGATTATTGTTCAAACCTTTATAGTAACCTTTTTATTCATATCCTGGTCACTTGTTGATACCCTAAATTCTCCTAAACCCTATAAGAATATTTATGAATTCCCTTGCGTAATGTTTCGATTAACCCAAATCCTTCATTCCTTTGTTTACCCTATCCTGTAATGATCCTAAGAACTGTTTTGATTCCCTAACTTGTATACCTTGTTTATCATTTGATCCAGTTCCTTGGTATTGATCCATGTTTGTCATTTGATCCTGTTCCTTGGTATTGATCCTTGTTTATCATTTGATCCAGTTCATTGGTATTGATCCTTGTTTACGTTTGATTCATTTACTTTCCTTGAATCATAAATTGAACTTAAGAATGGTTTTCGACTTGAAAGAGTCCGAATGATTTCATATTCTTGGTAATGATAAAATAAACTTAGTAAAACCTTTCTTTTCCAACAGAAGGTTTTCCGAATGAATTCCTAATGGATTGGATTGAGACGTAAGAGACTAGTGGGACTAGTCCAGTCATATAAGAGGCTAGCAGGGCTATTCCAATTTAAGGCTGAAATTATGCCATAGGTACCTTAAAGACCAGATGGAGGTTGGCACGGGCTGATCACCCGTATTATTTATAAAAGTTAAAGTAGTCCAATCAAGGGTTCCCTTTCACTTTATAAAGAGAAATTGAATACATTTCCTTAGCAATTGCTTCCTTAAAAATGAAATGATTTAAAATGAATTGAGATGAGTTGATTGTGTTATTATTTAGCATACATCTTTGAGAACCCTGATTCTTATCTCTGATATTGTTATCAATCATATAATTGATTCCCAGAGTTGAACATATTCTTGCTTTCCACCAGAAAGATCCATTGAGATCCTGCTTTTGATTTGTGATGAATGTCGGCTTTCACCCTACCTCGAGCCTTGATTCTTGAAAGCCCAAATCTTTCTTCATACCCCTTTCATAGCTAGAAAAAGAAATATGCCACCTAGAGATTTAAAGTAGAATGCCTCAAAAGTTATTTTGATATTGTTATTGCTGCATCATAGAACTGTCATATAGTTACTTGCTGAGCTTTTTATGCTCATATATTTTACTTTGTTCTAACCATGGCAGTTAAGCGAGAAGATGGCCAGACTTAGGCGCACTGCTCGTAAGAGCGTACCTGGTGGCCCCTACCGTGTCATAGGCTTCCAGATGCCAGAGCAGGTAGTACCAGATGTGTAAGCACGCGCTATAGTTGGAAGTTGTAAAGATATAATGGGTTATAGACTCAAACTTAATCCTGTTTAGATCCTGTTATTAGTTAATCAGGGTTTATACTTTAATTAATGTTAGTTAATAGTGTGTGGGTCCTCATTTCCTAATCTCGAGATTAAGGGCGTCACAAGTGATCCAAACGAACCCCGTTTTTGAGATAAACATTAAAACTCGACAATTTAATAAAAATTTGGGGTTCCAAGCTTTTATTTACTCATAATACGAGAAAATATAATATTTAAATCAAAATAGCTCGTATATCAAAAATATCTAGCTTGCAAGTGTATCGAGACGATTAAATAATCATAAAATCGCACCGGAATTCATATAGACAAATCCGTACTCCGGATCGATAAAGTCAAAACATGACAAGTGCTCTGAATTACCAAATTAGTCTAGAAATCATTTTTCGGAAATGTTTCGGTTTGTAGATTTCCGAAACCGTTGAAATTGCGGGTTTTCGAATAATAACAAATAATTAATAAATAATTAGAAAAATCATCAAATAAATCCATAAATCATTTATAAAATCATATAACCAATAAATCAAAAAAAAACCTGAATAATATATGACTTATTCTGAGAATGTAAAAATTAAAATCTCACAAATTCTAATGCATACGAACCACAAACACAGGAAACTAATTAACACACAATTTACAAAATTCTCTTAATAATCACATAATATTCATATAATATCTATTTATCACTTAAATAATTACACGGAAAATCCTGGATATTACATCCTCCCCCCTTAAAAGGATTTTATCCTCAGAATCACACTAAAAAATAGGTGATGATACTTTTCAAGTATCTCACTTCCAAATTCTCGGATTGACCTTTCAATCTTACGATACCTCCATAAAACTTTAACTGACAACAACGACTTATTACTCAACACTCTCTTGCTGACATAAGATTCTATGAATTTCTCATACAAACCTAATTTAATTGAGTTTCCATCATGTATAATGAAGTTAGATTACACTTCTTGAGTATAAACATATGAACACATTATGATCATGCTACATATGTGGCGTTAAAGCCAGCTCACATGCATCCTTCCTCACACATCTCATCATCTAAAAAAACCAACGTAATGCTTACTGAGCTTTTTTTTCATGCTAATTCTAATCAATCGTATTCATGAAACGCGTTCAATATTACTGGTTCTTTAACTTCCTTTTCCACGCCCTTATTTGTTTAATCAGCCTAGCTTACAATTGCTTCCAAACGTATTCGAAGCTCTTCAACTGTTCTCTTACTTTTCCCATCTATCGGCGAATGGTATACAGGGCTCATGGTGTATTTAGTTTATAAACGTTCCTGAAAATACCTCCAGATTTAAGAATTAAGGAGAGAATCTTAATTAGATACGACTGATATGCGAATTTATCGTCATAACATAATATCAATTTTTCATGCCTTATTATCAGAAAGTTTTCTTCTACATCTATGTACTTTATCATATTTTCAAAAGAATTGAATATTTTGAGTTATCAACGTCTAGTCAAATTCCATTCCTTAGCTATGTCCTACTCGGTGCTCGTTCATCCATGAATGGTATATAATATTTTGGTTCAACATGGTTACCAGACATCCTCAATACTTCTTTCAAAATCTTGAATCAAACATAATATTGATCAAATACGACCATTACTTAAATTTTGTGACGTAATATAATAGAACCCACTTATCGGGTAAACTATTCATTAATAGAAAGAGAATGATGAGGTTTGGTTAACCTATCAATAATGATTTAAATAACATTACCATTAGCTTTGATTCCCGGGTGATCTTACCATGATATCCCTAACGAGATGTATCCATTTACATTCTAGAATATCAAACAATTACAATAATTTGTCTAATCTTTGATGTTCGGCATTAATTCTTTGGTAGATATAACATGTACTTACATATTCTGTAATTCCCTTCTTCATATCTGGTCAATAAATATTTTCATATAAATTTTTGGTACTTAATCGTATTCCCAGGATGAATTCCATATCTCAAGTCATGGAAGTTTCATTAAATTTTCACTTTAGCTCTGTCACTCATGATGCCCGTATCCAACTTATGCCCTGAGAGAACCCTTAGAATCTCTTTATCATTAGTTTTGGCTGATACATCATTACATAATCCATTTTCGTGGCCAACTCTGGAATGAAAATTTCAATTTCTAACGGTTCGAACTGTTTTATCATCTTTGCTAATAAAGTTAAAAAAATCAAACTTTCCTTTCGCTGAAACTGTCAGCTACTTCTTTAGCCTTTCTCAAATTACTGTCAATCGTGTAATTATCCTCTTTAATCAATTATAACCATTATCCGTATTTCATATTGGACTTTCTATGAATAAAGATATACTTTAAACTGTTGGGATCATACTTTTCCCCTAAATAAACAATACATCCACATCTTCAACTCACAAACCATCATTGCCAACTTCTACCATATGTTAGATACTCTTATTCGCGAGTCTTCCAATATTTCGGAGTACTCATGGTTACTTTATTGTTCTATATAGATATATAACCAAGTTTCTCATGAAAACATCATTGCAAATGATAAAACTTCTTTGTCTGTTTGTGTGACGACTGAGAAGTTTGCGACGAAATTAAGTCAATAAAGTGTGATTTATGTGATGTGATTATAAAATATGTGATCAAGTGATGATTTATTTGTCCTTATTGTATATTAGTATCAAGGAGCGTAAATAAAAGCGTTCCAATTTAAAGAGTCAGCTTAGGAATTAAGTTATGTTGTCGGGCCGTCAGGTAGAACGGAACCCGTCCTAAAAAGGGATTTAAGTATAAAAAAATGTGAAATATGTATGATTATGTGAAATGAATGTTTAAATAAAGTATTGCATCCTAGTGACGTGTCGGTTGATAATGATAATGAGAAGCGTATTTGAAATGCTGAGCGTCGGGCCGTCAGGCAAAACGTGACCCAAAACGCGTAAAAAGGAATAATATTAAATAAGGAAAATTTCTTTGATCAGACATGAGTTGTGATGTGTTCGTATGTGTGCTTGCTTGTCTGTATGCATGATTACATGATTTGTTAATATTTTATGGATTTAAGGGAATAATCTGATTTAAATAAAGGTTTATTTAACCTTCGCACATTTTTATAAAATTATCTGAGTAAGATAAAGGCATGAGATTTGTTCTGATATCTTCAAAATAATCCCAAAGACTTTTCTAAAAATGATGGACGGATTTATTTGGTGATCGTTGCATTTTAAATTGATTTTTATGTGATAAAATGTTATTATTAGCATAAACTTGTAAAAATCATATAAAATCAACCGTACGCTCAAAATCTTATTATGAGTAATGGTTGGAAAGCTAATTTTGAGATTCACGTTTTAAAATTATCATTCGTATCAAATTCATCTTTTCCGAGAGAGATACTTGCCAATCAAATTCGTTTTCTTTTAAGAATAAAAAGTGAATCGAAAATGAGATAACCTAATTACCATACTACCCCTCCCCTTGGTAGTATATAATCTCAACCCACCCCCTCTTTTATTTCTTTTCCATCCAAGCATTTCTCTTCTCTTTCTTTTCTCTCATTTTCTTCCTCCCTCTCGGGACTTTTCTCTCTCTCACTCTCGGTACACTCTCTCTTCAATCTCTCACTTGTTCTTCATCCTTTTTCGGTTATAAAACTATGATTGTGTGAGATTTTGCTTTATCTATCCATAAATATGCATGCATGTCACTATCTTCAAGTTTTTGAGAAAATCCAAAGTTGGATTTGGTGGTTTTGAATTCGGTTTTCATGAAAACAAAAGGGTTTTGGTACTTAAGTGATTTAAAGTGAAGATGTGTGTGACGGCCTCAACCCCGGGGTCAGGAGTTGACGTCCTCAACAACAGTAATAACAATCATAATTCAGTCCAACTCATTAATAATACATAACTACGACCCCTTTACCAAGACCTTTTCCAGGTTTAAGTATGACTTAGGTTACTCAACTAACACAACTCAAATTACCTTACACAATCCTGACCACTAATTTAATGCAGCAACTCAACAGACCTCATCTGGTTTGAACACAACTACCTCAGAGGAGCCTGACACGAAAGGAGCTGGAACTCTGCCCTGACTACCGCGCAAGAATCTCCTATGCATCTGCAATACATATAAAATATCCTACAAGGGTGAGAAATTGCTTACTCAGCAGCACCACTATAGGAATAACAAGTAAAACAATTTAAAGTAAAGCAGTTATAGGAACATAATTCATAACTTGCCAGAAACATGTAAAACAGGTATAAACTGGATATCAAAACTAGCATGCGCTGTAAAACAAAATCAACTATCGTGTACTGTGTACAAATATCAGAGTTTAATTCTAGCTTGCCATTTTCATTTCCAAATCCACAGTATAACTCACTTGTTCAGTTACGAGAATCACAAAGCCAAATCAGATACTTTCGGATATGTGAAGATAGTTGATCAGGCTATCAATACCAGACGGCTCTAACTGCCATCCCATTTACCTGTTCCGGAACTCAGAGACTAGCTAGGTCTCTGACCTGCTGGACTAATCAGTTATACAATGTGCGCAACCGAATTAGCCTCTTACGCCACCTCAATAGGCCTACTTTGGCCCCAATTTATCCCATATCTGACTGTTTTATCCAGTTTTCAAAATACTTGTACCTATCTCATTTTCAAAATTATTCGTTTTGCCAGCACACATATAAAATCCATTTCACAAATCATTTTACTCGAGATAGGTACCTTGCGAAGTTACTTTTCCCCACAACAATTTGAAAATAGTGATTTATAACTACAGGGGATACGTAACTTAAAACGTGTCTGTTCCATTACAAGAATAAAACATTTAGTTATTCATACGTACTGAACCATAAAAGAATGGTCAGGGGTACTTGCCTTGCAGAGCTTTACAACTATCACTGACTGGTTTGATAGACTTGAATGTTTGGGCTCTCATGGAAAAATGACTGTCTCACTAGAAGACATCTCTGCTTCGCAGCAATCTATCTCAAGATAGTATCCAAGACTCTCAGGGTTCTTCACTTGGGAACCTCGAGGCAGTTCTCAATTGATCACTAGATTATCTTAGTTCGATATCAATTCTTGAGTCCTTCGATTAGAACCTACAGAGCCGAAGTACCTTATGTTAGACGTCTTGGTATGCTTGACATATCCTCGCTATAACCTACCCATTCGATATCAAATCCCGACTCGTAATTATACATATTAATTCAATAAATATAGCAATCAAGTTTCACGTACTCAGACTTGGCTCGATATTCATTTTCAGAAATCACATATACTTGTCGCTTTAGGAAATAGGGTTGTCAGTTATAACTTATAAAATATATCCTTACAATAACACGCAGATACGCTTCATAAAAACAAGGTTATGAACCCTTATTACAATATACAGATAGGCATGTACAACATTTATTTATAGGTATATAACTATACACACTCGACGAATATCCCCCGATAATTTACAGGATATGCTCCCGTAATTTGGGCAGCGTCTCCTTTGTTTATCGGACTACCCGTCGAAGCAATTCAACGTCAATCACAACAATCAATCATTACAGTTCACAATTCACAATCCAAACCAAATTCATAACCCGAAATATGATTTCTAAAATAATTAACTTTTTTTCAATTCGAATTTTAATATACGAACTAAATTATTTATTTTAAAATATTAGGACTCAGATACACATCATCATCATCCACCGTCCGCTCGTCGAAATTCATCGCGGACGGCGGTAAATCCGCGGGTACCCGATTAATTCGGGTTTCCTACGCGTAATTCACCGATTACAATTTTATAAATTTCCCACACGAATTTTACTTCACGAATCTTTAATCAGCTAATTCCTGTATAATGGAATTTTAAATTTAATAATAATCCCAGTCAACCAAAAGCAACCGCACAAAACAACGGAACAACAAAACACAACCGGAAATCGGACAGGGGAAAAATGCAGGCGGCAACCAGAACAGGACCAGCAACACCATCACCCATATACTGACATACATACACCCAGCAAGTATATATATGTGTGTGTGGATTAATAAACAAGCATAGACTCAACAGCTACCATAACCAACCTGAACCAGGCGGCCGATAACCCGTCAGAAAATAAAGGGAGTCACTAGGACAGTCGGGAGAAAAAGAAAGAACAGGGAGGAGGAAGAAATGATCGAGAATAGAAGAGAGATTAAGGGCTGAGAAGGAGACCACACGATTGAACCCCCCCTTCTTCCATCCCATGTTCCTCTCCTCGCATCTCTTTCAATTTTTTAATGTTTTTGTTTTATTTGTTGATTGAATGATGGTGCAATTGAGAAGCAATATGTGTCCCCCTCTAATTTGAAAAACTGACGCGTGTGTTTGCAAGGATAATTATGAGCCGCCCGATTGCCCCGAATCTCACAAATCTACGGACCAAGCTGCTCTCTAAACAATTTCAGAAAATTACAAAAAGAGTCTTAAAATGTTATAAATATTCCGAAGTTTTTAAAAACATAAATTTTGAAATTTTTAAACAATTTCTAAAACGCAACTGGTACCCGCTTTTTAGCAATTAATGAAATAACACGCGGGTGAAATTAATCCCAAAAATTCCCAAAATAATTTTAAAATTCTCGGAAAATCATACAGGGCTAAATAAATTATGAAATATTAATTTCTAAATTTTATAAAATCCAAAAAATAAATATTGAGATTATAAAGTCATGGAAACAATTTTAGAGACAATTCACATATTTACACAAATAATCTTGTATTTAAATCCACTTTTAAAAGTGAAAATAATTCAATACAAGCCCATAATTAATTACGAGGACAATTCCAGTACATCAAAAATCACACATACATAATAATAAAACAACACATAGCTGACATAAGCTATACACATATTAAGCTTATTTAATAATTCCATAATTACGTATTTAAATAATACAGAAATACACGAGTCGTTATATCCTTCCCCCCTTACAAAGATTCTGTCCTCAGAATCTGGTCTAACTATACCTGAGGATATTTCTCAAGCATATTTGACTCTAACTTTCTAGTAACCTCTTCGACTCAGGGATTTATTCAAAGCATACTCAATATGGATATAAACTCCTTCCTAAGGACTCGCTTTTAACGATCCAGGATTAGGGTCGATCATTCCACGCAGAATTAATTTGGATAAGAGCCCATTGGCTCCCAATCAACGACTTGGTTAGAATCAGATACTTATCGCCTTAATATTGACACGTGGAACACATTATATATATACACTGCAACTACGATAGCCACGTCAACTCATGGGCAACTTTACCTATATTTATCAATACCTCGAATGATTCACTATATTGAGGTCTTAACTTGTCCCTTCTATTCAAATCTAGCAAATCTCTTTCAAGGTGAAACTTTTGTGAACACCAATGATCCTATTTCTGTATCCATACTCTTTTAATGCAAGTCTGTTTTCTTTCTTTGTCTATCCTGAGCTGCTTCAACTCTTTTTCCAAATCAAACTCACTACGTCCTTGGTGTACTGAATTAATTCAGTACCTAACAATATTTCTACTCCCACTTTCTCTTAATAGTATGGGGAACCACCTTTATGTCCATACAAGGCTTCGCAAGGTAGCATTCCCCTACTAGCATAATAACCATTAACATAAGAAAACTTAGTCAATAGTAGGTGATTACCTTAGTTTTCTTTTAAATTCCAAAATATATACTCTTAATATAGCTTATATTGTTTGAATCGTCATTTCACTTTTACCATTTTTTTGGGAATGGCAAGTGGTACTTATTTTTCACTCAATCCCCAAGCATTTCGGGAACTTCATCCAAACCTCAAGTAAATCCTCAGGTTTCAATCAGTCATAATAAGAACAGGGACTCCATACTTTGTCATAATTTTATCCAAGGGTACCTTTCATTAATTAGCAGGAAACATGCAGACTTCATCGACTTATCAATAATTGCCCAAAAGTTCTTCGTCGTGTTTTGGTACACCCAAATGCTTCCAGGTAAATAGGATCCTAGAAGTGTGGGCTTTTCTTTATATTTTACTCTTCAGCTTAGTCACATTGAAATTCATGCTCTAACGGAAAAAAAATCCAAACATACCTCTACTGTCCTTTTGGGTGCAACTTTTCTTTCCATTTCAACTATCCAATTCTTGATTCGTTCTTCTTCTTAACGCTTCTTGATTCCTTCTATTCCTGCTGACTGAAAAGTGATCTCCTGCAATTACTCCTCATTACCTCCAGTTACTTGAATCTTCAATTTCTAACTTCTTCTGCTAACTCTTCAATGATCTAATAATATTCAATTTTGATTAAATTCTCATACTTTTGAAGCTTAGTATTCAATTGCTACTTCTCAATCTGTCATAGACATTTATTTAAGTATTCATCTTAGCCTTCCTTAGCCCTTAGATGGGAGAGGATGTTATCAATAAATACAATTTGCTTATCCAAGTACTCTTTATACACCATGTTCATTAAATCTTTATAGACGACTCATACACTTGTCATTCCACATAATCTCACCAACCTTGCAATGCTCATAACTCATCCTAATCGCAATTCTTGACATGCCCTCATACTGTATCTTAAGTCAATCCCGTAGAAATCACACACTCCTTGAATTAGGTCACATAAGTAACCAATTCTTTACAGAGGTTACCTATTCTTATTTATCATTTTGTTAAACTCCCAATAATTAGTACAAAATCTCATAATTTCATTCCTCTTTCCAGCAACATCACTGGTGCATTTCAGGGGTCTCTATCTATTACACTCACTTCCCTTTCAATCACTTTCACAATTATCGCACTAATTATTTCGTTCCACTGACTTCCAGAGATTCCAGGGCATTTATTTATTACTCAAAAATCCTCCAGCTTAAGTATTCTCTTCTTCGTATCTTTACAGATTGTGGATCTACCTTATATCTTTAGCTTATTACTTCTTTTCTCGCATATTTGGAAGAATTCTTTATATTGCTTCTGCATCCAGAAACTTACATTACTATTGGCTTCTATACACTTTATACTTCACTTATTCTAAACCACTCCTTCCATATGGCCACTCTCTCCACAATTCCGATACATAAGATTTTCTGGATTACATTCCGGTGCATGACGACCCTTATGTCCACGCTTGAAACATTGCATATTCTTCTTGCACGTACCACGACGTCTCCTTTCACAGGACTTGCAATCCACTGCTCACTTAACTAACTGGGCTGGAGTGGAAGCAACTGAAGTAGCACTAGACCAATAACGACTCGTGTATTTTTCTTTTTACTTTAATATTTAAAAAAGTAATAAAGATTTGAATAATTAAATAAAAATGTGTGTATTGATTTTGGCAGCGGTTACTGATTGTTATTTAATTATTTATGATTTGTTGTTATGGGGAATTGAATTGTGTGATTTATTAGTGAGTTATATGATTTTATTTCACTTGTAAAAGTGATTTTATTGTAATTGTAATTCCATAAATACTTGGATTATTTCTAAAATTGGTTTTATAATTTTATCATCTCAATAATTATTTTTAGAACTTTATAAAATTGAGAAATCAATATTTCATTAATTATATATTTTTAAATGATTTTCTGAGTATATTTTATTATAAAATCCATATTTAATTAAGGAAATTTTCAAAAATCATGAAACTTATATTTTATTAAGTTTATATTATTCTGAGAATTTTCAAATTATTTTGAAAATTTTCGGGATTTGTTTCACCGCGCGTCGTTTCGTTATTTTTTAAAAACCGGGTACCAAGTGTACCTTAAGAATTGTTTTAAAAATTTTGAAAATTATGTTTTTGTAAACTTCGGGAAATTTCTGAAATTTTAAGAGTATTTCGAAATTTTTCTAATACATTTAAATCGCATTCTGTTTCGTCAAAAATAAGAATTCGGGTTAAAAATCGAGCCCTTGAGTATTCAGGGATACATGTTAACAACTTATAATAAGAAGTTAACACGTATCCAATTTTGCAGGACACATGTTCATAGCATCTTAATTCCTCCAACCTTATTCTTTTGTCTCGGCTGTTTCTTTCTTTGCCCTGTGCTCTCGGCTTCTTCTTCTCCGATTCACTTCGTTTTCTTCCCGTTTTTCTTCTTCCTTTTTCCGGTGATTCTCCGGCCTCCAGTCCCGGTAATTACTTCTGGTTATTTTGTTTCGATTTCCAGTCGATTCATTCCTGTATATATGTATATGTGTGCGTGATTGTGTATATTTGTGTATGAGTTTGTGCGTGTGTGTGTGTGAATATGTGTGTGTGTGAATATGTGTGTGTGTGTGTTGGTGTGTGTGGGTGGCCGTGTTTGGTCGTGCTTCGGCCGCGAGTGTGGCGCTCCGTTATGTTCTCTGTTTGCTTGGTTTTTCTGTTGGGCCTGTTATTCGGGCCTTGGTTTTTTTGTTGGGCCTTGCAGTTGGGTTGACTGTTGGGCTGGGCTTTGCAGTGGGCTAACTGTTATAATATATGTGTGAGAAGCGATGAGATCGCTTTAAAAGAAAAGAGAGATTTAGGTTTTTTTGGTTCTTTTCTTTAAGGTTCATCACAGGAAACTAAGCCTTCTAAGTCAAATACTGATTTAGAGCTCGAAGGCAAATTTCCTGACACTATTCTTGATGTTCCTGAGACCTTTTTTGATGATGATGATGAGTTTGGAGATTCTGATGATGATGATAATCTTGATGATGATGCTCTGAAAGCTGGAATAGAAGCATCTAAATTGTCTACTTTTGGTACATCATCTGGTCATGCACATGTCTTCATGTTCACAGAACTCATGAATGGATTCATTCATGGAGGTTACCAAGTGAGATGATTTCCTTGGAAGCTGCACAGTCAATAGTTGATCATGATGTTCATTTGGTTTCTAATCCCGACATGAAGGCTTCTATCAAGACCACTACAGTACCAGTCAAAGGCCTGCATTCTTCTGTCTCCACACTCAACCAATATAATGTTGATCTTAGAGAAGAGCTTACTGATATTTCTGTGACTATTAAAGGTACAAACAAGCACAATGGCTTGATAAAGAGGATGTTCATCATGGAAGCTAAACAGGACCAAATGACAGAAAAACTGACAGCTTTAGAAGCTGGTCAGAATGCTACCAATTCTAAGTTGGATATTATTCTCTCTCTTCTACAAAGTCTAGATGAAAAACAGGGGGAGATAGTAGTAGCAGAGACAAAATGTCAACCTGAATCGGTTTTGAGAAAAAATGCCAATCCTGATGATGATGGTGATAAGCAAGCAAAGAAGACCTATGATGATGTGGTAGTTAAATCTAGAACTGGTATTCAGATAAAACATAAATGATACAATCAACTCAAGTCTTTAAAGATGGATTTAAAACTGTGAAGACAAAAATAATTACTCACTCTCAAATCCTGATGAAAAAGCATCAGCCAAGATCTGTAATTCCTGGCAAAGATGGGGTGATATTTGACAATCCTGAAGACGCACAGAGATTTTACAAGATATTCAAAACTCTATCTGGAACAAGCATCACTCTGTATCATAAAGATAAGAGAGAAAGGTGGAAAGAAAGGTAGCAGAAAGATAGCTAAGAATGATGCTCAAGCCATTGTTCCTTCTCAAATAAGGACAAGGTCTAGTGCAGTCATGATTGAGGAGATTCCTGATACTCAAGATCCTAAGCTTTATATTGAGCTTAAATTATCAATCCTGAACCTAGGAAGAATGCTATCAAGCTGATAAATGCTCATACTGATGTTGAGAGTGAAGATGTTGAAATGCCTGTGTTAAGGAGAACAAGGCAATTACAGTTAGAAGCTGCTCCTACTATTCCAATTTTAATTCCTGACAACAAAGATGCAAATCCTAACAGTTGAGTTCCTGATACTGACAGAGTAATAATCATTCCTGATTCTGTTAAAACTGAAGAAGAAGAAATTTTATTTTGGATAAATCTGTATATCATATCTGTATATTTTGAAGCCTTTAATGTTAAAAACTTTAAGGAAGAATAAGTGGCTTTTAAAAGAGAAGAAAGGGCTCAGGAAGGCAAAATCAGGATTGTTGTTGACAGAGCAAATCAAGCATGCAAAAACATGCTTAGAAGATCTGAGAGGAATAAATGGAGGAGCACATATATGAAGATGTTATATGAAAGAGCAGAGAGGAAAGCTCAAGTATTTCCAAAGATTAAGAACAAGTACAAATGGATAAAAGTTGATGATCTTAATTTTAGTGATGAAATAAACTTTACTCCTTGAGGTATAAGGGTAGATGGTTTACCTGGATCTAACAGTTTGAGAGATAAAAAGTCTTGGTTGGTACAAGCCAAGAATCTCAAGTTGAATGAACCATTTACAAGAGCTGGAATAGGACATCATGAAGCTCAACTGGTCAATCTAAAGTTGTTGAACTTCACTCTTGATGATAGTCCTGACCAGGAAGTTACTGCTGATCACTTAGATAGGCTTGAAGCTGTGAAGATTATACTTGACAAACATGATGGTTCTGAACCCAAGCAGAAGATCTTACTCTTATTGCAAAATGATCAAGTCCAACTTCACTCACTGGATGAAATATTGATCATGTCAACAAAGGAACTGAAGCACATTCATTATTTGCTAAGAGATGAAGCTTCCAGAGAATGGTCTAATATGATTCTTGTAACTATGAGGAAAAGGATATTGGATAATGGTTCGCAATACTTTGGATCATACATTCCTACTTACATAAATTTCAGAGGGCAAGAAGTCAATATGAAGAAGGGAGGAGCTGTGATTGAGAATGTCCTCATACAAAGACACATAACCATGAATCCTGATGGTCTTAAGGCTTGCTATGTGTCACTGGAGGAGGTAATGATTGAAAGAACTTTTATCAGAAATTTTAAGATATGTTATCTATCAACTGTCAGATAAATCTGGATATGAAAAGAACTTGAGGATCATATTAGAAGAGATAATGTTGAAGAAGATTGATGATAGGGTTAAAGCTTTTGTTCAGAGATACTGCAGAGTTTATCAAGAAATATGAAGATCAAATTCTGAAATAAAGTATGCTTAATACTCTACATTTTCTCTCTCTGGTTTTTGGCACTAGAAAATACTTTAGAATTTATGTTTATTCTGCAATGCACAAATTATGAGAGATTGTTGGAAATTGTCTATGTCAGGATCCAGGATCTGCCAAGGAGTCAGGATTTGATAGAGGTATCAGGATGTGTAGCCAATCAGAGTCTGTCTGACAGTAAGTATTTGTCGAGCCGTCAGGATATGAAGACTGTCAGGATCTGAGTGAATAAGTCAAAGCTTCGGGACAAATCAGAATCTGCTGATTTATAGGATCGTAGTTGTTGATTTAGATATGTATAGAAAGTAGATAAATTATACTGTAACATATCTTGTAATTGATAGAGATTGATTGTACTTGTGTGATATATAAATATATATTAGGTTATCACTTTGTGGTGTGCACAACTCGAGTATTCTATAACTTAGCAACACTTAAGAATATTGTTTTTGAGAGAGTTTTATAACGGTTTATTAAAGATCAATATAAACTGTTATTTGATTTATCTGTGCTTACTTTTCTTCTGTGATAAATCAATTTTCTTAGTAATTATATTCAACCCCCCTTAAATAATTACTTTACTGGGCAACATATCGATAAGTCAAATTGTGTATATAGAGATATCAGAGATATCGAAAAGTCATTTCTACATGTAGAGATCTCATACATATTGACAAGTTATTTCACATGCATGGATCTAGAGACCTAGATAAGTCAAGTATACCTATAGTGAACTCGGAGATATCGATAAGTCATTATACTTATCTCTATGTCACTTCTCTATATAACAAATTGGAGATCTCGACATACTACCTCAAAATCAAAATGCAGACAAGTTCAAGATTCAAGATTATTAGTCAACAAACAACTCATTCACTGAATTGGAAAGTCTACAAAGCAACTTAGAGAATACAAGATCAAGGGCCAAGATTAACTGGACAAAGGGTAGTCACATACCTGCAAGATTCTGCATCGATTTGCTAACACAAGAAAAGGATATAGATAAGGTTACTTTAAAAATTGGTTTAGTACATTTTAGTGCAAGTTTTTTAAACCCGTGATCCTAGTCTATAAAAAATGCACGGGTCCTTAGTTCACCGTAACAAACAGATCTAGAATTTCTTGTATTCTCTCAAGATAGAAGATGAGTTCTTATTTTCTTAAGAACACAGATTTGTAGCCAGACAAGCTGGATTAATACAATTAAGTGAGTTTTTGATACATTGTTAAACGTAATATCTACACCTCTTAACTGCTTTTTTCAAACCATTATCCATAAAGCTTAAAACCAAGAAAAATCCAAGAAACACATTCACCTTCCCCCTTCTGTGTTATATTTCAAAGCATTCAAAATCTAACAAGGACCCCGTTGGATCATTTCGGTTATAAAAATCCAATACTTAGATATTAAGAATAAATAGAAACTGATGTAGCGACTCGAAATTTTGCGACGTGATTAAATAATAAAAATATAATTTTCTGTTCTAATTGTGGATTTATGCGAAACATGAATGTTTAAGTGAGTATTATATTCAAGTGATGTGTCAATTGATATGAAAAGAATGATTGTGAAGTGTAAGTGGAAATGCTCAGGATCGGGCCGTCAGACAAGACGTGTCCCGTTACGCGAATAGTGAATATGAATAAAAAAGGGAAATTTTATGGAATGTGTTACAATGTGAGTCTTGATATATGAATTTATGTTGTTGGCTGTTAAAATGCATGATTATGTAATTATATGCTTATATGATATTATTTGGAATTTTAGAAAATAAGAAGTGCATTATTTGTTATTTATATGAGATAAAAATGCATTTCTATTCTTTAAGAAAATGGTTTTTCAAAATTATTTTTATTGGTAAATTTCGAATTTGGTTTTATTAAATTCCTAAAATTCCAAGCTATTTTATGATGTCACTCTCGTAATTTATAGGTTTATGGTTTTATTTATAAAATGTATTCTTTGTAATTAATTAGATTAATAATTATCAGATTACATAATTGCCCTTGCATGCATTTGCACTCACAATATAAGAGAAGTATAGTTGTGTCATTTCCTACCCCACTATCTCATTTCAACTTAACCAAATTACCATATCACTCTTGCATGCATTTTATGCTAGTAGTGAGAGAAGGGTAGATTGGTAAATTTTCATTTCCACTAACTTGTGAGTATAAAAAATGAGACAAGTGCTTGTCATTTTCATCACCACTTCATTCATTTCATTTCTTCCATCTCTCCCCTTTCTCCTTCTTCACTCTCTGCTCTCTCTCTCTCCCTCTCTTCTTATCTCTCTCTCACCGAGCTCTCCTCTCACTCTTCTCTTACATGCAACACCTTATCCTACTTACAATTCAAAGATCTTGCCATTGATTTTCACCATTTCTAATCCTCTACATATATATCCTTTGCATTTAAGTATTCAAGAAGGTTTTACATCAACTTCTCTTGATTACATCTAAGAAAACACAATTTCTTAGTGTGTGATCATAAGAAAATAGTACACTAAAGTATGTGTTTTTCCTTGGCTTTGTTTTGATGATTGCTTCAAATTTTTGTTATTAAAAAGGGGTTTTTATTTTCAAATGGGTTTTGAGTGATGACTTTTAATTTGCATGCTTGTTTTGGTGTTAAATCCAATATTGTTTGCAAATCCTTATTTTTAAGTTAGTTTCATTGCATGCATGTAAGGTTTTAATATAGCCAAGTTGTGTTTTGTTTGATTTGGAAAGAAAATGAGTTGAATGGTTAATTTATGGGATAAAGTGAGCTGGGTTTGTGATTTAAAGCTTTGCATGTCAAAATTTATTTATGCATGTTTTGTTTTGGAAAAACCCGAATGGGTCTTGATATTTAAAAGGGGTTAAGTTGATTTTATGGGCTTATGTGCTAATTGCTTTAGGTACTATTGATAATCAAAATGAGTGCTTGGTTACATGTGTAATTTATTGAAGTTGTAACATTAAAACTCTATGCATGTTAAGATTTTGTTTAAGGAGGATATTTTAGTTCGGTTTTTGATTAAAAAGAAGTGATTACGAGATTTGTTCTTATCTGGAATGAATTAAGATAAATTAAAATGTAAAAGGAACTTTGAATGTAAAATTTAATTAATTTGTTTGTTGTTTTGTTGAAAAAGCTGAATGATAATAGAATTAAAAAGGATTGGTTCAAGTTGTTTGATAGTTTTAATTCTAATTTTATGGGTCGTGTAAGTTTGATTTAGTGTTAAAGATATGATTGGTTAAATGCATGTCGAAATATAAGATTGCATATTGATCTATTGATGTGGTTCATTTGCTTTGGTTCAAATTTTTGGATAAAAAGGAAAGGATTGAGTGGTCTTTTTTATCAAGTCATAAGAATTGTGTTTATTTGCTAAAGTATGGAGTTTAACTATATAAGTATACACTATTAAGTGCTATGTGAGTATTTGGTGTTTATACTCGTGTATATGAGTTAAGCGTTAGAACAAATTGGGGTAATTATTTAACATTTCGGGAACGTCGAGTGGGAATCTAATTAGGGTTGATTTTGGATTGAAGATCCGGATCATGAAGGCATTCAGGTTAGGAAAGGGAAAGGTATTATAGGTGACAGTAGCTCAAACCCCGTAAAGAAGGAAAGCAATTTCAGGAAAGTAACTGTAATAACCCCAATTTTTGGAAATTTTTGAAACCCTTATGAATATTGTTTTTGCTGAATGAGAAAAATTTTCATGCCACGCTATGTAGGGGTTCTGTTATTGATCTTATGGAATATTATTAGTACTCTATGTGGTATATAAGTGTATGTAAAGATCGTCAGAATCCAATTCCGAACACTTTGATTTTCCCGGAAATCCAATAGATACGGAAAGAATTGAGTATAAGGTAACAGGATAAAAAGGATTTAAATTAAAGGATTATAAGAGAGGATCATAAAAGGAATACAATATATTGAGAAAGGTTAAGGGAACCTAAGTAATAAGATCCCGGGTATGATCCCTCAAACGATAAACGAAAACGAAAGTTAAGCGAACCGTATAACAGATCAGCGGTCATTAGGCAAACGATTAGGAAGTTAATCAAGGGGATTAGTGGGGATGATGTCATCCAACCAATAGAAAGAGGACAAGGAGGGGAGGATGACATCATGAGGATGACACAAGCATGACATGGGAAGGAAGGAGGTGTGGTTGAATGAGAACCACATAAATTCAAGGGCAACAAGGTAATTGACTAAATCAAACACAAAAACAAAGCAACCAAGCCAAGTAAAATCATTTTCATCAAAATCAAAAAGAACCAAGGCTTGTTCTTGAAGAAGCTCTCGGCTTTTTACTATTCAAAAGAGCAAGAAATTCAAAATCAAAGATCCAAGCTTCCTAAATTGGTGAGTTAATTCCCTAATCATCTTCATGCTTAGTTAGGGCTATATCATGAGTTTAAGCCATCAATTCCTTCTCCATCTTCTCCATTTAATCAAAGAAGAAGGCTATGAATAGTGTTTTCAAGTTTTTAACTTGAAGTTTTTCTTGTTTTCCTTGAAGATCCAAGCATTCCTAAGACTTCTCAAAGCTTCTTAAGGCTTCCTAGCTCCTCCCACCACTTCAAGGAAGGTATACCATCTCCAAACCCTAGATTCCTATGTATTATAAGATGATTTTGATTAGTAGAATGATATTGTAGCTTGTTGTTGTGATTAGAGTTTGGGAATTGAAATGGTAGTGAAATGGAATGGTAAATGTTGTGGTTTTGATTAAAAGAACTTAAGTATGGTTAAAGTTAAGCTTAGGCATAAGTATGAATGTTAAAATTGAATTGGTTGAGGTTGTAATGATGTGATAAGGATGGATATTGGTTGTATGTTGGATTTGAGGTTGAATTGGGAGGGTTTTGAATGGTTTAAAATATTGGAAATCGCGTAAACATAGCCGTCGTAACGTCCGATTTTCTTTGGACTGTTTTTGTGCATAGCATTAGGACCCGAGAACCCCCTGCTAGATTATGACCACTGCCATGTTTAGATAGCTCATGTTACGAGCTTCGTTTTGATATATAGTTCGTTCGATTCCGATGCACGGTTTAGGAGAAACGACCGTTTCAAGTAACGGCGTTTCGCGAACGAAACTTTTCCCCTCGCCTTACTTTGAAACATAGGTTAAAGACCAAAAAGGGTTAATTAATGCATGAAACATTTATGGTAAGTGTGTTAGGCAGTTGGTAAGACACTCGCGAAGGAATCACCTTAAAACTCGTAAAGGATTAAATTATTAAAAATGGTGGAGCCGAGGGTACCCGGGTGACTTAAGCAAATCAGTAAGCGCAAAACAAGCGTTAGAGTCTAAGTTAGTTAAAGTATAGATTTACAAGTGACTTTGGTTTAATTCCAACTTACTTGTTGTTTATAGGTTACCAGACTCGTCCCGAGCCTTTTATCACCCCAAGTCGCTCAGGCAAGTTTTCTACCCGTTATACTGTTGTGATGATGTATATGTGTATATGCATGATCTTGCGATAAATGCATATTGGTTATTAGCAAATTCTTGCGTTATATTGTAGCATGTGATATGGTATATATGCATGCCTGTCTCATATTCGAGTTATATATCTGTTGGTTCAAATGCTTATAGTTGCATAATACCTATGCTAGAGGATAGCGGTAACTTGCATATACCCTTAGTATAGGGACCCAAAGGTGAAAATATTTTCTAAAACCGGGAGTCGAGGATCCCGAGTAGATTTTGTATATATAGATATGGATATATATATATATATTTATATATATATATGTGGTTATAGTTTTCCAAACTATTAATCGAATAAGGTTTATTCGATAACTTTAACTTTATTTTATTATTGAATATTATTTGAATATTCATTCGAGGGCTTATGACTCAGTTTATATTATTTATTGATTAATATTTGAATATTCATTCGAGGGCTTATGACTCTTTTATATTATTTATTGAATAATATTTGAATATTCATTCGAGGGCTTATGACTCAGTTTATATTATTTAATGAATATTATTTGAATATTCATTTGAGGATCTATGACTCCGATTATTTGCTGAGATATATTCTTTATTTTATTAAAGAATAATGTTTCGATAATCAAACTTATTTTCGATTATTCAAATAAAGATAGTACTTTCATATAAGTATATCTTTGGTTATTTAATACTCATTTCAAGTATAAGTCTTACAACTTCTACTTCAATTATTTGTATAAAGATTATTCTTTATGGGAATATTATTTAAATAATAATATTCAGACATTTTCTAAATATATTGGGACTGATTTACTTCATTAAATCAGCATTACTCCAAACACTCTTTAAAGTGTTTTCGAGTCTTCAAAATGATTTTTAAAAGTTAGAGCGGATCCCAAAACTCATTTTTATATTTAAGATCTTCCTTTTAAAGGGGATTTAAATACTCGTTCAAAACCTGAGGGATCCGGCTCTATGGTGTATTTTATATTAGCAACAAGGTTGCTGTTTTGATAAATGAATTGATTACTTGCCCAATGTTCGGGAAGTAAGCCCATCTAATTGAGTCGGCATAAGCGACAGGCCGGGGTACGGTCTATCAAAGTGTAAGTGGCTGGGTGGTAGTCCATCAACGCGTGAGTGGCCGGGTAACGGTCTAGCGCGAGGTCCTAATGCGGCCAGGGTGATGACCGGTGAGGAATTCATCCATCTACAGTAGAAAAGGTTACTTATTGGTATCTTTGCCTGATCAGCAAGATATCTGGTTTATGCCAAAATTCTTTTCCTTTCCAAAATTCATTGGATATTATAACTCTGTTCATACTTTACATGACAGAGATTTTCAGGAAATGTATGAGATATATATATATATATGGATATATATATCAGGACTTAATGAAGTATCTCGTAACTTCATTATTTATAATGATATTTCAAATATTGAATCTATTCAAGTCTTATCTTGTAGTCTCATCTGGGTGATGAACTTTGAAACTGATTATAACTTGAACGGTGGTAGTTCAAGTAGTATTTGGATATAAAGTATATTGGAGTATCTTGTAACTTCATTTTTTTTAAACTTATATCTAGTAAATGATTATCTTATGCATGACAAAGATTTTCAGAAAAACGTTGAGACAAGGTTAGATATATGAGATCACCTTGCAACGATATTTTTATACAGTTATACACTGGAACTCTGTGTGTATTATGCATGGAAGAGGACTTCCAATATTTTGAAAAGTATATATGTATATATATATACTGAATATTTTGCGACTTCATCGCATTAAGATATCAACTTGGTTCATTTCTTTTGACCAAGACTTTCATGAGTACTATGAGAAGGCTCATATATTGTTAATCATTATACATATTATTTTGGTGGGCTTGCTGCTCACCCTTGCTTTCTTCTTTCATCACACAACATCTGATAGATAAGATGAACCGGACCAAGCTCCCGATTCGCAAGAGGTTAGGAGACGTTCCGCAGTTTTCTAGAAGCACTGATGCCGCCGTAGCTGAGGTAGGAACTACCAATAGGCTAGGCTTTCAACTTCTGATGTACCAGATTTATGTATATTTATGAATTGTAATAATGGCAAAGAAACGTAAATTTAGTCAGAAAACCTTTTTAAGGTGTATTGGCAGATAATTGTGGAATATAAGGACTTGTGATTATTTTTTTTGATGTTCATCTCTGAGACTATAACGTGTGGTGTGTGTGTTTATTGTGGGGTCACAGTGCAGAGTAGTTGAGTAATTATTAAGATTGGATGTTATTAAGGGAAATGGAACTCGTGACGACCCGGATCCCCGACCCCGGATCTGGGGGTGTTACAGTAACTCTGCCTTCTTTTGGGAATTGTTTATAGAGAGGAAATTATTGATGCCACGATTAACTAAAGGCTTTTTATTGCAATTGTGATATACCTGTTATTGATTTTGAGAAACCATGTTATTGTTCCTTGTGAACCTGTTATTGATTCTTGAGAAGCCCTGTCATTATCCCTTGTGATAACATGATATAGATTCTTGAACCCTGATGTTGATACTTGTGCTATATCTATCACTGATCCCTTTAAACACCCTAATATTATTATTGTAATGACTTGATATGATTATTGTTCAAACCTTTATAGTAACCTTTTTATTCATATCCTGATCACCTGTTGATACCCTGAATTCTCGTTAAACCTCTAAGAACCTTTATCAATTCCCTTGCATAATGTTTCGATTAACCCAAATCCTTCATTCCTTTGTTTACCTTATCCTGTAATGATCCTTAGAACTGTTTTGATTCCCTAACTTATATATCTTGTTTATCATTTGATCCAGTTCCTTGGTATTGATCCATGTTTGTCATTTGATCCATTTCCTTGGTATTGATCCTTGTTTATCATTTGATCCAGTTCCTTGGTATTGATCCCTGTTTACGTTTGATTCATTTACTTTCCTTGAATCATAAATTGAACTTAAGAATGATTTTCGACTTGAAAGAGTCTGATTGATTTCATATTCTTGGTAATGATAAAATGAACTTAGTCAAACCATTATTTTCCAACACAAGGTTTTCCAAATGAATTCCTGATGGATTGAATTGAGACGTAAGAGACTAGTGGGACTAGTCCAGTCATATGAGAGGCTAGCGGGGCTAGTCCAAATTAAGGATAAAATTATGCCATAGGTACCTTAACAACCAGATGGAGGTCAGTACAAGCTGATCACCCGTATTATTTATAAAAGTTAAAGTAGTCCAATAAAGGGTTCCCTATAACTTTATAAAGAGAAATTGAATACATTTCCTTAGCAATTGCTTCCTTAAAATTGAAATAATTTAAAATGAATTGAGATGAGTTGATTGTGTTATTTTTTAGCATACAACTTTGAGATTGTTATCAATCATATAATTGATTCCTAGAGTTGAACATATTCTTGTTTTCCACTTAAAAGATCCATTAGGATCCTGTTATTGATTTGTGATGAATGTCGGCTTTTACCCTACCTTAAGCCTTGATTCCTGAAAGCCCAAATCTTTCTTCATACCCCTTTCATAGCTAGAAAAAGAAATCTTCCACCTAGAGATTTAAAGTAGAATGCCTCAAGAGTTATTTTGATATTGATATTTCTGTATCATAGAATTGTCATATAGTTAGTTGCTGAGCTTTTTATGCTTATATATTTTGCTTTGTTCTAACCATGGTAGTTAAGTGAGAAGATGGCCAGACTTAGGCGCACTGCTCGTAAGAGCGTACCTGGTGGCCCCTACCATGTCGTAGGCTTCCAGATGCCAGAGCAGTCAATACAGGATGTGTGAGCATCCGCTATAGTTGGAAGTTGTAAAGATTCAATGGGTTAGCTGTCGGTTCCAAGTTGGAATCGATTGTGTAAATTAAATATTATTTTTGGTTGTTATATATATTATCTGGTTGGTAGTTATATCTTATCTCAAACTTAATCCTGTTTAGATCCTGTTATTAGTTAATTGGGGTTTATGCTTTAATTAATATTAGTTAATAGTGTGTGGGTCCTCATTTCCTAACCCCGAGATTGAGGGCGTCACAAGTTGGTATCAGAGCAATAAGATCTAGTCCCTGAGACAAGTTAGGATGAAAGGGTATTTGGGTATATATATATATTGTGAGAGTGTTTCGACTCATATAGAGTTGAGTTAGACTATTAGGTAAAGCCTAAGTAAAGTGAATAGGTCAAGGTAACAACTAGAGTTAGGGGAACCAGACAGTTGGAAGTCTTATTTAGCCCTAATGCTGTTTCTTAGTTGTTGTCTTGTGTTTTCTCTTAGGACCCTAGTAGTGGTAGTGATTTTGATTCAGAGATTAGTTTGGCCGATACCCCAATGGACTCTATTCCACCCTCTTTAGAGGAGCCTGTGTATGTTAGTTTAGATTCGGAGGAGAATCCATCTGAGAGTAGTGAGATTCATATGAAGATATCAACCTTGAGGCCAGAGTTAGAGACCCCAGCCCTTGAGCCGGAGTCTGAGATGCCTAATATTGTGCCTGTTAGTGTTGGTGGCAAGATAGCCCAGGATCGAGATTTTGTTTACTCCCGCATTCCTGAGTTGGGAGCTTTGGTGGATAGGCTAGCTCAAGAGTCTAGGCAGAGGACTTCAGTTATGGAGGATGAGTGAAGAGCCCAGATTCAGATGGCGGAGCAGGTTTCCCGGAGATGATTGGACGATGGATCGTCCACTAGTGATGTTGATGCTGAGGCCCGGAGGCTGCATAAGATTATTCACTGGATGTTGGTTGTGTTGAGAGAGATTCTGGACAGTTAGATAGTGTTGGTCAGGCGGGACAACTGGTGGAGCCCATAGTTGTTGTTGTTTTCTTTCAGCGCCAGTAGGCTTGGGATGCTTGGTCAGATGTCGGGATCCATTTTTCATTTGTTATGATATATTGTATTTCAGAACTTGGTACCGTAGCAGTTATTAGAAGTTAGGGGTAGATATGGGATATTTTCTAGTTTTTCCTCTATTTAACCCTGTCATATTATTGTACCTTATTCCAGAACTTAATGCACTTAAAACTTCTCTACTTATGCACTGTTCAGTCCATATATAACCTTTTATGTTTGTTTTACATTTGGTACCCTGGAGAATCTTTATAAACTATTTTACATACCATGTTTCTATATAACTGTGTTTAAAATTTCACAAATCATGCCCTATACTATGTGAAAACACACAACCGATAAGAGAAATTATATAGTAATAGGATTGCATGTGCAAAATTGGGTAAAGCTTAAAACCCAGAAAAGTTATTTCGAAGTAAAAATATTATTGTTATATATAAATGCCATGATATCGTATTACTAAATAATTGCTCAATCAGGTTTGTAAGAAATGGCCAACTCACCAAATCACCAAGAAGAAGAAACTCAAACCCAAGACCAAGAACTAAACCAAGATACCACTATGATGAACCGACTTGCTCAGCTTTTGCAACAACCCGTAACCCCTAAAGTTGGAAACTTAAAACATTTTCCGCCTGTACATCCCCCAGAGTTCTTAGGTTTTCCCGACCCGATAAAAGCTCAGTCATGGTTAAAAGAAATGGAGAAAGCGTTTGAGTTAACAGAAGTTAAGGATGAAAAGAAAGCTCAGTATGCGAGTTATTACCTTAAAGACAAGGCAAGTTTCTGGTGGAAATCTTCAAAGGCTTTACTTGAAGGAAAAGATTTATCGTGGGAAAAGTTTATCGAGATGTTTCTGGAGAAGTACTTGCCAAGCTATATGCAAGACCAGTTAGAGATGAAGTTTTTGGATCTTAAACAAGAGGATATGTCGGTGGCAGAATATGAAGTAAAATTCTCAGAGTTATCTAGATTTGTACCTGAGTATGTGAATACGGAAGCAAAGAAGGTCAAAAGGTTCCAACAGGGACTTAGGCCATGGATACAGAGTCAAGTGGCACTTTTGGAGATCAAGAACTATGCCGCCTTGGTACATAAGGCAATGATAGTGGAAGGGGAGCGAGAAGCTGTAAAAAGAGAGAATGAAGGTAGGAAAATGAAGTTTGAGAACTCAGAGCAAGAACAAGGAAGTTCGAAGTTTAGAGGGAAGTTTGGCAAGAATGGTGGAGGTCAGAATCAAAAGTTTCAGAAGTTCAAGCCCCGGAATGGAAATGAGAAGAATCGTTTCCAGAAGACGGGACAACTAGTGAAGGACAATAGACCTCAGATTCAAGAGTGTAAAGTTTGTGGGAAGAGACAACCGGGAAGATGTAACAAGCTGGATGTTACCTGTTTTAGGTGTAATCAGAAAGGGCATTATTCAACAGAGTGCCCAAGTGGAGCAAGGAATCCATAATTAACTTGTTTTAAGTATGGAAAGGTGGGCCATATGGCTAGAAGTTATAAAGAGCCTGCTCAAAAGGAAAATGTTCTTAGGATTGCTGGACCACCGCTTCTCCCAGCACCAACAGCTCAGCCCAGAGCTCGAACCTTCAATATGACAGTGAAAGATGTTGTGCTAGATGTGGATGTGGTGGCAGGTACGCTCTTTATAAACTCAGTAGAAGTAAAAGTATTAATGGATTATGCAGCAACTAGATCATTTATTATAGAAAGTATTCTTGATAGACTAAAATGTGATGCGTACCCTCTTAAACCCAATTTGATTATTGAAGTAGCAAATCAAGAGAGAGATACTGCTAGTAGGATTTGTCCCAATTACGATTTGATTATAGAAGGCCGATACTTTTCTGTTGACTTAATTCCTTTTACGTTATGAGAGTTTGACGTTATATTAGGAATGTATTGGTTGTCAAACCACGAGGCGCAAATTGAGTGTAAAAGTAAGAAGCTGAAGTTAAAGAACAAGGATGGTGTTGAAGTGATATTCAAGGGAAAAAGACAAGAAAAGAAGTTTCTAACGGCTATTCAGATGAGGAGATTGCTACATCAAGGATGCGAAGCTTATTTGGCTCATGTCAAAGATTTAGACAAAAAATCCGTAAGGATTTAGGATATTCCAGTAGTAAGAGATTTTCCTGATGTGTTTCCAGATGAACTACCTGGACTACCTCCAGATCGAGAGATCGAGTTCACGATTGATTTAGCTCTTGGAACGGAACCAGTATCGAAAGCTCCCTATCGAATGGCGCCAGTTGAGATGAAGGAATTAGCAATGCAATTGCAAGAATTGTTGGATAAAGGAGTAATACGCCCAAGTGTATCCCCGTGGGGTGCACCAGTGTTATTTATGAAGAAGAAAGACGGAAGTATGAGGTTGTGCATTGATTATCGTGAATTAAATATGTTGACGATTAAGAATGAGTATCCTCTACCGCGAATTGACGACTTGTTTGATCAGTTAAAAAGAGCTACTTGTTTTTTCAAAAATTGATTTAAGATCTGGGTATCATCAGCTGAAGATTAAAGCGGAAGATATACCCAAGACTGCGTTTCGAACAAGATATAGGCACTATGAGTTTTTGGTAATGGCGTTTGGATTGACGAACGCGCCAGCCGCATTTATGGATCTTATGAATAGAGTGTTCAAACAGTATTTGGATAAGTTTGTTATATTATTTATCGACGATATTTTGATATATTCCAAGACGGAGGAAGACCATATAGAACATTTGAGGATTTCTTTAGAAATTTTGAGAAAAGAAAAGTTATATGCCAAGTTTTCAAAGTGCGAGTTTTGGTTGAAAGAAGTTCAGTTTCTTGGACATGTAGTCAATAGCGAAGGAATTAAAGTAGACCCAGCCAAGATAGAAGCAATGATAAATTGGGAAAGGCCCAAGACTCCTACGGAGGTCAGAAGTATTCTGGGATTAGCAAGATACTATAGAAGATTTGTGCAAGATTTATCCAAGATTGTTGTTCTATTGACTAAGTTAACAAGGAAGAACGAAAAGTTTGTGTGGACAGATAAATGAGAAGAAAGTTTTCAAGAATTGAAGAAGAGATTGGTAATCGCCCCAGTCTTAGTGTTACCAGCTGAAAAAGGAGAGTTTGTGACCTTTAGCGATGCTTCGTATAAAGGGTTAGGATGTGTGTTAATGCAACACGGGAAAGTAATAGCATATGCGTCAAGGAAACTAAAGCCACATGAACAAAAGTATCCCAAGCATGATTTGGAATTAGCAGCGATTGTGATTGCTCTTAAGATTTGGAGGCATTACTTGTATATAGAAAAGTGTGAGATATATACGGATCATAAGAGTTTAAAGTATATTTTTACTTAGAAGGAGTTGAATATGAGAGAAAGAAGGTGGTTAAAATTTATCAAAGATTATGACTGTATGATAAGTTATCAGCCCGGGAAAGCGATTGTGGTAGCAGATGCTTTATGCCGCAAAAAAAGATTGAATATGTTAACTTCATCAGAGGAATTGATCATGGATTTTGAGAAGTTGGAAATAGAAGTGCAGATTCCATAGTTAGGAAGAGGAGCCATGTATGCAATGTCATTTCAACCAGAAATTTTGGAAAAGATTCGATGTTGTCCAGAACAAGTAATAAACCACGAGAAAGATAAGTTGACGGGAAACGAAGTTAAAATTCAAAAGGATGAAAAGGGAATATATTGCGTTAACTCACGCATTTGAATAACTAACATTGTGGAGCTAAAGCATGAGATTTTGCACGAAGCGCATAACTCCAAATTTTCAATTCACCCTGGAAGTACAAAGATGTATAAGGACTTAATGGAAGTTATTGGTGGCCAAACATGAAAAAGGAAATCGCGAAATGGATAAGTAAATGTTATACGTGCCAAAGAGTCAAAGCAGAACATCAGCGGCCGAGTGGACTGCTTCAGCCCCTAGATATACCTGAATGGAAATGGGAACATATTACGATGGATTTCATAGTAGGATTGCCAAAGACCAAATCTAATCATGATGCGATTTGGGTGATAGTCGATCGACTGACAAAATCAGCACATTTCTTGCCTATCAACGAAATATTTTCATTAGAAAAATTGGTCAAAATATATTTGGACAAGATGGTGATGCGTCACGGAGTTCCAGTGTCTATCGTGTCCGATAGAGATCCGAGATTTAACTCGAGATTTTGGCGAGAATTTCATGATCATTTGGGAACTAAATTGAAAATGAGCACGACGTATCATCCGCAGACTAACAGACAAAGAGAAAGGACAATTCAAATGATCGAGGATATGTTTAGAACCTGTGCATTGGATTTCAAAGAAAATTGGGATGATTATTTGCCATTAATTGAGTTTTCCTACAATAATAGTTATCACACCAGTATTGGCATGCCGCCTTATAAAGCGCTGTATGGAAGAAAATGTAGATCCCCTACATATTGGGATGAGGTTAGTGAGCACAAACTGATTGGCCCAGAGCTAGTTCAACAAACGAAAGAGAAAGTGGAAGTGATTCGTAAAAGGTTGATTGCTTCTCAAGATCGACAAAAAAAATTCGCAGATCAAGATCAGAAAGATATGCAAATTGAGCCCGGAGACAAAGTGATGTTAAAGATATCTCTGTGGAAAGGGTTATCCAGATTCGGGAAGAAAAGAAAGCTGAGTCCCAGGTATATTAGACCATTCGAAGTACTTAAACAAGTCGGGAAAGTTGCTTATGTGTTAGCGTTACCTCCACAGATGCAACATCTTCATAACTTGTTTCATGTCTCTCTTCTAAGAAATATAATGTTGATGCAAGCCATGTGATCAAATTGGAACCAATAGAAATTCAGCAAGATCTGTCTTACGTCGAACAACTCGTTCGAATCTTAGATCGAAAAGAGAATACGCTCAGAAATAAAGTTGTACCTCTAGTTAGAGTATTATGGAGAAATCCTAAAGTACAGGAGTCAACTTGGGAATTAGAGAGTGAAATGCAAGATAGGTATCCCCATCTGTTTGTTTAGACTAGATTCTGAAGACAGAATCCTTTTAAGGGGGTAGATTGTGGCAAATGGGAATTTCGCAATGTGATTAAATAATAAAAATATAATTTTATGTTCTAATTGTGGATTTATGTGAAACATGAATGTTTAAGTGAGTATTATATTCCAGTGATGTGTCAGTTGATATGAAAAGAATGATTGTGAAGCGTAAGTGGAAACGCTCAGCGTTGGGCCGTCACACAAGACGTGTCCCGTTACGCGAATAGTGAATATGAATAAAAAGGGAAATTTTTATTGAATGTGTTACAATGTGAGTCGTGATATGAGAATTTATGTTATTGGCTGTTAAGGTTCATGATTATGTGATTATATGCTTGTATGATATTATTTGGAATTTTAGCAAATAAGAAGTGCATTATTTGCTATTTATATAGGTTAAAAATGCATTTCCTATTCTTTAAGAAAATGGTTTTTCAAAAATATTTTTATTGGTAAATTTCGAATTTGGTTTTATTAAATTCCTAAAATTCCAAGCTATTTTATGATGTCACTCTTGTAATTTATAGATTTATGGTTTTATTTATAAAAGATATACTTTGTAATTAATTAGATTAATAATTATCAGATTACATAATTTCCCTTGCATGCATTTCCACTAACAATATAAGAGAAGGTAGTTGTGTCATTTCCTACCCCACTATCTAATTTCAACTTAACCAAATTACCATATCATCCTTGCATGCATTTTGTGCTAGTAGTGAGAAAAAGGTAGATTGGTAAATTCCCATTTCCACTAACTTGTGAGTATAAAAGATGAGACAAGTGCTTGTCATTTCCATCACCACTTCATTCACTTCATTTCTTCCATCTCTCCCGTTTTTCCTTCTTCACTCTCGACTCTCTCTCCCTATCTTCTTCCCTCTCTCTCACCAAGCTCTCTCTCTCACTCTTCTCTTACAGGCAGCACCTTATCCTACTTAAAGTATGTGTTTTTCCTTGGCTTTGTTTTGATGATTGTTTCAAAATTTTGTTATTACAAAGGGGTTTTGATTTTCGAATGGGTTTTGAGTGATAATTTATAATTTGCATGCTTGCTTTTGTGTTAAATCCATTGTTTGCAAATCCTTATTTTTAAGTTAGTTTCATTGCATACATGTAAGATTTTAATATAGCCAAGCTGTGTTTTGTTTGATTTGGAAAGAAAATGAGTTGAATGGTTAACTTATGGGATAAAGTGAGTTGGGTTTGTGATTTAAAGCTTTGCATGTTAAAGTTTATTTATGCATGTGTTGTTTTGGAAAAACCCGAATGGGTCTTGATATTTAAAAGGGTTTAAGTTAATTTTGTGGGCTTATGTGCTAATTGCTTTAGTTACTATTGATAATCGAAATGAGTGCTTGGTTGCATGTGTAATTTAGTGAATTTGTAATATTAAAACTCTATGCATGTTAAGATTTTGTTTAAGGAGGATATTTTGGTTCGGTTTTTGATTAAAAAAGAAGTGATTTTGAGATTTGTTCTTATTTGGAATGAATTAAGATAAGTTAAATTGTAAAAGAAACTTTGAATGTGAAATTTGACCAATTTGTTTGTTGTTTTGGTGAAAAAATCCAAATGGTAATAGAATTAAAAAGGATTGGTTCAAGTTGTTTGGTCGTTTTGATTATAATTTTATGGGCCATGTAAGTTTGATTTAGTGTGAAAGATACGACTGGTTAAATGCATGTCGAAATATAGGATTGCATGTTTATCTATTGATGTGGTTCTTTTGCTTTGGTGCGAATTTTTGGATAAAAAGGAAAGAATTGAGTGGCTTTGTTATCGAGTCATACGAATTGTGATTATTTTCTAAAGTATGGAGTTTAAGTATATAATTATACATTATTAAGTGCTATGTGAGTATTCAGTGTTTATACTCGTGTATATGAGTTAAGCGTTAGAATGAATTGGGGTAATTATTTAACGTTCCGGGAATGTCGAGTGGGAATCTAATTTGGGTTGATTTTGGATTGTAGATCCGGATCATGAAGGCATTCAGGTTAGGAAAGGGAAAGGTATTCTAGGTGGCAGTAGCTCAAACCCCGTAAAGCAGGAAAGCAATTTTAGGCAAGTAACTCTGCCTTCTTTTGTGAATTGTTTATAGTGAGGAAATTATTGATGTCGTGATTAACTAGAGGCTTTTTATTGTAATTATGATATACATATTATTAATTTTGAGAAACCCTGTTATTGTTCCTTGTGAACCTGTTATTTATTCTTTAGAAGCCCTGTCATTGTCCCTTGTGATAACCCGATATTGATTCTTGAACCCTGATATTGATACTTGTGCTATACCTATCACTGATCCCTTGAAACACTCTAATATTGGTCTTGTAATGACTTGATATGATTATTATTCAAACCTTTATAGTAACCTTTTTATTCATATCCTGGTCACTTGTTGATACCCTAAATTCTCATAAACCCTATAAGAATCTTTATGAATTCCCTTGCGTAATGTTTCGATTAACCCAAATCCTTCATTCCTTTGTTTACCCTATCCTGTAATGATCCTTAGAACTGTTTTGATTCCCTAACTTGTATACCTTGTTTATCATTTGATCCAGTTCCTTGGTATTGATCCATGTTTGTCATTTGATCCTGTTCCTTGGTATTGATCCTTGTTTATCATTTGATCCAGTTCATTGGTATTGATCCTTGTTTACGTTTGATTCATTTACTTTCCTTCAATCATAAATTGAACTTAAGAATGGTTTTCGACTTGAAAGAGTCTGAATGATTTCATATTCTTGGTAATGATAAAATAAACTTAGTAAAACCTTTCTTTTCCAACAGAAGGTTTTCCGAATGAATTCCTGATGGATTGGATTGAGACGTAAGAGACTAGTAGGACTAGTCCAGTCATATAAGAGGCTAGCAGGGCTATTCCAATTTAAGGCTGAAATTATGCCATAGGTACCTTAAAGACCAGATGGAGGTTGGCACGGGCTGATCACCCATATTATTTATAAAAGTTAAAGTAGTCCAATCAAGGGTTCCCTATCACTTTATAAAGAGAAATTGAATACATTTCCTTAGCAATTGCTTCCTTAAAAATGAAATGATTTAAAATGAATTGAGATGAGTTGATTGTGTTATTATTTAGCATACAGCTTTGAGAACCCTGATTCTTATCTCTGATATTGTTATCAATCATATAATTGATTCCCAGAGTTGAACATATTCTTGCTTTCCACCAGAAAGATCCATTGAGATCCTGCTTTTGATTTGTGATGAATGTCGGCTTTCACCCTACCTCGAGCCTTGATTCTTGAAAGCCCAAATCTTTCTTCATACCCCTTTCATAGCTAGAAAAAGAAATATGCCACCTAGAGATTTAAAGTAGAATGCCACAAAAGTTATTTTGATATTGTTATTGCTGCATCATAGAACTGTCATATAGTTACTTGCTGAGCTTTTTATGCTCATATATTTTACTTTGTTCTAACCATGGCAATTAAGCGAGAAGATGGCCAGACTTAGGCGCACTGCTCGTAAGAGCGTACCTGGTGGCCCCTACCGTGTCATAGGCTTCCAGATGCCAGAGCAGGTAGTACCGGATGTGTAAGCACGCGCTATAGTTGGAAGTTGTAAAGATATAATGGGTTATAGACTCAAACTTAATCCTGTTTAGATCCTGTTATTAGTTAATCAGGGTTTATACTTTAATTAATGTTAGTTAATAGTGTGTGGGTCCTCATTTCCTAATCTCGAGATTAAGGGCGTCACAAGTGATCCAAACGAACCCCGTTTTTGAGATAAACATTAAAACTCGACAATTTAATAAAAATTTGGGGTTCCAAGCTTTTATTTACTCATAATACGAGAAAATATAATATTTAAATCAAAATAGCTCGTATATCAAAAATATCTAGCTTGCAAGTGTATCGAGACGATTAAATAATCATAAAGTCGCACCGGAATTCATATAGACAAATCCGTACTCCGGATCGATAAAGTCAAAACATGACAAGTGCTCTGAATTACCAAATTAGTCTAGAAATCATTTTTCGGAAATGTTTCGGTTTGTAGATTTCCTAAACCGTTGAAATTGCGGGTTTTCGAATAATAACAAATAATTAATAAATAATTAGAAAAATCATCAAATAAATCCATAAATCATTTATAAAATCATATAACCAATAAATCAAAAAAAAAACCTGATATATGACTTATTCTGAGAATGTAAAAATTAAAATCTCATAAATTCTAATGCATACGAACCACAAACACAGGAAACCAATTAACACACAATTCACAAAATTCTCTTAATAATCACATAATATTCATATAATATCTATTTATCACTTAAATAATTACACGAAAAATCCTGGATATTACATCCTGCCCCTTAAAAGGATTTTATCCTCAGAATCACACTAAAAAATAGGTGATGATACTTTTCAAGTATCTCACTTCCAAATTCTCGGATTGACCTTTCAATCTTACGATACCTCCATAAAACTTTAACTGACAACATCGACTTATTACTCAACACTCTCTTGCTAACATAAGATTCTATGAATTTCTCATACAAACCTAATTTAATTGAGTTTCCATCATGTATAATGAAGTTAGATTACACTTCTTGAGTATAAACATATGAACACATTATGATCATGCTACATATGTGGCGTTAAAGCCAGCTCACATGCATCCTTCCTCACACATCTCATCATCTAAAAAAACCAACATAATGCTTACTGAGCTTTTTTTTCATGCTAATTCTAATCAATCGTATTCATGAAACGCGTTCAATATTACTGGTTCTTTAACTTCCTTTTCCACGCCCTTATTTGTTTAATCAGCCTAGCTTACAATTGCTTCCAAACGTATTCGAAGCTCTTTAACTGTTCTCTTACTTTTCCCATCTATTGGCGAATGGTATACAGGGCTCATGGCGTATTTAGTTTATAAACGTTCCTGAAAATACCTCCAGATTTAAGAATTAAGGAGAGAATCTTAATTAGATACGACTGATATGCGAATTTATTGTCATAACATAATATCATTTTTTCATGCCTTATTATCAGAAAATTTTCTTCTACATCTATGTACTTTATCATATTTTCAAAATAATTGAATATTTTGAGTTATCAACATCTAGTCAAATTCCATTCCTTAGCTATGTCCTACCCGGTGCTCGTTCATCCATGAATGGTATATAATATTTTGGTTCAACATGGTTACCAGACATCCTCAATACTTCTTTCAAAATCTTGAATCAAACATAATATCGATCAAATACGACCATTACTTAAATTTTGTGAAGTAATATAATAGAACCCACTTATCGGGTAAACTATTCATTAATAGAAAGAGAATGATGAGGTTTGGTTAACCTATCAATAATGATTTAAATAACATTACCATTAGCTTTGATTCCCGGGTGATCTTACCATGATATCCCTAACGAGATGTATCCATTTACATTCTAGAATATCAAACAATTACAATAATTTGTCTAATCTTTGATGTTCGGCATTAATTCTTTGGTAGATATAACATGTACTTACATATTCTGTAATTCCCTTCTTCATATCTGGTCAATAAATATTTTCGTATAAATTTTGGTACTTAATCGTATATCCAGGATGAATTCCATATCTCAAGTCATGGAAGTTTCATTAAATTTTCACTTTAGCTCTGTCACTCATGATGCCTGTATCTAACTTATGCCCTGAGAGAACCCTTAGAATCTCTTTATCATTAGTTTTGGCTGATACATCATTACATAATCCATTTTCGTGGCCAACTCTGGAATGAAAATTTCAATTTCTAACGGTTCGAACTCTTTTATCATCTTTGCTAATAAAGTTAAAAAAATCAAACTTTCCTTTCGCTGAAACTGTCAGCTACTTCTTTAGCCTTTCTCAAATTACTGTCAATCGTACAATTATCCTCTTTAATCAATTATAACCATTATCCTAATTTCATATTGGACTTTCTATGAATAAAGATATACTTTAAACTATTGGGATCATACTTTTCCCCTAAATAAACAATACATCCACATCTTCAACTCACAAACCATCATTGCCAACTTCTACCATATGTTAGATACTCTTATTCGCGAGTCTTCCAATATTCGGAGTACTCATGATTACTTTATTGTTCTATATAGATATATAACCAAGTTTCTCATGAAAACATCATTGCAAATGATAAAACTTCTTTGTCTGTTTGTGTGACGACTGAGAAGTTTGCGACAAAATTAAGTCAATAAAGTGTGATTTATGTGATGTGATTATAAAATATGTGATCAAGTGATGATTTATTTGTCTTTATTGTATATTAGTATCAAGGAGCGTAAATAAAAGCGTTCCAATTTAAAGAGTCAGCTTAGGAATTAAGTTATGTTGTCGGGCCGTCAGGTAGAACGGAACCCGTCCTAAAAAGGGATTTAAGTATAAAAAAATATGAAATATGTATGATTATGTGAAATGAATGTTTAAATAAAGTATTGCGTCCTAGTGATGTGTCGGTTGATAATGATAATGAGAAGCGTAGTTGAAATGCTGAGCGTCGGGCCGTCAGGCAAAACGTGACCCGAAACGCGTAAAAAGGAATAATATTAAAGAAGGAAAATTTCTTTGATCAGACATGAGTTGTGATGTGTTCGTATGTGTGCTTGCTTGTCTGTATGCATGATTACGTGATTTGTTAATATTTTATGGATTTAAGGGAATAATCTGATTTAAATAAAGGTTTATTTAACCTTCGCACATTTTTATAAAATTATCTGAGTAAGATAAAGGCATGAGATTTGTTCTGATATCTTCAAAATAATCCCAAAGACTTTTCTAAAAATGATGGACGGATTTATTTGGTGATTGTTGCATTTTAAATTAATTTTTATGTGATAAAATGTTATTATTAGCACAAACTTGTAAAAATCATATAAAATCAACCGTACGCTCAAAATCTTATTATGAATAATGGTTGGAAAGCTAATTTCGAGATTCACGTTTTAAAATTATCATTCGTATCAAATTCATCTTTTCCGAGAGAGATACTTGCCAATCAAATTCGTTTTCTTTTAAGAATAAAAAGTGAATCGAAAATGAGATAACCTAATTACCATACTACCCCTCCCCTTGGTAGTATATAATCTCACCCCACCCCCTCTTTTCTTTATTTTCCATCCAAGCATCTCTCTTCTCTTTCTTTTCTCTCATTTTCTTCCTCCCTCTCAGGACTTTTCTCTCTCTCACTCTCGGTACACTCTCTCTTCAATCTCTCACTTGTTCTTCATCCTTTTTCGGTTATAAAACCATGATTGTGTGAGATTTTGCTTTATCTATCCATAAATATGCATGCATGTCACTATCTTCAAGTTTTTGAGAAAATCCAAAGTTGGATTTGGTGGTTTTGAATTCGGTTTTCATGAAAACAAAAGGGTTTTGGTACTTAAGTGATTTAAAGTGAAGATGTGTGTGACGGTCTCAACCCCGGGGTTAGGAGTTGACGTCCTCAACAACAGTAATAACAATCATAATTCAGTCCAACTCATTAATAATACATAACTACGACCCCTTTACCAAGACCTTTTCCAGGTTTAAGTATGACTTAGGTTACTCAACTAACACAACTCAAATTACCTTACACAATCCTGACCACTAATTTAATGCAGCAACTCAACAGACCTCATCTGGTTTGAACACAACTACCTCAGAGGAGCCTGACACGAAAGGAGCTGGAACTCTGTCCTGACTACCGCGCAAGAATCTCCTATGCATCTGCAATACATATAAAATATCCTACAAGGGTGAGCAATTGCTTGCTCAGCAGCACCACTATAGGAATAACAAGTAAAACAATTTAAAGTAAACCAGTTATAGGAACAGAATTCATAACTTGCCAGAAACATGTAAAACAGGTATAAACTAGATATCAAAACTAGCATGCGCTGTAAAACAAAATCAACTGTCGTGTACTGTGTACAAATGTCAGAGTTTAATTCTAGCTTGCCATTTTCATTTCCAAATCCACAGTATAACTCACTTGTTCAGTTACGAGAATCACAAATCCAAATCAGATACTTACGGATATGTGAAGATAGTTGATCAGGCTATCAATACCAGACGGCTCTAACTGCCATCCCATTTACCTGTTCCGGAACTCAGAGACTAGCTAGGTCTCTGACCTGCTGGACTAATCAGTTATACAATGTGCGCAACTGAATTAGCCTCTTACGCCACCTCAATAGGCCTACTTTGGCCCCAATGTATCCCATATCTGACTGTTTTATCCAGTTTTCAAAATACTTGTACCTATCTCATTTTCAAAATTATTTGTTTTGCCAGCACACATATAAAATCCATTTCGCAAATCATTTTACTCGAGATAGGTACCTTGCGAAGTTACTTTTCCCCACAACAATTTGAAAATAGTGATTTATAACTACAGGGGATACGTAACTTAAAACGTGTCTGTTCCATTACAAGAATAAAACATTTAGTTATTCATACGTACTGAACCATAAAAGATTGGTCAGGGGTACTTGCCTTGCAGAGCTTTACAACTATCACTGACTGGTTTGATAGACTTGAATGTTTGGGCTCTCATGGAAAAATGACTGTCTCACTAGAAGACATCTCTGCTTCGCAACAATCTATCTCAAGATAGTATCCAAGACTCTCAGGGTTCTTCACTTGGGAACCTCGAGGCACTTCTCAACTGATCACTAGATTATCTTAGTTCGATATCAATTCTTGAGTCCTTCGATTAGAATCTACAGACCCGAAGTACCCTATGTTAGACGTCTTGGTATGCTTGACATATCCTCGCTATAACCTACCCATTCGATATCAAATCCCGACTCGTAATTATACATATTAATTCAATAAATATAGCAATCAAGTTTCACGTACTCAGACTTGGCTCGATATTCATTTTCAGAAATCACATATACTTGTCGCTTTAGGAAATAGGGTTGTCAGTTATAACTTATAAAAAATATTCTTACAATAACACGCAGATACGCTTCATAAAAACAAGGTTATGAACCCTTATTACAATATGCAGATAGGCATGTACAACATTTATTTATAGGTATATAACTATACACACTCGACGAATATCCCCCGATAATTTACAGGATATGCTCCCGTAATTTGGGCAGCGTCTCCTTTGTTTATCGGACTACCCGTCGAAGCAATTCAACGTCAATCACAACAATCAATCATTACAGTTCACAATTCACAATCCAAACCAAATTCATAACCCGAACGCCAATATGATTTCTAAAATAATTAACTTTTTTTCAATTCGAATTTTAATATACGAACTAAATTATTTATTTAAAAATATTAGGACTCAGATACACATCATCATCGTCCACCGTCCGCTCGTCAAAATTCATCGCGGACGGCGGTAAATCCGCGGGTACCCGATTAATTCGGGTTTCCTACGCGTAATTCACCGATTACAATTCATAAATTTCCCACACGAATTTTACTTCACGAATCTTTAATCAGCTAATTCCTATAGAATGGAATTTTAAATTTAATAATAATCCCAGTCAACCAAAAGCAACCGCACAAAACAACGGAACAGCAAAACACAACCGGAAATCGGACAGGGGAAAAATGCAGGCGGAAACCAGAACAGGACCAGCAACGCCATCACCCATATACTGACATACATACACCCAGCAAGTATATATATATGTGTGTGTGGATTAACAAACAGGCATAGAGTCAACAGCTACCATAACCAACCTGAACCAGGCGGCCGACAACCCGTCGGAAAATAAAGGGAGTCACTAGGACAGTCGGGAGAAAAAGAAAGAACAGGGAGGAGGAAGAAATGATCGAGAATAGAAGAGAGATTAAGGGCTGAGAAGGAGACCACGCGATCGAACCCCCCCCCCCCCTCTTCCATCCCATGTTCCTCTCCTCTCATCTCTTTCTATTTTTTTATGTTTTTGTTTTATTTGTTGATTGAATGATGGTGCAATTGAGAAGCAATACGTGTCCCCCTCTAATCTGAAAAATTGACGCGTGTGTTTGCAAGGATAATTACGAGCCGCCCGATTGCCCCGAATCTCACAAATTTACGGACCAAGCTGCACTCTAAATAATTTCGGAAAATTACGAAAAGAGTCTTAAAATGTTATAAATATTCCGAAGTTTTTAAAAACATAAATTTTGAAAATTTTAAATAATTTCTAAAACGCAACTGGCACCCGCTTTCTAGCAATTAATGAAATAACACGCGGGTGAAATTAATCCCGAAAATTCCCAAAATAATTTTAAAATTCTCGGAATATTCCAAACCTAAATAAATATAAGTTTCATAATTTTTGAAGAATTCTAGAATTAAATACGGATTTTACAAATAAATGCACTCAGAAAATCATACAGGGCTAAATAAATAATGAAATATTAATTTCTAAATTTTATAAAATCCCAAAAATAAATATTGAGATTATAAAGTCATGGAAACAATTTTAGAGACAATCCACATATTTACACAAATAATCTTATATTTAAATCCACTTTTAAAAGTGAAAATAATTCAATACAAGTCCATAATTAATTACGAGGACAATTCCAGTACATCAAAAATCACACATACATAATAATAAAACAACACATAGCTGACATAAGCTATACACATATTTTGCTTATTTAATAATTCCATAATTACTTATTTAAATAATACAGAATACACGAGTCGTTATATCCTTCCCCCCTTACAAAGATTCTGTCCTCAGAATCTGGTCTAACTATACCTGAGGATATTTCTCAAGCATATTTGACTCTAACTTTCTAGTAACCTCTTCGACTCAGGGATTTATTCAAAGCATACTCAATATGGATATAAACTCCTTCCTAAGGACTCGCTTTTAACGATCCAGGATTAGGGTCGATCATTCCACGCAGAATTAATTTGGATAAGAGCCCATTGGCTCTCAATCAACGACTTGGTTAGAATCAGATACTTATCACCTTTATATTGACACGTGGAACACATTATATATATACACTGCAACTACGATAGCCACATCAACTCATGGGCAACTTTACCTATATTTATCAATACTTCGAATGATTCACTATATTGAGGTCTTAACTTGTCCCTTCTATTCAAATCTAGCAAATCTCTTTCAAGGTGAAACTTTTATCAACACCAATGATCCTATTTCTGTATCCATACTCTTTTAATGCAAGTCTGTTTTCTTTCTTTGTCTATCCTGAGCTGCTTCAACTCTTTTTCCAAATCAACCTCACTACGTCCTTGGTGTACTGAATTAATTCAGTACCTAACAATATTTCTACTCCCACTTTCTCTTAATAGTATGGGGAACCACCTTTATGTCCATACAAGGCTTCGCAAGGTAGCATTCCCCTACTAGCATAATAACCATTAACATAAGAAAACTTAGTCAATAGTAGGTGATTACCTTAGTTTTCTTTTAAATTCCAAAATATATACTCTTAATATAGCTTATATTGTTTGAATCGTCATTTCACTTTTACCATTTGTTTGGGAATGGCAAGTGGTACTTATTTTTCACTCAATCCCCAAGCATTTCGGGAACTTCATCCAAACCTCAAGTAAATCCTCAGGTTTCAATCAGTCACAATAAGAACAGGGACTCCATACTTTGTCACAATTTTATCCAAGGGTACCTTTCATTAATTAGCAGGAAACATGCAGACTTCGTCGACTTTTCAACAATTGCCCAAAAGTTCTTCGTCGTGTTTTGGTACACCCAAATGCTTCCAGGTAAATAGGATCCTAGAAGTGTGGGCTTTTCTTTATATTTTACTCTTCAGCTTAGTCACATTGAAATTCATGCTCTAACGGAAAAAAAATCCAAACATACCTCTACTGTCCTTTTGGGTGCAACTTTTCTTTCCATTTCAACTATCCAATTCTTGATTCATTCTTCTTCTTAACACTTCTTGATTCTTCTATTCCTGCTGATTGAAAAGTGATCTCCTGCAATTACTCCTCATTACCTTCAGGTACTTGAATCTTCAATTTCTAACTTCTTCTGCTAACTCTTCAATGATCTAATAATATTCAATTTTGATTAAATTCTCATACTTTTGAAGCTTAGTATTCAATTGCTACTTCTCAATCTGTCATAGACATTTATTTAAGTATTCATCTTAGCCTTCCTTAGCCCTTAGATGGGAGAGGATGTTATCAATAAATAAAATTTGCTTATCCAAGTACTCTTTATACACCATGTTCATTAAATCTTTATAGACGACTCATACACTTGTCATTCCACATAATCTCACCAACCTTGCAATGCTCATAACTCATCCTAATCGCAATTCTTGACATGCCCTCATACTGTATCATAAGTCAATCCCGTAGAAATCATACACTCCTTGAATTAGGTCACATAAGTAACCAATTCTTTATAGAGGTTACCTATTCTTATTTATCATTTTGTTAAACTCCCAATAATTAGTACAAAATCTCATAATTTCATTCCTTTTTCCAGCAACATCACTGGTGCATTTCAGGGGTCTCTATCTATTACACTCACTTCCCTTTCAATCACTTTCACAATTATCGCACTAATTATTTCATTCCACTGACTTCCAGAGATTCCAGGGCATTTATTTATTACTCAAAATTCCTCCAGCTTAAGTATTCTCTTCTTCGTATCTTTACAGATGGTGGATCTACCTTATATCCATAGCTTATTACTTCTTTTCTCGCATATTTGGAAGAATTCTTTATATTGCTTATGCATCCAGAAACTTACCTTACTATTGGCTTCTGTACACTTTATACTTCACTTCTTCTAAACCACTCCTTCCATATGGCCACTCTCTCCACAATTCCGATACATAAGATTTTCTGGATTACATTCCGATGCATGATGACCCTTATGTCCACGCTTGAAACATTGCATATTCTTCTTGCACGTACCATGACGTCTCCTTTCACAGGACTTGCAATCCACTGCTCACTTAACTGACTGGGCTGGAGTGGAAGCAACTGAAGTAGCACTAGACCAATAACGACTCGTGTATTTTTCTTTTTACTTTAATATTTAAAAAAGTAATAAAGATTTGAATAATTAAATAAAATGTGTGTATTGATTTTGGCAGCGGTTACTGATTGTTATTTAATTATTTATCATTTGTTGTTATGTAGAATTGAATTGTGTGATTTATTAGTGAGTTATATGATTTTATTTCGCTTGTAAAAGTGATTTTATTGTAATTGTAATTCCATAAATACTTGGATTATTTCTAAAATTGGTTTTATAATTTTATCATCTCAATAATTATTTTTAGAACTTTATAAAATTGAGAAATCAATATTTCATTAATTATATATTTTTAAATGATTTTCTGAGTATATTTTAGTGTAAAATCCATATTTAATTATGGAAATTTTCAAAAATCATGAAACTTATATTTTATTAAGTTTATATTATTCTGAGAATTTTCAAATTATTTTGAAAATTTTCGGGATTTGTTTCACCGCGCGTCGTTTCGTTATTTGTTAAAAACCGGGTACCAAGTGTACCTTAAGAATTGTTTTAAAAATTTTGAAAATTATGTTTTTGTAAACTTCGGGAAATTTCTGAAATTTTAAGAGTATTTCGAAATTTTTCTTATACATTTAAATCGCATTCTGTTTCGTCAAAAATAAGAATTCGGGTTAAAAATCGAGCCCCTGAGTATTCAGGGATACGTGTTAACAACTTATAATAAGAAGTTAACAAGTATCCAATTTTGCAGGACACGTGTTCATAGCATCTTAATTCCTCCAACCTTATTCTTTTGTCTCGGCTGTTTCTTTCTTTGCCCTGTGCTCTCGGCTTCTTCTTCTCCGATTCACTTCGTTTTCTTTCCATTTTTCTTCTTCCCTTTTCTGGTGATTCTCCGGCCTCCAGTCCCGGTAATTACTTTTGGTTATTTTGTTTCGATTTCCAGTCGATTCATTCCTGTATATATGTATATGTGTGCGTGATTGTGTATATGTGTGTGTGAGTTTGTGTGTGTGTGTGTGAATATATATGTGTGTGTGTGTGTGTGTGAATATGTGTGTGTGTGTTGGTGTGTGTGGGTGGCCGTGTTTGGCCGTGCTCCGGCCGCGAGTGTGGCGCTCCGTTCTATTCTCTGTTTGCTTGGTTTTTCTGTTGGGCCTGTTATTCGGGCCTTGGTTTTTTTGTTGGGCCTTGCAGTTGGGTTGACTGTTGGGCTGGGCTTTGCAGTGGGCTAACTGTTATAATTTTAATTCCTATTTTCTTTTTCTGCAGGAAAATAAATGATTAGTATTCGTGAAATTAAAACTTTCATTGCGGGAAATAATATTAATCGGTATAATTTATTTGGGAATCCGTATTATATCGGACGCCAATAAATTGTGTCGCCGTTGACGATGAACTTCGGTGAGTCGACGGTGGACGGTGATGACGATGTTCAGAGTCCTAAATCTTATAAATAAATAAAATGATTTATGAAAACTATTTTCGGACTTAAAATAATTAATTTCGATTGGTGTTGGGATGTACGTTGTATGAAATGGTGGAGTAATAATGTGAAGTGTTGTGATTGTTGACGTCGATTGTAATCGACGGGTAGTCTTATAAACGGGAGTTGCTGCCAAAATTTTCTAAAAATATATTTGTAAATGTACATAATTGTATTATACATGTTACCCATATTTGTGTTTGGGTTATGTGGTTACGTGGTTATGTGTATAATAACTTTACGAGTCGGGTTATCGGAATGGGTAATTAGGATTTGAGGATATCAAGCATGTCAGTATAACTGAATAGGTTATTTTGTATTTGTAGATCCCAGTCAAATTTTCCCAGGATCAAAGTCAGCGTGAAAGCTACTTAGGTTTTTGTAAAGCGTTGCAAGGCAAGTACCCCTGACCATTCTTTTATGGTTCAGTGCATATGAATAGCTAAATGTTTTACTTTCGTAATGGAACAGAAACGTTTTAAGTTGCGGATCCCCGTAGTTATAAATCACTATTTTCAAATTGTTTTGGGGAGAAGTAACTTCGAAAGGTACCTATCTCGAATGGAATGATTTACGAAATGGATTTTATATGTGTGCTGGTTAAATAAATGATTTTGATAATGAGATAGGTACAAGTGTTTTGAAAACTGGACCGATTAGTCCAGCAGGTTAGAGACCTAGCTAGTCTCTGAGTTCCGGAACAGGTAAGTGGGAAGGCAGTTAGAGCTGTCTGATGTTGATAGCCTGATCAGCTATCTTCATATATCCGCTATGTATCTGATTGGGATTTTTGATTTACATAAAAGCATAAGTAGTTGATACAGCGGTTTTATAAAAGTGATTAGCATGCTAAAATTGGACTCTGATATTTACACATCACACTACTATGTTGCTTTGATACAACATGCTAGTTAGTGATATCCAGTTATCTCTGATTTTCATTATAAAATGTTGATATCATGATTACAGCTCTGTTCCTATTATTGTTACACTACTGCTTTTAATCTGTTATTCATATGTTGGTGCTGCTGAACGATTATGCTCACCCTTGCAAACTGTTATGTATATCTCGCAGATGCCTAGAAGACCAGTCAGACAGACCCATGTTCCGCCCCTACTGGACCCGGCTCCTCTGAGGTAGTTTGTATCAGGCCATGAGGTCTGATGAGTTGCTGAATAAAGTTAGAGTGTGTTAGATGTTAAATAAATAGGTTGTAATAATGTGAATCTGAATTATACATGAACCTGGATCGGATCTTGGTTTGGGGTCAAGTTAGTATATTTTAATAATAATCTTGTTATTTATATTTTAGTTATTGTGTTTGGTGACGTCAACTCCTGACCCCGGGGTTGAGGCCGTCGCAAGACCTAGCCTGAGAGAAACTCTGTCTCCGTAATCTCTTACTCCTATTCCGACCAAACCAATTCTTAAATCCCTAAGTGGATTCTCCTTGGTTTGCTTTATCCTTAACACCTTCCGACTTCCTTTCTTATCACTTTTGTCCTTAACAGTCAATTTATGGTCACTTTCCATTACCAGGGCGACCTGAACTATAGAGGAGTATGTCTTGAGTTGCAATGCCACAACTCCTCTGCGAGTTTCAGGATTCAACCCTTGTTGGAACCAATTGCCTTCTGACTCTCTGTACTTACATACTCAGGAACAAATCGGGCCAATTCTGTAAACTTGGCCTCAAATTCCAACACACTTCTTTCACCTTGTTTCAGTTCTAGAATCCCAATTTTCATTTGACTCCGCACATAATCTGTGAAATACTTTTCCAAAAACAACTTAGTAAACCTAGCCCATAGGACAGGGCCTTCTCCTTCTAACACTATGATTGACTCCCGCCAATAATTCACTTCATTTTTCAAGAAATAGCTTGCATAATTTGTCTTAAGGTTATCACTTACTAGAACGAGGTTAAAAACTTCCTCCATTTCTTTTAACCATGCTCCAGCAGTTACTGGATTAGGTTCACTTTTAAACTCAGAGAGGTTAACATTCTGATAAGATTTGAACAAACACTTGGGTTCACTCCTTGCTGTTGCTACTGCAACAGTAGTTGTTGTTGCTGAACCTGTTGGATTAGCTGCAACTGTTGTTGCTGCTGCTTGCACAATAAGTCTAGAATTTCATTTATAATTGGACCCTCTACAAAACTACAACTATTTTCTTTAGACTGGGTAACTTTCTTGGGTGGCATTTTCCTGGAATATATAAATAAATTTATTTAAAACATAGAAAAATGTTTAACAAAAGATATCACCGTTTAAACGGTGCACCTGTATCAGGAAAATGTTGCCCAATAAAATACCTATGTCTTTAATACCGGGGCCCATTTACCAAAGAAATCTAGATTAATAGCACTAGCAATCACAGTAACAATGACAATAGCAGAATCAACAACAGTTCAGGGAACTAAAATACAAAGAAACCAAATACCATAGCATAGCTCCTCGATACAACAACAACTGACCAACTTTCCGCCCCTACTTAATTATCACGTTAACACCAATCGGATATACTATGAGACTTATCTGGCTATATCAACCACCTTTTCTCCAGGGATGATTTCTTATCACCCTCAAATGATTCATCAATCACTGAATTACCTTTCCTTCCCAAGGCGACTTCTTATCTCCTACCATTAACCTATCTTTCACAGGGTTAACTTTTATAAAGCCGTAACCTACAATATCGAATCATGAATCCTCTCTACTATCATTGTTTCTGAGATAGCTAGCAATCCGGTGTAAATCTTCTATTTCCTCTAGACGGTCAACTCTCAATTACTTTCAATGACCAGGACTGTCTAATTACAAAAGCTACTAACAATTCACTGCCTCGGGACTTCAAATAAAATTTCAAAGTCAAAGAATCAATGATACAGGGAGGACAAAAGAAGAAAACATAGGTATGACTGAAAGCAACCATACAAGTACATAAGATGGCCAGTATTAGTACCATACGGTCACAACATATAATTCGGTGGTGTCCCACAAGACCCTTTTGCCACACAGACAAATGGTCAACTCATATGCATTATTTTCCCCCAACCAACCGATAGAACTTCCGAGAGAAGAAACAATGTTGAAAAGAAAATTCACAAATAGGAAGGGGTGAACCTGATTTATAATGAGATCAACAGAACCCTAAGTAGCTTACTTCGGGCTCACAACTTTCTCACAGGGAAAATAAATAACTTAGGGAATAGGAAACAATTATTATGGAAAAAAAATACATTTCAAGAAAGAAATGGAAGGGTTCAAAGATACCACCTCTCGTTCTGATCCACATTCACTATCACACTTGGCTATTATAGTGGCTACTGGCTATTATCATGCTATCCGAACTCACCAAGGTCACACAACCGGGCCAATAACATTCCTTGACATAGAAAAGGCGATATCTAGAAATAACGTCGGCGTATTCTCAGCTGACACAACAAGAGCCCGCTCAATGCTGAATCTTCGCAATCAGACTCGTTTTCTCGAGGGAAAACTAGAAATCTCTACCGAACGTTACTAATAATACATATACGAAGGGAACATACTCTAGGTTAGGGCAGTTCCAATCAATCATCAACAAACATCAGGGTTACACTTCTGAAACCCTTGACTAAACTCATAGACTCGCTCCTCTGATTAAGTTGCTGACTCACATCTACACATAACCCTTCTTGCACTCTTTTGACTCCACTCTTAACCTAAATCAGGGACTCACACCTGTAGCTCTGATACCAACTGTGACGGCCTCAAGCCCGGGGTCAACAGTTGATGTCATCAACAACAGTAATAACAATCATAATTCAGTCCAACTCATTTATACTACATTACTACGACCCCTTTACCAAGACCTTTTCCAGGTTTAAGTATGACTTAGGTTACTCAACTAACAAAACTCAAATTACCTTACACAATCCTGACCACTAATTTAATGTGGCAACTCAACAGACCTCATCTAGTCTGAACACAACTACCTCAGAGGAGCCTGACACGAAAGGAGCTGGAACTCTGCCCTGACTACCGCGCAAGAATCTCCTAGGCATCTGCAATACATATAAAATATTCTACAAGGGTGAGCAATTGATTGCTCAGCAGCACCACTATATGAATAACAAGTAAAACAATTTAAAGTAAAGCAGTTATAGGAACAGAATTCATAACTTGCCAGAAACATATAAAACATGTATAAACTAGATATCAAAACTAGCATGCTTTGTAAAACAAAATCAACTGTCGTATACTGTGTACAAATATCAGAGTTTAATTCTAGCTTGCCATTTTCATTTCCAAATCCACTGTATAACTCACTTGTTTAGTTACGAGAATCACAAAGCCAAATCAGATACTTACGGATATGTGAAGATAGTTAATCAGGCTATCAACACCAGACGGCTCTAACTGCCATCCCATTTACCTGTTCTGAAACTCAGAGACTAGCTAGGTCTCTGACCTGCTGGACTAATCGGTTATACAATGCGTGCAACTAAATTAGCCTCTTACGCCACCTCAATAGGCCTACTCTGGCCCCAATGTATCCCATATCTGACCGTTTTATCTAGTTTTCAAAATACTTGTACCTATCTCATTTTCAAAATCATTCGTTTTGCCAGCACACAAATAAAATCCATTTCACAAATCATTTTACTCGAGATAGGTACCTTGCGAAGGTACTTTTCCCCACAACAATTTGAAAACAGTGATTTATAACTACAGGGGATAGGTAACTTAAAACATTTATGTTCCATTACGAGAATAAAACATTTAGTTATTCATACGTACTAAACCATAAAAGAATGGTCAGGGGTACTTGCCTTGCAGAGCTTTACAACTATCACTGACTGGTTTGATAGACTTGAATGTTTGGGCTCTCATGGAAAAATGGTTGTCTCACTAGAAGACATCTCTGCTTCGCAGCAATCTTGAGCACTTGGGAACCTCGAGGCACTTCTCAACTGATCACTGGATTATCTTAGGTCGATATTAATTCTTGAGTCCTTCGATTAGAACCTACAGAGCCGAAGTACCCTATGTTAGACGTCTTGGTATGCTTGACATATCCTCGCTATAACCTACCCATTCGATATCAAATCCTGACTCGTAATTTTACATATTAATTCAATACATATAGCAATCAAGTTGCACGTACTCAGACTTGGCTCGATATTCATTTTCAGAAATCACATATACTTGTCGCTTTAGGAAATACGGTTGTCAGTTATAACTTATAAAATATATTCTTACAACAACACGCAGATACGCTTCATAAAATCAAGGTTATTAACCCTTATTACAATATGCAGATAGGCATGTACAACATTTATTTATAGGTATATAACCATACACACTCGACGAATATCCCCCGATAATTTAAAGGATATGCTCTCGGAATTTAGGCAGCATCTCCTTTGTTTATCTTACAGTTCACAATTCACAATCCAAACCAAATTCATAACCCGAACGCCAATATGATTTCTAAAATAATTAACTTTATTTCAATTTGAATATTAATATACGAACTAAATTATTTATTTTAAAATATTAGGACTCAGATACACATCATCATCGTCCACCGTCCGCTCGTCGAAATTCATCGCGGACGGCGGTAAATCCGCGGGTACCTGATTAATTCGGGTTTCCTACGCGTAATTCACCGATTACAATTCATAAATTTCCCACACGAATTTTACTTCACGAATCTTTAATCATCTAATTCCTGCATAATGGAATTTTAAATTTAATAATAATCCCAGTCAACCAAAAGAAACCGCACAAAACAATCGGAACAGCAAAACACAACCGGAAATCGGACAGGGGAAAAATGCAGGCGGCAACCAGAACAGGACCAGCAACACCATCACCCACATACTGACATACATACACCCAGCAAGTATATATATATATATATATATGTGTGTGTGTAGATTAACAAACAAGCATAGACTCAACAACTACCATAACCAACCTGAACCAGGCGGCCTGCGACCCGTCGGAAAATAAAGGGAGTCACAGGACAGTTGGGATGTTAGGACACACACACTGTAGAAGGGGGTTGAATATAGTGTTTAGGACAATCAAATCGAATATAAGAACTTAAGTAACATAAAACAAATTTTATTCAACACAATAAACTCTGTTGCAATATGGAACTGTCCTCTCTCAGTGATGAACAAATTATCACGAGAGCTGCTAGAGTTACAAAGAATAATAACTTTGATAATCGTAACACTTATAGTGTAAACTCTATGCTTGTGCTTATATATTACACAGTTACAAGATAATCTTCTAATTGATATGGAATATAATTCTGCTTCCCAAAATATATCAACTAGTTATCTTTTCTTCCAAGTTTTCAATTCTTCATAGAATTCCTTCTTCATGCACAATTCTTTCTGTCTTAGTCTCGATCTTCTTTCCTTTCAATCAGCAGCCTGCCTTATCTGAAAGTCATCTTAAGTCCTAATATTATCTCCTGATAAATATCTTCTGAACCTTAAGTTCTGATATATTAAGTTCTGTCTTCAGTATAAGGGCTGATTTCCAGTTAAGTACTGATATGTCCTGTTATGTAAGATCTGAAAACTAAACACAAATCATATTACACATGATATTATCAAATATATCTAACACGGGAGAAAAATAAAGAATAGGGAGGAGGAAGAAATGATCGAGAATAGAAGAGAGATTAAGGGCTGAGAGGGAGACCACGCGATCAAACCCCCCCTCTTCTTCCATCCCCTGTTCCTCCCCTCTCATCTCTTTCTATTTTTTTTATGTTTTTGATTTATTTTTTGATTGAATGATGGTGCAATTGAGAAGCAATACGTGTCCTCCTCTAATCTGAAAAACTGATACATGTGTTTGCAAGGATAATTACGAGCTTTTAAGGCCTGATTACCCTGAATCTCGCAAATTTACGGACCGAGCCGCTCTCTAAACAATTTTAGAAAATTACGAAAAGAGTCTTTAAATGTTATAAATATTCCGAAGTTTATAAAAACATAAATTTTGAAATTTTTAAACAATTTCTAAAATGCAACTGGTACCCACTTTTTAGCAATTAATGAAATAACACGCGGGTGAAATTAATCCCGAAAATTCCCAAAATAATTTTAAAATTCTCGGAATATTCCAAACCTAAATAAATATGAGTTTCATAATTTTTGAAGAATTCTAGAATTAAACACAGATTTTACAAATAAATGCACTCAGAAAATCATACAGGGCTAAATAATTAATGAAGTATTAATTTCTAAATTTTATAAAATCCCAAAAATAAATATTGAGATTATAAATTCATGGAAACAATTTTAGAGACAATCCACATATTTACACAAATAATATTGTATTTAAATCCACTTTTAAAAGTAAAAATAATTCAATACAAGTCCATAATTAATTTCGAGGACAATTCCAGTACATCAAAAATCACACATACATAATAATAAAACAACACATAGCTGACAGAAGCTATACACATATTTTTCTTATTTATTAATTCCATAATTAAGTATTTAAATAATACAGAAATACACGAGTCGTTATAATGTGTGCTTGCATGTGTGTAATTACTTGAGAAAATTGGTGGTTGAAGGTTGGAAACCCCCGAATGGGGGCACCACCGTGAAGCCACCGCCACCGATGATGAACTCTGGTGAACCGGTGATGAGCAATGATGTTCACAAAAATTGAAGCTCTAATATTTAAATCAATTATTTTGTGTTTGCATGTAGTTTTTTTTGAAAAGCCGAAAGGTAGTGTAGTTAATAAGTTGATTTTGTTAATTATGGATGTTAATCTAGCTTAATGTTAAAAGATTAGGGTGATTAAATATGTAAGGGTATGAAATTAAGTTGGCATTTGAGGTTCTTTGATAAAAGAAAAAGAGGCCGAATGGTTCTTGTTTTTTTGGGAAAAATCATGTTGATTTGTTGGTGCAAATGATCTATTGATAATTGTTTTATAAATTGTAGAGTAATTAGAATGAGTTATGGTTAAAAGTCCAAATTGAGGCATGCATGTTTTGATTCCTGGAAATTTCGAATGTCCCTACTTGATTAAGTTGTATTAAGTGTTAAAATGAGTGATCATCCATAATTACGTTTAAATTATGAGTTTAAGTGAGTTGTAAGAATGAAATTGAACTAGTTTGGGATGATATACTTGATGCATGTCAAATAAGGGCTTTGCATGTTTGATTCTTGATTGTGATAAGTGTTAAGGCCGAATAGGCCATAGGAAATAAAGGCCAAGACTTGATTTTTTGGTAATTGAAAGAATGATTGAGTGTTTATATGTGAAAATCTTTAGATTTGCTTGTTGGATTGTTGTTTTGGTTTGAATTAAGGATAAAAGAAAAAGGGAATTAAGTTGATTGATTTTAAAAGCTACAAGTGATAACTATGGTCGTAAGTAATTAACTATGAATGAAATCGTGTGCTCGTATGAGTTATAAATGTTTGATTTGAGGAATAGTCAAGATTTAGCGAGTATAAGTTGATGATCGAGTATATATATACATAGAGATATAAAGGTTATGAGAAAAGAATGTGTTATGTGCTATGTGCATGTGTGTATATTAGCTATACTCGTATAGTTCGAGTCAGAAGCATAATCGAGTTATCGTATTGAGTGAACGTTCCGGGAATGAGAGTTGAGAAATTAATTGAGGTTTTTGTTTTGATTGTAGATTCGGAACGTGAGGGCATTCAGGCTAGGAAAAGGAAAGGTATACTAGGTGGCGGTAGTTCAACCTTCGTGAAACAGGAAAGCGAATTCAGGAAAGTAACTATAATTACTTGTATAAATGGTTATAGAAAGAATATTGTTCATACCATATAGAGTATTGAACTGTTGAACCCCTGTTATTGATTTGAGATACCCTGTCTTTGATCTTGTAAAACTGTTATTGATAAGCTTATTGATTCCACCCTTTGGTAACCTATCTTTTCTGTTCAAATTATTTATTATGCCATGAACTGTTATAAACCCTATAATTACCTTTACGAACCCCTTGTAATGATGCCATATTCTTTGATCACCATATCCCCTATTGATCCTTGGAACAGTCTGATTCTTTTAACTTAAGTACCTTGTTATCATTGATTCAAAACCCCTAGAATTTCATCTTGCTTATCCTTGATTCATTTCCTTCACTTTGATTTCTTGAAATTGAATCTAAGAATGAGTTTTGATTTGAAAGAGTCTGAATGATTTCGTATTCTTGGTAATGATAAAATAAAATTTAGAAAACCTACTCTTTTTCCAACTCAAGGTTTTCCAAACGAATTCCTGATGGATTGGATTGGACGTAAGAGGCTAGTGGGACTAGTCCAGTCATGGTAAGAGGCTAGTGGGGCTAGTCCAGTTTGAGGCTGAAATTATGCCTTTGGTACCTTAAAGAGCGGATGGAGGTCGGTACGGGCTGATCACCCATATTATAATGAAATGAAAGATAAAGTGGTCCAATCAAGGGTTCTATATTGATTTTAAAAAGGAATTGAAACTTCTTACTCACTAATGGATTCTTTGAAAAATGAAAATGGTTTATATTGATTTGAAAATAGTTGATTGTGATATTGTGAAGCTTGAAGCTCGTGAACCCTGATTCTTAATTCTGTTAATCATTTAACTGATTCCTTATAATAAGAAGGTTATCGCTTTCCACTTGAAAGATCATTTGTGATCCCGATAATGATTTGTGATGAATGTCGGCTTTCACCTTGCTTTGAGCCTTGTTCCTTGAAAGCCCCAAAATTTTCCCTTCATACCCCTTTTTTTCTCTTAACCCGAAAGATAGAAATCTACCACCTAGAACAGATAAAGTAGAATGCCCAGAGATTGGTAAAGTATATTGTGGATCTTATATTGTAGAACTACTTTATAGTTACTTGCTGAGTTTTATACTCATATGTTTTATTTTAATCTAACCATGGCAGTTAAGAAAAAAGATGGTCAGGCTTAGGCACACTGCTTGTAAGAGCGTACCTGGTGGTCCCTATCGTGTTGAGGGCTTCCGGTTGCCAGAGCAGGTAGTGGTGTTTTTGAGTGAGCAAGCGCTTAGCCAGAGAGTTGTAAAGATACAATGGGTTATCTGTCGGTTCCAAGCCGGAATCGATTATATTTATTTAATATTATTTTGGGGTTGTATGTTATATTTTATGATTGGTAGTTGTAATCTTGTCTCATACTTTATCCTATTTGATCCTGTTAGTAGTTAATCGGGGTTTATGCTTATTTAATTATTAGATTAAAGGTGTGTGGGTCCTCATTTCCTAACCCCGAGATTGAGGGAGTCATAAGTTGGTATCAGAGCTACATGATCTAGTCCCTGAGACAAGTTAGGATTAAAAAGGGTATTTTGGGTATATAGTTATATCGCGAGAGAGTTCGACTCATATAGAGTTGAGTTAGACTATTAGGTATAGTATAAGGAAAGTGTGTATTAGTTAAAGTGGAAACTAGAGTTAGGGTGTGAGTTATCTGGAAGCTTTATTTAACCCTAACGTTGTTTCTTGGTTGTTGTTTTGTGTTTTCTCTCAGGATCCCAGTAGTGGTAGTGATTCAGATTCCAATATTAGTTTGACCGGTACCCCAGTGGACCCCATTCCACCCTCTCCAGAGGAGCCTGTATATGTTAGTTCAGACCCAGAGGAGGATCCCTCTGAGAGTAGTGAGATCCCTATGCATATTTCACCCTTGAGGCCAGATTCAGAGACCCCTGCCCCTGAGCCAGAGTCTGAGATGCCTAAGACTGTACCTGTCAGTGTTGGTGGCAAGTTAGCCCAGGACCGAGACTTTGTTTACTCCCATATTCCTGAGTTGGGAGCTTTAGTGGATATATTGATTCAAGACTCTAGACAGAGGACTTCAATAGTGATGGAAGAGTGGAGAGCTAGGATTCAATTGGTGGAGCAGGTAGCCCGGAGGAGATTTTGGATGAGGGACCATCCACTACTGATGCTGATGCTGAGGCCCGGAGGCTGTATAAGATCATTCTCTGGATGTTGGTTGTGTTGAGAGAGATTCTGGATGGCTAGTTGTTAGGTGGGACTGTTGGTTGAGCCCGTAGTTGTTATTTTTCAGCGCCAGTAGGCTTTGGGATACTTGGTCAGATGCCGGGATCCCTTTTTCATTTGTTATGTTGTATTTAGGAACTTTGTGGTAGTAGTAGTTGTTAGAAGTTAGGGGTAGATAGGGGGATATTTTCCAGTTCTTCCTCTGTTTAAGCCTGCTATATTATTGTACCTTATTTCAGAACTTGTGGTAACCAGACTTTTATTTATGTACCCCTTTGTTTGATAAATCCAATATCTCGTTTTCCATTGTGCACCCTAAAGATCTGCGTAAACTGTTCTAAATATCATGTTTCCGTACAACCATGTTTAAAATTCGTAATACCTTATTATGTGCCATGATAAAAAAAAACACTGATATGAGAATTATGTAGTAATAGGATTGCGTGTGCAAAAATTGGGTAAAGCTTAAAACCCGCAAAAAGATTTCATAATAAACTGTTGTTATATATGCCATGCTATCGTATTGCTAAATAATTGCTCAATCAGGTTTGTAAGGAATGGCCAACTCACCAGATCACCAAGAAGAAGAAATTGCAACCCAAGACCCAGAAGTAAACCCAGAAACCACCATGATGAGCAGACTTGCTCAGCTTTTGCAACAACCTATGGCCCCTAAAGTTCGAAACTTCATACACTTTCAATATGTTCATCCCCCAGAATTCTTAGGTGTTCCAGACCCGATTAGAGCACAGTCGTGGTTAAGAGAAATGGAAAAAGCCTTTGAGTTAGCAGAAGTTAAGGATGATAAGAAAGCCCAGTATGCGAGTTACTACCTTAAAGATGAAGCGAGTTTCTGGTGGGAGTCTTCGAAGGCATTGTTGGAAGGAAAGGACTTAACAGTGGAGAAGTTCACTGAGATATTTCTGTAGAAATATTTGCCGAGTTATATGCAAGATCAGTTGGAGAAGAAATTTATGGACCTTAGACAAGAAGATATGTCGGTAGCGGAGTATGAAGTGAAATGTTTGGAGCTGTCTAGATTCGTACCTGAGTATGTAAATACGGAGACAAAGAAGGCTAAGAGGTTCCAACAGGGACTTAAGCCATGGATTAGGAGTCAAGTAGCGTTGTTGGAGATCAAGAATTATGTTGCCTTGGTTCAAAAGGCAATGATAGTGGAAGGTGAGTGTAAAGCTGTGAGGAGAGAAAATGAAGGAAGGAAAAGGAAATTAGAAAGCTCGGAGCAAGAGCAAGGAAGCTCAAAGTTTAGAGGAAAGTTTGGAAGAAATGGTGGAGGTCAGCACCAAAAGTTTCAGAAGTTTAAACCCGGTAATGGAACCCAGAAGAATCGTTTCCAGAAGGCAGGACAATCGGGGAAGGATGATAGACCTCGGATTCAAGAATGCAAGAATTGTGGAAAGAGACACCCGGGAAGGTGTAATAAGTTGGACGTGACCTGTTTTAAGTGCAACCAGAAAGGGCATTACTCATCGGAATGTCCAAATCGAGCAAATAAGCCTGACTTGGCTTGTTTCAAGTGTGGAAAGGTGGGCCATATGGCCAAAAATTGCAAGGAGCCTGTTCAGAAGGCCAATGTTCTTAGGATTGCTGGACCGCCGTCTCTCCCAGCACCATCAGCTCAACCCAGATCTAGGACTTTTAATATGACAATGAAAGATACGGTGTAATATCCGGGATATAACGTGTAATTATTTTTACTATTAAATAATTAATATGTGTGTTCAGTATCTATTCTGTGAGTTAATTGTTAAGTGATATAGGTACTTGAATATTCAAAAATAATATTAATTGAGTATTTTAATTTTATATGTCCAAAATAAAATATAGATAATTGTTATATCTTCCTAATTATTTTTATGTTGATTTATAGATTTATAAGAATCATATGAAATTTTTAAAATCTTTTTCCGGGTAATTAAAATCTATTTTATAAAAACGGGAACCAACCGACGTCAATCGTTTTTACGTTTTTGGAACCCGAAACTCTTCCGAGAACTCCTTCCTAACCTAATTGTAATATTCCGAGCATTTTCCATGTTTCGACTTTTTCGATCCGGCGTACGGTTTGTCCTGCGCGGGTCCCGGCACAACATTTTCGATACAATATTCGTTTCGGTAAATTAATAAAACCCGTATTTTCGATAAACGGGAGCTTTTTATTAAACTACCCTCTATGGATTTATTGAGGCTTTTGTGAAATGCCCGAATTCTATCAAAAACCCATTTCTACCCTATAGGGAAAAATGGCACGTTAGAACGTGGGGAAGATCGATTTGATTGTATTTGATTCGAGTAGGATGTTGCTATGCAGTAGAACGATCGAAGAAAGAAACCTCTTGCATGTGCTAAGGGGTATAAGGGTGATATATGTATTTTTTCACTTCGTAGTACGTGTAACTGGGTGCTGAGACCAAGACCGCAGTACAAGTTGTACTGATTTGGATAATTATCCCGAAAACCGATACCGTTTGGATCAGTTTTTATAAATAAACGTACCATTTTATATCCGGAATGATCCAACGGGATACTAATTTTCCGTAATTATAAATAGCCTTTTACCGTATTTTATTTCGTATCAAAAGCATTTGCAGACAGATAAATATATAATTTTACAGAGAAAAATCATATATTCATAAACCTTTCTGAGAATCAAACCACAAATTCAAGGCGTTAGTGAAATCCGTTTGAAAAGTTGGAGTAACCGATTTGAAGGTTTCAAGGAGTACTATCAGATTCTAAGCTTTGTTTCACTGCAGAATCAAAGGTTGAATTTCTGAAAATTTAATTATTTTCGAATTTATTTTATTAAAAATATGAATTTTTGTTCGGATGATTGTTTGTATGATTTGATGATTGCATGTTGTAGAGCTTGTTTTCCTGATGATTTTCATATGTCATACGTCTGGTTTGGAGTTCAATAACATGTTCAAATTTGAGTTTGATTTTCGAATTTTAAAATTAGGGTTTATAACCCGTATGAATGTTCTTAATTGAAATTTGGGGGTTTCTTATTCTGTGATAGATTGATGTTGTGATATAGTGGGTTGTGTTCTCTGTGAAATTAGCAATCCAGTCGTATAAGTTTCATGAACCAACGAGGTCTGTAGAGAAGGGAGTTGTGTTTTGAAGTTTTCCGATGTTCGCCGAAACTGGAAAATTTCACGGCCAAATTCCGGCCAACTCAGGGATTGTTAGGTTGTTTTGATTGCATGGTTGTGTTCCTGGTGTTGTGTAGATGTGATCTGGAGCTTGTGGCAAGGTGAGGAGGCCGGAATCGTGTTCTCCGGCCACCCCTGTGTTTTCCGGCGACTGGACTGTAAAAATTGCAGTTTGGTCCCTGAAGTTTTGGGGACGATGCAGTTTGGTCCCTGTAGTTTCCAGACTTTGCAAAAATAGGATTCCTGTTTTAAAAATGTTTAAAAATCATATTTCTCAATTATTTTTATTATAAAAATTCGTTTTTAATTTCTGAAAATTCTAAAAATTATTATTTTAATTCCGAAAATTATTTTTAATTCACAAATAAATCTGAATTAATTATTTAATTAATTTCAGTTAATTTTTAATTGACTAATTAGTCAATTAATTCGAAAATTAATTGATTAATTGATTTAATTAATTATTAATTGATTTTTAATTAATTATTTAATTAGATTTAATTATTAAAAATGATTTAAAAATTCTGAAAAATAGTTTCGAGCTTTAAAATATTATTCTAAATTATTTTCAAGGCTCGATAATTATTCTAAAATTGTTTCGGAGCCAGAATTGGCCAACCGAACCCTGTTTATTAAACCGAAATTGATCCAATGACCCATTTTAATTCCGAAAAATGTTTTAAAAATTATTTTAAATACCCGAAAGCACATTTATGACCTAAGACTTCTTTATAAATGATATGTCATTGATTACGTGATGTATTAAGTGTTATACGTGACATGTTGTTTGACTATCGGTCTATATATGCGGTGTTTACTTCGTTATTGCGAAGATTTCAATCCGTTAATCGGATTTGGGTAAAACGAAGGGTAGATAGAAGTGTGCGTTGAATAGAATCTTGTGAGTTGATGATTGATAGATGCTTATGATATGTGAGCAGAAGAGGCAAGGCGTAAGAAAGGGAAACAGATAGTTGTGGAATAAGACGATTGTGATTGGAAGCGAGTACAGAGTAGTGAGCTAATACCAGGCAAGTGTTCTGAACTTTCTCGAGATATTGAAATTCTTGATAGTCTTGTTGACATTGCAAGTGCTTTGAAGCACGGAAACCTAAACCCTGATTTCAGTTATTGTTCTTGAGCCATGAACCATATTCTTTCTAAGCCATTGATTATTGTAAACCCAAACTCGAACCTCAAATATACGATACTATTCCACAAATACATGCAAACAAAATCCCAAACACTGAACTGAATTACTTGTACATTCAACCATTGTATCCTATGCTTTGAGAGCCCAAATATTTGAAACCCTGAAATATTGATTCTTTTGTTATCCAATTCTTTCATTACCCAGCATTCAAGCTTTTAAACTACTTTATTGATCCTTACAAAGATTGAAACCCTTTCATTGTTAAACACTCATTGTTGTTAATGATTCTGGTTATTGTTTATTATTGCATATTCTGTTATTATGTTAGAATTGGATTGTTTTTATAAAATTGTGGACCAGATTCGTGGTCAGACCATATAATGGTCAAGTTAGGCCAATTTGTGCCTTGGATCCAGTAGTTAGAGCAATGCTGTGTGCCTTGCTCGGGGTTAGTGCGTGACTGATCAGCAGCCTAACCTTGGTTTTTAAATTAAAAGTATATTATCCAATTCTGAATCATAATCCAATGTTCACTTGATATCATAATCATAGTCACCTGATGATCATTATTCTCAGTTTTGTTATTGTGACTTGCTGAGCTAGTTAGCTCATTTGTGCGATGTTGTTTATATTCTTTCCAGTTAAAAAGGAACCAGTTGGTAGCGAGGATCCCCAGTCCAGCGCGAGAGCTAGGGGTTCAGGTTGAGGAAGTTGAACTAGTAGGCTTCTTTTGGGATAATTTAAGTTTGTGAAAGTTTGTAATAATGTTTGATACTCAGTTTGAGTTTGAAATAGTTGGGATTTGAACGGTTTGTAATATATTAGTGTGTTGGCTTGTGTGCATACTTTAACCTGTTGCGGTCCGTGGTGGTTGATAAGTAGGGTCACTGCATATATTATTATTATCTTTATCTTGGATATAAGCAGGTTATAATTAAGGTGTGTGCGTGGACCCCAAACTTCTGACCCGGGTTTGGAGGGCGCCACAGGTTGGTATCAGAGCTACAGGTTATAAGTCACTGACACAAGCCTAGGTTAACGAGAATGGGTAGAGGGTTAAGATTAGAAGTAAGGCATAGGATGAGAGAACGTTGAGAGGGTGAGTGCTTCTGTATATCAGGTATTAGTATAGTTTGCGAGATTCTTATATTGCGATATGATTTCAGATAGCAGAGATGGCCGACTCTTTTATTCCTGTATCAGCTGATCATTCAGAGCCTTCAGTTGGAGTGCCGTTTTCGGATCCACGCCCTGTTGTTCCACTAGCATTGGCTATTCTACCTCCACCGGTGTTGCAGCCCGTACCACTGCAGGCTATTCCACCTCCAGGCGTGAGGCCACCTATCAGAGGACCCCCACCTGCGGATTCAGGCTTTACTAGTCATTCAGTCATGGGAGTACCTTTCCAGTTCTCTTCCTATCCTGTCCCATATCATCAGTTTGAGGCTTGCCTTATGGAGCAGAGTTTCCTACAGGGTCAGATCCAGGAGTTATTGCATATCATGCGTACCAGAGAGATGGGGAGTGGTGAGAGGCGACTTAGAGAGAGGCTCCAGGCGTTTCGTAGAGCAGCTGCTGTGAGGATTGCTGAGGCTACACATGAGGACATCACCCCTGATTTCCTGGTCGAGTGGGCTAAGTGGGTTCTAGAGGAGCTTGAGGAGATAGGAGGTCCAGATTTGCCATGAGCCAGAGATTCAGAGATGGAGATGCTGAGAAGTGTTGTTATGGTTATGTAGTATGTACAGTAGTGTGTAGTGTGTATCAGTAGACTTTTGAGTTGTATTTATAGACTAGCTATGCTGACTAGTGAGTAAGTTGTTGTACCTTTTTGCTTTTACCTTCGAAGCGTCTTTACGCTTGTACTACCCTAAAACCTTTGATCTATATATATCAGTACCTTTTTCCTTTCCAGCACTGTCATTTATTTTATTGTACCTGTTTTACTTTACCTTATTTATTGCACCAGTTATACCCTGTGATACCATGTACCCTGTTTTCCATAACTGTTTATATTCTGTAAAGAAGCATGCAATTTACTTAGTTACAACTGTTTTCAAAAAGAGATATTCCTGTTTTACAAAACTTTTCTTTTATGCAAATATTTGATTTAAAAGCTAAATAAATTGATTGATTCTTTACAGAAAATGCCTCCTAAAAGAAATACCCGCACCAACACCAGAAATGAAGAAACCAACAACAACAACAACAATCAAGATGATACAAACCCGAATGTGAACCCAGGACCTATGGACCCAGCAGTAGCCCAGATTCTTCAAATCTTGGCTCAACAAACAGTTCACCTAGCACAACAACAACAAAGATAGACCAATCCCCAGGTAACCTTCAAAACTTTTCAGGCAATAAACCCATCAGAATTCAAGGGTTCCTTAGAGCCAATTGAAGCAAATGTTTGGTTAAAGGAAATAGAGAAGGCATTTGCCTTAGTGAAAGTGAAGGAGGAACAGAAGGTTGAGTTTGCAAGTTATTATCTGAAGAATGAAGCCACCTATTGGTGGGAGATGGTGAAAACATTGGAAGGTACGGATGTTATTACTTGGGAAAGGTTCAAGGAATTGTTTCTAGAAAAGTATTTTCCTCAGTTTGTTCAGGATCAAATGGAGCTGAAGTTTTTAGAGTTAAAGCAAGGGAATATGTCGGTAACAGATTATGAGGGGAAGTTTGAGGAATTGTCAAGGTATGTGCCGTCGTATGTTGATACTGATAGAAAGAAAGCTAATAGATTCCAGCAAGGCTTGAAGCCATGGATCAGAGGGAAGGTAGCTATTTTTGAATTGGAGACTTATGCAGGAGTAGTACAGAAGGCTATGATCGCAGAGACAGAGAGTGAGATGTTCCAGAAAGATAAGGAAAGCAAGAAAAGGAAAGTTGAGGGAAGTGAGGGTCAGTCAGAAACAGGGAAGTTTCCAAACCTCAAGAAGGGCAAGTTCCAGCCAGGAAGAAATTTTAATTTCAGAAGACAAAATGCAGGAGAAGGAGGACAGGGCAATCGTCCAGCTAATGTAAATCAGCCGAATCAGTTGAGATTAACTTTTCCAGATTGTCAAATTTGTGGAAAGAAGCATGGAGGAGTTTGTAACAAGTTGAATGTGGTATGTTTTAAATGCAACCAGAAAGGGCACTATTCAAGGGAGTGCCGAAATCAGCCAGCAAATAAGGATCAGCCTATCCGGAATCCAGCAGTGAAGGTTCCAGCCATTGGATTTACATGCTTTAAATGTGGGAAGCCAGGACATATGGCCAGGGATTGCAAGACACCAGCCCCAGTCAGTAATGCATTGAGGATTATGGGATCTATCCCAACCGTGAATGAGACTCCAAGGGCTAGAGTTTTTGACATGTCAGTGAAGGATGCTATCCAGGATACGGATGTCGTGGCAGGTACGCTTAATGTGAATTCTTTATGTGCCAAAGTGTTAATAGATTCGGGAGCAACTCGATCGTTTGTTTCACAAGACTTTGTTAGTAAATTAAATTGTCCAGTTGAATGCTTAAATGAAATAATGACTGTGGAATTAGCAAATCAAGAACGTGTAACTGTGAACCAAGTTTGTGGAAATTGTGAGGTTGAGATTTCTGGTAGTAAGTTTTGTGTAGATTTGATACCATTTAAGTTAGGAGAATTTGATGTAATATTAGGGATGGATTGGTTATCTAAGCATGATGCTCAGATAGATTGTCGGAATAAGAAAGTAATGGTGAAAACGCCAGACGAAAGAATAGTAACGTTCAAAGGTCAGAAACAAGTAAAGAAGTTCTTAACAATGATTCAAGCCAAGAAATTATTACGGCAAGGATGTGAGCATTTCGTAGCATATGTAATCGACAGAAGTCAGGAGCCAGCAAAACTTGAAGATATTCCAGTAGTGAATGAATTTCCAGACGTATTTCCCGACGAATTACCAGGACTTCCTCCAGATAGAGAAATTGAATTTGCGATCGACTTAGAACCTGGAACAGAACCGGTGTCCAAAGCCCGTACAGAATGGCGCCTGTTGAGATGAAGGAGCTAGCAAGGAAATTGCAAGAATTGTTAGAGAAAGGAGTAATTAGACCTAGCGTATCCCCGTGGGGAGCCCCGGTATTATTTGTCAAGAAGAAAGATGGAAGCATGAGACTGTGCATTGACTATAGGGAGCTCAATAAGCTGACAATCAAAAACAAGTATCCGTTACCCAGAATCGATGATTTGTTTGACCAATTGAAGGGAGCCAAGTATTTCTCCAAAATTGATTTAAGATCGGGATATCATCAACTAAAGATCAAGCCAGAGGATATACCAAAGACAGCTTTCAGAACAAGGTATGGGCATTATGAATTTCTAGTGATGTCTTTTGGATTGACCAACGCCCCAGCAGCGTTTATGGACCTGATGAATAGAATTTTCAAAGAGTATTTGGATAAGTTTGTTATTGTGTTCATAGACGATATTTTAATCTATTCCAAAATGAAAGAGGATCATGCGGAACATGTGAGAACGGCTTTGGAGATTTTAAGGAAGAAGAAGTTATATGCTAAACTGTCGAAGTGTGAGTTTTGGCTACAGGAAGTTCAGTTCTTAGGACACATAGTCAGTAATGAAGGGATCAAAGTGGACCCGGCAAAGATCGAAGCAATTACGAATTGGGAGAGACCGAGAACACCCACTGAGGTAAGAAGTTTCCTAGGATTGGCGGGATATTATCGTCGATTTGTTCAGAATTTCTCAAGGATTGCCACATCATTAACAAAGCTTACACGAAAGAATGAAAAGTTTATATGGAACGACAAGTGCGAAGAAAGTTTTCAAGAATTGAAGCAGAGATTAATCACGGCACCTGTTTTGTCACTTCCAGACGATCAAGGGAATTTCGTAATTTATAGCGATGCTTCTCATAAAGGACTAGGATGTGTTCTTATGCAGCACGACAAGGTGATTGCTTATGCGTCAAGACAATTGAAACCACACGCACAGAAATACCCTACTCATGATTTGGAGCTAGCAGCCATAGTTTTTGCTTTGAAGATTTGGAGACATTATTTGTATGGAGAAAAGTGTGAGATTTTCACGGATCACAAAAGTTTGAAATATATATTTACCCAGAAGGAACTTAATATGAGGCAAAGGAGATGGTTAGAATTGATCAAGGATTATGATTGCTCGATTAATTATCATCCCGGTAAGGCGAACATTGTAGCAGATGCGTTAAGTCGGAAGGAAAGGTTAAATGTGTTATCGGTACCTGAAGAAATATATAAAGAATTTCAGAAATTAGAATTGGAGGTTAGAATTTGCAAGCCTGAGGAAGCAAAAGTATACAGTATGATTTTCCACCCGGAGTTATTGGAGAAAATAAAGAAATGCCAGAAAGAGGTAATGGATCAAGATATAAATAGTTTGATAGGTGAGGAATTATGCACGCAACAAGATGATCAAGGTATTCTTAGGTTTTCTTCAAGAGTTTGGATTCCACCAGTGACGGAGTTAAAGAATGAAATTTTACAAGAGGCACATAGTTCAAGATATTCCATCCATCCAGGGAGTACCAAAATGTACAGAGATTTAAAGAAGAATTATTGGTGGCCAAATATGAAGAGGGAAATTGCGTAATGGGTTAGCAAATGTTATACCTGTCAGAGAGTTAAAGAGGAGCATCAGAGACCAAGCGAATTGCTACAGCCATTGGAGATTCCAGAATGGAAGTGGGAACATATTACCATGGATTTCATAGTTGGATTACCAAGGACAAGGGCTAATCATGATGCCATTTGGGTTATAGTGGATAGACTTACCAAGTCAGCTCATTTTCTGCCTATAAATGAAAGATTTTCGCTCGACAAGTTAGTCCATATGTACCTAAAAGAAATTGTAGTTCGTCATGGAGTTCCAGTGTCTATCGTATCTGATCGAGATCCAAGGTTTAATTCAAGATTTTGGAAGAGTTTTCAAGAATGTTTGGGAACAAAATTGAATATGAGTACGGCCTATCACCCGCAGATGGACGGCCAAAGTGAAAGAACAATCCAGACAATCGAGGACATGCTACGTGTTTGTGCTATTGATTTCAAAGGAAGTTGGGACGAGCATTTACCCCTGGTAGAATTTGCTTATAACAACAGTTACCACGCCAGCATTGGGATGCCACCTTATGAAGCCCTTTATGGACACAAATGTAGATCTCCATTATATTGGAACGAAGTAGGAGAACGCAAAATACTCGGACCTGAATTGGTACAGCAGACAAAGGAAGTTGTTGAACTTATCCAGAAAAGATTAATAGCCGCATAAAATCGTCAGAGGAAATATGCAGACCAGTCAAGGAAAGACATGGAATTTGAAGAAGGGAGCTTAGTATTATTGAAAGTATCACCGTGGAAAGGACTAACGAGGTTTGGGAAGAAAGGGAAGCTAAGCCCAAGATATGTCGGACCTTTTGAGATTCTAAAGAGCGTTGGCAAAGTCGCTTACGAATTGGCATTACCTCCGCACATAGAGCACATTCACAATGTTTTTCATTTATCGATGCTCAAGAAATATAATCCAGACTCCAGGCATGTAATATAATATGAGCCAATAGAGCTTCAGGCAGATTTATCATATGTAGAGAATCCAATAAGGATTTTAGTGGAAAGAGAGAAAGTATTAAGGAATAAAGTGATAAAGTTAGTAAGAGTATTGTGGAGAAACCCAAAGGTTGAAGAGTCAACCTGGGAGTTAGAAAGTGATATGAGAGAAAAGTACCCTCATTTGTTTTCTTAGGAGATTCTGAGGACAGAATCCTTTTAAGTGGGGAAGGATGTAATATCCGGGATATAACGTGTAATTATTTTTACTATTAAATAATTAATATGTGTGTTCAGTATCTATTCTGTGAGTTAATTGTTAAGTGATATAGGTACTTGAATATTCAAAAATAATATTAATTGAGTATTTTAATTTTATATGTCCAAAATAAAATATAGATAATTGTTATATCTTCCTAATTATTTTTATGTTGATTTATAGATTTATAAGAATCATATGAAATTTTTAAAATCTTTTTCCGGGTAATTAAAATCTATTTTATAAAAACGGGAACCAACCGATGTCAATCGTTTTTACGTTTTTGGAACCCGAAACTCTTCCGAGAACTCCTTCCTAACCTAATTGTAATATTCCGAGCATTTTCCATGTTTCGACTTTTTCGATCCGGCGTACGGTTTGTCCTGCGCGGGTCCCGGCACAACATTTTCGATACAATATTCGTTTCGGTAAATTAATAAAACCCGTATTTTCGATAAACGGGAGCTTTTTATTAAACTATCCCAATTATCACTTCGTAGTACGTGTAACTGGGTGCTGAGACCAAGACCGCAGTACAAGTTGTACTGATTTGGATAATTATCCCGAAAACCGATACCGTTTGGATCAGTTTTTATAAATAAACGTACCATTTTATATCCGGAATGATCCAACGGGATACTAATTTTCCGTAATTATAAATAGCCTTTTACCGTATTTTATTTCGTATCAAAATCATTTGCAGACAGATAAATATATAATTTTACAGAGAAAAATCATATATTCATAAACCTTTCTGAGAATCAAACCACAAATTCAAGGCGTTAGTGAAATCCGTTTGAAAAGTTGGAGTAACCGATTTGAAGGTTTCAAGGAGTACTATCAGATTCTAAGCTTTGTTTCACTGCAGAATCAAAGGTTGAATTTCTGAAAATTTAATTATTTTCGAATTTATTTTATTAAAAATATGAATTTTTGTTCGGATGATTGTTTGTATGATTTGATGATTGCATGTTGTAGAGCTTGTTTTCCTGATGATTTTCATATGTCATACGTCTGGTTTGGAGTTCAATAACATGTTCAAATTTGAGTTTGATTTTCGAATTTTAAAATTAGGGTTTATAACCCGTATGAATGTTCTTAATTGAAATTTGGGGGTTTCTTATTCTGTGATAGATTGATGTTGTGATATAGTGGGTTGTGTTCTCTGTGAAATTAGCAATCCAGTCGTATAAGTTTCATGAACCAACGAGGTCTGTAGAGAAGGGAGTTGTGTTTTGAAGTTTTCCGATGTTCGCCGGAAACTGGAAAATTTCACGGCCAAATTCCGGCCAACTCAGGGATTGTTAGGTTGTTTTGATTGCATGGTTGTGTTCCTGGTGTTGTGTAGATGTGATCTGGAGCTTGTGGCAAGGTGAGGAGGCCGGAATCGTGTTCTCCGGCCACCCCTGTGTTTTCCGGCGACTGGACTGTAAAAATTGCAGTTTGGTCCCTGAAGTTTTGGGGACGATGCAGTTTGGTCCCTGTAGTTTCCAGACTTTGCAAAAATAGGATTCCTGTTTTAAAAATGTTTAAAAATCATATTTCTCATTTATTTTTATTATAAAAATTCATTTTTAATTTCTGAAAATTCTAAAAATTATTATTTTAATTCCGAAAATTATTTTTAATTCACAAATAAATCTGAATTAATTATTTAATTAATTTCAGTTAATTTTTAATTGACTAATTAGTCAATTAATTCGAAAATTAATTGATTAATTGATTTAATTAATTATTAATTGATTTTTAATTAATTATTTAATTAGATTTAATTATTAAAAATGATTTAAAAATTCTGAAAAATAGTTTCGAGCTTTAAAATATTATTCTAAATTATTTTCAAGGCTCGATAATTATTCTAAAATTGTTTCGGAGCCAGAATTGGCCAACCGAACCCTGTTTATTAAACCGAAATTGATCCAACGACCCATTTTAATTCCGAAAAATGTTTTAAAAATTATTTTAAATACCCGAAAGCACATTTATGACCTAAGACTTCTTTATAAATGATATGTCATTGATTACGTGATGTATTAAGTGTTATACGTGACATGTTGTTTGACTATCCGTCTATATATGCGGTGTTTACTTTGTTATTGCGAAGATTTCAATCCGTTAATCGGATTTGGGTAAAACGAAGGGTAGATAGAAGTGTGCGTTGAATAGAATCTTGTGAGTTGATGATTGATAGATGCTTATGATATGTGAGCAGAAGAGGCAAGGCGTAAGAAAGGGAAACAGATAGTTGAGGAATAAGACGATTGTGATTGGAAGCGAGTACAGAGTAGTGAGCTAATACCAGGCAAGTGTTATGAACTTCTCGAGATATTGAAATTCTTGATAGTCTTGTTGACATTGCAAGTGCTTTGAAGCACGGAAACCTAAACCCTGATTTCAGTTATTGTTCTTGAGCCATGAACCATATTCTTTCTAAGCCATTGATTATTGTAAACCCAAACTCGAACCTCAAATATACGATACTATTCCATAAATACATGCAAACAAAATCCCAAACACTGAACTGAATTACTTGTACATTCAACCATTGTATCCTATGCTTTGAGAGCCCAAATCTTTGAAACCCTGAAATATTGATTCTTTTGTTATCCAATTCTTTCATTACCCAGCATTCAAGCTTTTAAACTACTTTATTGATCCTTACAAAGATTGAAACCCTTTCATTGTTAAACACTCATTATTGTTAATGATTCTGGTTATTGTTTATTATTACATATTCTGTTATTATGTTAGAATTGGATTGTTTTTATAAAATTGTGGACCAGATTCGTGGTCAGACCATATAATGGTCAAGTTAGGCCAATGTGTGCCTTGGATCCAGTAGTTAGAGCAATGCTGTGTGCCTTGCTCGGGGTTAGTGCGTGACTGATCAGCAGCCTAACCTTGGTTTTTAAATTAAAAGTATATTATCCAATTCTGAATCATAATCCAATGTTCACTTGATATCATAATCATAGTCACCTGATGATCATTATTCTCAGTTTTGTTATTGTGACTTGCTGAGCTAGTTAGCTCATTTGTGCGATGTTGTTTATATTCTTTCCAGTTAAAAAGGAACCAGTTGGTAGCGAGGATCCCCAGTCCAGCGCGAGAGCTAGGGGTTCAGGTTGAGGAAGTTGAACTAGTAGGCTTCTTTTGGGATAATTTAAGTTTGTAAAAGTTTGTAATAATGTTTAATACTCAGTGTGAGTTTGAAATAGTTGGGATTTGAACGGTTTGTAATATATTAGTGTGTTGGCTTGTGTGCATACTTTAACCTGTTGCGGTCCGTGGTGGTTGATAAGTAGGGTCACTGCATATATTATTATTATCTTTATCTTGGATATAAGCAGGTTATAATTAAGGTGTGTGTGTGGACCCCAAACTTCTGACCCGGGTTTGGAGGGCGCCACATACGGTGCAAGATGTGGATGTGGTAGCAGGTATGCTTGTTATTAACTCAGTAGACGTAAAAGTATTGATGGACTCTGGAGCAACTAGATCTTTTATCTCTGAAAGTATTCTTGATAAGTTAAATTGTGTTGCATACCCTTTGGAACCTAATTTGATTATAGAGGTAGAAAATCAAAAGAAAGTTATTGTTAGCAAAGTTTGTCCCAATTGCGATGTGATTATAGAAGGTCGGCACCTTTCTGCTGACTTAATTCCCTTTAAGTTAGGAGAATTTGAGGTTATACTAGGAATGGATTGGTTGTCAAATCATGAAGCATAAATAGAATGTAAAAGTAAGAAGGTGAAGTTAAGGACCAAGGATGGTGAGGAAGTGATATTCAAAGGAAAGAGGCAAGAGAAGAAATTCCTAACGGCTATTGAGACAAGGAGATTATTACGTCAAGGATGCGAAGTTTATTTGGCTCATGCTATGGATGTGGAGAAAGAATCCGTGAGGATTGAGGATATCCCAATAGTAGGAGATTTTCCAGATGTATTTCCTGATGAATTGCCAGGACTACCTCTAGATAGAGAGATCAAGTTTACGATTGATTTGGCTCCTGGAACGGAACCAGTATCGAAAGCTCCCTATCGCATGACGCCAGTCGAGATGAAGGAATTGGCAGCACAGTTGCAAGAATTGTTGGATAAAGGAGTAATTTGGCCGAGTGTATCCCCATGGGGCGCACCGATGTTGTTTATAAAGAAAAAGGATGGAAGTATGAGGTTGTGCATTGATTATCGCGAATTGAATAAGTTGACGATTAAGAATAAGTACCCTCTACCGCGAATCAATGACTTGTTTGATCAGTTAAAAGGAGCTTCATGTTTCTCCAAGATTGATTTAAGATCTGGGTATCATCAATTAAAGATTAAAGCGGAAGATATACCCAAGACAGCGTTTTGAACAAGATATGGGCACTACGAGTTTTTGGTAATGGCGTTTGGTTTGACGTATGCGCCAGCCGCATTTATGGATCTTATGAACAGAATGTTCAAGCAATATTTGGATAAGTTCGTTATTGTGTTTTTTGACGATATACTGATTTACTCCAAGACGGAAGAAGATCATAAGGAGCATTTGAGGATTTCTTTGGAAATTATGAGGAAAGAGAGGTTGTACGCTAAGTTTTTGAAGTGTGAATTTTGGCTAAGGGAAGTGCAATTTCTTAGCCATGTAGTTAATAAAGAAGGAATCAAAGTGGACCCGACCAAGATAGAAGCTGTAATGAATTGGGAAAGGCCCAAGACTCCTACGGAAGTCAGAAGTTTTCTGGGATTAGCCGGATACTACAAAAGGTTTGTGCAAGATTTCTCTAAGATTGCTGTCCCATTAACGAAGTTGACAAGGAAGAGCGAGAAGTTTATATTGACGGAAAAGTGCGAGGAAAGCTTTCAAAAGTTAAAGAAGAGACTGGTAACCGCCCTAGTGTTGGTGTTACCTGATGAAAAAGGAGAATTTGTGATATTCAGTGATGCTTCGTATAAAGGACTTGGATGTGTGTTAATGCAACACGGGAAGGTAATAGTATATGCATCAAGGAAACTCAAGCCGCACGAGCAAAAGTACCCTACGCATGATTTGGAATTGGCAGCAATTATGTTTGCCCTTAAAATTTAGAGACATTATTTATACGGGGGAAAGTGCGAGATTTATACAGACCATACAAGTTTAAACTATATCTTCACTCAAAAGGAATTGAATATGAGACAGAGAAGATGGTTAGAGTTGATCAAAGATTATGATTTTGTGATAAATTATCATCCTGGAAAGGCAAATGTGGTAGCAGACACTCTAAGTCGCAAGGAAAGGTTGAATATGTTAACGTCGTCGGAAGATTTGGTCAAGGATTTTGAAAAGATGGAAATTAGAAGTGCAGACTCCAGAATTTGGAGGAAAAGCTATATATGTGATGTCATTTTAACCCGAAATTTTGGAAAAGATTCGATGCTGTCAAGAGCAAGTGATGAATCGCGAAAAGGATAAGTAATCAGGAGAAGAAATTAAAGCTCAAAAGGATGGAAAAGGAATATACCGTGTCAACTCACGAATATGGATAGCTAATGTTGTGGAGCTAAAGCACGAGATTTTGCAAGAAGCGCATAACTCGAGATTTTCAATTCACCTTGGAAGTACGAAAATGTACCAGGATTTAAAAGAAAGTTATTGATGGCTAAATATGAAAAAGGAAGTTGCGGAATGGATAAGTAAGTGTTATACGTGTCAACGGGTCAAAGAGGAACACCAGAGGCCATGTGGATTACTTCAACCACTGGATATACCAGAATGGAAATGAAAACATATCGCGATGGATTTCGTGGTAGGATTACCTAAAGCCAAGTCTAATCATGATGCGATTTGGGCGGTAATCGATCGATTGATAAAGTCAGCACATTTCTTGCCGATAAATGAAAGATTTTCATTGGAAAAGTTGGTCAAATTGTATTTGGATGAGATTGTGATGTGTCACGGAGTCCCTGTATCTATCGTCTCTGATAGAGATCCAAGGATTAACTCAAGATTTTGGAGACAATTCCATGATCATATGGGAACTAAGCTGAAAATGAGTACGGCATATCATCCGCAGACGGACGGACAAAGTGAAAGGACAATTCAGACAATTGAAGATATGTTGCGAACCTGCGCAATAGATTTCAAAGGAAATTGGGACGATCATTTGCCGTTAATTGAGTTTTCTTACAACAATAGTTATCACGCAAGTATTGGCATGCCGCCTTATGAAGCGCTGTATGGAAGAACATGTAGGTCCCCTACGTATTGGGATGAGGTTGGCGAGCACAAATTATTTGGCCCAGAGCTAGTTCAACAAACGAAGGAAAAGGTAGAAATGATTCAGAAAAGGTTACTTCCAGCTCAAGATCGACAAACGAAGTATGCAAATCGAGAACGAAAAGATGTGCCATTCGAATCTGGAGACAAAGTCTTGTTAAAGATATCTCCCTAGAAAAGTTTAACCCGATTCAGAAAGAAAGGGAAGTTGAGTCCTAGGTATATTGGACCATTCGAAGTATTGCAACAAGTTGGAAAAGTGGCGTATGAATTGGCGCTACCTCCGCAAATGCAACATCTACACAATGTATTCCATGTATCTTTTCCGAAGAAGTATAATTCTGATGTGAGCCATGTGATCGAATTGGAACCAGTGGAAATTCAACCAGATTTGTCTTATGTGGAACAACCAATTCGAATCTTAGACCGAAATGAGAGGACACTTAGAAATAAAGTTGTACCTCTAGTCAGAGTGTTGTGGAGAAATCTATTAGTAGAAGAATCAACTTGGGAATTAGAAAGTGAAATGAAAGAAAAGTATCCCCGTCTATTTGCTTAGACTAGATTCTGGGGACAGAATCCTTTTAAGGAGGGTAGATTGTGACGACTGAGAAGTTTGCGATGAAATTAAGTCAATAATGTATGATTTATGTGATGTGATTATAAAATATGTGATTAAGTGATGATTTATTTGTTTTTATTGTATATTAGTATCGAGGTTAAAGAGTAAGCTTAGGAATTAAGCTGTGTTGTCGGGCCGTCAGGTAGAACGGAACCCGTCCTAAAAAGGGATTAAAGTATAAAAAAATGTGAAATATGTAATATTATGTGAAATGAATGTTTAAATAAAGTATTGCATCCTAGTGACGTGTCGGTCGATAATGATAATGAGAAGCGTAATTGAAACGCTGAGCGTCGGGCCGTCAGGCAGAACGTGACCCGGAACGCGTAAAAAGGAATAATATTAAAGAAGGACAATTTTTATGATCAGAAATGAGTTGTGATGTGTTCGTATGTGTGCTTGCTTGTCTGTATGCATGATTACGTGATTTGTTAATATTTTATGGATTTAAGGGAATTATCTGATTTAAATAAAGGTTTATTTAACCTTCGCACATTTTTATAAAATTATCTGAGTAAGATAAAGGCATGAGCTTTGTCCTGATATCTTCAAAATAATCCTAAAGACTTTTCTAAAAATGATGGACGGATTTATTTGGTGATCTTTGCATTTTAAATTAATTTTTATGTGATAAAATGTTATTATTAGCACAAACTTGTAAAAATCATATAAAATCAACCGTACGCTCAAAATCTTAGTATGAGTAATGGTTGGAAAGCTAATTTCGAGATTCAAATTTTAAAATTATCATTCGTATCAAATTCATCTTTTCCGAGAGAGATACTTGCAAATCAAATTCATTTTCTTTTAAGAATAAAAATTGAATCGGAAATGAGATAACCTAATTACCATACTACCCCTCCCCTTGGTAGTATATAATCTCACCCCACCCCCTCTTTTCTTTCTTTTCCACCCGAGCATCTCTCTTCTCTTTCTTTTCTCTCATTTTCTTCCTCCCTCTCGGGACTTTTCTCTCTCTCAATCTCGGTACACTCTCTCTTCAATCTCTCACTTGTCCTTCATCCTTTTTCGGTTAAAAAACTATAATTGTCTGAGATTTTGCTTTATCTATCCATAAATATGCATGCATGTCACTATCTTCAAGTTTTTGAGAAAATCCAAAGTTGGATTTGGTGATTTTCAATTCGGTTTTCATGAAAATAAAAGGGTTTTGGTACTTAAGTGATTTAAAGTGAAGATGTGTGCTTGCATGTGTGTAATTACTTGAGAAAATTGGAGGTTGAAGGTTGGAAACCCCCGAATGCGGGCACCACCATGAAGCCACCGCTATCGGTGATGAACTCCGGTGAACCGGAGGTGAGCAATGATGTTAAAAAAACTGAAGCTCTAGTATTTAAATCAATTATTTTGTGTTTGCATGTGGTTTTTTTTAAAAGCTGAAAGGTAGTGTAGTTAATTAGTTGATTTTGTTGATTATGGATGTTAATCTAGCTTAATGTTAAAAAATTAGGGTGATTAAAGATGTAAGGGTATGAAATTAAGTTTGCATGTGAGGTTCTTTGATAAAAGAAGAAGTGGCCGAATGGTTCTTGTTTTTTGGGAAAAATCATGTTGATTTGTTGGTGCAAATGATCTATTGATAATTGTTTTATAAATTGTAGAGTAATTAGAATGAGTTATGGTTAAAAGTCCAAATTGAGGCATGCATGTTTTGATTCCTGGAAATTTTGAATGTCCCTACTTGATTAAGTTGTGTTAAGTGTTAAAATGAGTGATCATCCATAATACGTTCAAATTATGAGTTTAAGTGAGTTGTAAGAATGAAATTGAACTAGTTTGGGATGATATACTTGATGCATGTCAAATAAGGGCTTTGCATGTTTGATTCTTGATTGTGATAAGTGTTAAGGCCGAATAGGCCATAGGAAATAAAGGCCAAGACTTGATTTTTTGGTAATTGAAAGAATGATTGAGTGTTTATATGTGAAAATCTTTGGATTTGTTTGTTGGATTATTGTTTTGGTTCGAATTAAGGATAAAAGAAAAAGGGAATTAAGTTGATTGATTTTAAAAGCTACAAGTGATAGCTATGGTCGTAAGTAATTAACTATGAATGAAATCGTGTGCTCGTATGAGTTATAAATGTTTGATTTGAGGAATAGTCAAGATTTAGCGAGAATAAGTTGATGATCGAGTATATATATACATAGAGATATAAAGGCTATGAGAAAAGAATGTGTTATGTGCTATGTGCATGTGTGTATATAAGCTATACTCGTATAGTTCGAGTCAGAAGTATAATCGAGCTATCATACTGAGTGAACGTTCCGGGAACGAGAGTTGAGAAACTAATTGAGGTTTTGGTTTTGATTGTAGATACGGAATGTGAGGGCATTCAGATGAGGAAAGGGAAAGGTATACTAGGTGGCAGTAGTTGAACCTTCGTGAAACAGGAAAGCGAATTCAGGAAAGTAACTCTAATTACTTGTGTAAATGGTTATAGAGAGAATATTGTTCATACCATATAGAGTATTGAACTGTTGAACCCCTGTTATTGATTTGAGATACCCTGTCTTTGATCTTGTAAAACTGTTATTGATAAGCTTATTGATTCAACCCTTTGGTAACCTATCTTTTCTGTTCAAATTATTTGTTATGCCATGAACTGTTATAAACCCTATAATTACCTTTACGAACCCCTTGTAATGATGCCATATTCTTTGATCACCATATCCCCTATTGATCATTGGAACAGTCTGATTCTTTTAACTTAAGTCGTTGTTATCATTGATTCAAAACCCCTAGAATTTCATCTTGCTTATCCTTGATTCGTTTCCTTCACTTTGATTTCTTGATATTGAATCTAAGAATGAGTTTCGACTTGAAAGAGTCTGAATGATTTCGTATTCTTGGTAATGATAAAATAAAATTTAGAAAACCTACTCTTTTTCCAACTCAAGGTTTTCCAAACGAATTCCTGATGGATTGGATTGGACGTAAGAGGCTAATGGGACTAGTCCAGTCATGGTAAGAGGCTAGCGGGGCTAGTCCAGTTTGAGGCTGAAATTATGACTTTGGTACCTTAAAGACCGGATGGAGGTCAGTACGGGCTGATCACCCGTATTATAATAAAATGAAAGATAAATTGGTCCAATCAAGGGTTCTATATTGATTTTAAAAAGGAATTGAAACTTCCTACTCAGTAATGGATTCTTTGAAAAATGAAAATGGTTTATATTGCTTTGAAAAGAGTTGATTGTGATATTGTGAAGCTTGTAGCTCGTGAACCCTGATTCTTAATTATGTTAATCATTTAACTGATTCCTTATAATGAAAAGGTTGTCGCTTTCCACTTGAAAGATCATTTGTGATCCGGATAATGATTTGTGATGAATGTCGGCTTTCACCTTGCTTCGAGCCTTGTTCCTTGAAAGCCCCAAAAATTTCCCTTCATACCCCTTTTTTTCTCTTAACCCGAAAGATAGAAATCTGCCACCTAGAACAGATTAAGTAGAATGCCCAGAGATTGGTAAAGTATATTGTGGATCTTATATTGTAGTAACTGCTCTATAGTTACTTGCTGAGTTTTATACTCATATGTTTTGTTTTAATCTAACCATGATAGTTAAGCAAGAAGATGGACAGGCTTAGGCGCACTGCTCGTAAGAGCGTACCTGGTGGTCCCTATCGTGTTGAGGGCTTCCGGTTGCCAGAACAGGTAGTGGTGTTTTTGAGTGAGCAAGTGCTTAGCCAGAGAGTTGTAAAGATACAATGGGTTATCTGTCGGTTCCATGCCGGAATCGATTATGTTTATTTAATATTATTTTGGGGTTGTAAGTTATATTTTATGATTGGTAGTGGTAATCTTGTCTCATACTTTATCCTGTTTGATCCTATTAGTAGTTAATCGGGGTTTATACTTATTTAATTATTAGATTAAAGGTGTGTGGGTCCTCATTTCCTAACCCCGAGATTGAGTGCGTCACAGTTTGGCCACATAAACCTTGGTATAGATATCAATCTCGGTTTTTCCTTCCTCCCTCTGTGCGTTCTTCTCTTTGCTCTTTCTTGAACCTTTAGTTCTCGAAAAAATTCTTCGCACGTGTTGCTGCAATCAAAATTTTCATTCTTCTTATCCATTGCAAAGAGTGTAACTAATTGGAAAAGGTCCCGGACAAACTTGCGATAATATCACGCTAATTTCATAAACTTCTGAATTCTACTGGTGTTTTTGATCTCACCACATCCATAATTGCTTTGATTTTGGTTCTGAAAGTAGTATTTACAAATAACTTAATCTAATTGGAACCTATTACCATCTAATGATCGTTAGTTGATAAAATTAATCAATTAACTCTTTTAATTGATCAATTAAACCAAGTAATGACTAACTAGATGAAATCCAAAACCAATCATACCAAGTTGGTTTAGATATAATAAATTTCTTTAAAAAATAGAAATCACACTCGTTTGGAGTATCCAACTAAGAGATTAATATCATGTGAAAGTACACTTTTTGTTGTTACATGCTGATTCTCAATGATCAAAAGAAGCTCGGGATCTGGCTGCATTTTAGATGTCATCAGTATTTGGTGTGTCGTCAGGATTTGACACATCATCAGTACTTATATGTCATCAGCATCTGGAGGCGGTCAGCTATGAAGATTGATTATGTTTCTTTGTTTGAGGGATGGATATCTATTATGTTCTGAGTTATAGGACTTTATATATTCAGTTAAAGATATGTATCATTTTCAGTTAGTAATTGATAATATATATCTTAGATTAATTTCTAGCAGCTGTGTAATATTTAAACATATTTTAGGTCATCATATAGTGAGTATCTTAAGTATTGTACGACCTAGCGGCTCTCAAGAACATCAGTACTTCTTGAGAGAGTTTGTAAAAGTTTTTATCAGAAATATAAAGAACTGTTATATTTTTCATACTTGTTCGAAACATCTATACAATTGTATCCAACCCCCCTTAAATAATTATATTATTACTGGACAACAATTGGTATCAGAGTTAACTGATAATTTACTATCAGAAACGATCTAAACATGTCTCTGAACACATATGAAAGTATCAAAATTCCCATTCTGAAAAAGATTGAATACCCTACATGGAAGGTAAAGATGCTAATGCACTTGGAAACTACAGATCCAGACTACCTTGATGTAATCAATGATGGACCTTACAAGACAACAAAATTGGTACTGGTAACTCCTACTGTTGATGAACACCTTTAGTTGAAGGAGAAGATGGAGTGGACACAAGAAGAGAAAGCCAATGTGTTGAAGGATGCAAAGGTAAGAAACATTCTGCATAACAGTCTTGACTATGTGATGTCAAACGAAGTTATAGCCTTCAAGACTGCCGAAGAGATCTGGGATACCCTTGAGACTCAATGTCAAGGAACCACGGCCATCATGAAGAACAGAAGGGTTGTTCTAATTCAAGAATATGAATATTTTGAGGCCAAGTCTGATGAAAAACTCACCGACATCTATGATAGGTTTCTCACTCTGCTTAACAATCTATCTTTGGTGGGAAAGGTGTACGATATGGAAGATTCAAAACCAAGTTTCTGGGAGCTTTGAATGAGGAATGGGAGACTCAGACTTCAATCATACGACATCGGTATGATTTAGAAAAAGTCACTCTGGATGAAATCTATGGCATGCTGAGAACTCATGATTTGGAAGTTTAACAAAGGAAAGAGAGGAAAACCAATAAGGGAAAATTAGTTGCTTTAAAAGTGAATGTTAAAGCTTCAAAAGACAGTTCAGTTGAAGCTAAAAGGAAAAAGAACTATCTGCCAGAATCAGATACTGATGATTCATGACACTGATTCTGAAACTGATGAGAACATGACAGATTCTGATGTCATGCAAATGGCTGCAATGATAGTTAAGGGCTTCAAGAGGATGCAGTTCAGGAAGTCTAAGAAGAATAGAAGCTTCAGGAAGAAGTTTTCTGGAGGAGAAAGGAAGCCTTCTGGAAGAAGAGAAGTAAAGGATTTTAAAGCTGGAAAAGTTGACAGATCGAAGATCAAGTGCTACAACTGTGATGAACCTGGTCACTTTGCTACAGAATGCAGAAAGGCAAAGAATGACAAAGGAAAGAACAAATCCTTGATTACATCAAGCAAGGATTGGATGGATTCCACTAATTCTGAAAATGAAGAAACAAGCTATGCGTTGATGGCTAGTTTTGATACTCTTGCTTCTTTTGATTCTAAGGTATCAACTTCATTCTTTTCTCTTGATACTGAAGATATATCTGAATTGAAATCTATTCTTAAGTCTCTCCATGGAAATTTTAAGAATAAGATTATAGAGAATAATAGACTGTTAACTGAAATTGAAGTCTTAAAATCTAGGAATGATCAGTTAAAGTCTAACTTAGTAAATCAGATTGAATTTCAAAAAGAATGTGAGAAAGCTAAACATAGAGCAAAGATACTAGAGGCTAAGTACAGTATGTTAGAAAATGACTTAGAAAATGAGAGGAAGATCTTTAAAGCCTAGACTGATTCAGGCAAAAAGGTTCATGAGATGATTTCTAAGAAAAACTGGAGAGAATGTCTTGGCTATGTATATGGAATTAAGGATGTTGACACTGAAAATGAAATTATCCTTAAGACTCCTGTTAAGTTTATTTCTTCAGAAGCTGATGAACCCAAATCTACTTTTGAAAAGGGTTCAACCTCTGGATCCCAAGAAAAGAAAGTAAATCAAAAACACAAAGAGAGGAAAACAAGGAGACCATTAAGACTGTTAAGAAAGAAAAGAACATAGGACTTTTGTCTAAAGGACAATTGAAAAAGAGATTATTTGAGGTTACTGACAAACCTGAAGTAAAAAGTCCAAAAAGAAACAAGAATGGTAAGCAAGGTATTTCTAAGGAATCTGACTATAAGTTTGTTCCCAATGTTCTAGAAAAACTTGTTTAACTGTGGTAATTCTAATCATCTTGCTATTGATTACAGGAAGAGTAAGAAAAAGAAGACTGTCATTCCTGAGTCTAATGTTAGGGGTAGATCAGTATTTTACAAACCACGAAACCCTTGTTTTCATTGTGGTAGTTAGTCGGCATTTAATTTACACTTGTAGTTCTTATCATAAGCTATATCATGATTACTATTATCCTTTTCTGAAATACAATAAAACTGTTTATCTGATTAATAGTGCTAGTTCTACTAAATCTACTTCTGATAAGACAAATACTGATAAGGGAAAAACTGTCAAAAGTAATTCTGAATCATCGAAACTTAAGTTGTCGAAAATGAGGGCCCAACAAGTGCGGGTCCTTAAAAATCCTTCTAATTAATCACTCTTCTGATTGCAGGGTAACAGGAAAAATATTCTTGTCTTGGATAGTGGATGTTCAGGACACATGACTGGAAACAAATTCGTGTTGTCAGAATTTAAGAGAAAGGTTAAACCAGATTTATCTTATGGAGATGGATATATAGGACACACTCTGGGATATGGCAACTTGGTGATTGGAAATGTGGTAATAGAGAATGTAGCTCTGGTGGAAGGACTGAAGCACAACCTACTGAACATCAGTCAAATCACTAATAGAGGTTATCATGTGGTATTCTATGACTCTCACTGTGAAGTTGTTCATAACAAGAAAAAGAAAGTTGTCTTGATAGGATACAGACATGGTAACATTTATGAAGCAAGGCTGGATGAAAGTCTTGAGAAAGAAGCTACTTGCCTTATCTCTGAGGCATCAGTAGATGAGAGCTGGAATTGGCATAAGAAGCTTTCACATCTCAACTTCAATTCTATCAATGAACTTGCCAAGAAGGATCTAGTAAGAGGATTACTAAATATGCTATACTCATCTGATGGTCTTTGTGATGCTTGACAAAAGTCCAAACAAAGAAAAGTATCTTTCAAAAGTAAAACAGAATTCTCTGTCACTAAACCATATCATATGCTACAGTTGGATCTTTTTGGACCAGTGAACATAATGTCTATCAACAAGAAAAGGTAAACACTTGTAATTGTTGATGATTTCACTAGATACACTTGGGTTTATTTTCTACACAGGAAGGATGAAACTCCATAAGTACTTCTGGATCATGTAAAGCAAATTGAAAATGGATCCAACTTTAAAGTGAAAATACTGAGAAGTGATAATGTCACTGAGTCCAAGAACTCAAAGATGGAGGAAGTCTGTAAGTACAAAGGCATACAACAACAATTCTCAGCTCCTGGCACACCTCAACAAAATGGTATTGTTGAGAGAAAGAACAGAACCTTGATTGAAGCTGGCAGGACTCTGTTAGAAGAAGCCAAACTACCAACTTACTTCTGGGCTGAAGCAGTAAACACAACCTATTATACTCAGTATATTACACTGATAAACAAACATGGTGTTACTTCTTATCAGATGCTGAAAGAAAACAAGCCCAGTCTCAAATATCTCGATGTATTTGGATGTAAGTGCTTTGTTATGAGAACTCATACTGATCAGCTAGGAAAATTTGAATCAAAAGCTGATGAAGGAATCTTTGTTGGTTACTCACCATCAAGAGCATACAAGATTTTCAAACGGAGAACAAATATTGTAGTTATCTTTATCAATGTATCTTTTAATGATAAGAAGATTCTTGGTTTTGAAGAAGACTCTGATGAAAGTTTGATCTTTGTAAATGAAAATGCACTGTTAGAATCTGCATCGGACTCTAATGGATTATCAATTACTGATGATCCAAATCTTATACTCCTTTAGATCCTGAAGATGATCATTATACTAATGAACTTGCACATGTTGAGGGGGAGCAACAGCAAGGTCCAACTGATAGTACTAACACTGAAGAGTCAACTCAAGATTCTTCTCAATCTAATCACTCAGAATCTAATGTTGATTCAATATCAGGAGAACATGAGTCAAGTCCTAATACTTCATCAGGAGCTAACAACACTGATTCAGGGGGAGCCTCAAATGCATTTGATGGGGCACATGATTCAGGGGAGCATCTAGCTCAAGAAAGACATTTCCTCATGTCAGAAAATGGACCAAAGATCATACTCCTGATCTGATCATTGGAAATCCTGATGAAGGTGTAAAAATAAGAAGTGCAACTCAAAATGAATGTATGTATCACAATCTACTTTTAATGCAAGTGCCAAAGAAAATAGAAGATGCACTTAAGGATGCAGATTGGGTCATAGCTATGCAAGAAGAGCTGAATGAGTTTGAAAGGAATGAAGTTTGGAAGCTGATGCCTAGACCTAAGAACAGGTCAATTGTAGGTACAAAGTGGGTCTTCAGAAATAAAACTGATTCTGATGGAACCATCGTCAGAAACAAAGCAAGGTCAGTGGCTAAAGGATATTCTCAATAGGAAGGCATTGACTATGATGAAACATTTGCTCCTGTTGCTAGGATGGAAGCAATCAGAATTTTCTTGGCATATGCTGCACACAAGTAATTCAAAGTCTTTCAGATGGATGTCAAGAGTGCATTTCTAAATGGAGAACTTGAAGAAGAAGTCTATGTTGAACAGCCACCAGGTTTTGTGGATCCTAAACATCCTGACTATATTTATAGACTTGACAAAGCACTCTATGGACTAAAGAAAGCACCTAGAACATGGTATGAGACCCTTGCTCAGTTTCTACTTGAAAGTGGATTCAAAAGAGGTATGATAGATAAAACATTATCTATCTGAATAAAGGTAAAGATTTGCTTTTAGTTCAAATTTATGTGGATGGTATCATTTTTGGATCAACTAATCAAAAACTGTGTGATAAATTCTCAAAGTTGATGCAATCAAGATATCAAATGAGAATGATGGGAGAGATGAGCTATTTCTTGGGATTGCAAATTAAACAGACTGATAATGGTATCTACATTAATCAGTCCAAGTACACAAAGAATCTATTGAAAAGGTTTAATATGCAAGAAAGAGCAACTGCAACTACTCATATGACAACTGCTACAAAGCTTGATCCTCATGAAGGCATAACAGTTGATGTCATAAACTACAGAGGTATGATTGGTTCTCTCTTGTACCTAACGGCTAGTAGGCCAGACATTATGTTTTCCACTTGTTTGTGTGCAAGATTTCAGGCAAATCCTAGGGAGCCACATATTATTGTAGTTAAGAGAATCTTTAGATATCTCAAGGGTACTGCATCACTTGGTCTATGGTATGCAAGGGAAGCTGATTTTGGATTATGTGGATATTCAGATGCTGACTTTGCAGGATGTAAAATAGACATGAAGAGTACCTCTAGAAGTTGTTAGTTTTTGGGAGGAAGATTAGTTTCATGGTTCAGTAAGAAGCAAAAATCCATTTCTACTTCAACTGTTGAGGCTGAATATATTACAACTGGAAGCTACTGCACACAGTTACTATGGATGAAGAACCAGCTCATGGACTATGGATTATCATTTTCTAAAATTCCTATTTATTGTGATAATCAAAGTGTTATTGCCATGACAGGAAATCCAGTGCAACACTCTCTTACTAAACATATCGGTATCAGATATCACTTTATAAGAGAACATGTCATGGAAGGGACAATTGAGCTTCATTTTGTTCCTACTGATCAGCAGCTGGCTGATATCTTCACAAAGCCATTACCTGAAGCAACATTTACAAAGCTTGTCAATGAACTTGGTATGGTTAGTTGGGACAGATAATTGTTTTTTATTTGATCAAATCCTGATATAAATTGATCAAATCCTGATGATGTCCTAAACATTTTTAAAGATATTATTTTGGGAATTAATGATGTATTTCTCTATATGCATGTTAAATTAAGTGATTTATTTGCTAAATGTGCATGTATACATATATCTTTGTCATCATTACAAATCAAACTAGGGAGATGCGTATCACTTAGATTTTTTTGGTTAAATCATTCAGTTAACTCTGCAGTTAATAATTAACAAACCCCTAGTCCTTTCATATTCCCTCTTTCTTGGTTATTTAAACCACCATTCATCATCCAGACTAATCATATCTTCCCAACACAAAACTCTAAAATCTCTTTTATTTTTCATCTCCTTCATTTTTTTTTCTCTCAAACAATGGAGATTTCGCTTGGTTTTACAATTATGGCACAAATATTGTGACACTCTTTCATGCTGGGGTACAAAGTTCATGGCATATCACCGCAATTCCAAATGACATTTGGATTCAACTCCTAGAAGTAACCAAAACTGACTTTCTGGGATTTAAAAAAGAACTTCATCTCTACACCCTTCGTCAGCAAGAGAGGATCATTCATCTCGCACTTCTCTTTGTTGAAAGCAGGAAGAAGCCCTAATCATCCACTACATTAGTCCTCCTGACAAATATTCTCTGCCGGTTTCTTTTTACCGTCAGCTTTTTTAGGCTTCTTAGACTAAGGTTGTTCAAGTTCTTATCTACTAAACTAGGATCCTCTTGTAATCTCTCATGCATGTAATCAAAATTTCATGAAATGTAATCTTTTGATCTATTAATGAAATTTTTTGTTTACAAGATTTAATCTCTATTATTTAGTTATGTGTGCATGTGATTGTTCTTGTTGTAGCCTGTTAATATCTAAATCATACACTTATCATGTATATTTTGATGGTTATTGAGATTGAATTATGGTATTCTAATGAGTTTTCATTTTTTTGACAAATACTGATGAATTTGAGTTGATAAATCCTGAGATTATCAAATCCTGATAGGTAAGCAGTTCCAAATTCTGACGATAGGTAATTCTGTACTTTACTCCACTTTTAAATCCTATTACTCAGTAATTTCCATCTGTCTGAAGTCTAATTATATACGCTTCCTTCTTCGTGTGTGTGTTATACACAATTCAGCTCTGCAAACCTCTATACCCACAAGAACTTCAGTGACACAAATTATCATACATACAACCTTACTATCCACGACTCACCCATATCCTTACTCAACTCCTACATACATCATGTCATCTTCTGAAGTTTCACCAATCATAAGCAAAACTACTATCATTCATGGAAACACCTTTGGCACCAATAACTATTTGGCTCTTCTTACACATAAGCAATTCCAAAATCTTTTCATGATATTCAGGATTTTTTACTCCAATGTCCAATTGGGTATGCTCTTACAAATCCTACCAAGGTGTCATACAAGGCTGTAATGCAGGTATAGAATACAGCTCTTGTTAATGAAATAAACATTGCTTTCTCTTTTGAATATAAGGGATGCATGTATGAAGTTGATGTTGATGTCTTGGTTCAAGCCTTGATATTGCCTGCTTGTGATGGTGCTCCTGATAACTATGAAACTGAGCAATTTTTTGCTATGCTAAGGACACTGAGCTATAAAGGTGAAATCACAACCATTGGTAAGCTGACATTGAAAAAATTGAAGAGAGAATGGAATTTATTCCTTGACTGCATCACCAGGTGTTTCTTGAATAAAACATCAAATTTTGATGCTCTTCCATCTGTTTCCCTAAAAATTAGGTACTATCTCCTTTACTCTGGTAATTTTAATTATGGTAATGTTATACTTCAATTCATGATTGCTAGGAGAGCAGATACATCAGGAGTTATAGAGTATACTAGATTCTTTCAATTAATTTTTAATTTTTAATGCCCTAATGCTAAATTTGATAATGATGAATTGCTCCATGTGTTTCAAATTGCTGAAAAAGCTATCACTGATCACATTAGAAGGGATGAAAAGAATGACTTTTCAGGATCTCCTTTCCTGCCTAAGAAGGTCAGGAAATTTCTTTTAAGAAATAGACCTACTCCTACACAAGTGTCTGCAAATCCTGATGCTGGCACCTCTGTACCACTTCCTGATGCTGTGGGAAAAGACACTACCCATCTTGTTTCTACCCCAAGCACTTTTTCCCCTAAACAGCACTCTCATCCAACCACTAAATTAGTTTCCTCTAGTGTCTCCCAAAAGGCATCAGTTGTAACAAAGAAAAGGCTATTTAAGAAATCTGTTAAATCTGAACAGAAAGCTCTAAAGGCCTTACTGAGTGAGAGTGGGGAGAAAGAAGGATGTTCCACAGTCATAAAGAGAAGACTGATCATGCATGATGATTCAAATTTTGATGATCAGATGCCCATTGGGTCAAGATTAAAGATCAAGAAACCAAAAGTTGTAAATCCTGATGAATCTATTAATATTACTGGTACCAAGGAGCCAACTACTGATGCTAGTGCTCTACTCAAAAAAATTTCAGTACTCAAAGAAGTTGGAGTAACCAAGACAGCTGAAAAGAGTAGCTTGAAAAGAAAAGGTGGATCAACAGTTGGGTACACCAGAAAGAAGAACAAGGTTCAGTCCTCTGCTCTGGATGTCAGTCCACGAGAACCTGAGTCTCAAAGGGATTTAGCAACTAAGACACATCCAGTCACACAAGAACCAAAGGGAATATGCAGACCAAGAGGCTGCACAAATCATTGTTGATTTTGCTTAAGGTGACCTTCTTGCTGATTTCGAGCAACTATTAAAGGAAAAGAAGACTCATCAGGATGAATTGTCAAAGGTGGATGCAGTTATCAATGATCCTATTTTTTAGGAGAGTAGACAAGAACCTTCACCAACACTGACTGAAGCAGCTCATATTCCTCAGGTCCCATAAGAACCATCCGTTCAAAGTATTGATGTTGGCCTATCTCATCCTGTAACGACTCGTATACTTTAATATTTAATTAAAGTATAATTATAGAATTATCAAATGAATAAAATATGTGTATAGCTTTTGTCAGCTCAGTGTTGTTTTATTATTATGTATGTGTGATTTATGGGGTACCAGGTTGTTCGTGTAATTAATTATGGAGTTGTGTTGAATTGTTTCCACTTTTAAAAATGAATTTAATGCAAATTTATTTGCATAAATATTTGGAATGTCTCTAAAATTGTTTTTATGGTTTTATAATTAAAATAATTACTTTTGGAATTTTATAAAATTTAGAAATTAATATTTCATTAATTATTTAGCCTTGAGTGATTTTCTGATTGTATTTATTCGTAAAATCTGTATTTAATTCCCGAATTCTTCAAAAATTATGAAACTCATGTTTATTTAAGTTTGGAATATTTCGATAATTTTGAAATTATTTTGGAATTTTCGGGATTGATTTCACCCGCGTGTTGTTTCATTTAATTGATAAAAGCGGGTGTAAGTTGCGTTTCAAAAATTGTTTTAAAATTACGAAATTTATGTTTTTATAAACTTTGAGATATTTGTGGCATTTTAAGACTATTTTCGTAATTTTCTGAAACTGTTTTGCGTGTACCTCGATCCGTTAATTTCGAATTTCGGGATAAAACCGGGTCTCAAAATCTTTATAACTATCCAATAGTATATGTGTTTGAACTACAGAAATTGTACTGCTATGTGTCAAAAGCTTATACTTTCGTATACACGTGTAAGACGCTGAGCTTTTTTCAGTTTAGAAAGGAAAAAAAGAGAGAGAAGGGTCAAACAGATCGGGGGAGAGAGGGCAGAAAAGGGGGGGCTCGATTGTGGGGGTCTCTCTCTCCGCTCTTAATCTCTTCCATCTGTTGAGTGCCTTCACTCCTGTTCTCTTTGCTTTAATTCACGGTTGTTTCCTTGACTTCCGTTTCCGATGAGCCGCCGTGTAACTCCGACAAGTCTTGGTGGTTTCGGTTCCCTTTCTTCCGATTGAATGGTATATACATATATGTATACATATATGTGTGTATGTTACTGAGTACTGTGTTTCCTGTTACTTTTCCGACCCCTTGTTGTTCTCGATTGTTATTCCGATTGGTTGGGTTGTGTATGTACATACACATTTTGTGTGTATATGCGTAGTCCGGTTGAGATTCTTCGCATTCTTAATGTTGTTCCCGTCTGATTTTACGGTTGCCGCCCGTTTTCGGGTTAGGAGGCCGGCGGGTTGAGTAGCGCGTAGGCGAGTATTTGTTTTGTGTTGGTTGTTTTGGTTCGGCTGTTCTCTGGCCTTTTTTTATTATTATTATATAATTGATTTGCTGCAGTAAATAATTGATTATATTCATGTAATGAAAATAAAATATTATGGAGGAAATTAACATGATTAAGTGGTGAAGTTCGTATGGAAACCCGAAAAAAATTCGGGCACCGACGAATTTTACCGCTGTCCGCGATGAATTTCGACGAGCGGACGGTGGACCGAGATGATATAATACGAGTCCTACAATTATTAAAATAATAAAATATTATTAATAAATAATAATAAATAAAATCAGTTATAAAATCTAATTGAAATGAAAATAGGATATTAATGTAAGTTGTATCGGTGTTTGGGATTACGAATGTTGGATGATAAACTGTAATGATAGGATTGTTTGATTTGTTGATTGTTGAGACGTCGAATTGCTTCGACGGGTAGTCCGACAAATGAAGGAGACGTTGCCCGATTTCCGGGAAATTGACCTACGGGAATACGGGCGCGTATCTGATGATTATCGGGACGTCAAGTGGCTATATAAATACATATGTGTTTTAAATGGAACTTGATTGTAAAATGTGATGAAATATTTTGTCAAAACTAATAACCCTAATTTCGTAAAATGACGAGTATACGTAGTTTCTGAAGATGAACACCGAACGGATTTTCGAGATTGTAAACCTTAATTGTTGCGTGTGTTATTATAATATGCATAATTACGAGTCGAGTTTGAATATCGTTGGGTAGAATTGGTATCGAGGATATGTCAAGCATACCTAGACGTCTAACGTAGGGTATTTTGGCTCTGTAGGTTCTAGTTGAAGGACTACAGAAGTGAAATCGAACTAAAGATAACCTAGTGATCAGTTAACAAGCATAGTGAGGTTCCAAGCGAAGGACCTGAACGTTGAAGTCGGATCCAGGATAGTCTGATAGTAAGGCGATAAAGCCAAGTGTCCAAGTTAGTCCAAGGTCGATCGGTAATAGTGGTAAAACTCTGCAAGGCAACTACCCCTGACCATTCTTTTATGGTTCAATATGTATGAATAGCTAAGTGTTTTATTTTCGTAATGGAACAAAAACATTTTAAGTTACGTATCCCCTGTAGTTATAAATCACTATTTTCAAATTATTTTGGGGAAAAGTAACTTCGAAAGGTACCTATCTCGAATGGAATGAATTACGAACTGGATTTTATATGTGTGCTGGTTAAATAAATGATTTTGAAAATGAGATAGGTACAAGTGTTTTGAAAACTGGATAAAACGGTCAGATATGGGATATATTGGGGCCAGAGTAGGCCTATTGAGGTGGCGTAAGAGGCTAATTCGGTTGCGCGTAATATAAAACCGATTAGTCCAGCAGGTCAGAGACCTAGCTAGTCTCTGAGTTTCGGAACATGTATATAGGATAGCAGTGGGAGATGTCCGGTGTTGATAGCCTGATCAACTATCTTCATATATCCACTACGTATCTGATTTGGGTTTTGTGGTTTCCATAAAGGAACAAGTGGTTTATCTAGTGGATTTGGAAATGAAGATAGCATGCTAAAATTTGACTCTGGTATTTATACACAGCACACTACTGATGTTATTATTTTACAGAGCATGCTAGTTTTGAATATCCAGTTTATGAATGTTTACTTATTTTCTAACGAGTTATGAATTATGTTCCTATAATTACTTTACTTTAAATCATTTTTACTCATTATTCATAGTGCGGTATTGCTGAGCAATTGATTGCTCACCCTTGTAGAATGTTTCTATATATGTATTGCAGATGACTAGGAGATTCCTCCGTGATAGTCGAGCAGAGTTCCAGTTCCCTGCGTGTCAGACTCCTTTGAGATGGTTGTGTTGGACAAGGGGTGGTCTGTTGAGTTGTTGTGTTAAGTTAGCTGTGTCAGGATGATTGCTGTAAGTTGGTTATGTTAGTTGTAACCTAAATCATACTTAAACCTGGCAAAGATCTTGGTAAAGGGGTCGTAGTTATATCTTATTATTGAATTGTTTATCTTATGGTTGTTGTTGTTGACGTCAACTCCTGACCCCGGGGTTGAGGCCGTCACAGTTGGTATCAGAGCTACAGGTTTGAGTCCCTGATTTAGGTTAAGAGTAGAGTTAAAAGAGTGCAAGAAGGTTCATCTGTAGATGTGAGTTAGCAACTCAATCAGAGGAGTGAGTCTATAAGTTTAGTCAAGGTTTTCGGAGACGTAACCCTGACGTCTATTGAGGATTGGTTGGAACTGCCCTAACCTAGAGTACATTTCCTTCGTATACGTATTACTAGTAATGTCCGATAGAGACTTCTAGTTTCCCTTTCGAGAATCCGAGTCTGATTGCGAGAGCTCAGCTTTTGAGTGGACCCTGGATGTGCCATCTAAAGAGACACCAATGTTATTTCTAAATATTACATTTCCTATGTCAAGTGATATTGTCGAACCGAGTGTGTGACCTCGGTGAGTTCGGATAGTATGATAGTAGTCAGTGGCTGCTATGACGACCAAGTTTATAGTGAATGTGGACCAGAACGGGAGTTGGTATCTTTGAACCCTTATATTTCTTTCTTGAAATGTATTTTGTTTTCAGAGTAATTATTTCCTATCCCATAAGTTGCTTATTTTTCCTGTGAGGAAGTTGAGAACTCGAAGTAAGCAACTTAGGATTCTGTTGATCCTATTATAAATCAGATTTTCTCCCTCCCTATTTGTGAATTTTCTATTTAAACATTGTCTCTTTTCTATGTGATTCTATCGGTTGATTGGGCAAACAATGCATATGAATTGACCATTTGTATATGAGACAAAAGGGTCTGGTGGGACACCACCAAGTTATGTATTATGAACTGTGCGGTACTAAGACTGGCCATCTTATATACTTGTATGGTTGCTCTCAGTCATACCTATATCTTCCTCACTGTTCTTTCTTATTCGATTGATTCTTGACTTGACATTTCATTTGAAGACCCGAGGTAGTGAACTTCCAGTAGCTTGTATAATTAGACAGTCCTGGTTATTAAAAGTAAGCAAGAATTGACTGTCTGGAGGGATAGAAGTTTTACATAGGGTTGCTATTTCAGAAATGAAAATAGTAGAGAGGATTCATGATTCGATATTGAAGTTACGGTTTTAGAAAAGTTAACCCTGTGAAAGATAGGTTAATGGTTGGAGATAAGAGGTCGCCTTGGGAAAGAAAGGTAATTCAGTGATTGATGAATCCCTTGAGGGTGATGAGAAATCATCCCTGGAGAAAAGGTAGGTGATATAGCCAACTAAGTTTTGTGGTATATTAAAGTTGATGTGGTAATTAAGTAGTGGTGGGAAGTTGGTCAGTTGCTGTTGTATTGAGGAGCTATGTTATGGTATTCGGGTTCTTTGTATTTTAGATCCTGAACTGTTATTGATTTTGCTACCGTCATTGTTACTATGATTGCTAGTGCTATTAATCTAGCTTTCTTTTGAATGGACCCCAATATTAAGGACATGGGTATTTTATTGGGCAGCATTTTCCTGATAAAGGTTCACCGTTTAAACGGTGATATCTTTTATTAAACATTTTGTTATGTTTTGAATAAACTCATTTATGTATCTCGGGAAGATGCCACCTAAGAAAGCTACCCAGTCTAAAGAAAATAGTAGTAGTTTTGCGGAGGGTCCAACTATAAATGAAATTCTAGATTTGTTGCGCCAGCAGTAACAACAACAGTTGCAGTTAATCTAGCAGGTTCAGCAGCGATAACTACTGTTGCAGCAGCAGCAACAACAAGGAGTGAACCTAAATGCTTAATTCAAATCTTTTCATAATGTTAACCCTTCTATGTTTAAAGGTGAACCTGATCCGGTAGCCGATGGAGCATGGTTAAAAGAAATAGAAGACATTTTCAACCTCGTGTTAGTAAGTGATAATCTTAAGACCGACTATGCAAGCTATTTCTTGAAAAATGAAGCGAGTTATTGGTGGGAGTCAACCCAAGTGTTAGAAGGAGAAGGCCCTGTTTTATGGTCTAGGTTTACTGAGTTATTTTTGGAAGGGTATTTCCTAGATTGTGTGCGGAGTCAAATGGAAATCAAGTTTCTAGAACTGAAACAAGATGAAAGAAGTGTGTTGGAATTTGAGGCCAAGTTTACAGAATTGGCCCGATTAGTTCCTGAGTATGTAAGTACGGAGAGTCCGAAGGCAAGGAGGTTCTAACAAGGGTTGAAGCCTAAAATTCGCAAAGGAGTTGTGGAATTGCAACTCAAGACATACTCCTTTATGGTTCAGGTCGCCCTGGTAATGCAAAATGAGCAGAATTTGACTGTTAGGAACGAAAGTGATAGGAAAAGGAAGTCGGAAAGTGTTAAGGATAAAGCAAACCAAGGAGAATCCATACAAGGATTTGAGAATGAGTTTGGCCAGAATAGGAGTAAGAAATTCCAGAAACAAAGTTTCTCTTAGGCTAGGTCTAGTGCTACTTCAGTTGCTTCCACTCCAGCCCAGTCAGTTAAGTGAGCAGTAGATTGCAAGTCCTGTGGCAGGAGACACAGTGGCTTGTGTTAAAAGAATGTGCAATGTTTCAAGTGTGGATGTAAGGATCATTATGCATCGGAATGTAATCCAGAAATTCCAGAAGTTACGTGTCACAATTGGGGAAAGATTGGGCATATTGCATGGAGTGGTGAAATGGTTACCCGAGGTACTACATTCCAAAGGCCAACATCCAGCACAGTTCGAGGTAAAACTTTCAAAAACACCAAGAGATCGAGCATTTAGAATGTGGACGTAGCTGCAACTAATCTGACACCTTTCGAGCTAGTAGAGTTCGGTATGATTTTGGGAACGAGTTGGTTGTCCTGCAGTTTGGCAAGGAGTGGTTTTAGAAGAAGCAAAGTGTAAAGTGTACAGAAGCCAATAGTAAGATAAGCTTTTGGAGGCAGAAGCAATATAAGGAATTCTTCCAATCATGCGAGAAAAGAAGTAATAAGCTAAGGATATAAGGTAGATCCACCATCTGTAAAGATACGAAGAAGCGAATATTTAAGATGGAGGAATTTTGGGTAATGAATAAATGCCCTGGAGTCTCTGGAGGCCGGTGGAACGAAATAATTAGTTGGTAACGGTAAAAGTTATTAGAAGGAGGAATGTGAGCATACCAGTGATGTTGCTGGAAAGAGGAATGAAATTATGAGATTGTGTACTGATTATCGGGAGTTTAACAAAATGATAAATAAGAATAGGTAACCTCTATAGAGAATTGGTTACTTATGTTACCTAATTCAAGGAGTGTGTGATTTCTATGGGATTGACTTAAGATACAGCCTGAGGGCATGTCAAAGATTGCGATTAGGATGAGTTATGAGCATTGCAAGGTTGGTGATATCATGTGAAGTGACAAGTGTATGAGTCGTCTATAAGGATTTAAAGAACGTAGTGTATAAAGAGTACTTGGATGAGCAAATTGTATTTATTGATAACATCCTCATCTATTCAAAGATTAAGGAAGTCTGTGTAGAACGACCTAGGATTTCCCTACGAAGATTACAAGGGAAGCATATATATATTAAGTTTTCAAGTATGGATTTTGGATGAGATTTATAAACGATTCTGATTATCCTATTAACGACCATTTAATCAAAACCGGTGTATTAATAGATGCCCTTAGTAGAAGAAAAGAACTGAACGTGATTAAGATTCCTGAGGAAATTGAAAAGAGTAAAAGTTGGAGTTCGAATACCGAAAGGGGATAACAAGTGAATATATGAAATTACTTTCTAGCCTAGACGGATGAGAATGAGTAATATGTGTTTGGATATTGGAACTAAGTTGAAAATGAGTACTACCTATCATCTTTAGATGAAGGGTCAAAGTGAGAAGATGATTCAGACAATATAAGATATGTGGAAAGTATACATATGATGGGTTTAAAAAGTGAACTGCGAAAATCACCTACCATGGATTGAGTTTTTATGATAATAGTTACCCTGTTAGTAAGAAAATACTACTTTGCGAAGTGTTGTGCGGACATAAGCGTGAGTCCTCACTCTATTGAGAGAAAGTGGAAGTAGATATAATATTAAGTTCTGAGCTAATTCAGTACCTCAAGAATGTAGTGGTGCTAATTCGGAAGAGAGTTGAAACAACTCGGGATAGATAAAGAAAGAAAGTGGATTTGCATCAAAAGAAATTGGTTAAATAGAAGGGACGAGTAGAGTCCTAAATGTGTTGAACTGTTCGAGGTATAAAGAAATATAGGTAAAGATGTTTAGGAGTTGGTGTCATCACAGTTGCAGTATATATAATATATTATAAGTGTCAATGTTAAGGCGATATATTTAGAGTCAAGGGGCTCTTATCCAAATTTGTTTTGCATAGGATGATCGATCCAAATTCTGAGTCGTTAAGAGCGAATCCCTAGGAATGAATTTATGTCTATAGTGAGTATGTTTTGAATAGATCCTCGAGTAGAAGAGTCTACCTGGAAGTTAGAGTCAGATATGCTTGACAAATATCCTCATTTATTTAGTTAAGTCGGATTCTGAGGACATAATCTTTTAAGGGGGGAAGAATGTAACGACTCGTATACTTTAATATTTAATTAAAGTATAATTATGGAATTATTAAATGAATAAAATATGTGTATAGCTTTTGTCAGCTCGGTGTTGTTCTATTATTATGTTTGTGTGATTTATGGGGTACCAGGTTGTTCGTGTAATTAATTATGGAGTTATGTTAAATTGTTTCCACTTTTAAAAGTGAATTTAATACAAATTTATTTGCATAAATATTTGGAATGTCTCTAAAATTGTTTTTTTGGTTTTATGATTACAATAATTACTTTTGGAATTTTATAAAATTTAGAAATTAATATTTCATTAATTATTTAGCCCTGAGTGATTTTCTGATTGTATTTATTCGTAAAATCTGTATTTAATTCCTGAATTCTTCAAAAATTATGAAACTCGTGTTTATTTAAGTTTGGAATATTTCGAGAAGTTTAAAATTATTTTGGAATTTTCGGGATTGATTTCACCCGCGCGTTGCTTCGTTTAATTGATAAAAGCAGGTTTAAGTTGCATTTGAGAAATTGTTTTAAAATTATAAAATTTATGTTTTTATAAACTTCGGGATGTTTGTGACATTTTAAGACTATTTTCGTAATTTTTTGAAACTGTTTTGCGTGTACCTCGGTTCGTTAATTCGAATTTCGGGATAAAACCGGGTCTCAGAATCTTTATAGCTATCAAATTGTATACATGTTTGAACTACAAAAATTGTACTGCTACGTGTCAAAATCTTATACTTTCGTATACACGTGTAAGACGTTGGTTTTTTTTTCAGTTTAGAAAGGAAAAAAAGGGAGCAAAGGGTCAAACAGATCGGGGGAGAGAGGGCAGAAAAGGGGGGGGTCGATTGTGGGGGTCTATCTCTCTACTCTTAATCTCTTCCATCTATTGAGCGCCTTCACTCCTGTTCTATTTGCTTTGATTCACGGCTGTTTCCTTGACTTCCGTTTCCGATGAGCCGCCGTGTAACTCCGGCGAGTCTTGGTGGTTTCGGTTCCCCTTCTTCCGATTGAATGGTATATACATATACGTATACGCATATGTGTGTATGTTACTGAGTACTGTGTTGCCTGTTACTTTTCCGGCACGTTGCTGTTCTCGATTGTTATTCCGATTGGTTGGGCTATGTATGTACATACACGTTTTGTGTGTATATGCGCAGTCCGGTTGAGATTCTTCGCATTCTTACTGTTGTTCCCATCTGATTTTACGGTTGCCGCCTGTTTTTCCGGTAAGGCAGTCGGCGGGTTGAGCAGCGCGTAGGCACGTATTTGTTTTGTGTTGGTTGTTTTGGTTCGGCTGTTCTCTGGCATTTTTTTTATTATTATTATATAATTGATTTGCTGCAGTAAATAATTGATTATATTCAAGTAATGAAAATAAAATATTATGCAGGAAATTAACATGATTAAGTGGTGAAGTTCGTATGGAAACCCGAAAAAAATTCGGGCACCGACGAATTTTACCGCCGTCCGCGAAGAATTTCGACGAGCGGACGGTGAACCGTGATGATATAATCTGAGTCCTACAATTATTAAAATAATTAAATATTATTAATAAATAATAATAAATAAAATCAGTTATAAAATCTAATTGAAATGAAAATAGGATATGAATGTAAGTTGTATCGGTGTTTGGGATTACGAATGTTGGATGATAAACTCTACTGATAGGATTGTTTGATTTGTTGATTGTTGAGACGTCGAATTGCTTCGACGGGTAGTCCGATAAACGAAGGAGACGCTGCCCGATTTCCGGGAAATTGACCTACGGGAATACGGGCGCGTATTTGATGATTTTCGGGATGTCAAGTGGCTATATAAATACATATGTTTTTTATACGGAACTTGATTGTAAAATGTGATGAAATATTTTGTCAAAACCAATAACCCTAATTTCCTAAAATGACGAGTATACGTAGTTTCTGAAAATAAACACCGAACGGATTTTCGAGATTGTAAACCTTAATTGTTGCGTGTCTTATTATAATATGCATAATTACGAGTAGAGTTTGAATATCGTTGGGTAGAATTGGTATCGAGGATATGTCAAGCATACCTAGATGTCTAACGTAGGGTATCTCGGCTCTGTAGGTTCTAGTTGAAGGACTCTAGAAGTGAAATCGAACTAAGGAGAACCTAGTGATTAGTTGACAAGCATAGCGAGCTTCCAAGCGAAGGACCCCAACGTTGAAGTCGGATCCAGGATACTCTGATAGTAAGGCGATAAAGTCGAGTGTCCAAGTTAGTCCAAGGTCGATCGGTAATAGTGGTAAAGCTCTGGAAGGCAAGTACCCCTGACCATTCTTTTATGGTTCAGTACGTATGAATAGCTAAATGTTTTATTTTCGTAATGGAACAGAAACGTTTTATGTTACGTATCCCATGTAGTTATAAATCACTGTTTTCAAATTGTTTTGGGGAAAAGTAACTTCGAAAGGTACCTATCTCGAATGAAATGAATTGCGAACTGGATTTTATATGTGTGTTGGTTAAATAAATGATTTTGAAAATGAGATAGGTACAAGTGTTTTGAAAACTGGATAAAACGGTCAGATATGGGATACATTGGGGCCAGAGTAGGCCTATTGAGGTGGCGTAAGAGGCTAATTCGGTTGCGCACAATAGAAAACCGATTAGTCCAGCAGGTCAGAGACCTAGCTAGTCTCTGAGTTCCGAAAAAGGTATATAGGATAGCAGTGGGAGTTGTCCGGAGTTGATAGCCTGATCAACTATCTTCACATATCTACTACGTATCTGATTTGGGTTTTGTGGTTTCCATAATGGAACAAGTGGTTTATCTAGTGGATTTGGAAATGAAGATTGCATGCTAAAATTTGACTCTGGTATTTATAGACAGCACACTACTGATGTTATTATTTTACAGAGCATGCTAGTTTTGAATATCCAGTTTATGAATGTTTACTTATTTTCTAACGAGTTATGAATTATGTTCATATAATTGCTTTACTTTAAATCATTTTTACTCATTATTCATAGTGCGGTATTGCTGAGCAATTGATTGCTCACCCTTGCAGAATGTTTCTATATATGTATTGCAGATGACTAGGAGATTCCTCCGTGATAGTCGACCAGAGTTCTACTTCCCTGCGTGTCATACTCCTCTGAGATGGTTGTGTTGGACCAAGGGTGGTCTATTGAGTTGCTGTGTTAAGTTAGCTGTGACCAGATGATTGTTGTAAGTTGGTTGTGTTTGTTGTAACTTAAATCATACTTAAACCTGGAAAAGATCTTGGTAAAGGGGTCGTAGTTATATCTTATTATTGAATTGTTTATCTTATGGTTGTTGTTGTTGACATCAACTCCTGACCCCGGGGTTGAGGCCGTCACACATCCTCTTGACAAGTCAAATCCTGATGCTACATCAACTCCTGATTCTATTCATTCTTCAACTGCAATAGCTACTACTGATGATCCCTTGATGATTTCTAGTTTGCTAAAGCATCCTGATGTGTTATTTGTTCCTCCACTATCATCACTTCCACTTGAGGACTCACCTTCAGGTATTGCTTACTCTCTTACACAGTGTTACTCATGTTTGTATGATTATTAATAGTCTCTTGTTTGAGGTTACCCCTATTTATAAGACAAGCATACTACTCCTCTTAGCCATCTCTTATTTCTTTGACAAATGTGTGACTGTGCTTTTCTGTGAGACTGTGTGAAAATATTATGAGAGAGAATAAAATTTTTGAGTGGCAGTCTTCGGTACTGGCAAAAGGAGAGGTAGCTTTGAGAAAAGAACTTTATAAGTGTTTCTTTACTTATAAAATATCTTCTGTGAGAAAAATATTACTCTCAAAAGTAATATATGTATGAGAAGTGATGAGATCACTTGAAAAGAAAGAGAGATTTATGTGTTCACTTATCTATGTTTCAGGATCTCATCAGGAACAGACACCTATTGCAAAGGAATCATCTAAAGGCAAAGCGATTCTACCTGGTTCTACAAATACTTCTGAGGGTCTGTCTAGTACTAATTTTGATGATGATAGTGATGATGATGATTCTGACCCAGCTCGGCTTAAGGCTTCTATTGATGCATCTAAGAAGTCCAATTTTGGTTCTTCTTCACATTTCAGTGAAAATCCTTCTATTACAATGCTGATGCTGAGCACTTTAGAAAGCTTGAATGGGATTTTAAATGGAGAAGTGCAAATACTTCTAATCATCTGTAATTGGTATGCAACATGTTCACATGTCCTATGATGAAATTCAAAATCCTAATCTGAAATTGCATCTTAAGGCTTCTACTATATCTGTGAAAGTGATTCATTCTTCACCTGCTGATGTGAAGGAATCTCATGCTAGTTTAAAGGACAAGATTTATGAATTCATCATTAATACACCTACCTCAGCTGAACTCACAAATATGAAAACTACTAATCAAGTTGTGGTTCAATCTCAACAAAGCATGGATTCTAGATGTCACAACCCCAAAATATAACTGAATAAATACAAAGTTATTACAAACGGTTGTTAACAACAGAATCCAAGATCGCAAAGGTCCATGGTTTGAACAGTCCCATACTACAACTATTACAACTTATATTTAAAGCTACCGGCCCTCACACAAACGCTAACTATACTACCTGAGCTCTCATATAAGCCTCAGCATCTCCACCGATAGACTTACGAGCAGTCTGCTTGAATTTAACCATACTTGCTAGCTGAAATGTCATAAATGAAAAGCATGAAGTGATCCAAGCGCTCAACAAGGTATATCATAAAACAAAATTTAACATCATAGCAATTTATATCTGGAAATTAAGGTGTATGGCATCATTATTCAGGTCAAAAACATTTGTAACCAAATCATTGCTCAAAATTATTTTATGTCACTACGGATTACAGCCGGTGATCAGCCGCGAAGCAATCCCGAACCTCGCTGGGTTCTAAACAATTTAATGGGATCCCTAGGCATCTTTTAAGCCTAACATAATAAGTGTGAAAGGGACTTGCGTCTTAGTCCAATTCACCAATCTCAAGAAAACATTCTTTTATTTTAAGAGCAATTAACTTTTATAAAACTGATGCCAAGGAGAACTTTACAAAGATCTATACAAAGGGGTTTAAATCATCAATCAAGGATTTCGAGTTAAGAAACTCTTATCAGAATGATGTGACTTCTCACTAGCAGGGTTTTCAAGGATAGTCAACAATTGTTTGATAACCAAGGAAAAAAGTATTGAAAAAGATTCATCACGTTGTTCCACAAGATAGAGGTCTCAAATTTGAGGGTTATATGAGGGATATATCTAGGTATGATGGTAAGGATTTATGTAAAGAGTTGGTAACTCGGAGGTGTAGGAGTTAAAAGAATAGTGGTTAATCAAGAGAGATCACATATGAGGTTTTATAGTTTATAAAGGTATGATTTTTATAAGCGTATGCACAGCATTTATAAAATCTCAATCTAAAATCAGAATATTTGCAACAATATATTATGGTGATAACAATATTAAAAAGATCAATATACGAGCATGCTATCATAATTCGAAGGAGTGGTTCAGAACATTTGCAATATATCTTAATAGTTCAGAATAATTCTCAATATATATCTCGAGAGGGTCAAAGGACACTTGCAACATATCAAGAAAGTACGGGAACACTTGCAACATATAGAATTGACAAGGGTAAAACACTTGCCTTAAGAAGGCTGGACTAACTCTCTTCTTGATCGTGGAAGCAACCGGGACCACTACTCGACTTTGACGGCAAGCTTACAACCTTTTCCTAAGCCTACACAAAATATTAGACCTCATCAAGATACACTCTCACAGAAACTCCATCCTGATTAAGGATTTCAAAACATATTGGCACTTAGGCCTAACTACACATTCGACTCTTTACTAATCAATTATTATGCTCAAATAATAATTTAGGATCACATAACACATTTAATCACATAATATACAACTTTGATATAATGGTTCACTATTGAGTATTGAATGATCTCACTCAACCAACATGATTGACTCGAAGTGCTACCTAGTCTAGTGCAATCCAACTAGCTCTCCAAGTTTTGAAGTGCCTTTACTAGCCAAACTCCATTACACTTAGCCACACCTATGGCCTAACCTTCTTCTGGCCTATTACTAACCATTAGACTCAATGTTCAACTCAGGCCTCACTTCTAAGGATGCAAAATCTAAGTGCAAGGACAATGTGTTCCTAAGAGCAACTATTAGGTGACACCGAATGGTACTAAGTGACAATGAATCCCTTTCCACTCAAGGTTTGATACTCAAATTACTACAATGGAATCTCAGGTCCTAAATCTAACTTATGCACTTGGAATGACACCAAGGCTCAACCTAGGCCTCCTTGGGCATATTCTCAAAGATGGCTCTCCCCTGTCCTAGTGACACTCAAACTGCTCTGATTTGAACTCACTTTATACTCTTGGTTTTAACTCTAAACCTTCGAAATATGGCTTGAAAAACTTCCCAAAAACTCCCTAGTATCAATGCTAAACAAGGCCTAATGAGGGCCTACCAATGACACTATTTTCTAAGCTTAAAAGTGCTCATTACTCAAACTGCTTATGTTCTAACCTGAAGTCATGATTCTACTTGTGCACCTAACTAAATGAGTTGATTTCTTAAATTTAAAGCTTCTGGGATCAACTATAGGTCAATTCCTAACTTCTGGTGTCTTGGGCCTCCAAATCCCAATGAATGCCCATTCAAAACTCTCCTACAAACTAGTGCAACATTCTGGAAAAAAACAAACCTTATACTAACCCTTCCATCTTAACTTCCACTTATAAACCATGAACCTAATCTTTAACCAAGTATAATTACTAACCTAATACTCTCATCTAATCCACTAACACGTGGTAGAGATCATTCATACTCTAATGCACCATGTCCAAATTATACAAACAAAGTAGCAAGACTAACACTTAAATCACATTTTCGAGTACTCATGGACAAAATGAATATCCATAACAACATGCAAACACAATACCAATAAACTATATTTTTTCATAATAAAGCAATTTCCAAGAAAAGTATACTCATTTTTTTAGCAAATCAAGTTATATATAAGGCATATAATCGAATTTAAAGCCAAAATCAAGTATATAATTTAGTTTTCAATATGCACTCCTAGTACTCTAACATTCTGAGTGTATATTCAACATGCAATCATTTAACACACAATATCCCAAGTATTTCATGACATGCAATGGTTTTAAAGATCATGATCAATAAAAAATTTAGCTTTATAGCAACATGCAATCAAGACTTCTTCACATAGCATTTAATCACAAATAAAGAACACAAAACTCTACTCCATTAGTCTATTAAAGAGTCATTGCCGAATGAAAAGGAGTGAAATTATCATACAAAATGCCAAGGTAGTCACTCAATCATTGATCATTTCCACTCTTGATGCTTTGTCTTTGTTTTGAACCTTAAACTCATAAGAATCAAGGTTTACAACATTAGCCTCACTCAAAACTCAACATGCAAGCTTAAATCAAGTAGTACACTTAATATTTAACTTACTAAACAAGTGATAAAAGCTTAAAGGGTGATTTCTTGCAAGAATTTTTGAAAAAAAAATGAAAGAAAATGAACAAAGGGGGGGCTTGGCTTCGGGCGAGAGAGAAAAAGAGGAGGGAGGAGGGTGAGTTTGTGTTTATAAGTGGTGAAAATGACACAAGGTGATGATATGGTGGTGGTTTCATGATAGTGGAATATCAATTTACCATTTTATCCCTCTTCCAAAGCTAACAAGGTTTGCATGCAAGGGCAACTTAGGAAATTGACTAGTTAAAGTGAAGTTAGTGGGGTTGGATTTGACAACAATACCCCTCCCTTCAATTGAGTGGATTTTTGCATGCAAGGGTATCATGGTAAATGGTAAATTATTAATCTAATTAATCAAATATCATTTTAGAGAAAGGATTTTATACATAAAAATATAAATCTATAAATCACAAAAGTCATACCATAAAATAGTTTAGGATTTTAGAAACTTTTTAAGATCACTTTCAAAAATTTTAAGGAAATAAGTTTTTATATAAAGAATTTCCATAAACTAATATCTTTAATAATATATCACAAAATACTCAAATAAAGGCATTTCTTTTCTCAAAATTTTCCAAATAAATATTTAATTTAAAACTCACAATATATGACCCTTATAACTCATACAAGCACATAATTGACTCACTCTTGATATATAAACATATATACACATAATTTAACTAAAAATATATCGATCGTAACACTAGATTCTCTTCTTTGGAAGATAAAGTATCTTTTATGCTTACAAACTGGATGCTATGTTTTCTCTTCGTTCAAATACTGATGCCAAAAATGGGGAGAAGATAGTTGCTACAAAATTTACACCAGATTCTATTCAGATGAAGGACAAAAATATTGATGGTGATGGTGATAAAAATCCAGTTGCCAATATTCCAATTATTCCTACTGCTCAACAACCTCAACATTCTAAGAAGTCTGTTTCTTCAGGACAAGGGAATTTTACTGGTGCTCATGAAGCTAAGCACAAGACTACTGATGATGCTCCTGAGACCAATGATGTTACAATCTCTAACTTAGCAGATGCTAAATGGTTATTCTTCCCTTAAAGACATAAGGAAACAAGTGAAGAGATTATTTTGTACTACAAAGATAAATATTTTGAGCAAAAGAATGCTAGGAGTGCTCTTGGAATGATAACTGAAGAATTTCCTGATCTAACAACTGAAGAAGCAGTTATACAACAGAAGGAGTTAATGGCTCAAATTGAAGCTGAAGTCAAAACCTCTAAAGGAAGAGGAAGAAGAGGTGGAAGATTTACAAGAGCTATAGGAAGAGGAGGAAGAGGAAGAACTCCTAAACCAAGTCAAATGGTTACAATTGATTCTGCATTTCTGAATGTCTTATCTAGAGAAGGTTATGTTCCTGTACAAGGACATAAATTAGCAGAAGAAGTTTAGAAGACTGAAGAATTCATTGTTCAAAGGAAGAAAAGATCAGCCACTGACATTGCTCAAGTTGATATCACAAATCCAAATGTAACTCTTGAAGTAGACATAAATCCCGAGGATAAAGCAAATCCTGATACTAAAAATCCGATAGCTGATTTTGAAACTGATAAAAAAGTGGTCAAAGCATTGAATCAGTTGGTCCTTATTACGGTAGTTGATTCTCATAATTCAAAGGTTGATGAACAAGAAAGAATTGACAGGATAAAAACTAATCAAGCATGTAATGATTATGTACAAATACTTCTAAATTCAGAGAGAGAGAAATGGCATAAAGCAAAAGGAAAGATTTATGATTTACCTACAAGTTATGCTTCTATCAGAAAATAGAATATAAGATGGAAAGATGTTTATTCATTCAGTTATCCTAAAGGGTTCAAGCATATTGAATATGTGTCTGCAGGACTAATAGATCTTATTTCAGAACAAGAAGATGTTGACAAGTCCATCAAGAAACCTTCTTGGGTGGAACATAATGAAAGGCTGAAGCTTATCAAATCTCGAACCAGAGGATGTATTGGCTATTCTGGAATGGAGATTCTGAGGTCTGATTTAATGGATATAAATACTCGTACTGATAATCTTGGTGAAAGAGTTACTCCTTCACATCTTGAAAAATTTGAAGTTGTGAAGATTTTATATAGAAAGATAAATGATAATGACGTCAGGGAGAAGATTCTATACTTTTTGAGAGATGTTAGAGTAAAGAGCTTTACCTTGCAGCAACTCTTGATGAAGACTGTGACAGAGTTGAAATACATTCACCATCTTCTAAGAGTTGAGAATAATGTCACCATAAATTGGTCTTCTATGATACTTCAAATTATCAAAAGAAGTCATGACCTAAGATGATAACTACAATGGTGGTTATGTTCCTCTATACAGAACTTATAGTGGTCAAGAAATAAAGATGCAAGAGGGAGCTGCAGTTCTAAAAGTTTTTCTCAACAATCCTCAGTTTTCCTTCAGTTCTGATCATGAAGATGTTAGTTTGAGCTTTATACTGATTGGTGATCTTGAATTGAATACAAGTTCAATTTTTAAACTGAGATCAACCATCTATCAGCTTGAAGAAGATACTGAAGAGAAGAGAGAGTTGAAGAAAAAGCTTGTTAAAGTCCTACAAGATAAGGATGAAGAAAGGTTGAACAACTTTCTGGAAACAACTGTCAATTATTTTAGGATACTGAAGTAAGCTTTACTCCTTGTACATTTTGTAATTGGTTTTGGCATCATTGAGAATGGAATTTGTGCTTCATTACATGAAGCATAAATTGGGGGACATTGTTACATGGTGATTCTCAATGATCAGAAGAAGCTCAGGATCTGGCTGCATTTTTGATGTCATCAGTATTTGGTGTGTCATCAGGATTTGACACATCATCAGTACTTGCATGTCATCAGCATCTGGAGGTGGTCAACTATGAAGATTGATTATGTTCCTTAGTTTGAGGGATGGATATCTATTACGTTCTGAGTTATAGGACTTTATATATTCAGTTAAAGATATGTATCATTTTCTGTTAGTAATTGATAATATATATCTTAGATTGATTTGTAGCAGCTATGTAATATATAAACACAGTTTAGGTCATCACATAGTGAGTATCTCAAGTATTGTACGACCTAACAGCTCTCAAGAACATCAGTATTTCTTGAGAGAGTTTATAATAGTTTTTATCTGAAATATTAAGAATTGTTATATTTTTCATACTTGTTTGAAACATCTATACAATATCCAACCCCCTTAAACAATTTTATTATTACTGGGGCAACATTTGTCTTTACAAGTATGGTATTTTCCAAAAATTTGGGCAACACCTCCTTTGTATTATTAATTCCCAGTCGGACTCAAACCGACACCAACAATCATCTAAGCCACAAATAGGTATATCAATCAACTGTTACCAACCAAATTTATCATTTCACAATACTTTAACATATATCATACAGATAGCCACGTATACCACTAGTTGTCATCAATCATAACGTACACCTTTAATCTTACTAAGATTATAGATGAACAATTAATTAATATGGCCATACATTTCCCTATTTTTTTGGAATATAATTGAATATCACCAATGACTATAATTATAAAATTATTCCACTATTTTTCTAAAACTTTATTTATTACTTTTAATAAAACTATTGGTGCATTTGTCAATCCAAACATCTTTATTAACAACTCATATCGTTAATATTTAATACTAAGCACTTATTCTTGATAGTTAACTTGTTTAACTCTTGATGTCTAACATATGATTACATAGTTCCATCCTTTATCTTTACAACCAATACTACCATATCCCATGAAAGTTCATTTGGTTTTAAAACATTACTTCTTAAAAGATCTCGCAGTTGAATCACTAGTTCCTTGTACATATCTAATAGATATTCGATCTTGATTCGATATTTCCATAACCAATACGTCATATATATATACGGAACCATTCCTTGCACATGAATGTCTACCATTCATTGGCTCGCAATCATATCTATACTCAAAATGGAAATTTATTTATGAAAATGGAATATTCCTTATCTTTTGAAAGACATGAACAAACTCTCCATAAAGAGTGAAGTTGTGTAAATGATTTTGATTCAAAGACTTTGTAAAGAATAACAGTACAATGAAATAATTGGAATGAGTTATAAGTCAACAAATCATGTTTAGGAGAAGAAAGGACAAAAGATGATTTGGAGATGAATAAGACAACCATATTGGTACTTAAGATGGCCAGTATTTTGTACTATATAGCATATAACACATGATTAGGTGGAGTCCCACCCGACCTTTCATCATTTAGACAAAGAGTCACACCATAACGCTGCTTGTCTCAATCAGAAAACAAAATGTTGAAGAGAAAATGATTTTGAAAAGAATGCAATAAGCTTTTTTCCCTTATTGCCTCATAAAACTTATTAACGAAAGAAGTTTATACTTATTTAAGAATTAAGGAGAATATACGCTATCGTATTAGAGAAAAGAATAATATCGTTGGTCAACATTAACATCTCATTTACGTATCCCTTTCGGGCTTATTTGATTAATTACAAATTCAAGTCAGATAATAACTTCAAAAGGTCCTTTGGATATGCTTGCATAAATTCGTCAACTAGAAAATACTTCATTACTATTATCATTTATACATATTTAATATTTTAACAACCCCAACATATATTCCTTCGTACTGCATACAAAATCGTGATTTTTTATTGGATTTATAATCATAACTTTTCATTTCGTCCACGTCATGTAAGTCTATCATTGATAACAGAACATATCGATTATTTTAATAGTATTAATACTCTTCTTCTAAATCTGGAAAATTCCTCAATTCCTTTCAATCAAACTCTGGCTTCTTTTGAATCAATGAATCATTTTAAACTTTAATAATTTCACGGATTGGATAGATTTAAATGTTTCCGCAAGTTGACTCTATTGTTCATACTATTAAACAAGATTTGCAATCTTCAGTCGGGAAAAAATTAAACTTCTTCGTAATAGCGAGTCCATTTGGCCCTCTGAATTGACAATACTAGGTCTAGAACAAGTCCTCTTCTGGATAGTCTAATTTTTTTTAACAAACAAGAAACTCAAGTAGCAAATTAACACCAGGCTGTCCGAGATTGCTATTAAATCACTCTCGCATCAAATAATCAGCTCATCAGCCGAACGAGTGTGGAGTACATACTATTTTATTCATGATGTCAAGAGGAACAAACTTAATTATTGAGAGCTAATAAACTAGTCTACATTCATAGTAATATTAGGTTGTCTCCCGCTTTTTACTAAATGTTATAATGACGGACCTTATCGGAAGTGGGATATTGATCCCAAGACCTTGTATCAGGACGATTCATTAATAAGACCGAAGGAATTAGAGTGGCATTGTCATACCTATATGTGCCAATGTACCTATCCATTTCATCGTAACCAGCCTTTCCCTCATACACATTCATCCCTCGTACCGAAAGCAATTAAAAAAAACCTTCCACGTATCTGTTTCCGTATATCGTCCCATATCGACCAACGTCATATGTAACTATGCTTGAAAGATAAGGATGAGATGTACATAATAAAATGAGAGGTCAAGTTCAATTTCTAGGATAATTTTAGTTGAACTATACCTTAAATTCCTGACCTGTTTTTTTTGGTTTCGAGTTCGGGTCATGTAGGATTTTCCTGCCCCTAGTTGGTCTCAACTCTGTATATACATTGACTAATCAATGTATTGTATATTCATATAAACTAGTTGAAATTGATTCAGATATCACCAAAATATAATTAGGTGACGTGCTTAGAGGTAGATAAGGTCCATAGGCTTATTTAGGGGGCCCAATTATACTATATCCAATATTTAATAAGCGTAAGAGGGATTTTTCTAAAGTACTATCAAAAGTTAAGAGTTGGATACATCTAAGCATCAGATTCAAATCTAGTTATATTATATCTTATATTTAATAAGAGTAAGATGGATACAATGAAGTTACTACTGAAGGTCGAGGATTCAATATTCACTAGCAAAAACCATATATCTAATATTTATAATATAAAAAGAAAATGACATCTTAAAATATAGTATATTTAATATCTAATACAAAAACTAACAAATGTACAGATTATAGTGTTAAAACTAGGAGTGAATAACATTATTTTTTTTATTAGTGATCAGTGTATAGTGTTGATATCTAAAATTGTTTCACTCAAGTTGAATAACAATTTTCAATGTAGGTATACAAGTGTGCATCATTAGTCATTATTTTATTTATTTTGGTATGATTTAGTTATTCGATGTATTTGTTGTTGATGCCAATCATCATTACCAACAAGACATCAAAAGAAGATTTATAATTGGGTATTCTATAAATATATACAAATTAGGGTTTAGACGTTGATAACGTTTTAGAGAAAAAATAAGAATTTATGTGATTTGGGATGGCGCTTGAGAGATTTAACTCTAAATGATAATAGAAATTTGGATCACTTCTCAAGGTGCCTACGTATCCTTTTATAAGAAATCAAACTCACGTAGTTCTTGTTGAGTCAATGCTGCTTTTCTTTAGGAGCAAGTCACCGATATATGGTAATTTCTTTGTTTATTATATTTCCTATATATTAAGTTTGTTGGATCTCAAGATTAACTACTCGATGGGCCTATATTAATCTTTTATTATAACCCAATATCAAATATAGATTTATCTTTCTATCATATCAACAAGTCCCCAGTATTTACCTGAAAGTTTTTTTGGGTGAATACTTATTATAGTTTTGATTTCCCATGTCTATAAGTTGAAATAATTTTGACTTTCCATGGTAGCTAAGTATTCAAAGTTTTTATTGCATCTATCTTTACATCAAGATCGACCAGGACAAGGGTCTCTGGCCTTATAATTTGTAATTTTTATGTTTTATACTCATAAATAATTCTCTTAATTCCTCTAGGATATAATCCCTAGTTACTAAGCACATACCCATTCCAAGTATGCAAGGATATATTTTTTTAGGATATTTCTCATGCTAGACTTTTCACAATTTAAATTCTGTGAGAGGTTTATTGTCGAGCCCTTGCTTCTAAGCCTCAAATAATTCGATTTGGGCCCTATTCATGCTTGATTCTACTTGCGAATTATATGGTTCCAAGCATCTGTATAACGACTCGTACATTTCTATATTATTTAAATGTGTAATTATTAAATAATTAAATAAATAAAATATATGTATGGGTTCTGTTAGTTGGATATTATTCAGTTATTAGTTATAAGTGGTTATTGGTGTTCAAGGATCATTTGTGTAAATAGTTGTTGACATGTGTTGTTTAATTTTTATATTTTTAAAGTAGTTTTATCAAAGATTTATTTCCATAAATACTTGGATTATCTCTAAAATCATATTTATGGCTTTATAATTTTACTTATTATTTTTAGGAGTTTATAAAATTTAGAAGTCAATATTTTATTTATTATTTATCTTTCAATGATTTCCTGATTGCATTTAATTGTAAAATCAGTATTTAATTTTAGAATTCTTCAAAAATTCTGAAACTCATATTTTATTAAGTTTGGAATATTTTGAGAATTTTAAAATTATTTCGAAACTTTTCAGCTTTTATTCACCCGCACGTCTGTTCGTTAATTTGTAAAATGAGGGTTTGGAGTGCGTATCAAAACGTGATTTAAAATTTTTAAAAATTTTGTGTACTTTCAGTTGTAATTATTTTAGGAATTTTAAAATTTATTTTTAATTATTTCGATCTGTTTTGTTCGCAGAAGGTATGGTTTAAGTTAAGAACTCGGTGTTATGAGCGGTATTATCGTATCAAAATTGATAAAAACCCCAAATTTTATCCCTTTTCTTCCCCTTATCCCTCCAGCCTTTCTCTCTCTCCTTCTAATCTCTCTTTGCCGACCTCTCTCCCATCCCTTCCCGATTCTCTCTCTCGAAATTCCCTTCTCTACTATCTCTGTGTTCTCTCAATCTTTTTCACTCACTCTTTCACTTCTCCTTCCCTTTTCTCTTTCTCTGATTCGTCCCGGTTGTGGTAAGTCTATATCGACTCGTGTATTTTTTTATTATTTAAATACGTAATTATGGAATTATTAAATAAATAAAATATGTGTATAGCTTCTGCCAGCTTGGTGTTGTTTTATTATTATATATGTGTAATTTATGGTGTACCGGGTTGTTCGCGTAATTAATTATTGAGTTGTACTAAATTGTTTTCACTTTTAAAAGTAGATTTAACGCAAATTTATTTGCATAAATATTTAGAATGTCTCTAAACTTGTTTTTATGGTTTTATAATTACAATAATTATTTTTAGGATTTTATAAAATTTAGAAATCAATATTTCATCAATTATTTAGCCCTGTATGATTTTTTGATCGCATTTATTTGTAAAATCCGTATTTATTTCCAGAATTCTTCAAAAAATTATGAAACTCATATTTATTGAAGTTTGGAATATTCCGAAAATTTTAAAATTATTCTAGGAATTTTTTGGATTAATTTCACCTGTGCGTTGATTCGTTTAATTGGTAAAAGCGGATATAAAGTGCATTTTAGAAATTGTTTCAAAATTTCAAAATTTATGTTTTTATTTACTTCGGGATATTTTTAAAATTTTAAGGCTATTTTCGTAATTTTCTGAAATTATTTTATGTGCATCTCGGTTCGTTAATTTCGAATTCCTGGGACTGAAAATAGGCCTTTAAACTATCATATATATCTTAAACCTTACGTATCAGCCTTTAATAAATCATAAGGACACGTGTATCACTTCTCTTGCAGCATCTGTCACTCGGGTAATAAAAAAAACATAACAGGGCACCCCCCTTCCTTCTCTCTCTCGATCTCGACTGTTCCCTTCCCTTTCTTTCGATTCTTTCTTCTTTTCTTCCTGTTCGTTTGTAATTGCTCCACGGTGCCGCTGTCATCTCTATTCCTGGTAATCAAAATGCATGTGCTACCTATGTTTCTTTATTTCCCTCCATTTGTTGGCCGCCGCCAGACTCTTTTCCGGCCGGGTGGTCTGAACGCGCGTATATGCGTGTATATATGTTTGTGGTGCGCCTTTGTTTTTGATTTTGACTGGTATTCCGGCCGTTTGGATTTCTCCGATTGCTGCCATTCTTTCCCGGCAAGGTGGCCGAGGCTTTTGTATTGTGCGTATTTAGTTGCCTTGTTTGACTGATCTGTAATAATTTTTCTGTATTAGTTTTAATTAATTTTCTGCAGTACGGGATTTATTATATTTATGAATGAAAATAATAATTTTGTACGGAAAATTATAATAATGATCGATGAGGGTTCGCGATGGAAAACCGATTTATGCGGGCACCCGCTAATTTTTGCTGCCGTCTGCAATGAATTTTTACGAGCGGACGGTGGACCGTGATGATTATTCTGAGTCCTTTAAATATTAAAATAAAAATAATATGATTTCGTATAATTAGTACAAAGTGTAATTAGCGATTGTAATGATTTAGTGAATAATTGTGTGAACTAATTTGGATTGTAGTCGTTGGGATGTGATTAAATGGATGTTGTGTTGTGATTGGTTTTTGGTGTCGATATGATATCGACTGGCAGTCCGGTAAATAGAGGAGGTGTTGTCCGAATTCCGACAGATTACTATTACGAAAATTTGGAACCATATCCTTTAGTTATCGAGCTTATTAATCGAGTCATTTACCTGTACTATAATATGCAGATCTTTTTTTTTCAAATTTAATTTATAACTCGGATTAATGTGACCATGGGTTGTATTTGATTAACCGTTACTCAGATAAACCTACTAACATATGTTGGTCGGTTTATCTTATTAACGATTAATTAAGTATAAATTTGGTTCCGCCAATCTAAGTTAAAACTCGAAACCGAGATTTCCAACAGACAGTAATATGTAATATAGTTAGGTTTATATATATATATATATATATATATATATTTTTTTGTGAAAAGGAATTCCAAAACCATATTCTCTGTATCAAGAGTATATGTATATTCCGAAAGTGATTATCGATCCGAGTTGTGAATGTATGAACCTTAATGGTTAGGTGGGTTATGATAATTCGAATATGTACGAGTCGGGATTGTTATCGTTTGGGTAGGATTTTTAGAGAGGATATGTCAAGCATACCTAGACGTCTAATATAGAGTATTTCGACTCTTTAGGTTATAGTCGGAAGGCCCGAGAGTGGCGTTGGACTAAAGTTAACCTAGTGATCAATCGACAAGCGCAGCAAGGTTCCAAGCGAAAGACCTAAGCGTTGAAGTCGGATCCAGGATAGGCTACTAATTAAGTGATAAAGCCCGAGCGTTTGAGTCGATCCAAGATCAGTCAGTGATAGTTGTAAAGCTTGTTAGGTCAGACACACACTGTAGAGGGGGTGAATACAGTGTATAGTACACTCAAATCGAACATTAAGAACTTAAGTAACAGAAAACAAACTTTATTGAAACAATAAACTCTGTTACAGTATGGAACTGTTACCTCTCAGTGATGAACAAATATCACGAGAGCTGCTAGGGTTACAATGAATAATCTTCTCTAATAATGATAACACTTATAGTGTAAACCCTATGTCTGTGTTTATATACTACACAGTTACAAGATAATCGCTAATTGATATGGAATATAATTCTGCTTCCTAAAATATATCAATCAGATATCTTTTCTTCCAAGTATTCCATTCTTTACAGAATTCCTTCTTCATGCATATCTCTTCTTATGTTTATCTTGATCTTCTTTCCTTTAATCAGCTACTGTCCTTATCTGATCGTCCTTCAGCACTTAAGTTCTGATATCTATCTTCTGATGATTATCTCCTGATAACATAAGTACTGATATCCTTAAGTCCTGACTTCCAGTATAAGTACTGATCAACAGTTAAGTACTGATTTATCCTGTTCAAGTAAGATTTGAAAGCTAAACATAAAACATATTAGCCATGACATTATCAAATATATCTAACAATCTCCCCCAACTTGTAAATTAACATAATATACAAGTTTAACAGATATTGGATGATGTCAAAAACAATAAGTACAAATGCATGAGAATTAGACTAGATAACTACAACTTACAGTCCTTAAAGCTTTTACCAATTTCAACTTCTGATAACAACTTCAGTCTGTATAAATATCAGAATTTAAGCAGTTGTAGATCTTCGACTTGGCTTCGTCATTTTCTGATCTCTCTGATGTCAGGAGTTGTTCTGAGATAGTTCTTCAACAAACATTTCTCAGCATATTTGAGTTCATCAATCATTCTCCTTTTGACATCTTTAAGCTCTGCAGTATCTTCACCAGTTTGAAAGATTGTAGCTCTGAGATCATTGATCTTTGCTTTTCTCAACTCCTGATCTAGTCTTATGACATAAGCTTTGTCAGACTCTAGATTGAATTCAAGTCCCTTAATACCAAGATATGTTCTGATCTGTGCAGTATTAGGCTTCATATCAACAATATCACCATTGTGATCTCTGTACTTTTGAACATATATGCTGTCAGGCTTAACAGAATAAAGCCTTTTCTGTCTCTGAATCTGTTCTTTTAAGTAGTTTGCAGCAGTCCCTGTTATTCTGTCATCCACTTGAAGTAAGAAAAGTACATGCTCCAATTCTTTAAAATACTTCAATGGAATGGCATTTTGTCTTATATGATAAACCCTACCATCTGTCATGAAATACAACATGATGTATTCTTTCAAGTAGGTATGGTAAACCATCTGTACAGATTCCAGTTGATTCAATCTCTCAGGAGTTGCTCCAATACCTGGTTCACTCAAGGAAGTTGGATCATTGGTAGTGTTGTGTACTCTTCTTTCATCAGCACTTGCCAATCCAGTTTTATCTCTAGCTTCCTTTCCAGTAACTACTCTTGCTTCAAAACCACTTGCAGTAGTCTTCAAAGATTGAGTCTGTTTTGCTTTAGTGAATCCTGGTAGGAGTGTCTTTGATCTATTTTCTGATATCAAGTTAACTTGAGCCATGTCAGAGGTTACTTGCTTCTTCTGAATATTAGAACTTACAATTTCTTGACTCTGAACAACTTGAGCCATGTCAGAGGTTGTTTTAAGAACTTTTCTTGAAGTCAGAGCAAGATCATCCTTTTCATCAGTAATTTCTTCTTCCTCAGGAGGTACATAAACCTTGATAGGTTCACCAACCTTTTCTTTACCCTTGGATCTTGGATCTATCTGTGGTTGTGATCTAGCCAATGTTGCTTCAGTATGTGTCCTTTCTTTGATCACAATGCCTTTGAGTTTTGGAAGTGATTTTTTACCAGAAGCTTCAGATTTAGATGTGACTTTCTCTGATTTAAGTCTGGCTTCTTCTTCCTTTAAACTTTCCAAGTCCATTCCTGGATTTTCTTGAAGAAATAACTATCTTGACATTTCCTCATCAAGATCTAGAAGTTCATCAGAACTTATCCTTTTACCAGCAGCAGAACTTATTCTTTTCCCAGTATCAGAACTTGTCCTGTGACTAGCTTGTCTTGATGTAAACCTTCTACCTTGACTATGACCGCTACCCATTCCAGAGTATCCTTGATCATCATTTCCATCATCCTTTCCTTGCAGTGTCTTGTTAGTTTTGCATTTGGACTTAATTACCTTCTCCCCCTTCTTGGCATCAGCAGGTAGTAAAAGAGAGATAAGTAATTCCACTAAGGATTGGATTTCAGTAAGTTGCGATTGCTGAGAAGCTTGATTTGTCAGAATTTCATCAATCTGAGCTTGTTGTTTCTCTTGAGTTTTCTCAATATAAGCAATCCTGTCAATGGTAGGTTGAAAGAACTTTTTCTTATCAATTTTCCAAACTTGTTCCTATTTGATAAAGTTCTCCTGAATCTTGTGTAGCTCTCCATGAGTAGTTGAATGAAGACCTTGTAGATGTTTAGTACTCAATGCAGTGACTCTAAGATGGGTTTTAAAATCATCAGAATTTAACATTTCATCAGCTTTCGTCAAGTGCTCAGCAAGATGTTTTTCAGTTGGAACACATGAAACTGAGTTCCATTCCTTAGTCCACTCCTGACCTGCAGGAGTTTCACTCCAAGGTACTGGTGCTTCCCCGGTAACAAACTTCTTTACCAGTTCAGACTTAGGAAGAGTCTGTTGAGGAGTATGTCCTGAAGGACCTGCTTCATCAGCATCTACAGTTGGAGCAGCATCACCAGTATCTCCAGCATTTGCAACATCAGAACTTAAAGAATCAGTATCTTCTGATAAGACAACAGTGTGAGTAGCAATGGAGGCTTCAGCATCCTCTAATTGCTGATCTGATACTAAGTTCTGATCAACAGCCATATCCTGATGCTCACCTAAAGTTTGATCATCAGCATCTTGATGCAGAGAAGGTGTTGTTGATAACTCTGAAGTTTGAACAGCATCAGTAACAGGTGTTGTGGAAGGATTATTTGCTGTTGGAGCTTCTAAGAGAAATACTTCAGACACAACCAAGTGTTGAACATCAATATCAGCACTTGTGCCTGGATCAACAAGAGACACAGATGGTGAGTTAGCCTTGTCAGATACAGCTTCCTGAGATGGAGTTGATGGAGAAGAAGTGACTGGAGCAAATTCCTTGTCTTGTGAGATCAGAGATTCCTGATCCCCTTCCTTAGCTGCTTCCTCTTCATCATCTGAAACTGGCCTTTGTGCCCTCTGTTTCTTGTACTTCCTTGTTGATTTGGATTCCTTGGGAGTTTCAGGAACTGTCATTCGTCTAAGCGTCTTGAGAAGCCTAGAACCCCCAATTTCAGAATCCTTCTGAGAAATCTCTTTCTCAGCTTCAGTTACAACAGGTTCTCTAGCAGGAACCGGTTCCTCAGAATCAGATTCATCTCTCAATGGAATCCTCCTTCTCTTTTGAGGTGTTTGAGGAACATTCTTTGTCCTCTTTGGCTTGGAAGATGAAGATTTCACAATAGGTGCTGAAGATGAAGGTTGAGCAGTCTGTGAAGTGGAGAGATAGGATTTGAGATATGTTCTGAGGGTAGGTTGAGTAGAATAAGAGGTAGGTACTGAGGTTGATGGATTTTGGGTGTTTGGAGTTGGTTGGACATCAGAGTAAACAGATCTATAAGTATCAGGATCAGCATTTACTAGGATCTGTTTTACAGACTGAGGAATCTGTAATGGTCTAACCACTTTTTTTCTTAGTATCAGCATTTACCAGGTCATTAAAGTATCGTTTTGCAACCTTAAAAGGTGGGGTTTGGGTGCTGACTAAATGAGGTTCATCAGTACAATAAGTGTAAATAAGTTGACAGAATCTAACAAAATAAACAACATCTCGATCCTTTGTCATCCTATCCCCAATAAAACCAATTAAAGCAGTTGCAAAATCAAAATGAGTTTGATTGATAATTGCATACCCGATGTGCTGACTCACAATTGGAATAGCATCAAAATTCGAACATTTGTTCCCGAAAGCTTTGGTGATGCAATCAAAGAAGAAACTCCATTCTCTTCTGATATTAGCCCGTTTCAACTGTCCAAGTTTTGTCAGACTCTTTTCATATCCCAATTCAGCCATTAACTCCCGAAGGGCTGAGTCCTCTGGAATTGAGAAAGTACAATCTTCTGGAAGATGTAAAGCCCTGCGTACTGTACCAGGAGTGACTACAAAGGATGAATCACCCACTTGGAAGATAATACTGGGAGTTCCACGTTGACCACCATCATCAAAAAGTCCAGTCCTCCAAAACCTCAGAACTTGTTGGCTTGAAAAGAATTCAGGTTGTGTTAATGCATACCCAACCTCACTATGTGCAAGAAGATCTTGCACAAAGTGCAATTCAGATGGAGCTTCAGTGTGATCAAGAACTGCAGCATAGTTGTTGGGGACAAACTTAGCTCCATCAATGATTAAATCCTTTGGTGCCATGTGAAAAAAAAATTGAGATTCAAGTATGCATGTTAGGTGTTTGATATAATGTCTGTATGAAAAACCAACGTGAGAAACAAAGAGAAAGAGAGTAAAAGTAAGGAGAGAGATAAAATATGAAGAAAATAAAAGATTAAAGAAATCTTCTCTCTGTTGTACTTATACTCTGAACAAAAATGTTACCGTTGGACACCTGTCAGATATGCAGTAATAACGGAAAGTTACTGGGCTCGAGAAAACAGGAATCATTACTTACCCATTTGCCTAGTTTCAAGGAAAAACCGTTCCATTTATCAAGAGAAACAGTTTTAATTCAAAATTTAAACCGTTATCACTGATTGAATTATTTTTCACTGCATCATTAATATTCTGAAAATACATCACATGAAAATGACCAAGATAAATTAGATAAGTAAGTGCTGAAAACGAATCAGAACTTAATATAAAACAAAATTTATATGGTCATCAGAATATCAATCAGGATTTATCAACACAAGATAAAATAACTCAGAGACAAAATCTTGAAGTAAAAACAACTTTCATTAATATATCAAGACAATACATTTATAAAATGGAAATTACATCAATACTTATACAAGATTTTTCCTAAGCTTCTAAACCGAACATCAACAGCCTTAGTCCTAGCTAAGAAGCCTGACAAAGCTGATGATGAAGAAAAACAGGAAGAAGATAAGATTAAATCATTTCTTCTTCTTCCTACTCTCGATAAACAGAATGACGAGTCTGATGATTCGCTCTTGTTGGCGGAGAGCTTCCAGCCTTTCCTCCTCCAATCGCTCCAGATGGCGATGGTAGTCCATATAGAAGAACAGGAGGTGTGTCACTACCTCCTGTGGGACAGAGTCCCATATCTCCTCAGGAATGGCTGTGACATGCCATTCCTGCTGCCAATCAGCACAGCTTAGCTCCATATTGAAGTTTTGGTAGTTCAAAAACATGTTGTATCTGACCATTGTGTTTTTGAAAGAAGAAGTATGAAGATAAGTGTGTGAGAAGAATTTGATGGAAAGACTGATGTGAAGTGGCTGCTTATATAGGCAAGAGAATGCCAGGAGACGCAAAGAAATTGAATGCTAACAGGTAGAATCAATTCTACCTCGTCTCCCTAGACTTTGAAAAAGAATAACATTTATTGGAAAGAGGAAACATGGTTTAAAGCGCACAAGAAACAAGTAACATTGGACTGTTCAGGTACAAATACCATTAAGCCTAACCATAGTGACTATTAATCTTCCACTTCAACATATTCAATTATTAACTGAGACTGATATCAAATTTTATTCACAGATAAGTCAAGTAAAACATTAGACTGTAATATCAGAACTTAGACTTATATCAGAACTTAACAGTCATCAGAACATAATTTCTTAACTCGAAAAAGAAATGCCCATCTTAGTAAATCCTCATACAAGTTCTGAGTTATAGACTTCAGAACTTAATCATTAGAACGTGTAACTAGAACTTGTCCTCAGAATTTGTGCAAAGTGACACAGTGACTGTTTATCTAAAATAACATAGACCACCACTGTAATTTTCATCATTCATATGGAGTGATTGGTGTGTGCATTAAGCTAAATAACAGACAAAGAATAAAGTCTGAGTCACTTTAGTACATCTTAGAAATAAGGCATAACTAAAATTTTGCTAAAGAGCTGTCATTGTCCTGAAACCTACTGATGAATGAGTTCATGCTTGAGTCCACCTCAACTGTTTTGTGCTAATTTTATGCATCTTTTGAAATTCTATTTTACAGTGGCTTCTCAGTGTAAGTGAGTCACGACTGTTTATCAGAATTTATGCTATTATCAGAGTATTTCTCCAGTAATCATAGAGTGTGAAAAGTCACCAAGAAAATATTTTGCTTTTCTAATGCATATTTACTTAATACCAGCAATGCACTTGGGTCGTCCCTTCCACATTTTTACTCTAGATCTCAAAGGAGTACCTGATTTTATTCTTTGATCTTTTTGCTTTTTCTTTTGATAAGTGAGGTTTATCAGCACTTAGTACATTCAGCAGTTTTACTAGTATCAGAACTTAACAGATGAGTAGCATTATTCTAATTTGTGACTTAATAATAAGATATACAAAGTAAACTTAACTAAGCTCAATTATCAGAATTTGCTAGTGTCATAAGATTTCCACTGAAATAATTACTTCTTACATGGAATCATTTATTTATTGAAGACTACTAGGTCAGTATCTAGCACCGTTATCCTCATAGGATTGAATAGGTACTTGAACAGACATATCACTTATCAGAGTTTAGAAACATATATCAGACAATAGTCAGTACTTAAAGACATTTATCAATTAAGCACATAATATATAATGAGATTAATTCTGTAAATATTGAGCATAAAGTCTGATAACACAGAACAAGACTAAGCAGATTTAGAGAAAGAACCTGAAACCATTCCAAGTTCATTTACCAATCTTGTAAAAGTAGCTTCACATAGTGGTTTTGTGAAGATATCTGCTAGTTGTTGATCTGTGGGAACAAAATGCATTTCCACTGTACCTTCATCCACATGTTCCCTGATGAAGTGGTACCTGATGCTGATGTGCTTTGTCATAGAGTGTTGAACTGGATTACCTGTCATAGCAATAGCACTTTGATTATCACAGTAAATAGGGATTTTGAAATATGTTAACCCATAATCCAGTAACTGATTCTTCATCTAAAGAATCTGTGCACAACAGCTTCCTGCAGCAATATACTCTGCTTCTGCAGTTGATGTGGAAATTGACTTTTGTTTCTTGCTGTACCAAGAAACCATTCTGCCTCCAAGAAATTGACAGCTTCCACTTGTGCTTTTCCTGTCAATTTTGCAACCAGCAAAATCTGCATCTGAGTAACTTATTAGTTTAAAATCTGATTCTCTAGGATACCATAATCCCAGAGCAGTTGTTCCTTTAAGATACTTAAAGATTCTTTTTACAGCTATTAAGTGAGGTTCTCTTGGATCTGCTTGAAATCTTGTACAAAGACAGGTAGCATACATGATATCAGGTCTACTAGCAGTTAGATAGAGTAGAGATCCAATCATACCTCTGTAGTCAGTAATATCTACTGATTTACCGGTATCCTTATCCAGTTTTATTGCAGTGGCCATTGGAGTGGATGCACTTGAACAATCTTGCATTCCAAATTTCTTCAGCAAGTTTCTGGTGTACTTGGTTTGACAAATAAAAGTGCCTTCCTCATTCTGCTTGACTTGAAGGCCCAGAAAATAGCAAATTCCCCCATCATACTCATCTGATATCTTGACTGCATTAGTTTGGAAAACTTCTTATAAAGTTTGTCATTTGTAGATCCAAAAATGATATCATCAACATAAATCTGGACCAGAAGTAAGTCCTTTCCATGGTTGAGGTAGAACAGTGTTTTGTCTATTATCCCTCTGTTGAATCCACTTTCCAGAAGAAACTGAGATAAAGTCTCATACCATGCTCTAGGAGCTTGCTTAAGTCCATAAAGTGCTTTATCAAGCCTGTAGACATAATCTGGATGTTTGGTATCTACAAAACCTGGAGGTTGTTCAACATATACCTCCTCCTCCAATTCTCCATTGAGAAAAGCACTTTTCACATCCATTTGAAAGACAGTAAACTTTTTGTGAGCAACATAAGCCAAGAATATCTTATGGCTTCTAACCTAGCAACTGGTGCAAATGTTTCATCATAATCAATTCCCTCCTGTTGAGAATATCCTTTTGCAACCAGCCTTGCCTTATTCCTTGTAATTATGCCATCACTGTCAGTTTTGTTTCTGAATACCCACTTTGTACCAACAACAGATCTATTCTTTGGTCTTGGCACTAGGGTCCAGACTTTGTTTCTTTCAAATTCATTCAACTCTTCCTGCATTGCTTGCACTCAATCAGCATCTTGAAGACCTTCTTCCACTTTCTTTGGCTCAGTCTGAGAGAGAAAAGAATTGTAAAGACATTCATTTGAAGTACCTGTTCTAGTTCTGACACCTGCATCAGGATTTCCAATTATCAAATCAGGTGTATGTGATTTTGTCCACTTCTTTGTAGATGGAAGGTTTTCTCTAGAACTGGATGCTCCCCCATGATCCATGCTATCTTCATTTTCATTTTCTGATGCTCCCCCTGAAACTATGCTCTCTGAGTTGGAGTCTTCAGTATTTAAATTTTCAGCACTATCAGAACTTGGCTTATCAGAACTTGACGAATCAGAATTTGAAGAGCCAGATGTATGTTCTGATGTTTCTTGAGCTGTGGTAGGATCTTGAGTATGCTCTCCCTGCATCAGTGCATCTTCCCTTGGCGTAGCCACCACAGTTTCAATAACATCAGAGTTTATTCCATCAGAGTTTACAGTATCAGGACTTAGACTTTCAGGATTTTCAGTTTCAGAATTTGAGTCTTCATTTTCAAATCTCAACTGATCATGGTCAATGAAATCTTCAAGACCAGTAATCTTCTTGTCATCAAAAGAGACATTGATAGATTCCATGACTACTTTTGTTCTCAAATTATAGACTCTGAAGGCTTTTGTGGAAAGTGGATATCCAACAAAGATTCCTTCATCAGCCTTTAGATCAAACTTTGATAGCTGTTCAGTATGAGTCGTGAGAACAAAACACTTGCATCCAAATACATGAAAGTATTTCAGATTTGGCTTCTTTTTCTTCACCATCTCATATGGTGTTTTTCCATGCTTGTTAATGAGTGTTGCATTTTGAGTAAAACAAGCAGTCTGCACAGCTTCAGCCCAGAAATAGGTTGGAAGCTTTGCTTCTTCAAGCATTGTACGTGCAGCTTCAATGAGAGTTCTATTCTTCCTTTCAACAACTCCATTTTGCTGTGGAGTTCCAGGAGCAGAAAATTCCTGCTTTATTCCATGGCTTTTGCAGAACTCTTCCATTATCAAATTCTTGAACTCAGTGCCATTATCACTCCTTAAAACTTTCATAGAATCTTTGACCATTTTATCCAGATGTTTGACATGATCAATCAAGATTGATGCAGTTTCACTTTTTGTATGCAACAAATACACCCATGTGTATCTGGTGAACTCATCCACTATGACCAATGCATACTTCTTCTTTGCAATAGACATGACATTTACTGGACCAAATAGATCAACATGTAGTAGATGATAAGGCTCAAGAATTGATGATTCAGTCTTGCTCTTGAATGAAGATTTTCTTTGTTTGGCTTTCTGACATGAATCACAAAGACCATCAGGAGCAAATACTGTGTTTGGCAATCCTCTCACAAGATCTTTCTTGACCAGTTCATTTATATTGTTGAAATTTAAATGAGAGAGTTTCTTATGCCAATTCCAGCTTTCTTCAATTGATGCTCTACTCATCAGACAGATTGCAGAACCATCAGTACTTGTTGAAAGCTTAGCTTCATAAATGTTACCACGCCTGTATGCTTTCAGAACAACTTTGCCTTTAGATTTACTCACAATTTCACAGTGTTCTTCAAAGAAATCAACATGATAACCTCTGTCACAGATTTGACTTATACTCAGTAGGTTGTGTTTAAGTCCTGAGACCAGAGCTACTTGTTTAATTATGACATTTCCAAGATTGATATTGCCATATCCCAATGTTTTTCCAATGTTGCCATCTCCATAAGAAACACTTGGGCCAACTTTCTCCACAAAGTCTGATAGCAGGGCCTTATTTCCAGTCATATGTCCTGAACATCCACTGTCCAGAACTAGAATATTTTTCCTGTTGCCCTGCAATCACAAAGACCACTAATTATTAGTTTTAAGGACCCAGACTTGCTTGGATCCTTTGGCCTTATTAAGTTTGTTAACATTTGCAGCGGATTTAGCATCAGAGTTTATGTTAACATTTTTCTTATCAGAACTTACACTATCAGACTTTGAATCAGAATTTACACTAGAAGGAACAATGGAAACTTTCTTCAAAGAAGGTTTTATTTGATAATAATCATAGTACAAGCTATGATATTCCTTACAAGTATAAATGGAATGCCATAAACTACCACAATGAAAACAAGGATTTTGTGGTTTGTATCTAACAGACTGACTCTTAACTCCTGACTTTGAAGGTAAGGAGTTAATATTCTTATTCTTCCTGCAAAAAGAAGCCAGATGGTTAGAACTTCCACAGTTATGCCATGTTTTCCTAGAAGCATCAGGAACAGGTTTATAATTATTGCTTTTATTCACACCTTCCTTTCCATTCCTATTTTTCCTAGGTGATTTTACCTTGTTTGCATTCTTAACATCTTTCAGCTTATGCTTAAGCTGCTTCTTTGTCATTAAGCCTATGTTCACTTCAGCTGTCTTTTCCTGTTTTAGTTTGTCAGAAGTTAATTTCTTTGTAACTTCTGATTTTTCATTTTCAGACTTTACAGTTACAAACTTAACAGGTTTTAACTTTGGCTTTTGCTTATCAACAGACTTAATTTCTTCAGTTCCTTTATCATTCTTATCTTCTCCATAACCTAAGCCCTCTTTCCAGTTTCCACTACTTAGCAAATTTTGAGTTATTTTGCCAGAGTTAGTCCAAGTCCTGATAATCTCTCTTTCCTTTTCTAACTCAGTTTTTAGAGATTCATTTATTTTTAGCACTTCATTCCTAACATAAAAAGCATCATCTCTATCCTTCTGAGTTTGATGGAACATGACTAACTCTTTTTCTAAGAAATCATTTCTTTTCTTAAATGCAAGATTTTCAGAAGTTAATCTTTCACATGTTAAAGTTTGATCTCTATAACTAACAAACATGGTTTTAAGATATCTTCTCAACTCATTAATATCATCAGTATGAAAAGCATAAGTAGTCTGAGGTACCTTTGTTTCAGCAGCTTCAGAACTGCTCTCAACACTTTCTTTATCAGCATTTGCCATCAATTCATAGTTTTCCTCACTTTCAGAGTCTGAGGTGTCTGTCCAGCTTTTCTACTTTGTGACAAGAGCCTTGCCTTTGTCACCCTTTACCTTCTTGTAATTAGGAGATATGTGGCCTTTCTCACTACAGTTATAACATTTAACATTGGTGTAATCTCCTCTGTCAGACTTTCCTCCTCTGCCTTCAGATCTTCTGAAATTCTTCTTATCAGAACTTATGCCTTTCCTGGAAAACTTCTTTCCCTTCCTGAACTTCCTGTATGTAATCTTTGTGATTCCTTTCACCATAAGAGCACACAGCTTCATCATCTCCTCATCAGCATCAGTCTCAGGCAAGCTTTCAGAATCTGAGTCATCATCACTCTCAGAACTTGATGACTCAGTATCAGACTTTATGAAAAGAGCTTTACCCTTGTCTTTCTTTGAGGAAGCTGCTTTGGGGAATTCTTCTTCAGCCTTAAGAGCAACTGTCCTTGACTTTCCTCCTTTCCTCTTGCTTCTTTGTTCCATCTCCAGCTCATGAGTCCATAGATTTCGTCAAGAGTTGTTTCATCAAGATTGTAGTTGTCTCTTATTGTCGTTGCCTTCAAATCCCAGCATTCAGGAAGAGCTAACAGGAACTTAAGGTTTGAATCTTCAAGATAATACTCTTTATCAACCAATAACAAATCATTCAAAAGTTTGACAAATCTATCATATAAATCATTCAATGACTCATTAGTCTTTGAGTCAAAGTGTTCATACTCTTGAGTGAGTATTGTCTTCCTGTTCTTCTTAATTGTGTCAGCTCCCTGACACCTTGTATCCAGAGCATCGCATATCTCCTTAGCAGTCTTGCAGTTGATTACCCTGTTTGACATTACATTATCAATGGCACTATGCAGTAAGTGTCGTACCTTAGCATCCTTAGCAATTGATGCTATGTCTTCAGCAGTATAATCACTCTTCTCCTTTGGTACGGTCTTTGCTGCTTCACCTGCAACTGCAACAGCGAGCTTGGTTGGTTTGTGAGGGCCTTCCTTGATTCTATCAAGGTATTCTGGATCTGTTGCTTCCAGGAACATGGTCATCCTTACCTTCCATATGGGATATTCAGATGGTCTCAGTATGGGAACTCTGATGGTCTCATACCAACTCTGAATTTGTGTCTTTGGTGGTTCCTCAGTTTTGGTAGGCTTAGTTGGAGTTTCTGTGTCCGACATGATTTTGTTTGGATCTTTAACTGTATGTATGTTAACAGATAGGCTCTGATACCAATTGTTAGGTCACACACACACTGTAGAGGGGGTGAATACAGTGTATAGTACACTCAAATCGAACTTTAAGAACTTAAGTAACTGAAAACAAACTTTATTGAAACAATAAACTCTGTTACAGTATGGAACTGTTACCTCTCAGTGATGAACAAATATCACGAGAGCTGCTAGGGTTACAATGAATAATCTTCTCTAATAATGATAACACTTATAGTGTAAACCCTATGTCTGTGTTTATATACTACACAGTTACAAGATAATCGCTAATTGATATGGAATATAATTCTGCTTCCTAAAATATATCAATCAGATATCATTTCTTCCAAGTATTCCATTCTTTACAGAATTCCTTCTTCATGCATATCTCTTCTTATGTTTATCTTGATCTTCTTTCCTTTAATCAGCTATTGTCCTTATCTGATCGTCATTCAGCACTTAAGTTCTGATATATATCTTCTGATGATTATCTCCTGATAACATAAGTACTGATATCCTTAAGTCCTGACTTCCAGTATAAGTACTGATCAACAGTTAAGTACTGATTTATCCTGTTCAAGTAAGATCTGAAAGCTAAACATAAAACATATTAGCCATGACATTATCAAATATATCTAACAAAGCTCTACAAGGCAAGTACCCCTGACCATTCTTTTATGGTTCAGTATATGTGAATAACTAATGTTTTAATCTTGTAATGGAACAGAACATTTTAAGTTACGTATCCCCTCTATTTGGAAATGTTGTTTAAAAATATGTTTTGGAAAAAAGTAACTTCTGAAAGCACCTATCTCTAAACGTGATTTAAATGAAAAGAATTTTTGAATAGTGTGATGTGATAAAATGGTTTTAAAATGAGATAGGCGATAGTGATTTTGAAAACTGGATAGAGAGAAAGTTTTGATCCACTTATGTCGTGGAATGTTTTGATCCACCTATGTCGTGGAAATTTGGAAAACAGCAAAAAGGGAATTCAGTTGATCTATTGGAATTGAGTAGGCGTAAGTGGCTAATTCAGTTGGGCACTCCATTTAATCGATTAGTCCAGCATTGGGGAAAAGACCTAGCTAGTATTTTCCCAAGTTCCTGAACACATTCTTTATTGTGGATGGCCGTTACTTGCTGTCCGGTGAGGGTAGACTGATCATCTATCTTCACCCGTTGAACGTCCAATAGATTTGATTGATTCAGTTTCAGAATTGTTTATCAAATCAACTTGTTTGAGACAGATGATTTGAAAATGAAATTGCATGCTAAGATGTAACTCTGGTAATTATACACAGCACACGACTGATATTGTTATTTTTTAGAGCATGCTAGTGTTGAATATCCAGTTTATGAATGTTTACTCTGCTTTTGTAAATGAGCTATAATTTCTGTTCCTATCACTGTTTTATCATAAATTATTTTACTTGTTATTCATATAGTGGTACTGCTGAGCAATTAATTGCTCACCTTTGCAGAATGTTTTATATATATGTATTGCAAATGCCTAGGAGATTCTTTAGTGGTAGTCAGGGCAGAGTTCCTGTTCCTTCCATGTCAGGCTCCTCTGAGGTAGTTGTGTTGGACCAAATATGGTCTATTGAGTTGCTGTATTTAGTTAGTTGTGTCAGAATGGCTTGTGTAAGTTGGTGTTGTAATAGTTGTAACCTAAATCATACTTAAACTTGGAAAAGGTCTTGGTAAAGGGGTCGTGGTTATGTATAATTAGTGATTGGGTTATATTATGTTTATTATTATTGTATCAGAGCTATAGGTTTGAGTCCCTGGTTTAGGTTAGGAGTAGAGTCAAAAGAGTACAGGAAGGTTTATATATAGATGTGAGTCAGCAACTCAATCAGAGGAGCGAGTCTATAAGTTCAGTCAAGGGTTTCGAAGACGTAACCCTGACGTCTATTGAGGATTGGCTGGAACTGCCCTAGCCTAGAGCATGTCTTCTTCGTATACATATTAGTGGTAATGTCCGATAGAGATTTCTAATTTTCCTCTCGAGAAAATGAGTCTGATTGAGAGAATTCAGCTTCTGAGCGGACCCTTGATGTGTGGACTGAAGAGACACCAATATTATCTTTAGATATCGTGCCTTCTATGACTAAGTATTGTTGCTAGACCGAGTGTGTGACCTCGGTGAGTTTGGATAGTAAGATATTAGTCGGTGGCTGCTATGACAGCCAAGTTTTGTGGTAAATGGAGATCAGTACTGTGGTTTATGTTTTAAACCCCTACACTTCTTTCTTGAGACATATTCTGTTTCCCAGAATGATTGTCTGTTTCGTAATAAGTTGCTTGTTTATTCGCAAGGAAATCAAACCCGAAGCAAGCAATTTAAGGTTCTGTTTATTTATCACAAATTAGATTCTTCCTCCCTAATTGTGAAATTTTCTACCTAAACATTGTTTCTTTCCTCAGTGATTCTTTCGGTTGATTGAGGCAAACAATGGATATGATTTGACTATTTGATTGTGTGACAAAAGGTCTGGTGGGACGCCACCGAGTTATGTGTTGTGAACTGTGCGGTACTAAGAGTGGCCATCTTATGTACTTATATGGTTGCTCTCAGGTATACCTACATCTTCCTCACTATTCCTTCTCATTCGATTTCCTTGATTTTGAAATTTTGTTTGGTATTCCATGATAATAAATTCCTTCAGTGACCTCTACGATTAGACAGTCTTGGTTATTGGGAGTAAATGAAAGTTGACTGTCAGGAAGAATGAAAGTCCTATATCAGGATATTATTTAAAAATAATGTTAACCACGAGAGTTCAGGACTTAATGATGGAGTTATAGCCTCGGAAAAAGTAAATCAGTGGTTAATGAATCACTTGTGGGTGATAAGAAATCATCTTTAGAAGAATGGTTGGTTGGAAATTGGACTATGGTGCCTAGAAGGGTCCAGCATTCCTAAAGCTGACCTGATTTACTAGTTTGTTCTAGGTAATTGGTGGTTGATATAGCCAGCCAAGTTTTGTGATATATGAGAGTAGTGAGGATGTGGTAATGAGTATCGACGGGAAGTTAGTCAGTTGTTGTGCTACGGTGATTAGTTTCTTTATATTTCAGTTTTTCTGTACTGTTGTTGATTCTGCTACTGTCATTGTTGCTAGTGCTGCTAATCTAGATTTCTTTTGTAAATGGACCCCGATATTAAAGACATAGGTACTGTGATTGGGCAGCATTTTCCTGATACAGGTGCACCTTTTAAAAGGTGATATCGTTTGTCAAATATTTTGTTATGTTTTGAATAAACTCATTTATGTATTTCAAGAAGATGCCACCCAAGAAAGCTACCCAGTCTAAAGAAAATAGTAGTAGTTTTGCGAAGGGTCCAGCTATAAATGAAATTCTAGACTTGTTGTGCCAGCAGCAGCAACAACAGTTGCAGCTAATCCAACAGGTTCAGCAGCAGCAACTACTATTGCAGCAGCAACTAATGTTGCAGCAGCAACAGCAAGGCGTGACCCAAAGTGCTAATTTCAAATCTTTTCATAATGTTAACCCCCCTGAGTTTAAAGGTGAACCTAATCCAGTAACCGCTGGAGTATGATTAAAAGAGATGGAGAAAATTTTCAATCTTGTCCAAGTAAGTGAGAATCATAAGACTGACTATGCAAGTTACTTCTTAAAGGATGAAGCGAATTATTGGTGGGAGTCAACTAGAGTGTTGGAGGGAGAAGGCCCCGTTTCATGGGGTAACTTTACTAAGTTATTCCTGGAAAAGTATTTTCCAGACTGTGTGAGGAATCAAATGAATATTGAGTTCCTAGAACTGAAGCAAGGTGATAGAAGTGTAGCTGAGTATGAGGCTAAGTTCACAGAGTTGGCTAAGTTTGTACCAGACTATGTACGCTCTGAAGCTCAGAAGGCAAGGAGGTTTCAACAAGGATTGAAGCCTGAAATTTGTAGTGGAATTTTGGCATTACAACTCAAGACGTATCCTTCCATAGTTCAGGCCGCCTTAGTAATTGAAATTGATCAGAAGTTAGCTGCTAGAGAAAAAGGAGATAAGAAGTGAAAGATAGATGATATGGAAGGAGCATCAGGTTTAGAAGGATCTAGCCAGAAGTCTCAAAATAGGTTGAAAGAAATAAGAATATAGAATTTGTAAGGTCCCGTATGAGGGCTATTTTAAGCTAGAAGGGGGGTTGAATAGCTTAATTACCAATTTAAAAATTGTTAAGGTGTTTTAAAAATATTTTATCCCTTTTTAAAACTTTACCGAGTTGTTATGCAGTTTATATGTGCGGAAGATAAAGTGCAAGGAAAGAAAATACCACACGGTGATTTTATCCTGGTTTGCGATGGCGCAACCTCTAATAGATTCGCTCACCCCTACTCCAGTCCCCGAGCTCCTCTCCCGGACTCGGGATTTTCCCTTATAATAAACTCGCTCCTTTAGTAGGCAGAGAAGCCTTTACACCCTTTACAAGTATTTATCTTGGTGTGTAACACAAGGGTCACCACCTCAAAATAAATGTATTACCTACACAACTTATCTTAGACAATAACTCCCCGCTATTTCTTCAAAGTTGTTGTAGAGCCTTTGTGTGAACTTGGCTTCCTTAGCTTTTGCCGGTCTTGGATCTTAGTGATGCGGTCTTGGGTCTTTTCTCTTCTTCACGGTGCGAAGACTACTAACTCCCCGTTAGTACGTCTAGGACTTGAGTCTTAGAACGAGAATCACCTCACGTCACTTCACCTCACTACAAAACTAACAAGATAATCCACGAAACAAAACAAGTAGAAAAAGATTTGTTTTGAACTAGTATGTTACTGTACTAGCCCACAAGTAGTATAATATCCAAATAAGAATATTAAAACTAATTAGTTATACTTGACATAGAATAATACAAGATGGTTAAGTATATTTATAATTACTCCTTTATAGATTTAATAAAGTTGTGGAGTAATATGAGAAGACCCTTTTTATATTAAGCACTTATGGCTTATGACTTCTTGAGTATTCTTCTTCTTTCGATTAAGTATTTATGGATCGAAGAATACTTTAATTACAACCTCGGAGTTGTAATTTTACCTTTAAGTATTTCAACTTAAGGTTTTAAGGTATACTTGTATATTGACGATTATAAGGTCAAAGTATACTCTTTTAACTTCAAGCACGTTTATAAGATTTATGAGTCTTAGCCAAGATCCAATTAAATAAGTGTAAGTAATTGGCTTAAGATTGTCCTTTCAAAGTTTGGACGAATAATTACGAGTATTTTATAGATATCGTAGTATAACCCCACGGAACACTGAAAGATGTTAGAAGGGGCATATACGATATGACTCGTAATTGTTTATATACACGATATGTGTTAGCCAAGATCCAATTAAATAGCGTAAATTAATTGGCTAACTCGTGGATTTGATTCGTCCTTAATTTTAACGGATGATTACGAAGTAGTTTATATGGAACAAGTTATAATCCCCCGGAACACTAAAGATGTTAGAAGTGAAGGGTTTTTAGCAGATAAACGCAACGAAAACGTAAATTTAAATCTTAAAAAAAACTGAAACCCTCCGCAGGATCCATGCGAAAAATAATATTTAATTCGTAGTTCAGTATGTTTACCTTAAGAAGCTTTACGTTAATGGAATGATGGAGGTCTTTAATAGCGATCCAAGAATGATGAACGGAAATCCCTAGCAGCTGCTCCTCAAGTGTGAAGCACTCCACCGGTATCCACCAAGAGTACAATGTGATGGAGGAGGAAGAGGTTGAGAGAATTAGTTGCCTCCCTCTTGTTCTACTTTAGAATTAGGGTTAATTATTTGGGTTGAGGCAAATAGGGTTTATAATAGTATAATTATAGGCAAAATTTTCAGCTGAAAATTTTCCATAAAATATTATTATTATTAACCCTTTAATTGATTATTCTTATTAACCAATTAACTAATAATTAAAACACCTTTTAATCATTAATCCATTTTCTAATCACTTTAGAAAAATAATTCTCTTACTTGATTTAATTTCCAAAATTAAATTCTTAATTAATAATATTAAGAATTAATTAAATCTCATTTAATCAATTATTAAATATGCTAATTAATTATTTATTTCACAAATAAATAATTACCAGCCATTATTAATTAATTCCTCCACCATTAAATCATTCTCTTTTATGGTGTGACCCTGTAGGTTCAATATTAAGCCGATAGTAGAAATAAATAATAATAAAACTATTTTATCATTATTTATATAAATTCTCTAATTCATTAAATATGATTAATTAATAAATTAATCATATTTATTTTAAAATCGTGAGGGATACTTCTCAGCATATCGCGACTATCCGGATAATATGAATTTACTGCTTAGAATACCAAGAACCTATTCAGTGAGTAGTTACCGTACAATCAATTCCTTCTAACCTGCAATGTCATGATTAAATACAAGGCATGGAACTTGTGTCAAGCCTATCTTATTTAATCATTTGCTTTCCCATTCACTATGCTTAGTTCTATTTAATGTAAATTAGAAACTCCTTTCTAATTTCATTCACTCTGGCCAGAAATTCCTGAACTAGCATAAGTGGATCAGCATTGAACATTCTCTTCCTTAATGGAAGGGGTAGATCCTTTATTGATCATACACTATCTTCGTGTACAAATTCCTATACCCAGTAGAGCCCTTATAATTTTCCCTGGAGAATAAGAACTAAACCAAAGCATAGTTCAGTGTACACAAGATGACTATGATGACCTCAAGTCTAAGGATACTTGTACAACTATCACTATGTGAACAACTGCTGACATGTGAGTGAACTCCATCAGTTGTTCAGCTGTGTGAGTCATGTTTAGTGAACTTATTCTATAATAACCACCTACATACTAGCTATAGTGTCACCACACAAATGTCTATGAGAACAGACATCCTTCATAATGAAGCAAGCATAGTATGTACCGATCTTTGCGGATTACTAATTACCAGTTAGTAATCCTACGACCAGGAAATATTTAAGTTTAGAGTTATCATCTTTTAGGTCTCATTATTATGATCTCATCATAATCCATAAAAAGCTTTACTCTAAACTATGGTATATCTTATTTAAACACGTAAATAGATAAAGCCCGCAATAAAACCAAAACAAGTCTTTTATTAATATCAATGAAATCAAAACAGATTACATAAAAGTTATTCCTAAATCATCATACATGATTGGACTTATGACACATCTCTTTCAAGAAGGGATTACACTTTTACTTCATAATATTTTATATGTACGTTATTAGTTAGACAAGATCCAATTAAAGAGTCTTAAGTGATTGTCTAACTCGTACCATCCATTTTAAAATTTGACAAATTACGAAGTGTTTATATGAGACAATTAATAATCCCCTGGAGAGCACTGAAGATGCTAGAAAGGATTACACTTAAACTTCGTAATTATTTTTTGAGCACGAATGAATGTTAGCCAAGATCCAATTAAAGAGCAAGAAATAATCGGCTAACACGTACTTGTGTCAAATATAATCTCCCCTTGGAGATAAAGTACTTTTCTTTTTAGATCTTCTCGTTGGAATGATTTTTTACGAAGATCAAGTACTTATTCGAATTCCGAGTTCGAATCTAAGTTCTCCCCGAGAACTTCCTTTATAAGAGAGCTTGTATTAGAGCTTAAGATGAAGTAGAAAAGTTAAGTACAAAGCTTAAATACAAAGAACTCAAATAAGAAGCTAAAACTAACCACTTTTGAAAAACGGTCGGAAAAGTTCGCCGAAAAAATTCGTCGGAGGTTCGACCGGATTTTGGCACTTTGGTCGAACTTGGGCAGCCTTTTGGGAGGCCGGGAAGTGGTAGTGAATGAGCTCACTTGGTGGCATAAAGCTTGGTTGGGTGAAGCTAAGCTTGGGTTTTCAAAAACCTTGTATATATGTAAGTATATAGAAGAGAGAGAAGGTTTTTGAGAAGAAGTGTGTGTATAGAATTTGAAAGAGATGAAGAGAAGCACTTCTTGAAAAAATCCCAGCTACTTTGTGGCTCTTTAGCTTGGAGAAAATGGGTTGGGGTGGGGGTTTATTTATAGGAGAAGTTGGGTGGAATGAATGGTGAAGATTTGAGAAGGAATGGATGGTGGATAAGTATATCACATGGATTGATGACATGGCAAGTAGGTTGTGTTTCTTTGCAAGTGGGAAGGAAGCACAAGCTAGTACTCATTCAAATCTCAGCTGATATATATATATATATATATATATTAAATATATATTTTCCTTTTCTTTTAATCATTCCTTAATTACTTTAATTAAGGATTAAACACCATTAATTATGACCACCCAAAAACACTTAAATAAATATCATAAAAAATATGATAATTACCTAAATAATATAAAATGATGTCCTGAAAGTTTTGGTCAACTTTAGTCAATGGCAGCTAGGTCAACTGTGGTCAACTAGGGGATCAACTGCCTCCATTTTTGTGCCCGGACAAAAATTCTCTGAATGCTACATATTTTTTACCATACTTATAAAATACCATTTAAATGATCCATACCAAATTTCAAGTCATTCTAGCATGTGGAAGTATTTTATTTAAAAATAAAATTGTTCTATCAGCCTTTCTTCCGAGTAAAAATACCATTGGTCTTGAAATAAAGGAGATGGATCTTTTGACCAAAGTTTTGACTTTTATAAATACTTAAAATATATTTCCTAATATATGAGATATATTTGGGTGATAGGAAATGTGTTTGAGTATTTTTTTTGAATAATTTTCTCCGAGAAATGCTGAATTTACGAAACGGGAGAAAATTACTGTGAGTATACAGAAATGAGTTGCAGAACTGGATATTAATATTCCAATCATGAATATTAATAATCTTTGAATAAAAACTCTTTTGATTATATGTAGAGATATATTTTGGAGCGAAGAGTTAAATGTTTTTGATATAGCACGAGACTTCTAAAGAATATCTCTGATATATTCTTTATTCGAGCTTGTTGCCATATTCCTGTTGCAACACAGATCTAAGAAATATCATATCTTGATGTTTCTTCTTCGATCATATTGCCTTAGAGATATATTCCATAAAGATATAGTTTTGATATTTTGCAAGAATGGAATATCTCTTTTATCTGTTTAAAAGACATAATTTTGCTAGTTTGACTTTGATTTGGATCAATTAAATTCATATCCTAATGGAGAGGGTCTATGTGTTCTTTAATTTTATGTTTAATCGTACAAATACCAAAATAAATAATATATCGAAGATATCCTTTCAATCTTCCCCTTTTTGGTATTTGCCAAACAAACATAAAATTATCAGTGTGTGCTTCCCCTTGGTGTATGCATGAATTTTTGAAAAATATTTTGCACATAAAGCATTTATTTACTTAGATATTAAATCTCTTTCTTGAGATCCTGCAAAATACTTTGTTAGATGTATCATACAATAATAGACCACAGATAGATCATTAAATATCAAAAAGATAGCAAGTATATTTGTTGAAATGGATCACAAATTCTCTTCCCCTTTTGTTTGGTATATGCCAAAAAGAGTGTATATATATTTATGAGGAAGAGTTTTATTTAACAGAATTGACTAGGTAAGCATGGCAATGTGGTCACAGATCTAGTCAAGTGCATGCAGTTTGAGCATATAAGGATGAATTCTACATTGTATGTATGGTATTTGTAATCTTTGCATGTATTGAGGAAATCGGTTAGTATAGTTTTTATAAATCAAAAATAGAAGAACTGTTTTTAAGCATGCATGATTTGAATTTAAAAGATATGAAGTAAATGTTAATACCCCTTTCCAAATTGATTACCAAAGATGTAGCTTAGAACAGTTTTTATAGAAGGTGTGAATTTAGCCACTTATATTTAAAGGTCAGTTAAGATTGTAGCAAGTTCATCATTTTTAGACAACTTGTACTAAGCCATTTTTATTCTTTTGCAATCTGGAGTATATCTTGATTAGTACAAATAACGGTCTAAATGTTTTACATTCTGGAGAACATAATTCAGCAACCACAAGGTATAATAACTGTACTAATACAAACCGTGTTCTTGGTACAAAGTCTAACACTAATATACACTATTTTGTCCCTTAGACAATTCTGGCTAAATTTTAAGTTTACAAATTCTAACACTAATACAAACTGTATAATCTAGGTCTGAGTAACATATTACATAGTTTGGAGATCTAATACATTATAGGGAAGAATCACATTTCTAAAATGACCGAAAACAATACATATAAATCCATATTACTAACAATTTTACACATCCAATTACCACAAAGGATACAGTTGGATTGGTTTAAGACTGGAACATAATACAACACCCTAGTGTGTGTATATGAAGTAAAATGAGGAGCTGTGGAAAGTATATACCTGTTTTTACCTTATGGATTCTGACTATTTGCTGGGAAATTCAAGTGGTGCCTTGCAACCTTGGTGAGACTTTTGCTGGATGCACAAAGCTCAATGTAGCCATTCTTTTCTTCTTGAGTCCATTCTGGGACATGTGACTATTTCTGCATGTTAATTAGATACATACAACGACTACCCTGAGGTAATTTGTTAGTCATAACAGTGCACAGTAGGATGTCCAAGACAGAATACCTATACATTGTATAAAGTGTCTGTTCATAGTACATGCATCAAATCAGTTTAAGTTTATTAACGATGAACATCCTACAGAATGGTTAAAACCATATAATTTGATTTCTGATATTATAAATATAATTTTTTTTAAATATAACTCAGAAGTTACTAATTGTCACAAGAGACTGGACTAGGCAGAGGACAACTAGACTAAATCTGATAAGCATTATTGACCCTTATTCTAACAATATAGTCCAAATTTAGAATAGAGACACATGACAATGCTTACAATTTCCTGCATAAAATAGATAAAGACAGATTTGCAACAAACAAGCCATGATATATTATCAAAAGTGTTCTCAATAATCAGTGTGGTTCACTGATTATTTAGAACAAAATCATGAACTTGTTTTAAGTCATTACAAACCAAAGAAGTGCATACACTTCTGAAATTCAAAGATCACAAGGTTTAAATATTACATACCCCAACACAGAATCCTTACAAATTACAACTACATCAGAAAGTAGCAAAATAGGTACATAACAGCAAGTACCAGTACAATATCACATAGCAGACTTCACCAAACAGCAGACTCAAGCAAACTTAACCAATCACATTTCCATCAGCATCACAGATATGAACCAAATCAGGAAAATTATCAATCAGTTGACCCTTAGCACCCACATTAACTTCTTCTAACTCATGAATCATAGCAGTGTTTTCATGCATAGGGACTTGAAAAGAAGAGACAATATCATGATCATTCATGCAAGGAGTTCCTAGAGTAGATGCAGCCAAATGCTCTAAATATGCAATTCTATGTTTGCAAGAGGCAGTGAGACTCTCTAGTGCTCCTACTTTCTCTTTAATCTCATTATTCTCTTCCTTAACCCTCTTAAGTTCAAGTTTTAGTTCATGAAACATGGTTTTAACAGACTCAAACTTAGACAGAAATACATCTTTCTCTCTAATGAATTGAGGAATAACTGTGGGAGTTGCCTCCTGAGGCTCACAGTGCATCAGGGGCACTTGTGGCCTTATGTGTTCATTAGTGATTTGAGAATCAGCAAGATTAGAAAATGCTTCAGGCATGTTAATGTTGCAAAGTGCAAAGAAAGATGAGATTAGCATACCATAAGGCATATAATCTACAAGATGTGCATTGATCATGTTTAGAAGAATAACATAAGATATGCTGAAGTGGATTTTGTTTATGCATAAAAGGTACATGAGTTTCATATCAAAGAAATTAAAGTACTTACTTTGATTTGGTTTTGGCATAACATTTGCCCTAATGATTAGAGCAATATGCTGAAAAGTGCCAGTGAAGTGTTTGAAATGAATACCACAGTTAATATCACATAAACCATCAGGAATGTCAGATTTAAAAAAAGTGCCAAGCATTAGTTCAAATTCATATTTGTTAAAAACAAACAGAGAGAAGATGTCCTCACAAGGAAACTCACACAGATGCAAAGGTAAATGCAGTGCCCTATTAATGCTTTTGTTATCAACACAAATGACCTTTTTGTTGACTGATGTAGTGAAATGCAATATACCATCTACCCCTTTTATGACATTCATGTTACAATAGAATTCTCACATGAGGTGTGTGCAATAGTGCCTACCTAAGTTATACATGAGACCATCCCACCTAGCCCTTCTAATTAAGAATTCCACTTCACCCTTCACATCAACACAAGTACCAGGTTGGATATTTTTTATAAGTTCAAGAAACTTTTTGGTGTTTGAAGGGTTTGACAGTTTTGGTGGAGGAGGCTTTGGTGTGTTCATAGAGGTGTTTGTGTTTTGTTTTAGGTTAGCTTTTCTGGTGTATACTTTGGCTTGCAAGGGTTTAGGAGGTCTAGGGTTAGGGGATTTAGGGTTTTGATATTTTCTGCTTTGATAGAAAGGGATGGTATGGTTTTTATATCCCTTTCTGTATTGTCTTGGAGGGAGGTGTCTTTTCTGATTGTGTTTGGGTAGTGAGGTTGGAACACGTTTGAAGGAAGAGGTCTTATGGTGATGAAACTGATTTTTCTCCATATCTTCAAGAAGATATGGGTTTTCAATCAGTGGTCTTGGTTTAGGGTAAAAAAGGTTAGCATTTGGGTTCATGTTGCAAGTGAAGTGGAATTTATGCAACTAGTGTGTTTGTGAATGCAACACATAAGATATGCATGTATATATAACCATTTAACACAGATGCAAAGAGAAAAGATTTTAAAATTTAATATTTTTTTTTAAAAAAAATTTATTGTTCATGAACAGTGAAACACATTTAATGCATGCATGGCTGTGTTATACAAAAATCCAAGTAGATACTAGGATGATGCATATGAGAGAATGATGTAATGCAGCATATTAACACAGATTTATAAATTATTCCAGCAAGCAAATAAAGAATGTATTAAATCTTTGTCTTTGTGTCTACTTTAAAAAACAACACAGTACATAAGTACAGATTTTAGAAACTGTGAGACATAAAGTTGACATCCTAGCTTACTCTACTACACAGGAACTGTACTTTAAGTGCAGAAGCATTTAAGGATGAGCTGTGTGTGAAGTGAATTTGATTGAAGAACTGAATTTTTTAATGCAAATAAGATATGTTACATTTATTTCTCAAGAAATTATGTTATTAATGAGATGCAACCAAAAGAATATCATGCATATTAAACATATAACAGAGCATACACAATCAGTGGTCATTTAATTCAAATAGCATTCAAGGCAATACAATACTCAGATCATTTATATCAGATAAAACACTTTAAATGCAGTAAGTTAAAATACAATGTCACCTTAATTTTCTAAGTGGCCATTAATCACAGCAGTGATCCAGATACAGGGATGCTAAAGGCTCCCCTTCCAGGTCTTACTGTGAGGGCTGGTGTGTGAGTGTATTAGTTTATATTACACAACTCAATGTACACAATACCTTATCTGATTTTTTATAAATGCTTAAGTATAAATAAACACAGACTAGTAAACAGTGTTGCACTAATAGTCCACAGATCATCATGCATAGACTAAGTACATTCTATCAGATAGGCAATAGGGGTTGGAGACATTTCTTATCCAGATTCATTGTATAAGACTTCAATCAGGACAGCTTGCACATTTAGTTGATCACACATTTAAACATTTCAACAGTCTTAAATCACTCATAAATGGAATAATACAAATCAGTAAGATTACACAAAGTTTAGCAGGTAAGTATTCCAAGAAACCAAGATAATCAGGTGTTAGCAGAAGGCTTTAAAACACAACTAATACTTATTAATCCAAGACAGATTCCTTTTTTAAAAAAAATTCTTTGAAAACTAATGTGTATAAGTTGTGAAAAGGAGACAAATAACATCCTATTAATAGTACATAGATCACTAGCATTTAAACATTTCAATAGTTCTACAGAGATTAACAGGCACTCAGGACATAAATATATGTAATTGTCATTGAAAACCAAATTACCAACATTCTTTAGTACACCTTGGTAGGTTTATTTTAAAAATAGGGATTCAAATATTAAACAGAATCATCAAGGAACTAGCAACTCAATACAATCAGAACACTGACTTACTTAATTCAAGTATATCAACAATCAGTCAAACTTGTACCAAGAATCCATCATTAACCAAGCAAATTTTGAGACCTGATTTTTAAACAATTTCTCTGAGATTTTAATTCAAACCAGCAATATAACCAAGCATGTTAAGTATACTTTCAACTATCCAGCTCATAATTTACACTTATATTTTATAGTCTGGTTAAGCTTAACCAAATTGCCCTTAACAGTGATCATTTTAAACAATCATACATTCCAGATTAATCACCCTATTTTCTTGACTCAACTTTATTTCAAACAAATGATTACCAATTCATCAGATAAACATGGTTTGAACAGATAATCTGAAATCCAACTGAAAATCACAAAATCAACAGATAACACTAATTCCACCAAATAATGTAAATCCAACAGATAATCTGAATTTCAACCAATAATTACAAAATCAACAGATAGCACCAATTCCACCAGATAATACAAATCCAATCAGATAATTTCTCAAATGACAACAAGTTCATCAATAATCTGAATTATATTCTTTTCAATTTGATCACACACAAACTGAAATTAAACCACATCTTTACCAAAACCAATATGACTGAAATAGACAAATATTTCACACCTGAGCCTAGAGTCTGGCCTGACTCGTAGGTCTTACCTGGTTGACTCAGTCGCTGACTGAGTCAACCTCCGATTTAGTCTTCTCTGTCGCATGCAACCATAGAGTCTTCCTTTTCCCAGAAAAAATTAGCATTTTCCCGTCTTCTCCTGTCATACAACTTGAAATCGAGTCAGTTTTTGCTAAATCAATGATTCTAATCAAAGATAATTGAGTGTATATATATATAAACTGTCCGATTTGATGATTCTCGTTCGATTTAAGTATAAATCATCGATTTTTATCATCGGAAATCGATTTGATTTCACCAACCCAACCACAATTTATTAATCGTATATTCTTAACTATGATTATTGAAATATAAGCATAGTACCTGATGAATTTCATCAAGAATTGAAGATAGAAATGAAGAAGACGAATTAGGGTTCTTTAGAAGAGAGACGGAGAGAAGAGGCGAAAGAGATTAGGGTTAATGTGGCGCCCTCCAAACCCGGGTCAGAAGTTTGGGGTCCACACACACCTTAATTATAACCTGCTTATAACAATAATAAAGATAATAATAATATATGCAGTGACCCTACTTACCAACCACCACGGATCGCAACAGGTTAAAGTATGCACACAAGCCAAACACACTAATATATTACAAACCGTTCAAATCCCAACTATTTCAAACTCAAACTGAGTATTAAATATTATTACAAACTTAAATTAGCCCAAAAGAAGCCTACTAGCTCAGCTTTCTCAACCTGAACCCCTAGTTCTCGCGCTGGACTGGGGATCCTTGCTACCAACTGGTTCCTTTTTAACTGGAAAGTATATAAACAAATTGCATAAATGAGCTAACTAGCTCAGCAAGTCACAATGACAAAACTGAGAATAACGATCATCAGGTGAATATGATTATGATATCAAGTGAACATTGGATTATGATTTAGAATTGGATATTATACTTTTAATTTAAAAACCAAGGTTAGGCTGCTGATCAGTCACGCACTAACCCCGAGCAAGGCACACAGCATTGCTCTAACTACTGGATCCAAGGCATACATTGGCCTAACTTGACCATTATATGGTCTGACCACGAATCTGGTCCACAATTTTATAAAAACAATCCAATTCTAACATAATAACAGAATATGCAATAATAAACAATAACTGAAATCATTAACAACAATAAATGTTTAACAATGAAAGGGTTTCAATCCTTGTAAGGATCAATAAGGCAATTTAAAAGCTTGGATGCTGGGTAATGAAAGAATTGGATAACAAAGGAATCAATATTTCAGGGTTTCAAAGATTTGGGCTTTCAATGCATAGGATACAATGATTGAATGTTCAAGTAATTCAGTTCAGTGTTTGGGATTTTGTTTGCATGTATTTGTGGAGTAGTATCGGATACTTGAGGTTCGTGTTTGGGTATACAACAATCAATGGTCTAGAAAGAATAAGGTTTATGGCTCAAGAATAATAACTGGAATCAGAGTTTAGGTTTCAGTGCTTCAAAGCACTTTCAATATCAATCTGACTATCAAATACTACAATATCTCAAGAAAGTTCAGAACACTTGCCTGATATTAGCTTACTACACTGCACTCGCTTCCAATCACAAGCGTCTTACTCCTCAACTATCTGTTTCCCTTTCCTACGTCTTGCCTCTTCTGCTCACATATCATAAGCATCTATCAATAATTTACTCATGGAATTCTATTCAACACATACTTCTATCTACCCTTCGTTTTACCCAAATCCGATTAACGGATTGAAAGTTATGCAATAATCAAGTAAACACAGAATATATAGACCGATAGTCAATTAATAAGTTATATATAGCATATAATACATCACGTAATCAATGATATATCATTTATAAAGAAGTCTGGGGTCATAAATAGGCTTTCTGGTATTTAAAATGATTTTTAAAACATTTTTTGGAATTAAAACGGGTCGTTGGATCAATTTCGGCTTAATAAACAGGGTTCGGTTGGCCAATTCTTGCTCCGAAATAATTTTAGAATAATTATCGAGCCTTGGAAATAATTTAGAATAATATTTTAAAATTCGAAACTATTTTTCAGAATTTTTAAATCATTTTTAAATAATTAAATCTAATTAAATAATTAATTAAAATCAATTAATAATTAATTAAATCAATTAATCAATCAATTTTCGAATTAATTGACCAATTAATCAATTAGAAATTAACTGAAATTAATTAACTAATTAATTTAGATTTATTTGTGAATTAAAAATAATTTTCAGAATTAAAATAATAATTTTTAGAATTTTCAGAAATTAAAAACAAATTTTTATAATAGAAATAAATAGGAAATATGATTTTTAAACATTTTTAAAACAGAAATCCAATTTTTGCAAAGTCTGGAAACTATAGGGACCAAACTGCATCGTTTTCAAAATTGCAGGGACCAAACTGCAATTTTGCAGTCCAGTCGCCGAAAAAAGTCGGGGATGGCCGGAGAACACGTTCCCAGCGTCCTCACCCCTCCAACACCTCCAGATCACATCTACAGGTTACCGGGAACACAACCATGCAATCAATTCATCCTAACAATCCTTGAGTTGGCCGGAATTTGGCCTTGAAATTTTCCAGTTTCCGGCGAACATCGGAAAACTTCAAAACACAACTCCCTTCTCTACAGACCTCGTTGGTTCATGAAACTTATACGACTAGATTGCAAATTTCACAGAGAACATAACCCACTATAACACAACATCAATCTATCACAGAATAAGAAACCCCCAAATTTCAATTAAAAACATTCATACGGGTTATAAACCCTAATTTTAAAATTCGAAAATCAAACTCAATTTTGAACATGTTATTGAACTCCAAATCAGACGTATGACATATGAAAATCATCAGGAAAACAAGCTCTACAACATGCAATCATCAAATCATACAAACAATCATCCGAACAAAAATTCATATTTTTAATAAAATAAATTCGAAAATAAATAATTTTTTAGAAAAATAACCTTGATTTCTGCAGGTGTATGGATTACAGAATCTGGTAGAGCTCTTCAAGACCTTCAGATTGGTTACTCGCGCTTTCCAAACCGAATTCGATAACACCTCCAAATGCTTGTTTGATTCTTTGAACAGTTTTAGGAAATTAGGGTTTTTTTCTAAAAATTATATAATTATCTGTCTGCAAATGATTTTGATACGAAATAAAATACGGTAAAAGGCTATTTATAATTACGGAAAATTAGGATCCTGTTGGATCATTCCGGATATAAAACGGTACGTTTATTTGTAAAAACTGATCCAAACGGTATCGGTTTTCGGGATAATTATCCAAATCAGTACAATTTGTACTGCGGTCTTGGTCTCAGCGCCTGGTTACACGTATTACGAAGTGATAATTGTGATAGTTTAATAAAAAGCTCCCGTTTATCGAAAATACGGGTTTTATTGATTTACCGAAACGAATATTGTATCGAAAATATTGTGCCGGGACCCGAGCAAAACAAACCGTACGCCGGATCGAAAAAGTCGAAACATGGAATATGCTCGGAATATTACAATTATGTTAGGAAGGAGTTCTCGAAAGAGTTTCGGGTTCCAAAAACGTAACAACGGTTGACGTCGGTTGGTTCCCGTTTTTATAAATTAGATTTTAATTACCCGGAAAAAGATTTTAGAAATTTCATATGATTCTTATAAATCCATAAACCAACATAAAAATAATTAGGAAGTTATGACAATTATCTATATTTTATTTTGGACATATAAAAATTAAAATACTCAATTAATATTATTTTTGAATATTCAAGTACAGATAACACTTAACAATTAGCTCACAGAATAGATACTGAACACACATAATAATTATATAATAGCAAAAATAATTATACGATATATCCCAGATATTACATCCTTCCCCCCTTAAAAGGATTCTGTCCTCAGAATCTCTAAGAAAACAAATGAGGGTACTTTTCTCTCATATCACTTTCTAACTCCCAGGTTGACTCTTCAACCTTTGGGTTTCTCCACAATACTCTTACTAACTTTACCACTTTATTTCTCAATACTTTCTCTCTTTCCTCTAGAATCTCTATTGGACTCTCTACATATGATAAATCTGCTTGAAGTTCTATTGGCTCATATTCTATTACATGCCTAGAGTCTGGATTATATTTCTTAAGCATTGATATGTGAAAAACATTGTGAATGTGCTCCATGTGCGGAGGTAACGCCAACTCGTAAGCTACTTTGCCAATACGCTTTAGGATTTTAAAAGGTCCGACATATCTTGGGTTTAGCTTCCCTTTCTTCCCAAACCTTGTTAGTCCTTTCCACGGTGATACTTTCAATAATACCAAGCTTCATTCTTCAAATTCCATGTCTTTTCTTGACTGGTCTGCATATTTCCTTTGACAATCTTGTGCGGCTATTAATCTTTTCTGGATAATTTCAACAACTTCCTTTGTCTGCTGTACCAATTCGGGTCCGAGTATTTTGCGTTCTCCTACTTCGTCCCAATATACTGGAGATCTACATTTGCATCCATAAAGGGCTTCATAAGGTGGCATCCCAATGCTGGCGTGATAATTGTTGTTATAGGCAAACTCTACCAGGGGTAAATGCTCGTCCCAACTTCCTTTGAAATTAATAGCACAAACACGTAGCATGTCCTCGATTGTCTGGATCGTTCTTTCACTTTGGCCATCCGTTTGGGGGTGATAGGCCATACTCATATTCAATCTTGTTCCCAAACATTCTTGAAAACTCTTCCAGAATCTTGAATTAAACCTTGGATCTCTATCAGATACGATAGACACTGGAACTCCATGACGAACTACGATCTCTTTCAAGTACATATGAACTAACTTGTCGAGCGAAAATCGTTCATTTATAGGCAGAAAATGAGCTGACTTGGTAAGTCTATCTACTATAACCCAAATGGCATCATGATTAGCCCTTGTCCTTGGTAATCCAACTATGAAATCCATGGTAATATGTTCCCACTTCCACTCTGGAATCTCCAATGGCTGTAGCAATCCGCTTGGTCTCTGATGCTCTGCTTTAACTCTCTGACAGGTATAGCATTTGCTAACCCATTCCGCAATTTCCCTCTTCATATCTGGCCACCAATAATTTTTCTTTAAATTTTTGTACATTTTGGTACTCCCTGGATGGATGGAATATCTTGAACTATGTGCCTCTTGTAAAATTTCATTTTTCAGCTCCGTTACTGGTGGAATCCAAATTCTTGAAGAAAACCTAAGAATACATTGATCATCTTGTTGCGTGCCTAATTCCTCACCTATCAAACTATTTATATCTTGATCCATTACCTCTTTCTGGCATTTCTTTATTTTCTCCAATAACTCCGGTTGGAAAATCATACTGTACACTTTTACTTCCTCAGGCTTGTAAATTCTAATCTCCAATTCCAATTTTTGAAATTCTTTATATATCTCTTCAGGTACGAATAACACATTTAACCTTTCCTTCCGACTTAACGCATCTGCTACAACGTTCGCCTTACCGGGATGATAATTAATCGAGCAATCATAATCCTTGATCAATTCTAACCATCTCCTTTGTCTCATATTAAGTTCCTTCTGGGTAAATATATATTTCAAACTTTTGTGATCCGTGAAAATCTCACATTTTTCTCCATACAAATAATGTCTCCAAATCTTCAAAGCGAAAACTATAGCTGCTAACTCCAAATCATGAGTAGGGTACTTCTGTTCATGTGGTTTCAATTGCCTTGACGCATACGCAATCACCTTGTCGTGCTGCATAAGAACACATCCTAATCCTTTGTAAGAAGCATCGCTATAAATTATGAAATTCCCTTGATCGTCTGGAAGTGACAAAACAGGTGTTGTGATTAATCTCCGCTTCAATTCCTGAAAACTTTCTTCGCACTTGTCATTCCATATAAACTTTTCATTCTTTCGTGTAAGCTTTGTCATTGGTGTTGCAATTCTTGAGAAATTCTGAACGAATCGTCGATAATATCCTGCCAATCCCAAGAAACTTCTTACCTCAGTGGGTGTTCTCGGTCTTTCCCAATTCGTAATTGCCTCGATCTTTGCCGGGTCCACTTTGATCCCTTCATTACTGACTATGTGTCCTAAGAACTGAACTTCCTGTAGCCAAAACTCACACTTCGACAATTTAGCATATAACTTCTTTTTCCTTAAAATCTCCAAAGTTGTCCTTAAATGTTCTGCATGATCCTCCTCCGTCTTTGAATAGATCAAAATATCGTCTATAAATACTATAACGAACTTGTCCAAATATTCCTTGAAAATTATGTTCATCAGGTCCATAAACGTTGTTGGGGCGTTGGTCAATCCAAAAGACATTACTAGAAATTCATAATGCCCATACCTTGTTCTGAAAGCTGTCTTTGGTATATCTTCTGGTTTGATCTTCAGTTGATGATATCCCGATCTTAAATCGATTTTGGAGAAATACTTGGCTCCCTTCAATTGGTCAAACAAATCATCAATTCTGGGTAACGGATACTTATTCTTGATTGTCAACTTGTTGAGCTCTCTATAGTCGATGCACAATCTCATGCTTCCATCTTTTTTCTTGACAAATAATACCGGTGCACCCCACGGGGATACGCTGGGTCTGATTACTCCTTTCTCTAACAGCTCTTGTAATTGCTTTGCTAACTCTTTCATCTCAACGGGCGCCATTCTATACGGGGCCTTAGATACTGGTTCGGTTCCAGGTGCTAAGTCGATTGCAAATTCAATTTCTCTATCTGGAGGAAGTCCTGGTAACTCGTCGGGAAATACATCTGGAAATTCCTTCACAACTGGAATATCTTCAAGTTTTGCTGGCTCCTGACTTCTGTCGATCACATATGCTACGAAATGCTCGCATCCTTGTCGTAGTAACTTCTTGGCTTGAATCATTGTTAAGAACTTCTTTACCTGCTTCTATCCCTTGAACGTTACTATTCTCTCGTCTGGCGTTTTCACCATTACTTTCTTATTTCGACAATCTATCTGAGCATCATGCTTAGATAACCAATCCATCCCTAATATAACGTCAAATTCTCCTAACTTAAACGGTATCAAATCTACACAAAACTTACTACCAGAAATCTCAATCTCACAATTCCCACAAACTTGGTTAATAGTTACACGTTCTTTATTCGCTAATTCCACAGCCATTATTTCATTTAAATACCCAACTGGACAATTTAACTTACTAACAAAATCTTGTGAAACAAATGATCGAGTTGCTCCCGAATCTATTAACACTTTGGCACATAAAAAATTCACATTAAGCGTACCTGCCACGACATCCGCATCCTGGATCGCATCCTTTATCGAAATGTCAAAAACTCTAGCCCTCGGAGTCTCATTCACTGTTGGGGTAGATCCCATAATCCTTAATGCATTACTGACTGGGGCTGGTGTCTTGCAATCCCTGGCCATATGTCCTGGCTTCCCATATTTAAAGCATGTGAATCCAATGACTGGAACCTTCACTGCTGGATTCCGGATCTTATTTGTTGGCTCTCTTGCTGGCTGATTTCGGCACTCCCTCGAGTAGTGCCCTTTCTGGTTGCATTTAAAACATACCATATTCAACTTGTTACAAACTCCTCCATGCTTCTTTCCACATACTTGACAATCTGGAAAAGTTAATCTTAACTGATTTGGCTGATTCACATTAGCTGGATGATTGCCCTGGCCTCCGTCTCCTGCATTTTGTCTCCTGAAATTAAAATTTCTCCCTGGCTGAAACTTGCCCTTCTTAAAATTTGGAAACTTCCCTGTTTGTGACTGACCCTCACTTCCCTCAACTTTCCTTTTCTTGCTTTCCTTTTCTTTCTGGAACATCTCACTCTCTGTCTCTGCGATCATATCCTTCTGTACAACCCCGGCATAGGTATCCAATTCAAAAATAGCTACCTTCCCTCTGATCCACGGCTTCAAGCCTTGCTAGAATCTCTTAGCTTTCTTTCTATCAGTATCAACATACGACGACACATACCTTGACAATTCCTCAAACTTCCCCTCATAATCTGTTACCGACATGTTCCCTTGCTTTAATTCTAAAAATTTCAGCTCCATTTGATCCTGAACAAACTGAGGAAAATACTTTTCTAAAAACAATTCCTTAAACCTTTCCCAAGTAATAACATCTGTGCTTTCCAATGTCTTCACCATCTCCCACCAATAGGTGGCCTCATTCTTCAGATAGTAACTTGCAAATTCAACCTTCTGCTCCTCTTTCACTTTTACCAAGGCAAATGCCTTCTCTATTTCCTTTAACCACACATTTGCTTCAATTGGCTCTAAGGAACCCTTGAATTCTGGTGGGTTTACTACCTGAAAAGTTTTGAAAGTTACCTGGGGATTGGTCTGTCTCTGCTGTTGTTGTGCCAGGTGAACTGTTTATTGGGCCAAGATTTGAAGAATCTGGGCTATTGCTGGGTCCATATGTCCTGGGTTCACATTCTGGTTTGTATCATCTTGGTTGTTATTGTTGTTATTGTTGGTTTCTTCATTCTGGGTGTTGGTGCGGGTATTTCTTCTGGGAGGTATTTTCTGTAAAGAATCAATCAATTTATTTAGCTTTTGAATCAAATCTTTGTATAAAAGAAAAGTTTTGTAAAATAGGAATATCTCTTTTTGAAAACAGTTGTAACTAAGTAAATTGCATGCTTCTTTACAGAATATAAATAGTTATGGAAAACAGGGTACATGGTATCACAGGGTATACTGGTGCAATAAATAAGGTAAAGTAAAACAGGTGCGATAAAGTAAATGACAGTGTTGGAAAAGAAAAGGTACTGATATATAGATCAAAAGTTTTAGGTAGTACAAGCGTAAAGACGCTTCGAAAGTAAAAGCAAAAAGGGTACAATAACCTACTCACTAGTCAACATTGCTAGTCTATAAATACAACTCAAAAGTCTACTGATACACACTACACACTACTGTCCATACTACATAATCATAACAACACTGCTCAGCATCTCCATCTCTGAATCTCTAACTCAGTTCCAAGGAAACTCTGGTCCTGCGAGCCTCTCAAAGTCCTCCATCACCTCAGTAGCCCAGCCCAACAGTGCATCAGGGCCTCTGCCAGGTAGTGTAGCTCCATGTAGCCTAGCCTCAAGAACCCTCCGTGTCACATGAATCTCCTCTCGAAGCTCCCTCACACCACGATCAATATCTGCAGTCCTGATGATATGCTGTAACTCTCTAATCTGAGCCAACAAGGAATCACGCTCCAATAGAAGAGCCTCATACCGGTAATAAGGAACTGGGGGCAATGTAGACTGGAATGGGGCACTCGCTACTGAATTCCCAGTGGAATCTGAATCAGCTGGTGGGGGTCCTCTAACAGGTGGCCTCATGCCTGGAGGTGGAATAGCCTGCAATGGTACTGGCTGTAACACCGGTGGAGGTAGAATAGCCAATGCTGGTGGAATAACAGGACGTGGATCCGATGCTGGTGCTCCAACTGAAGGCTCTGAGTGATCAGCTGATACGGGAATAAAAGAGTCGGCCATCTCTGCTATCTGAAATCATATTGTAATATAAGAATCTCGTACCACAACGCAAATTATACTAATACCGGTTATACCATAACACTCAACCTCTCGACGTTCTATCATCCTATACCTTACTTCTAATCCTATCCCTCTACCCATTCCCGTCAACCTAGGCTTGTGTCAGTGACTTATAACCTGTATCTCTGATACCAAACCTGTGGCGCCCTCCAAACCCGGGTCAGAAGTTTGGGGTCCACACACACACCTTAATTATAACCTGCTTATAACAATAATAAAGATAATAATAATATATGCAGTGACCCTACTTACCAACCACCACGGACCGCAACAGGTTAAATTATGCACACAAGCCAAACACACTAATATATTACAAACCGTTCAAATCCCAACTATTTCAAACTCAAACTGAGTATTAAACACTATTACAAACTTTTACAAACTTAAATTAGCCCAAACGAAGCCTACTAGCTCAGCTTTCTCAACCTGAACCCCTAGTTCTCGCACTGGACTGGGGATCCTTGCTAATAAACAACATCGCACAAATGAGCTAACTAGCTCAGCAATTCATAATGACAAAACTGAGAATAACGATCATCAGGTGAATATGATTATGATATCAAGTGAACATTGGATTATGATTTAGAATTGGATATTATAATTTTAATTTAAAAACCAAGGTTAGGCTGCTGATCAGTCACGCACTAACCCCGAGCAAGGCATACAGCATTGCTCTAACTACTGGATCCAAGGCACACATTGGCCTAACTTGACCATTATATGGTCTGACCACGAATCTGGTCCACAATTTTATAAAAACAATCCAATTCTAACATAATAACAGAATATGCAATAATAAACAATAACCGAAATCATTAACAACAATAAATGTTTAACAATGAAAGGGTTTCAATCCTTGTAAGGATCAATAAGGCAATTTAAAAGCTTGGATGCTGGGTAATGAAAGAATTGGATAACAAAGGAATCAACATTTCAGGGTTTCAAAGATTTGGGCTTTCAATGCATAGGATACAATGATTGAATGTACAAGTAATTCAGTTCAGTGTTTGGGATTTTGTTTGCATGTATTTGTGGAGTAGTATCGTATACTTGAGGTTCGTGTTTGGGTATACAATAATCAATGGTCTAGAAAGAATAAGGTTTATGGCTCAAGAACAATAACTGGAATCAGAGTTTAGGTTTCAGTGCTTCAAAGCACTTGCAATATCAATCTGACTATCAAATACTATAATATCTCGAGAAAGTTCAGAGCACTTGCCTGATATTAGCTTACTACACTGCACTCGCTTCCAATCACAAGCGTCTTACTCCTCAACTATCTGTTTCCCTTTCCTACGTCTTACCTCTTCTGCTCACATATCATAAGCATCTATCAATAATTTACTCATGGAATTCTATTCAACACATACTTCTATCTACCCTTTGTTTTACCCAAATCCGATTAACAGATTGAAAGTTATGCAATAATCAAGTAAACACAGAATATATAGACCGATAGTCAATTAACAAGTTACATATAGCATATAATACATCACGTAATCAATGATATATCATTTATAAAGAAGTCTCGGGTCATAAATAGGCTTTCTGATATTTAAAATGATTTTTAAAACATTTTTCGGAATTAAAACGGGTCGTGGGATCAATTTTGGGTTAATAAACAGGGTTCGGTTGGCCAATTCTGGCTCCGAAATAATTTTAGAATAATTATCGAGCCTTAGAAATAATTTAGAATAATATTTTAAAGCTCGAAACTATTTTTCAGAATTTTTAAATCATTTTTAAATAATTAAATCTAATTAAATAATTTATTAAAATCAATTAATAATTAAATCAATCAATTAATCAATTAATTTTCGAATTAAATGACCAATTAATCAATTAGAAATTAACTGAAATTAATTAACTAATTAATTTAGATTTATTTGTGAATTAAAAATAATTTTCAGAATTAAAATAATAATTTTTAGAATTTTCAGAAATTAAAAATGAATTTTTATAATAAAAATAAATAGGAAATATGATTTTTAAACATTTTTAAAACAGAAATCCAATTTTTGCAAAGTCTGGAAACTACAGGGACCAAACTGCATCGTTTTCAAAATTGCAGGGACCAAACTGCAATTTTGCAGTCTAGTCGCCGGAAAAAGTCGGGGATGGCCGGAGAACATGTTCCCGGCGTCCTCACCCCACCAACACCTCCAGATCACATCTACAGGTTACCAGGAACACAACCATGCAATCAATTCATCCTAACAATCCCTGAGTTGCCCGGAATTTGGCCTTGAAATTTTCCAGTTTCCGGCGAACATCGGAAAACTTCAAAACACAACTCCCTTCTCTACAGACCTCGTTGGTTCATGAAACTTATACGACTAGATTGCAAATTTCACAGAGAACACAACCCATTATAACACAACATCAATCTATCACAGAATAAGAAACCCCCAAATTTCAATTAAAAACATTAATACGGGTTATAAACCCTAATTTTAAAATTCGAAAATCAAACTCAATTTTGAACATGTTATTGAACTCCAAATCAGACGTATGACATATGAAAATCATCTGGAAAACAAGCTCTACAACATGCAATCATCAAATTATACAAACAATCATCCGAACAAAAATTCATATTTTTAATAAAATAAATTCGAAAATAAATAAATTTTTAGAAAAATAACCTTGATTTCTGCAGGTGTATGGATTACAGAATCTGGTAGATGTAACACCCCCAAATCCGGGGTCGGGGACCCGGGTTGTCACGAGTTCCATTTCCCTTAATAACACCCAATCTTAATAATTAATCAACTACTCTGTACTGTGACCCCACAATAAACACACACACACCACAAGTTATAGTCTCAGAGATGAATATCCAAAAATAATCACAAGTCGTTTTATTCCACAATTATATGCCAATGCACCTTAAACAGGTTTCTGAATAAATTTACATTTCTTTGCCATTATTACAATTCATGATATACATAAGTCTGGTACATTATTAGTTGAAAACTTAGCCTATTGGTAATTTCTACCTCAGCTACAGCGGCCTCAACGCTTCCAGAAAGCTGCGGTACGTTTCCTATCCGCTTGCGAATTGGGAGCTTGGTCCTGTTCATCTTATCTATCTGATTTTGTGTGATAAAAGAAGAAAGCAAGGGTGAGCAGCAAGCCCACCAAAATAATATGTATAATGATTTACAGTATATGAGCCTTCTCATAGTACTCATGAAAGTCTTGGTCAAAAGAAATGAACCAAGTTTGATATCTTAATGCGATGAAGTCGCAAAATATTCAGTATATATACATATATACTTTTCAAAATCTTGGAAGTCCTCTTCCATGTATAATATACACAAAGTTCCAGTTTATAACTGTATAAAAATATCGTTGCAAGGTGATCTCATATATCTAACCTTGTCTCAACGTTTTTCTGAAAATCTTTGTCATGCATATGATAATCATTTACTAGATATAAGTTTAAAAGATGAAGTTACCAGATACTCCAATATACTTATATCTTTTCCAAATACTACTTGAACTACCACCGTTCAAGTTATAATTAGTTCAAAAGTTCATCTCACTGATGAGACTACAAGATAAGACTTGTATAGATTCAATCTTTGAAATATTTTGAAGGAAATGAAGTTATGATGTACCTCATTAAGTCCCGATATATATATACACCTATATATATATATACATACGTTTCCTGAAACCTCTGTCATGTAAAGTATGAACAGAATTGCAATATCCAATAAATTTGGAAAGGAAAGAATTTTGGCATAAACCTGATATCTTGCTGATCAGGCAAAGATACCAATAAGTAACCTTTTCTACTAGTAGATGGACGAATTCCCCACTGGTCATCACCCTGGTCGCAATAGGACCTTATGCTGGACTGCCACTCAGCCACTTATGCATTTGATGGACTCCCACTGAGCCACTTACACTATCATGGACGCCCACTGAGCCCATGTTGCTTATGCCGACTCAATAGATGGACTTACTTCCCGAACGTTGGGTAAGTAATCAATTCATTTACCAAAACTGCAACCTTGTTGCGAATATAAAATACACCATAGAGCCGGATCCCCTAGATTTTTGAGCGAGTATTCAAGTCCCCTTAAAATGGAAGATCTTGAATTTGAAAACAAGTTTTGGGATCCGCTCTACCCTTTTTAAATTCATTTTGATGACTCGAAAACATTTTTAAGAATGTTTGGAGTAATACTGATTTATTAAAATAAATCAGTCCCGATATGAAAGAAATATCTGAATATTATTATTTAAATAATATTCCCATAAAGAATAATTGAGGTAGAAGTTGGAAAACTTATACTTGAAATGAATAGCAAATAATCAAAGATATACTTATACGAAAGTAATATCTTTATTTGAATAATCAAAAATAAGTTTGATTATCGACACCTTATTCTTTAATACAATAAAGAATATTATTAAGTAATAAGTGGAGTCATAATACCTCGAATGAATACTATAAATAATATTCATAAAATAAAGGAGTCATACATCCTCGAATGAATATCCAAGTAATATTCAATAATAATATAAAGGAGTCATAAGTCCTCAAAAGAATATTCAAGTAATATTCAAATGATAAAACAAACTGAGTCATAAGCCCTCGTATGAATATTCAAATAATATTCAAATAATAAAATAATAAAATAAACTGAGTCATAAGCCCTCGAATGAATACTCGAATTAATATTCAATTAAGTAAAATAAAGGTATCGAATAAACCTTATTCGATCAATAGTTTTAAAAACTATATCCATATATATATATAAATATATATATATAAATATACTCGGGAACATCGACTCCCGGTTTAGAAATATGTTCACCTTTTATCCCCTATACTAAGGGTATACGCAACTACTTGCTTATTTCTAGCATAGGTATTATGCAACTATAAGCATTGAAATCAACAGATAGATAACCAGATTACGAAACATACATGCATATATACCATATCAGCATGCTCCAATATATCGCAAAATTTGCTAATAACAATCATGCACTATCACAAGATAATGCATATACATATATTTACATCACAACAACAGTATATCGGGTAGAAAACTTGCCTGAGCGACTTGGGGTGATAAAAGGCTCGGGACGAGTCTGGTAACCTATAAACGACAAGTAAGTTGGAATTAAACCAAAGTCACTTGTAAATCTATACTTTGACTAACTTAGACTCTAACGCTTGTTTTGCGCTTATTGATTCTCTTAAGTCACTCAAGTACCCTCGGCTCCACCATTTTTAATAAATTAACCTTTACGAGTTTTAAGGCGATTCCTTCGCGAGTGTCTTACTAACTGCCTAACACACTTACCATAAATGTTTCACACATTAATTAACCCTTTTTGGTCTTTAACCTATGTTTCAAAGTAAGGCGAGGGGAAAAGTTTCGTTCGCGAAACGCCGTTACTTGAAACGGTCGTTTCTCCTAAACCGTGCATCGGAATCGAACGAACTACATATCAAAACGAAGCTCGTAACACGAGCTATCTAGACATGGAAATGGTCATAATCTAGCAGGGGGTTCTCGGGTCCTAATGTTATGCACAAAAACAATCTAAAGAAAATCGGACGTTACGACGACTATGTTTACGTGATTTCCCAAATTTAAACCATTCAAAACCAACCACAATTCAACCCCAAATCAATCATACAACCAACATCCATCCTTATCACATCATAACAGCCCCAATCAATTCAATTTTTAACATTCATACTTATGCCTAAGCTTGAATTTAACTATACTACATTCTTTTAACCAAAACAACAAGATTTACCATTCCATTTCAATACCACTTCAACCCAAACTCTAAACCACAAACATTAAGCTACAATATCATCATAATAATCAAAATCATCTTATTAAACATAGGAATCAAGGGTTTGGAGATGATATACCTTCCTTGAAGTGGTGGGAGTAGCTAGGAAGCCTTAAGAAGCTTTGAGAAGTCTTAGGGATGCTTGGATCTTAAAGGAAAACAAGAAAATTTCAAGTTAAAAACTTGAAAACACTATTCATTGTCTTCTTCATTGATTTAATGAAGAAGATTGAGAAAGAATTGATGGCTTAAACTCATGATATAGCCCTAACTATGCATAAGGATGATTAGGGAATTAACTCACCAATTTAGGAAGCTTGGATCTTGAATTTTTGAAATTTCTTGCCTTTGGAATAGTAAAAAGCCGAGAGCAATTGAAGAATAATGCCTTGGTTTCTTTTTGTTTTGATGAAGAATGAATTATTTGGCTTGGTTGATTTGGTTTTGTTTTGTTTTTGGTTAATTACCAATTTAACCTTGATTTTGTGTGGTTAAAAATCCACCACATCTCCTTCCTTCCCATGTCATGCCTATGTCATGTTGTGATGTCATCTTTCCCTCCTTGTCCTCTTCTCATTGGTTGGGTGAGATCACTCTCTCTAATCCCTTTGATTAACTTCCTAATTGTTTGCCTAATGACCGCTGATCTGTTATACGGTTCGCTTAACTTTCGTTTTTGTTTATTGTTTGAGGGATCATACCCGGGATCTTATTACTTGGGTTCCCTTAACCTTTCTCAATACATTATATTCCTTTTTATGATCCTCTCTTATAATCCTTTAATTTAAATCCTTCGTATCCTGTTACCTTATATTCAATTCTTTCTGTATCTAGTGGATTTCCGGGAAAAATCAAAGTGTTCGGATTTGGATTCTGACGATCTTTACATACACTTATATCCCATATAAAGTACTAATAAAATCTCAGAATATCCATATCAGAACCCCTACATAGTGTGGCATGAAAAGTTTTCTTATTCAGCAAAAACAATATTCATAAGGGTTTAAAAATTTCCCAAAAATTGGGGTTATTACAGTCTCCCCTCCTTAAAAGGATTCCGTCCCGGAATCAGATAGAAAATGAATAGGGATACTTTCTTAGCATTACACTTTCTAACTCTCAAGTAAATTTTCCCACATTGTGGTTCTTCCATCAAACTCTGAATAGTTTGATAATCCTTCTCCTAAGCACTTGTTCCTTTTTCAATCTATAACCCTTCCTGGTTACTCCATATAGTTTACGTCGGGTTGCATGTTTATATGCTCATATGCCCCTATTTGTCTTGCATCCGAATTACACTTCCTTAAGATTGATACGCAAAACACGTTATGACTTGCTACAGGTTCGGGGGTAAGGCTAGCTCGTAAGCTAACTTTCCAATCCGTCTTAATATCTCAAAGGTCCAATGTATCTTGGGCTTAGTTTTGCTTTCTTTCCGAATCTCATTAACCCCTTCCAAGGGAATACCTATAACAACACTAGGTCCCCTACTTCCCATTCCTTGTCCTTTCGTGTCAAATCAGCATACCTCTTATGTCCATCTTGGGTTACTACCAGCCGTCCTCTGATTAGATCTATTATATCCCTGGTCCTTTGGACTACTGCGGGTTCGAGCATCTTGCGCTTTACAACTTCATCCTAACATAAGGGAGATCAACATTGTCTTCCCTTAAAAGTCTCATATGGCGATATCTTAGTACTGACATATGATCTATTGTCATGAGAAAACTCAATCCGTGTTATGTGATCATTCCAATTTCTTTCAAGTCTATTGCACAGACTCTCATTATAGCTTCTAGCATTATAGCTTTTGCTTCACAATACCCATTCTTTTCTAGTTCGTAATCGCTACTACCTTCCGTTCCTAATATTATACTGGTTATACTTCTGCTCGTTAGCGTTCTATAACCTTTTAATAACCACGTCAACCTTAGTATCACGAATGTGTTTCCATTCCGAATACTACCACAACTTTATTACTCCTTTTTCAGCTGTTTCTATTTCCCAAAGTTTGATCAATCATATAGAAGTAAAAGAATTTATTCAGAGATCACTATGATCATGAACACTTGTTATATCGCATAGTTAGTACAGAAGGTGGCAAGCCTTTAGTACTTGACAAGCAATTAAACAATAGATGGTATCCTACTAGGCTTCTATCACACAGATAGATAGTCATTCGGCAATACCTGCCCTTCAGGAAGGGTTTTTCTTCTCAGCTTACATGAAATGAAAAGGAGAGAAAAGAACGAATTCAAGAGAATTGTATATACGTAAAAAAAAATTTATTGCCATAAAATATCTGGCTTGGAATCTACCTCTGAATTATAGAGGTTTGTCATAGGAGAACAAAACATATGTGTATATATATATCAACATCAAGTATTATCGCATTGGTTGGGTGACATCACTCTCTCTAATCCCTTTGATTAACTTCCTAATTGTTTGCCTAATGACCGCTGATCTGTTATACGGTTCGCTTAACTTTCGTTTTCGTTTATCGTTTGAGGGATCATACCCGGGATCTTATTACTTGGGTTCCCTTAACCTTTCTCAATACATTATATTCCTTTTTATGATCCTCTCTTATAATCCTTTAATTTAAATCCTTCGTATCCTGTTACCTTATATTCAATTCTTTCCGTATCTAGTGGATTTCCGGGAAAAATCAAAGTGTTCGGATTTGGATTCTGACGATCTTTACATACACTTATATCCCATATAAAGTACTAATAAAATCTCAGAATATCCATATCAGAACCCCTACATAGTGTGGCATGAAAAGTTTTCTCATTCAGCAAAAACACTATTCATAAGGGTTTCAAAATTTCCCAAAAATTGGGGTTATTACAGTAGAGCTCTTCAAGACCTTCAGATTGGTTACTCGAGCTTTCCAAACCGAATTCAATAACACCTCCAAATGCTTGTTTGATTCTTAGAACAGTTTTAGGAAATTAGCGTTTTTCTCTAAAAATTATATAATTATCTGTCTGCAAATGATTTTGATACAAAATAAAATACGGTAAAAGGCTATTTATAATTACGGAAAATTTGGATCCCGTTGGATCATTCCGGATATAAAACGGTACGTTTATTTGTAAAAACTGATCCAAACGGTATCGGTTTTCGGGATAATTATCCAAATCAGTACAATTTGTACTACGGTCTTGGTCTCAGCGCCTGGTTACACGTATTACGAAGTGATAATTGTGATTGTTTAATAAAAAGCTCCCGTTTATCGAAAATACGGGTTTTATTGATTTACCGAAACGAATATTGTATCAAAAATGTTGCGCCGGGACCCGCGCAGGACAAACCGTACGCCGGATCGAAAAAGTCGAAACATGGAATATGCTCGGAATATTACAATTAGGTTAGGAAGGAGTTCTCGAAAGAGTTTCGGGTTCCAAAAATGTAACAAAGATTGACGTCGGTTGGTTCCCGTTTTTATAAAATAGATTTTAATTACCCGGAAAAAGATTTTAGAAATTTCATATGATTCTTATAAATCCATACACCAACATAAAAATAATTAGGAAGATATGACAATTATCTATATTTTATTTTGGACATAAAAATTAAAATACTCAATTAATATTATTTTTGAATATTCAAGTACAGATAACACTTAACAATTAGCTCACAGAATAGATACTGAACACACATAATAATTATATAATAGCAAAAATAATTACACGATATATCCCGGATATTACAGTTAATCGATAGACTAGAGCGTGCACTGTACCAACAGTGTACGTTTTTATATTTTAGGAAATGAACGACCCGGATTTATTAGGGTAAGGTATGGATGGATGGGATTAAAATATGTAATCAGCCATTGGGCTTAGTAAAATTGGGCCAAAAAAAACTGGGATGGATTTGATAAATAGTTTCTATATTTAAAATATATGGGCTTGGATATAGAAGTTTTTTGGGCCGGATAATAATTTTTTTGATTTGGGCTGGATAATAAGAAAAATTAAAAAATAATTATAAATATATCTGGATTATATTTATCCTTAAAAATTTTGATATATTTAAATATATAAATATTAAAGATATATATATATATATAATTTAAATAACATGTATTTAGAAACAATTAGAATATATATTTAAGACCAAAACAGATATATATAGATATATATATAATTAATTGAAACATAATTATCAGTTTGTATAAGAAGGATTTCTAAATATTTATAAATCTCATGGAATAATAAATATTCACTTGAATAATTTTATTTTCCCGGTTAATGTGGGCTATTTAAGTTATCTTAACCCGATCAATAAATTTCTTTATTGACAAATCTGAGTTTCAGATAAACTTAATAACTTGATCGGGAGAATATCCTTATCGTTGAGATTTCTTTATGATTCTCAACTGTTCTTTATATAAACCATTATTTCATAAATTCCAACATTCCTAAATCCAAGCCGAGTTTAGTGAATCTTTCGGAATTTAATGGTTTTGTGAATATGTCAGCGAGATTGATCTCAATATCAATATGAGTCATTTTTATATCGCCTTATTGATATGATCACGTAAAAAATGATGTCTCACATCTATATGTTTAGATCTAGAATGTAATACGGGATTCTTTCTAAGATCAATAGCACTCGTATTATCGCATAAGATTGAGATCACATCAAATTTTATATTATAGTCAGCTAGTGTTTGCTTCATCCACAGTATTTGAGCACAACACTTTGCAGCTGCTATATACTCAGCCTCGGTTTTTGAGATGGATACGGAATTTTGTTTCTTCGAAAACCACGAAACTAAACATTCGCTGAGAAACTGACAAGTACCACTAGTACTTTTCCTGTCGACTAAATGCCCGGCATAGTCCGAATCAGAAAAACATACTAAGTCAAATGGTATTCCTTTTGGATACCAAAGACCAACATCGGTGGTTCCTTTAAGATATCTCAATATCCTTTTTACCGCGGATAAATGAGATTCTTTAGGTGCTACTTGAAACCTAGCACACTTACAAACACTATATTGAATATCGGGACGACTTGCAGTTATATAGAGCAAGCTACCGATCATTCCTCGATATTTCTTTGTGTCTATGGGAATTCCTTTTGGATCTTCCGTTACTTTATCGGATGTAGACATAAGAGTAGAGATGGGTTTGACATTATCCATTTTGAACTTTTTCAACATCTCTTTACAATACTTGGATTGAGAGATATGGATGCCTTCATCAGATTGCCTTATTTGCAATCCCAAAAAGAAGTTTAATTCTCCCATCATACTCATCTCAAATTCTTTACTCATGTTTTCTGAGAATTCTTTACCTATTGCATCATTTGTTGACCCAAAAAAAATGTCATCTACGTATATTTGTACGAGCAATATATCATCTTTTTCTTGCCTCGTAAATAAAGTTTTATCGTCCGTTCCCATCTTAAAATTATTGTCTAGTAGGAACTTGCTCAACCTTTCGTACCATGCTATTGGGGCTTATTTTAAGCCATATAGAGCTTTATATAGTTTATAAACATAATCGGGATGTGTTGCATCTTCAAACCTAGGAGGTTGTTTCACATATACTTCCTCTTCCAAAATCCTATTTAAGAATGCAGATTTCACATCCATTTGATAGACTTTGAAATTTTTATGACAAGCATAAGCCAATAGCATTCGAATTGATTCAATTCTTGCTATAGGTGCATATGTTTCATCAAAGTCTATACTTTCCATTTGGGTATATCCTTGTGCAACTAACCTTGATTTATTTCGAACTAACGTTCCATTTTCGTCTAATTTATTTTGAAATACCCATTTTGTGCCAATAATGGAAGTATCATGAGGCTTAGGGACAAGTTCCCATACTTTACTACGAGTAAATTGGAGCAATTCATCTTGCATAACAGAAATCCAATCCTCGTCTAATAAAGCCTCTTTTGTGGTCTTAGGTTCTATTTGAGATAGAAAACTAAGATGATCCACAACGTGTTGAACTTGTGACCGCGTTTGAACTCCCTTCCTTAAGTCTCCAAGTACGTTATCTAATGGATGACCTTTTATAGTGGGAATTGCTTGGGGAAGTTCATCTTCCTTTTCGTCCAATTCTAATGGATTTTTATGTACGGGAATCTCGAGATCCATATTTTCGAATTGTCGAATAACCTTTTCAATATTATCTTGTTCAACATTTTTTTGGTCAACAAGATCTTTATATTTCGTCGGTGGTTTACTTTCATCAAAAGCGACATTCATATATTCTTCCACCACAAGCGATTTGAGGTTAAACACTCGATAAGCTTTACTATTATTCGAGTGTCCAAGAAATATACCTTCGTTTGATTTAGGATCAAACCTCGTAAGGTACTCTTTTGAATTTAATATGAAGCACTTGCTTCCGAATACTCAAAGTAGCTTAGTTTCAGAGTTTTGCCAAAATATAACTCGTAAGGAGTCTTTTGTTTTATAGGTCGTAGCAAAACCCGATTAAGAATATGGCAAGCGGTTGACATAGCCTCGGCCCAAAAATATTTAGGTCGATGATATTCATTTAGCATTGTGCTAGCCATTTTTTGGAGTGTTCTATTTTTCCGTTCAACTACTCTGTTGGATTGAGGAGTGTATGGAGCGGAAAAATTATGTGTGATGCCATATTCATCACAAAAATTGGTGAAACTTGAATTCTCAAATTCTTTACCATGATCAGTCCTTATATAGACTATGGTTTTATTTTGTTGATTTTGAATCCTTTTACATAAAGATTAGAAGGACTCAAAAGCATCACTTTTGGCTTTGAGAAATTCAGTCCATATGAATCGTGAATAATCATCCACAACTATCAACGTATATGAGCAACCTCCGAGACTTTGTATAGGAACCGGACCAATAAGATCCATATGTAGTAACTCGAGAGGTCTCAAGGTATATACCATACACTTTGCTTTGTGAGAAGCTCGAATTTGTTTACCAACTTCGCAAGCTTCACAAGTATGATCTTTATGATAGTTTAGTTTTGGTATACCTCGGACATGGTCTTTAGTTGATATATTCTTAATCAACTTCATGTTGGCATGTCCTAATCTTCGATGCCATAGCCATGGATCAACATTTATAGTGATTAGGCATACGTTTACTTGATTTCTCATGTCACATGTATAAACATTTTTATTTCTAGGGCAAGTGAGAACCAACTTTCCAAGTTTATCTAATATAGAACAATAAGTAGTGTAGAAAATTACCTTGTAGTCATTGTCGCATAGTTGACTTATGGAGAGAAGATTGTACCTTAGCCCGTTGACCAATTGAACGTCGGAAATTTTAACTTTCCCATTTCCGATATCTCCGATGTCGACAATGTTTCCTTTACTACTATCACCAAATGTTACGCTCCCCGCGGTAACCTTTTTAATGTTGTTCAAGAGTGACTTATTATCGGTCATATGTCTTGAACATCCACTATCAAGGTACCATATGTCTTGTTTTACGGCAAGACACACCTACATATGTGATTAGTTAAATTTATAGGTACCCCTTTGTCTTGAGGGTCCTGGGGTTAGTACATCATATATAACATTTGATTTATGAAAGAAGCTAGGCATGGAATAATTATCATTAGGCATGTAAATATTTCTAGATGCATAAGGCCTAGTTTGAGGTAGATAATACCTAGAGCTATCATTAAATCTTGATGGAGCATGATAAACATTATATCTATTATTAGCATAGTAATTAGCATAAGCATTTCTACTAAGAGGTTGTTGCCTTCTAAATGCATTACCATTTACATGATATTGTGTGTTTCTATTTTGAAACATAGTTGGTTAATGAGACCATTGTTGCCTTGGATTCTTATATTCCATATTTTTGTGAGGCACACGTTTATTATCTTTCTTGTATGATTCCTTGCGAATCCATACATGCTTCCCCTTAATTTCACCATTCTTGAATTTGCAATATTGAATGGTATGTCCCATTTTATTGCAATAAGAACATTTACAAGATGGTGATTCGGGTGAAGTCTTTATTGGTGACACAAATCTCCGAGTATTTCCTTTAGGAGGAGAATTCTTATTATATCCCAAACCTTCATGATTATATGAGGTTTTTGTATGCACCATTTGATCCAACATCTTATTGCCTTTTGTAAATCTTTGAATGACTTTTTTAAGATTTTCATTTTCTTTCTTTAAGGCATCAATCTTATTATTAAGGATTCTTTCTTGATCCTTAACTTGAGCTATGAGTTTATAATTTTCTTCTTTTAACCTTAGAGCTTCACTTTTAAGCTCACTGGTTTCTAATAGCTCTTTTTCTTTATCAAGATTGTTTTTATAAGATGTTTCTATATCTTGAACATCTGATTCATTTAGAATCTTTAAGTTCAATAGATCAATGTGAAGTTTACAAATATTGTCATTCAATTGTATATTTTCACGTTCCGTCTCTTCGTCTTTGAGAATTAATGATATATTCTCCGTTTCAAGATTGAGTATGTTTTCTTGAAGTTTATTTACCTCAATCTTGATGAGATGGTTTTGATCTTTTAGAGATGTACTCTCATTCTCATCTTGGACTTTTGAGTCCAACATCCGAGTATATTCTTTATCTTGAGTATGATGAATGTCCTCAATTTTCATCTTCTCGGATCATAACAAATGAAACCTCTGTTCAACATCTCTATATTTATTTTTATAACTTACTACAAGTTCAATTAAATCATGCTTATTCATATCTATGAGAGATAAACTAGATTCATCTAATAAAGATTTAATTGAGACATAGTTAGATGTTACCTCTTGATTTGAAGAGGAGATTTCCGTTGAGGTGGTTTCATCTCCGAGAGCCATTAAGCATAGATTGACCACTTCTTCACTAGCTTCCAGAGCTTCTTCATCTTTACTTAGATCCCAACCATTTTCGGCCACGAGACTTCGTCCCTTTGAAAGTTTAGGACATTCTCTTTTATAATTGTTATGGATTAAAACTAATATATATAATTGTTGTATTTAATAATAAGGAACGTGAGCTTCAAGGCTCGATTTTGACTGCTCTTGTGTTTCGTGACTCAATCTGCCTTAACAAGATGCCTACGTACCTTGCTGATTGTCAAGGATCAAGTCAAAAAACGTAGTTCTGATCTGTGGGGTGAGGCCCCTTATATAGATGTGGGAGTCCTTGAATTGGACTTGATATAGGAGACTTGGTGGTCAAGTCTCTGAATTAGGATAGACTTAGGAGTCCTAGGGAGTAGGAAGCTGATTCCTTATCCCATGAGGTTCCTTGGAGGCCAATCTACAAGGATTTATATCCTCACTAGGACTTATCTTAATAGTTATTTTTCTCCCTTATTTATTAATTACGAAATTAATAAATAATCAGGGTTTTTGGGCCTTCTTTGTTCCATCAGGCCTGATCTGGTCCATCAGGCCTGATCGACATGTTAACCTTTCTGGTCTGAATGTCATACATCTTCTTATTGGGCCTAGGAGCCCATACCTTGTACAATTAATGCAATTTATACAATCAGGATTTATTTATCCCTATCATTTGCCCCCCAACTTTTGGGAAACATTGATTAGGTTTTGCAGAAGTTAAGTCTATTCATTCCCTTACAGGGTTTCGTTTTTTCGTAAAGTGTGGAGTGACCTACATGTTTACAACGATTGTTCCTTTTGTTCAGGAATTATCTTAATTTCCAGGAACTTTTCCCTTAATTCCGGGATTTTTCTCTAACTTTCTGGATTTTTCCCTTAATTTCTGGGATTTATCCTTATTTTTCTGGATTTTTCCCTTAATTTCTGGGATTTATCCTTATTTTTCTTGATTTTTCCCTTAATTTCTGGGATTTATCCTTATTTTTCTGGATTTTGCCCTTAATTTCTGGGATTTATCCTTATTTTCCTGGATTTATTCCTTATTTATGAAAATATTAGCATTTTTCAGAAAATATTTTAAGGAATTTCCTTATTTTTCTTCTTTCTTTTTCCTTTTTTCTTTTTTCTTTTTTCTTTTTTTTTATACAGATTTCGACCAGGATCCTGGTCGAATTAACCTTCAGTATGCCTTGGTCGACTGGATTTCGAGCAGGGTGCATTCGATCAGGAATCTTGGTCGAATTTCGGCCAAGATTTTCGCCCCTTCTTTTTTTTTCGACTAGGATTTTCTTCCTTTTCGGTCAGGATTCTTGTTTTTTGACCGAATTAACCACCTTTTGTTGCCCAGGTCGACGTAAATTCGGGCAAGGTCCATTCAACCAGGATTTTACCCTGCTTCCTGGTCGACAGGGTCAAAAAAACGTTCTGGCATTCTGGTTGAATGAAACAGTTATTTCCCTTTTCGACAAGGAATTTTTTGTCAGGATCCTTCTCTTGACCGAAATAGCCCTTTTTCAGCCTTGGTCGAAGAAAAATCGACCTCAATGTACTCGACTAGGATCTTGGTGCAGGTCCTGATCGAATTGGGTCAGGCTCCTTCTTTATAATTTTTTTTTATATTCTTGGATTTGGGCCCTTAAATCTGGGCTAAATTTCTTCCATCCCGAACTTGGGTCCATGAATTGGATTCTTTTGGGCCAACTTTTTAATGGGTTAAAACTTGGGCCCATTTCAACTGGGTTTGTTTTATTGGGACTGCCCTTTCCACTCCTTTTTTCTTAAACACCATTTGGGCCTCAAACAGGGCTTTTTTAAACACTTGGGCCCTTAGCTGGGCTTAATTTTTCCTAAAATTGGGCCCTTTTCCTGAACTGGCCTTTTTTCTAAGCCTAAACACCAGATTCTTCTGGGGTTTTCTGGATTCTTCCAGATTCTTCAAAAACTCAAGTTTTTTCTCTTGAATTTTCCAGGAATTTCCTGGATAATTCCAGAACCTTCTAGCTTTTGGGCCCAAATGGGCTTTTTAAGGCCCATTATCCTCTTTTTCCTCCTATATAAAGGTGGGGGGGAGTGTGCTCTCACTCACACTCTTCACTCTTCACTCTTCACTCATTTCTAAAATTCTCCAATCTTTCTCCTCTCTCAACCTTCCTCCCTTAGCTTCCAGCCTTCTTCCTTTCAAAGTTTCCAAGCTTTTCCGGCTTTACTAATGGATGATAAGAGTTCCGAGAGAGCGGCCAAGATAGCCTCAGCTTCAAAACGAGGTAAGGATATTGAGATCCATTCTTCGTATATGTCTTTAATCGATATGATTAATACTAGGGGGATGAATATCCCTCTACTGTACATCTCGATTCTTTTAATCATTGTAATACTTGGCACAACATAGATTTCGATAAACTAAATGTACGTTATAACGTCCTTCCTCCTCTTAGATTAGTTCCAGTCTCTGGTGGTGACCGTACTTGCCACTGGAGACCCGACACTCTCTTTATTTACACTGATGCCCTTAATGCTGGGCTTAGGTTTCCTTTCCACCCTTTTATTCCTCATCTTTTAGCTGATTTACAAATCAACCCGTGTCAGCTTCCTCCAAACGCTTGGAGGAACATTTTATGTTTTATGGTCTGCTACCTTAGGGAGGGCTTTCTTCCTTCTGTAGCTATTTTTAGGAAGGTCTTTCAGTGCTATAATAGCTCTTCCAGTATTTGTGGTTGGGTCTATGTCAAGCAAAGGCCCAAAAGTAAACACATCTTTAACAACGCCTCCATTCCTGATAACAACCAAAACTGGAGGAATAGCTTCGTTGAGTTACGTTGGGAGAATGGTGACTGGGGCACACTCTTCCGATCTACCTTCGGGAAGGTCAGTGATGGTAGCCTCAAATCCATTCACTTAACTCCTGAGGAAACTATTATTTATAATGGGCTTACTCAGGACAACGACACTACTACCAGCTGGACTCTCTTAGAGGAGTTCTCCCTCATTCACGTGGGACTATCCTCTATTTCTCAACAGGGTATTTTTCTTCCCTTATCATCTTTATTTCATTTCACGCATTATTAACATCACTTATTTTGTTTTTTGCCTTGTTTTGCAGCTGCTAAGGAGATTAACGAGGACAATGTTCCTCCTGTTGAAGAGACTGCTAGGATGAAGAAAGCTCGGCTCGCAGGCCTAGACACCCGGGGAAGGCGACAGAGCATATCTTCTTGAGAAAGCACAAGGAGCCTATGGGGGAGGCTTCGACTGAAGGAGCTGAGGGCCATAATGCTCCTATCACTGCTGCTGCCCCTGCTGCTGCTGCTACAGGCGCCTTTCAGCCTCTCTGGGGATTCCGTCGAGGGGATACCGTGGTTGGTTCCACGAAGCATGCTTGGGATTGGTCCTACCATAGCATGACTCCCAAGGACTTTACTGACGTGGTGGCCACCCCTGACCTTGAAAGGATTAAGCTCGTGGGAGCCCAGTCTCTGGCTTCGGTATGCCTTCTCTCTTTGAACTTATCTTTTATTCTTATAACATTTTCTTGCCTTATACTTTTGTTGATTGCTTTGTTTCAGTCTAACGCCTATTTTCAAGGCGCTGTGAGGCAAGCCGATTCATGGAAGCGGGCTTCTGATAAGGCCGATAATGCCCTCAGGAGGCAACAGAAGAAGTATGCTACCCTGGAGCAGAAGCTCAAGCGCAAGGAGGAAGAACTCGGAGAGTCTAACGCTGAGCTGGTGGTACTTCGGGCGGAGAAGGATAAAGCTATAGACAACTATCTGGACTCAGAGGAGTTTGCCCAATCCATGAGGATTAGGGATGATTCAGTCTTTCCCGGGTTTTTTAGGATTGGTTGGGACACGGCCCTTGGGACCGTGAACGAGGCTTGTCCTGATATTAACCCGGCAGACTATGTCTGCCCTGATGACGAGGCTTTGCTACAGAGGTTTCGTACCCGAGTAGTTGTCTCGGATCATGTTCCTCAGGATCCACTCCTTCCTCCTCCCGAGTCTTCTTCCAGACCTGCTGAGGACGATAGCTCTTCCTCCTCCTCCGAGACGACAGAGACATCCAGCGAGAGCAGAGAGGACGATGATATGGATGCCGAGGGTACCTCAGCTCCTTAGAGCTTTTTCAGCCCTGCGTGGCTTGTCTTATTTTCGAGACTTTATTTATCAAACTTCTTGTAATATTTATCAGATCTATTTTATTTATCACCTTTTATGCTTGCATCCATGCATTTGGTTTTTACTTGTTAGGCCATAAACATACTTTAAAGAACTAATGAATTTTCATACATTGTCTGGGATTCGTCCCTTATACAAGTCTTAATAAACTTCAAAATAAAACTAGAACATATAAATCCTAAGCAAGCAAAGCTTCAAGGTGCTTTTCAACCTACTTGCCATCTTGACAAGTGAGAATCGTATCCAACTGCCCTACACATAGTAAACCTTCAAGTTTTGTGCATGCCAAGTTCTCGGGACTTCGAAACCATCCATAGTCTCTAGCTTGTAGGTTCCTCTACCCTGAACATTCTTGACTCTGTACGGCCCTTCCCAATTTGGGGCAAGCTTCCCTTTTTGTCCTATACCAGATGCTTCTATCTTCCTCAAGACTAGATCACCTTGTTTGAAAAACCTTTCTTTAACCCTTAGGTTGTAGTAGAATGAAGCCTTTTTCGGATATTCTACTATCTTTGCATGTGCCTTATCTCGCACTTCATCAATTAGATCCAGGGCTAACCTCTGCCCTTCTTCATTTTCTTCTGCATTGAAAGCCTGAATCCTTGGAGAGGAATGTGATATCTCTACCGGAACTACTGCTTCTGCCCCATATGCCAACATGAAGGGAGTTGCTCCTGTCATGACTCTACAGGTAGTCCTATAGGCCCATAATATGGGAAGTATCTCATCCACCCAATTATTTCTTGACTTCTCGATCCTCTTCTTTAGTCCATCCAGGATTATTCGATTTGCTACTTCCGCTTGCCCATTGGCTTGTGGGTGAGCCACAGAGGTGAACCGTAACTCAATTTCATTTTCTTCATAATACTTCTTGAATTCCTCATTGTTGAATTGTGTTCCATTGTCAGTGACGAGGATACGGGGAATTCCATATCGGCACATAACGTTTTCCCACAGGAATTGTGCAACCTGCTTAGTTGTGATTTTTGCCAAGGGTTTGGCTTCAATCCACTTGGTGAAATAATCAATGGCTACAATCAGAAACTTCCTTTGTGTCGTAGCCATAGGGAAAGGCCCCAGAATATCCATCCCCCACATAGCAAAGGGAATGGGCGAGTTGATAGATGTCAGCATCTCGGGAGGTTGTCTAACAACAGGTGCATGCTTCTGACAGCGGTCACACTTCTTCACATATTCTTTGGCATCAGCCATCATTTCTGGCCAATAAAATCCTAGACGAGTTATCTTATGAGCCAAGGCCCTGCCCCCCAAGTGTTGTCCACAAATACCTTCATGGACTTCTTCAAGAGCCAAGCGTGCCTCATCGGGCCTGAGACACCTCAAGTAAGGAACCACGAAAGATCTTTTGTAAAGAATCCCATCTATCAAAGAGTACCTTAGTGCTCGAACAGTTAACTTCCGTGCTTCAGTTGCATCGCTTGGCAACCAACCGGTTTGAATGTCAGCCTTGATGGGATCAATCCATGACGTCCCCAGGCCTATGGGAGCCACAAGCTTAACATCTATGCTTCGTGTCTTCAAAACACGGAAGTACACACTTCCTGAACTTTCTTCTATCTCAGATGAAGCAAATTTTGATAGCGCATCTTCCTTAGCATTTTCTTCCCTTGGAATGTGTTCAACATGGCATTCATTAAATTGGGTCATCACAGCCCTTACTAGGCGGACATACTTAGCCATCGTATCATCCCTTGCCTCAAATTCTCCCTTTACCTGGGATATGATCAGCTTCGAGTCTCCACGGACCTTTAAGTTTTTGACTCTAAGTGTCCCAGCTAGACCAGGGCTAGCTATCAGGGCTTCATATTCTGCCTCATTGTTTGTGGTTGGGAAGTCTAGCTTCATAGCATACTCAATTAAGAACCCATCAGGGCTTTGCAAAACCTATCCTGCTCCACTGGAGTTTGTTTTTGATGCTCCATCAAAATTGAGAACCCAATATTCTTTTTCTTTATCATCCTTCTCTTTGCCCCCATTATCGACTCCCTTGTCTTGAGGTATGGTATCTTCCTGCCCCTCGACTTCTTGGTTGGGTATGGTACATTCCACCACGAAGTCAGCTAGTGCATGGGCTTTTATTGCCGTACGTGGCTTATACTTGAGATCGAACTCTCCCAGCTCTATTGCCCACTTAATCAATCTCCCAGCACCTCAATCTGATGAGCCTGAAAATAAGGACGCACCTTTCTCGAAGCCATTACCAAGGCTAAAGCGAATTTCTCAATAGTTGAATAGTTCAACTCAGCACCATGCAAAATTCTGCTGACATAGTATACGGGTTTCTGGACTTTCAGTTCCTCCTTAACCAATACCGCGCTCAAGGCGCTCTCTGAAACAGCCAAGTACAAGAATGAAACTTCATTCAAAGATGGTTTGGCCAACAACGGAGCCTGAGCCATATACTTCTTTAACTCTTCGAATGCCTTCTGGTTTTCCTCAATCCATACAAAGTCTTTGATGTTCTTTAGTGACTTGAAGAATGACAAGCACGTGTCTCCTGATTTGGAGATGAATCGTCCTAGCGCAGCGACCCTTCCTGTGAGCTTCTGAGCATCCTTGACAGTTTTTGGTGGTTCCATGTCCAGGATTGCCTTTATTTTATCGGGGTTAGCCTCAATTCCTCTCTTTGAGACCATCAATCCCAAGAATTTTCCAGATCCTACTCCGAAAGCACACTTCGTAGGATTCAACATCATCTTGTGGTACCTCAGGACCTCAAAAGCTTCCCTCAAGTGGGTTATATGATCAGCCTTTACTAGACTCTTGACTAACATGTCATCAACATAGACTTCCATAGTCTTACCAATAAGATCCTTAAAAATTTTATTTACCAACCTTTGATAGGTGGCTCCCGCATTCTTAAGACCGAACGCCATAACAAGATAACAATAAACACCAAAGTCAGTGATAAATAATACCTTTGGAATGTCATCCTTGTGCATCTTAATCTGATTATATCCGCTAAATCCATCCATAAAACTCAGCATCTCATGCCCAGCAGTGGCATCAATTAAAGTATCAATCCTTGGCAATGGAAAACAGTCTTTAGGGCATGCATCATTCAGATCAGTGAAGTCTATACACATCCTCCACATTCCATTAGCCTTCTTCACCATTACAGGGTTTGCTAACCACTCCGGAAATTGAATCTCCTCAATGAAACCAGCCTCTAAGAGCTTTTCTACTTCCTGTTTTATAGCCTCTTGTCTTTCCGGGGAAAAATTTCTTTTCTTTTGTTTCACTGTCTTCCGGCTTGGATCCACGTTTAGCTTGTGAGTAATCAACTCCGGGTCTATGCCTGGAATATCAGCTGCTGACCATGCAAACACATCACTATTTTCTTGCAAAAATTTCATCAACTTCCCTCTAAAGGGCTCCTCTACTGTGGCTCCAATGAAAGTCATCCTCTCAGGATTCTCGGGGTCTAAAGGAATGGAAACCAAGTCTTCTGCTGGCTTTCCTCTCTTCTCATCATTTTCTCGGACATCCATATCTTCAATAGGAAGAACCTGCCCCCCAACTCCATCTGCCCTTAAAGAGCCACATAACAGCTTCTAGCCATTTTTTGATCTCCTTTCTCTTCTCCAATCCCGTTTCGGGTGGGAAACTTCATAACTGAATGGTAGGAAGAGAGGACTGCCTTAAAGGCATGTATCCCTGTTCTCCCCATGATAGCATTATAAGTTGAACTAGCCTTTACCATCACGAAATCCAACATCTGTGTTGCTTGCCTTGGTTCCGTTCCTATGGTGGTTGGCAATTTGATTATCCCTTCCACAGGACATTCTACTCCAGCAAATCCATATATCGGCATGTCGGTTGGTGTCAACTGGGAGTCGTTATACCTCATCCTTAGAAAGGCGTCGTGGAGTAATATATCCACAGAAGCACCATTATCCACAAGGACCCTCTTAACCGGGCTATTTCCTATTATTGGTGTTATGACCAGCGGGTCGTCATGAGGAAACTTTACACCCTCTAGGTCAGAATCATCAAAAGCCAGTGTTACTTCTGTCTTGGCCCTCTCCGGGGCTTCTCCAACAATATGCATAACCTCTCTAGTATTTGCCTTTCTGGAGTTTTTGGACAATCCAGCAGCAGTTGGACCTCCAAAGATCGTGTTTATCACAGGCCCTCGAGGTCGCGACCCTCCAAAAATTGCATTTATAATCGGCCCTCTAGGTTGGGGATTCCGCCCCTGATCGTCTTGGTCCCTCCTACGATCTTTAAAGTTCTTCCTTCCATTATTATTCCTGTCCCCTCCCTCTCCAGTATACTTGTTCAATCTTCCTTTTCGAATCAAAAACTCAATTTCGTCTTTCAATTGCCTACACTCATCGGTGTCATGGCCAACATCTTTGTGGAATCTGCAATACTTGCTCTTATCTAGCTTGGCGGGATCAGCCTTCAAGGGCTTAGGCCAACGAATATCTCGATCTTTCTCGATTTCCATCAAGATCTGGCTTCTAGGAGCATTCAGCTTAGCGTATTCGGTGAACTTTTGCCCAGGTCCTCCCTTCTTGGGGGTTGAACCAGGGTTTTATTCGGTTCTAGGATACTTGTCCTTGGCGATATACTCAAAATCAGTTTTTCGCTTCTTGCCTCCAGTGGACTCATTACTTACTACGGTCTTCCTCATGCTTTCTTCAACCTTGATATACTTCCATGCCCTCTCTTGGAGCTGCAACATGCTTTCAGGGGGATGTTTGGCCAAGGACATCTTGAAAAACTCATCTTTAGTTCCTTGTTGCAGTGCTATCATGGCTACCTTATCATCAAGGTCTGGGACTTTTAAAGCCTCTTTTGTAAAATGATTCAGGTAATCTCTCAAAGATTCCTTAGCTCCCTGCACAATACTCATAAGAGATGCTAAACTTTTCTCACGGACTCTCCCACTGATGAACTGCTTAATAAAAGCCTGACTTAACTCTCTGAACGATCCAATAGAGTTTGGGGGCAAGCGACTGTACCATCTTTGAGCCATACCTGACAGGGTTTGAGGGAAGGCCCGACACTTTATAGCATCATTCACGGGTTGCAGTAGCAGTGCATTAGAGAATGTCCTAACATGATTAGCGGGGTCTCCCGTGCCATCATAGGCTTTGATAGTGGGCATCTTGAATTTCCTTGAGATATGGGCATTCATTATCTCTTCTGTGAAGGGTGGAGTTGGATCATCAGGATCTCCAAGGGGAAGGAGATTGCTTGGATCAGTTCTTGGGATGATAGCCCTTCTTCGTACCGGACCATCCAGGTCTATGATAGGAGGAGGATTTCTCCCACTAGGAGGTATCTGGGGTCTGGTGTCCTGGTGAGCCTCCAAATCACGCCTCAGCCTTTGGATCTCAGCCTCATGAGCCCTGATCCTTTCCTGCACTTCTTGGGGATTCGCCCCTTGGGTGCTTTGAGGGTGTTGCCTTCCATCGGCCATTAGCTCCTTTCCAGGACGCCTCCTTCTTGGGGCCACTTCATCATCCGAAGATTCGGAGTCTCTCTCAGTGTAAGGACCAGAAAATTCCCGATCCTCGGGGTGAAGGGGCATCCCATAAGGGGGGTTAGTAGTAACAACAGTTGAATATTCATACCCGACGGGTCGAGAATTCACAAGTATATGTACTTGTTGAACTTGAGGATTTGTACCTTGAATAGTCGGGGGAGTCATCCCTTGTGGCTGAGGTTGAGTTGCCCCTATCTGGGTTTCCACCTGAGTAGATGCATAAGTTGAATGGGGAGGTATCTCCATGGTGGACGAAATCATCTGGGTTGTTCCCGATGGTGTTCCTTCCTCCAGAGCTCTAGTTGTTCTCCGTGTTCTCGCCATGGTTGTTGTTATTTCCCACAGACGGCGCCAAATGTTATGGATTAAAACTAATATATATAATTGATGTATTTAATAATAAGGAACGTGAGCTTCAAGGCTCGATTTTGACTGCTCTTGTGTTTCGTGACTCAATTTGCCTTAACAAGATGCCTACGTACCTTGCTGATTGTCAAGGATCAAGTCAAAAATGTAGTTCTGATCTGTGGGGTGAGGCCCCTTATATAGATGTGGGAGTCCTTGAATTGGACTTGGTATAGGAGACTTGGTGGTCAAGTCTCTGAATTAGGATAGACTTAGGAGTCCTAGGGAGTAGGAAGCTGATTCCTTATCCCATGAGGTTCCTTGGAGGCCAATCTACAAGGATTTATATCCTCACTAGGACTTATCTTAATAGTTGTTTTTCTCCCTTATTTATTAATTACGAAATTAATAAATAATCAGGGTTTTTGGGCCTTCTTTGTTCCATCAGGCCTGATCTGGTCCATCAGGCCTGATCGACATGTTAACCTTTCTGGTCTGAATATCATACATCTTCTTATTGGGCCTAGGAGCTTATACCTTGTACAATTAATGCAATTTATACAATCAGGATTTATTTATCCCTATCAATAATGATCAGGTTATTTACACTCGAAACACACATCTTGTGTTTCCTCTGGAGATGATTCTTTGGGTTTTGGAGGAGTGTAAACCGGATGGTTTGTAGAGGCATTGGCATTACTATAGGTATTTATATTTTGATTGCCTTTGCCTTTATTGTAGCTCGTTGACGGATAATTACTCTTATAATTGGAAGAATAATTTTGAGAATAATTTGGCCTTCCGTTAGAGTTCAAAACTCTTTGTTGATTATTTGATTTAAGGAAGCCTTTTCCGTATCTTTGAGCTTTGCTTTGAAGCACACGACGAAGTTGTCTCGTGAGTAGAGCAATTTCACTCTCATCGAGATTTTGGAGTTCCTTGTTTAACTCCTCGTCGTTTTCATCTTCATCAATTAGTATGGCCTTTAGAGCCATATTTTTCTTTTTATCCTCCACCTTTGGAGCAACCTTTTCTGGAACATTATCTTCTTCGTAAGCACGAAGATTTCCAAATAGGTTATCAGTCTTATACTCATTTAAGTTGTGCATCTCCTTTATAGTAGTGACTTTAACCTTCCAACTAGGAGGTAGAGATTTGAGCACTCTTCTATTCTTTTCATTTTGAGTATAATTCTTTCAAAGTTGAGATAACTCATCGATTATACGAGTAAATATTGTTTCCATATCGATGATATTTTCTCCTTCTTGGAGTTTAAAGTTCTCATATTCTTGGATCAATGTATCCATCCGAGAATCTTTTATATTAGTGGTTCCTTCATAGGTTACCACTAATTTGTTCCACATTTCTTGTGCTGACTTGCAATTATTTACTCTTTTATATTATTTTTCTGCAAGTGCACTTGTGAGAACCATTTCCGCCTTTGCGGCTATATTCATTGTGGCTTCTTCATCTAAGTTGTATTCACTAACCTTCTTTTCGACGATGGTATCATCGATAGTTTTGGTAGGAATGCGAACACCGTCTTCGATAGCCATCCAAACTTCGACTCCTTGAGATCTAGCATAAATGCGAAACCTCGTTTTCCATGTTGCAAAGTTGGTGCCTTCAAATAGAGGAGGTCGTGAGCTAGATGGACCTTCACCACATCCAACGAGATTAATATACGCCATTCCGGAACACTTTTTATTGTACCTGTAAATCTGCAAATCACTTAACAAACACGTTAAAAAGCACTGCTCTGATACCAATTGTAAGGTCCCGTATGAGGGCTATTTTAAGCTAGAAGGGGGGTTGAATAGCTTAATTACCAATTTAAAAATTGTTAAGGCATTTTAAAAATATTTTATCCCTTTTTAAAACTTTACCGAGTTGTTATGCAGTTTATATGTGCGGAAGATAAAGTGCAAGGAAAGAAAATACCACACGGTGATTTTATCCTGGTTCGCGATGGCGCAACCTCTAATAGATTCGCTTACCCCTACTCCAGTCCCCGAGCTCCTCTCCCGAACTCGGGATTTTCCCTTATAATAAACTCGCTCCTTTAGTAGGCGGAGAAGCATTTACACCCTTTATAAGTATTTATCTTGGTGCGTAATACAAGGGTCACCACCTCAAAATAAATGTATTACCTACATAACTTATCTTTGACAATAACTCCCCGCTATTTCTTCAAAGTGGTTGTAGAGCCTTTGTGTGGACTTGGCTTCCTTAGCTTTTGCCGGTCTTGGATCTTAGTGATGCGGTCTTGGGTCTTTCCTCTTCTTCATGGTGCAAAGACTACTAACTCCCCGTGAGTACGTCTAGGAATTGGGTCTTAGAACAAGAATCACCTCACGTCATTTCACCTCACTACAAAACTAATAAGACAATCCACGAAACAAAACAAGTAGAAAAAGATTTGTTTTGAACTAGTATGTTACTGTACTAGCCCACAAGTAGTATAATATCCAAATAAGAATATTAAAACTAATTAGTTATACTTGACATAGAATAATACAAGATGGTCAAGTATATTTATAATTACTCCTTTATAGATTTAATAAAGTTGTGGAGTAATATGAGAAGTCCTTTTTTATAATTAAGCACTTATGGCTTATGACTTTTTGAGTATTCTTCTTCTTTCGATTAAGTATTTATGGATCGAAGAATACTTTAATTATAACCTCGGAGTTGTAATTTTACCTTTAAGTATATCAACTTAAGGTTTTAAGTTATACTTGTATATTGACGATTATAAGGTCAAAGTATACTCTTTTAACTTCAAGCACATTGATAAGATTTATGAGTCTTAGCCCAGATCCAATTAAATAAGTGCAAGTAATTGGATTAAGATTGTGCTTTCGAAGTTTGGAAGAATAATTACGAGTATTTTATAGATATCGTAGTATAACCCCACGGAACACTGAAAGATGTTGGAAGGGGCTTATACGATATGACTCGTAATTGTTTATATACGCGATATGTGTTAGCCAAGATCCAATTAAATAGCATAAATTAATTGGCTAACTCGTGGATTTGATTCGTCCTTAATATTAACGGATGATTACGAAGTAGTTTATATGGAACAAGCTATAATCCCCCGGAACACTAAAGATGTTAGAAGGGATTACACTTTTACTTCGTAATATTTTATATGTACGTTATTAGTTAGACAAGGTCCAATTAAAGAGCTTTAAGTAATTTTCTAACTCGTACCATCCGTTTTAAGATTTGGAAAATTACGAAGTATTTATATGAGACAAGTAATAATCCCCCGGAGAACACTGAAGATGCTAGAAAGGATTACAGTTAAACTTCGTAATTATTTTATGAGCACGAATGAATGTTAGCCAAGATCCAATTAAAGAGCAAGAAATAATTGGCTAACTCGTACTTGTGTCAAATATAATCTCCCCTTGGAGATAAAGTACGTTTCTTTTTAGATCTTCTTGTTGGAATGATTTTTTACGAAAATCAAGTACTTATTCGAATTCCGAGTTCGAATCTAAGTTCTCCCTGAGAACTTCCTTTATAAGAGAGCTTATATTAGAGCTTAAGATGAAGTAGAGAAGTTATGTAAAAAGCTTAAATACAAAGAACTCAAATAAGAAGCTAAAACTAACCACTTTTTAAAAACGGTCAGAAAAGTTCACCTGAAAAATTCGTCGGAGGTTCGGCCGGATTTTGGCACTTTGGTCGAACTTGGGCAGCCCTTCGGGAGGCCAGGAAGTGGTAGTGGATGAGCTCACTTGGTGGGATAAAGCTTGGTTGGGTGAAGCTAAGCTTGGGTTTTCAAAAACATTGTATATATGTAAGTATATAGAAGAGAGAGAAGGTTTTTGAGAAGAAGTGTATGTATAGAATTTGAAAGAGATGAAGAGAAGCACTTCTTGAAAAAATCCCAGAAATTTTGTGGCTCTTTATCTTGGAGAAAATGGGTTGGGGTGGGGGTTTATTTATAGGAGAAGTTGGGTGGAATGAATGGTGAAGATTTGAGAAGGAATGGATGGTGGATGGAGTGTATCACATGGATTGATGACATGGCAAGTAGGTTGTATTTCTTTGCAAGTGGGAAGGAAGCACAAGCTAGTACTCATTCAAATCTCAGCTGATATATATATATTAGATATATATTTTTCTTTTCTTTTAATCATTCCTTAATTACTTTAATTAAGGATTAAGCACCATTAATTATGACCACCCCAAAAACACTTAAATAAATATCATAAAAAATATGATAATTACCTAAATAATATAAAATGATGTCCTGAAAGTTTTGGTCAACTTTAGTGAATGGTAGCTAGGTCAACTGTGGTCAACTGTGGGACCAACTGCCTCGATTTTTGTGCCCGGACAAAAATTCTCTGAACGCTACAAATATTTTACCATACTTATAAAATACCATTTAAATTATCCATACCAAATTTCAAGTCATTCTAGCATGTGGAAGTATTTTATTTAAAAATGAAACTGTTCTGTCAGTCTTTCTTCCAAGTAAAAATACCATTGGTCTTGAAATAAAGGAGATGGATCTTTTGACCAAAGTTTTGACTTTTATAAATACTTATATATTTCCTAATATATGAGATATATTTGGGTGATAGGAAATGTGTTTGAGTATTTATTTTTGAATAATTTTCTCCGAGAAATGCTGATTTTACGAAACGGGAGAAAATTACTGTGAGTATACAGAAATTAGTTGCAAAACTGGATATTAATATTCCAATCATGAATATTAACAATCTTTGAATAAAAACTCTTTTGATTATATGTAGAGATATATTTTAGAGCGAAGAGTTAAATGTTTTTGATATAGCACGAGAATATCTCTGATATATTCTTTATTCGAGCTTGTTGCCATATTCCTGTTGCAACACAGATCTAAGAAATATCATATCTTGATGTTTCTTCTTCGATCATATTGCCTTAGAGATATATTCCATAAAGATATAGTTTTGATATTTTGCAAGAATGGAATATCTCTTTTATCTGTTTAAAAGACATGATTTTGCTAGTTTGACTTTGATTTGGATCAATTAAATTCATGTCCTAATGGAGAGGATCTACGTGTTCTTTAATTTTATGTTTAATCGTACAAATACCAAAATAAATAATATATCGAAGATATCCTTTCAGAATTTATAGGGCAAAGTTTTTCTCTAAACATGATTGGTAACACCTCAATGAACTCCAACCAAGCCAAATCGGTCAAGACGCCTATATCGGAGTGTAAGCAATGTGGTAAAAAGCATGGTGGAGTGTGTAAGGTAAATACAGAATGTTTCAGGTATGGACAGAAAGGACACTATGCGTCAGAATGTAAGGTGGAAAATCCAGGAGTCATCTGTTACAACTGTGGCAAGATGGGGCTTGTTGCCAAGAACTGTAGAAGTACTTCCCGAAATAGCATGAGAGGTAGTGCATCAAAAGGTTTGACATCCAGTACACCCAAGGCTAAGACTTATAATAAAAATAAAGGATTAACTGCTCAAGACCCTGACAAGGAACCAGGCACTGATTAATTACCAGAAGAAATTAGTGGTGATACCTACGGAAGCTAACAATAGGATGAGTATATAGGGGCCTAAGCAAGAATGTAAGGCGTGACTAGTGCATGTAAGGGATAATAAGGAGGAAGCACCTAAGTTGAAAAGAATCCAGATAGCAAGTAATGTCCCGCCCCAAACATTTACAAAAGACAATATACGAGTAATTAGATTAGTTAACAAAAGGAAGTAAATATATCTGAATCCAAGATCTTACAGTTTAGGATTTGGAATAGCCCAATACTATTAACTATTACAACCTAATTTCAATATCGAGTCCTCATACACAAAATCACTAACTACCTGAGCTCGAATATACGAATCGGCATCACAAGCCTTACGCGCTGTCTGCTTGAATCTAACCATATTTGCTAGCAGTATTATCAGGGTAAGCAAGTAGTGAGCCAAATGCTCAGCAAGCGTTATACTATACATAAACAAGAATAAAAAATTAACAATGGAATTGAAAGATTCAACAATATTGTATCAAGAGATAAACTTTCAGGATAATGGCATCTTTTCTTGTAATAAAACCATTCAAAACCATTTCCTTATCAAAAACCATTTTATGATGCTACGGATTACAGTCGGTGATCATCCGCGAAGTAATCCCGAACCTCACTGGGTTCTAGTTAATTAATGGGATCCCTATGCAACTTTTAAGCCTACAAATTAAGAGCTGAAAGGACTTGCGTCTCAGTCCAGATCCACTATCTAAAGAAAATATTTGTCCCCCTTTGGGACTAGAAATCAAAATTTTAACTTTTTATTTTTAGAAACTGATGCCAAGTGACGGTTAATTTCTTAAACAGTGAGCATCTTTATCAAGGGTTCTAGATCAACTTTGAAGCACAGGGAATCAGTCCACTAAATTTCAAGGCCATGATCAACTAGACTATACTTTATCAAGGGAATTACAAGGTTTCTATTCATAAAGAATTTGACAATGAGATTTAGAAGGGTTATCGGATAGTATGAAGGAACTAAGTCAAACTAGGTTCAAGGTAATGGTTCCAGATAAGACATAGGTATTGAAATATAAAGAAGGTGGGCATCAGTTCAAAGTATAAAAGGGTATCATGTTTTAGGAGTAAGAATAGGGTTATCAAGCAATCATGAACAACTTTTAAGGGATAGCTGGCTTTTAGGTATCAAGATAAGGTTACTGAGTATAGCTTGCACAGGGTTCCACATCACAATTACTTGGTATATTAGCATGGTACGACTTTTAAATTACTTGCATAGAAATCTACAAGCAAAGTTAAACTACTTGCAATAGATACTTGAGGTTTCATGGCATTTGCATATAATACGAAAGATAGATTTGAAACCACCTGGATCATATATATCAAGGTGAATTTGAATACTCACATCATATATAAAAATTGGGATAACACTATCTTGCAGTATAAACAAAAAGGTAGGTTGAAATACTTGCCTTAAGAAAGGCTTGACTTGACTGGCAGGTGGGAGAAACTAGAGCTTCACTCGACTTTAATGGCAAGTTTACCCTCGTCTCGAGATCCTACACAAAATAATAATATCTTCATTATAATATATACTCACTAACTCAACTTAATTATAAACCGAAATTACGCACATTGGCACTTAGGCCTATATACACATACACGCTTATAATTACCTTATAAGCATAATAGTTCACATAGCCACACATTTTCACATAACACATTTAAGTACATAATAATATATCCATACACACTATATTACATCACTAGGCTTGGATGATCTCACTCCACTTACTCAAGTCACTTAGTTATGCTAAACTAGCCAAAACTCTTAATATAGACCTCATAACTCGAAGTGCCTTTTCTAAACCATCAAGTTCTTATGGACCCTGACTTAGGCCTTACACTCTACTGACCTCATAATATCTTAAAACTATGGTGGTCAACCTAGGCCTCACTCATAAGTGCCCTAAAACTAAAGGTTAAGTGATTTTGCTCATTATAGTGATTTCAGGGTGACACCAATGGGTTTATGAGTACAATTGACACACTTACACTTCAAGTTTACCTCTAAAACTTCTACACTAGACTCTTCTGACCATAAGGCAACTCTCAAACTTGGTGTGGCTCAAGGGCCTAGTTTGGGCCTACCTGGGCCTAAGCTTAAAGTCCAATGTTCCCCTGTTTTCAGGACAGAAAAGTGTCATGTTTTGCACTAACTTATAACACATGATTATAACTCAATTCCTATGAAATATGGCTGGAAAAACTCCTTTGACACTCCCTCTACCTAGGGTAGCCAAGGACTATTGAGGGCCTACCCATGACATGGTCAAAACTCCTCATTTTTAAGTTGCAACAAAACTGTCCCCTGCTGGACAGATTCTAAATTTTGATGTGTGCACCTCACTAAATGGTTGGGTTTCTCTAATTTGTGACTTCTAGACTCAATTATACCCTAAGTCTTCTCCCCATGGCTTGGGCATAAAAATACCTAAGAAATGCCCATTCAAAATCAACACAAAACTCACATGCAAATCTGGAAAAAATTTCAGGATTCTATCCTAGCCTTTCCACCTTAACGCCCACTTTAAAACCATGAATTAAATCTCAACCAAGGAAAATTTACTACTATAAGACTATAAACTAAGGCCTCAACCAATAATGGAGATCATCCATGCCCTATAGTACCAACATGCAAACTAAAACTTAACATACAACTCAAGATGATCACTAAATCAAGTTTGACTAAATAGGAGGGTTATTAGCTCATAAATTTGACTTAAAATACTTAACTACTTCAAAAGATCATGCACACTACCTTTTAACAACTAAGATCAAGGAAACAATTCATTTTAAGCACATATAAGGTCGAATTTAACACAAACTAAGCATGCATGTACATTTTCGAAAAAAAGAGCATATATAACATGATTATACTTGAAAATAATGCCCTATCTCTAACATGCAAAGTAGAATATGACTTTACAACTAAAGATCAGTAGCATTCAAATGTTTTAAAAGAGTTTTATTCATGGAAACACTTAGTTTATGCACATAAAAAGTATATCTCATAGAGAACTCTTTAATCCACATGAATTAAGAGTTTCTCTTTGGAGATCACATAAAATTAAGACATGCAAGTATTAAACTTCATCTCCTAAACATGGAACTTCTTGTAAACTGTATATTATATGAATGGGTAATGGAATTACTCTAGAATGGCAAGGATTTTATGAAGAAAAATTGAAGGGAATGGGGGAAGGGGCTTCGGCCGAATGAAGAAAAAGAGAGGGGAATGAGAGAAAATTTGAGAGTGAAAATGATGAACTTGAGTGGAGTGTGGTTTTGGGTTAACTCCTCTCTTTATGGTTCATCATGCACTAATTCAATAGTGGAATTTGGAATGTACTAAAGTGCCCTTCTCCAATAACCAAGCAAAAGTGCATGCAAGGGTAGTTTAGTCTATTGGTGGATAGAAGAAGGTTAGTGGGGTATGAATTGTCTTTTATGCCCTTTAAATTGAATTGGAGGGTATTTGCATGCATGGGAAACTAAGTAATTTGCAATTTAAAAATTAACTAATTTATATAAAACCTTTTTTTATAAATATGAATGCACCTCCATAAATCACAAAATAAATATCATAAAATAATTTATGATTTTAGAAATTTAATGATATAAAATTTGAGAATTTATTGTTAAAAGATTTTTTAAATCGATTTTTCATATAAAATGAAGTACTTTTGATTATCATTTAAAAATACTAAATGATAAGATTTTCTTTTCAAAAATTTTATATAAACTAATACATTAAACACTTAGTTTATAGGCGTTCAGTCATATAGATCATCCACATTTATAATTCCACACAATTTAAATCTTAATTATAAAACACACAATTATATATAGATAGGGTTTAGAAATACCGGTCGTAACCAGTAAGATCCCCAAAGGTTTTATCAAATGACTTACCAGGATTACCTCGGAGCATAAGAGATAATCTCTCATTGGTTACTGTACAGAGTCAGGCTGGTGTGAAAAGCCCCAGATCATATGACCCAGTAGGAATCAAACAATCAGTTAAGAGAACTTCAGGATTGTGAGACCATAGAATAATAAGACAATGTGTATTCCATGTTGTGCACTGATGTGGTTTATAGAAAAGAAGAATGGATGAATTATGTTACGTACTAATCATCAGAAGTGGGAAATTGATGAAAAGAAATAAGTAATCCCTGAATAGAATTAATTATCTAATATGATTCAATTAAAAGAACATGTTGGTTCTTAAAGGAAGACCTAAGATCAGACTCCTGACAGTTTAAGGTAAGCATGTAGGCATACTAAAGACTGTGTTTCGAGTGAGGTATGGAAATTATGAGTTTTGATGATATTACTCGGATTAACAAATACATCAGTTGCATTTGAAGGTTTATTGAACAAAGTGTATAAGGAGTACTTGTATAAGTATAATTATATTTATTGATAACATCCTTATCTACCTAGAATCTAGAGAATCCATATAGAACGCCCAAAGATTACCCTATGAAGGTTGAAAAGAAAGCGGTTGTATGTTAAGATTTCAAGATATGAAGTTTTGGTTAAGGTTACCAAAAGATTATGGTTACCCTATTAACGACCACTCAAACAAAGCTAGTATAGTAGAAGATATATGATTAAGGTCGTCATGATATACAAAGGGCAATACGGATTCATGTCGAAAGGATATAGAGATAAAAGTTGGAACATTAACATCGCTGGAAGTTTCTCCTTGGAAAGGAATAATAAGATTTGAGCAGAAAAGTAAGCTAAGCATAGGAATTTCGGATTGTGTGAGGTATTGAGGAAAGTAGATAAAGTCGTCTATGAGCTGGCGTTATTGCCATAGCGGCAGTGTATTTTTAGTGCGTTTTGGGTCTTTGTGTCAAAGTAATATATTCTTTATTTAATGAAAACAGTGTGTATGACCCAGTCTAGATCCCAGATCATAGAAAGCGAGACCTCAGGAATAAGTTTATTCCTATAGTGAGTATGTTTGGAATAATTCCTGAATAGAAGGATCTCCTTGAGAGTTAGAGTCTGATATGCTTGACAAATATCCTCACTTGTTTAGTTAGATCAGATTCTGAGGACATAATCTTTTTAAGGGGGGAAGGATATAACGACTCGTGTATTTTTGTATTATTTAAATACGTAATTATGGAATTATTAAATAAATAAAATATGTGTATAGCTTCTGTCAGCTCGGTGTTGTTTTATTATTATATATATATATATATGTGATTTATGGTGTACCGGGTTGTTCGTGTAATTAATTACAATAATTATTTTTGGGATTTTATAAAATTTAGAAATCAATATTTCATCAATTATTTAGTCTTGTATGATTTTCTGATCATATTTTTTTGTAAAATCCGTATTTGATTCAAGAATTTTTCAAAAAATTATGAAACTCATATTTATTCAAGTTGGAATATTCTGAGAATTTTAAAATTATTCTTGGAATTTTTGGGATTAATTTCACCCGCGCGTCGATTCGTTTAATTGATAAAAGCGGGTATAAAGTGTGTTTTAGAAATTGTTTTAAAATTTTAAAATTTATATTTTTATTTACTTTGGGATATTTCTAACATTTTAAGGCTATTTTCGTAATTTTCTAAAATTATTTTATGTGCATCTCGGTTCGTTAATTTCGAATTCCGGGGACCGAAAATAGGCCTTTCAACTATCATATATATTTTAAACCTTACGTGTCAGCTTTCAATAAATCATAACGACACATGTATCACTTCTCTTGCAGCATCTGTTACTCGGGTAATAAAAAAAACATAACAGGGCGCCCCCCGTCCTTCTCTCTCTCGATCTCGACTGTTCCCTTCTCTTTCTTTCAATTCTTTCTTCTTTTCATCCTGTTCGTTTTTAATTGCTCCACGGTGTTGCTGTCATCTCTATTCCTGGTAATCAAGATGCATGTGCTGCCCGTGTTTGTTTATTTCCCTCTATTTGTTGGCCGCCATCGGACTCTTTTCCGGCCGGGTGGTCTGAATGCGCGTATATGCGTGTATATCTGTTTGTGGTGCGCCTGTGTTTTGGTTTTGACTGGTATTCCGGCCATTTATATTTCTCCGGTTGCTGCCAGTCTTTCCCGGAAAGGCGGCCGGGGCTTTTATGTTGTGCGTGTTTGGTTGCCTTGTTTGACTGATCTGTAATAATTTTTCTATATTAGTTTAATTAATTTTCTGCAATACGGGATTGATTATATTTGTGAATGAAAATAATAATTTTTTACGGAAAATTATAATAATGATCGGTGAGAGTTCGCGATGGAAACCCGATTTTTGGGGGCACCCGCGAATTTTTGCCGTCGTCCGTAATGAATTTTTACGAGCGGACGGTGGACCGTGATGATTATTCTGAGTCCCATAAATATTAAAATAAAAATAATATTATTTTGTATAATTAGTACAAAGTGTAATTAGCGGTTGTAATGATTTAGTCGATAATTGTGTCAACTAATTTGGATTGTAGTCGTTGGAATGTGATTGAATGGATGTTGTGTTGTGATTGGTTTTTGGTGTCGATATGATATCGACTGGCAGTCCGGTAAATAGAGGAGGTGCTGTCCGAATTCCGAGAGATTACTATTATGGAAATTCGGAACCATATACTATAGTTATCGAACTTATTAATCGAGTCATTTACCTATATTATAATATACAGATCTTTTTTTTCAAATTTAATTTCTGATACGAGTACTAACTCGGATTAATGTGACCCTGAGTTATATTTGATTAACCGTTACTCAGATAAACCTACTAACATATGTTGGTCGGTTTATCTTATTAACGATTAATTAAGTATAAATTCGGTTCCGCCAATCTAAGTTAAAACTCGAAACCGAGATTTCCAACAGTCAGTAATATGTAATATAGTTGGTGTGCATATATATATTTTGCGAAAAGGAATTCCAAAACCCTATTCTCTGTATCAAGAGTATATTTATATTTCGAAGGTGATTATCGAACCGAGTTGTGAATGTATGAACCTTAATGGTTTTATGAGTTATGATAATTCGAATTTGTACGAGTCGGGATTGGTATTGTTTGGGTAGGATTGTTAGAGAGGATATGTCAAGCATACCTAGACGTCTAATATAGAGTATTTCAACTCTGTAGGTTATAGACGGAAGGCCCGAGAGTGGCGTTGGACTAAAGTTAACCTACTGATCAATCGACAAGCGCAGCAAGGTTCCAAGCAAAAGACCTGAGCGCTGAAGTCAGATCCAGGATAGGCTACTAATTATGTGATAAAGCCCGAGAGTTCGAGTCGATCCAAGATCAGTCAGTGATAGTTGTAAAGCTCTGCAAGGCAAGTACCCCTGACCATTTTTTTATGGTTCAGTATATTCGAATAGCTAATGTTTTAATCTCGTAATGGAACAGAACGTTTTAAGTTACGTATCCCCTGTATTTGGAAATGTTGTTTAAAAATATGTTTTGGGGAAAAGTAACTTCCGAAAGCACCTATCTCTAAACGTGATTTAAATGAAAAGAAGTTTTGAATAATGTGCTGTGATAGAATAGTTTTAAAAAGAGATATGTGATAGTGATTTTGAAAACTGGATAAAGAGAAAGTTTTGATCCACCTATGTCATGGAATGTTTTGATCCACCTATGTCGTGGAAATTTGGAAAGAGGCAAAAAGGGAATTCAGTTGATCTATTGGAATTAAGTAGGCGTAAGTGGCTAATTCAGTTGGGCACTCCGTTTAATCGATGAGTCCAGCGTTGGGCAAAAGACCTAGCTAGTCTATTCCCAAGTTCTGGAACATATTCTTTATTCTGGATGGCCGTTAGTCACTTTCCGGTGAGGGTAGACTGATCAGCTATCTTTACCCGTTGAACGTCCAATAGAATTGATTGATTCAGTTTCAGAATTGTTTATCAAATCAAATTGTTTGAGATAGATGATTTCAAAAAGAAATAGCATGCTAAGATTTAACTCTGGTAATTATACACAGCACACGACTAATATAGTTGTTTTTCAGAGCATGCTAGTGTTGAAGATCCAGTTTATGAATGTTTACTCTGCTTTTGTAAACGAGCTATAATTTCTGTTCCTATCACTGTTTTATCATAAATTGTTTTACTTGTTATTAATATAGTGGTACTGCTGAGCAATTGATTGCTCACCCTTGCAGAATATTTTGTATATATATATATTGCAGATGCCTAGGAGATTCTTTCGTGGTAGTCGGGGTAGAGTTCCAGTTCCTTCCATGTCAGGCTCCTCTGAGGTAGTTGTGTTGGACCAAATATGGTCTATTGAGTTGCTGTATTTAGTTAGTTGTGTCAGAATGGTTTGTGTAAGTTGGTGTTGTAATAGTTGTAACCTAAATCATACTTAAACCTGGAAAAGGTCTTGGTAAAGGGGTCATGGTTATGTATAATCAGTGATTGGATTATATTATTTTTATTATTATTTTTGTTGGTGACATCAACTCCTGACCCCGAGGTTGATGTCGTCACATCCGTCACCGGACTTTCGACTCCGGCTCATTCTTTTCTGCTCCTAGCTGCGTGTACTTGTATGTATATGTATAGGTGTTGCCTTGTTTTGTGTTGATACTTCCGCCCTGTTTTGTTTTCTTTCCGGTTGCCGCCGGCCTAACTCCGGCGAGGCGACCCCCCTGTTTTGCAGCGCGTAGGCACGTATTGTTGCTCATGTAGTTTTATTTGATTCCTTGACTGATTTTTCTTTTATTAATTCTTGCAGAAAATAAATTTATATTAATTAATTGTGATTCGTGAAATAAAATATTTTGGTGCGGGAATTATAGTAATTAATCGGTGAGATTTACGTAGGATGTCCGACAGAATTGGAAATCCATAAATTTTACCGTCGGCGATGTGCCTCGGCGAGCCAACGGTGGCCTATGATGAGTATTTCTAAGTTCTGCGAGTTAAAATATAAAATTCGAATAATTAATAATTGTATTTGAAATGGTGTTTGGGAATTTGCGGATGTTGGTTTATTGTTGTGGTTGTGGTAATTGATTTGGTTTGACGTCGATTGTCGACGGGATAGTCCGATAAATAAAGGAGGTGATGCCCAATTTCCGGAAAATCAAATTACGGAAATACGGAGGCGTATCCAGTAATTATCGGGATGTCGAGTGATTATATGTAAATATTTCATGCGAACCTGATTGTATGTTGTGGTGAAATATTTTGCCAAACCAATAAACCTAATTTCGTAAAAGGACAAGTATATGTATTTTCTGAAAACAAACACTGAACCAATTTTCGAGAACGTGAACCCTAATTAATACGTTTGTTATAATAATGAGTATGTTATGAGTCAGGTTTTGTTAATGTACGGGTAGACTGTTAGCGAGGATATTTCAAGCATATTCGGACGTCTAATTTAGGGTAATTCGGTTTTGTAGGTTCCCAATTGAAATCCCGAGCATCCGGGTCGTTGCAAGGCTAGCCAGTAATAGCTGTTAAAGCATATCGAGGCAAGTACCCCTGACCATATCTCTATGGTTCAGTAATATATGAATAATTGTTGATTTAAATTACGTACTGGAATAGAACGTTTTAAGTTACGTATCCCCTGTGTGATGTGATAGAATTGTTTTGAATAGAGATAGGTAAGTGGTTTGGAGAACTGGATAAAATAGATCAGATAATTGGATGAGTGTGTGCAAGGGCCCGTAACGGCCAGGAAGATAGCGTAAGAGGCGAAGTGGTTGCGCACCCTACTTAAACCACTAGTCCAGCGTGACAGGGACCTAGCTAGTCTCTGAGTTTCGGAATAAATTTCTTGGGATGGTGGATGGAGTCGTCCTATGGAGATAGCCTGATCAGCTGTCTCACCAGGGATCATCCAATACATTCATATTTAAGCGAGATTTTTTTGTGATTCAATAAATGATTTTGGGTCCCCGTAACGGGACAAATGGTTTTATGGTTCCTGTAATGGAACGGAATATTTGGAAATGAAAGTAGTATGCTAAAATTGAACTCTGGTATTCACACAGCACAATTAATGAGATGTTTTATAGAGCATGCTAGTTATTAATATCCAGTTTTCACCTGTTTTACTTGTTTTCTTGTGTTGTCATAGGAAGGGCCAGTTTCCAGTTCTTCTTGTATGGAGCTCCTCTGAGTGTGTTGTGTCAGACCAGGTGTGGTCTGTGAGTTATTGTAGAAAGTTAGAAATGTCAGGTTGTTTTAAATAAGTTCGTTTGTAATAAGTGTGTAACCTAAATTATACTTGAACCTGGAAAAGATCTTGTGAAGGGGGTTGTTTATATTGAAAGAAAAGTGAATTGAATACATTAGATTTTGTAGTTTGATATTGTTAGTGACGTAAACTCCTAACCCAGGGGTTGAGGCCGTCACAGGTTGGTATCAGAGCTACAGGTTGAAGTCCCAAATTTAGGTTAAGAATAAAGTTGGAAAGGTGTAGAATTGGTGTATAAGGTGTGAATCAGCAACTCACATCTAGAGGAGCAAGTTTAAGAATCTAGTCGAGGGGAAGGTGTAACCCTAACATATTTTGACGATCCTAGAATTGCCCTAACCTTTAGTGTGTCTCCCTGTTATAGGTGCCATTGGTAATGGACGATAGAGATTCCTAGATATCCCTTATGCGAGAACGAGTCTGATCATGTGAATTCAGTTAGTAGGTTGCGGTAGTAGTTATCAGCAGTTATGAGTATAGGCTAATGATGTTAGCATTGCACTGTTATTACTGTTGTTATTTTGATTGTGGCATTTGTTGCTGATCTTGTTAAATCTAGCCACTCATTACAGTCGGACCCCAACTAAATGAGGATAGGAATATTTTATTGCGACAACATTCTCTTGACACATAAAAAATGTTGCTACCCGGGGGCAATTCTTTAAAACTAAAACCATTTATTATATTTCAAGAGAATGCCGCCCAAGAAGAATATCCCGTCCAATTCCTCTAGTAGAGCTTCTGAAGGGGGCCCAGTTATGGGTGAGTTGCTAGATTTGCTGCGCCAACAGTCTAATCAAATGGCCCAGCAGCAAGAACAATTTCAGCAGTAGCAGCAACAACAATTTCTGCAACAACAGCAGCAGTTCATACAGCAGCAACAACAAATTCAACAGCAACAGTTGCAGCTTCAGCAGCAACCTCAGCAAAGAGAAGTGAATCAAACTGTGAGTTTTAAATCTTTTCAGTCAGTAAAGCCCCTAGAGTTTAAGGGCGAGGTGGACCCAGTTGCAGCCAGAATTTGGCTCAAGGAAATAGAGAAAGCCTTTACCCTCACGCAAGTAAGTGATGATCTTAAATCAGACTATACAAGTTATTTTCTGAAGGGTGAAGCAAATTATTGGTGGGAATCCACTCATACCTTGAAAGGAGAATGTCATGTTCCATGGACCAGGTTTACAGAGTTGTTTTTGGAAAAGTATTTTCTGGATTATTTGCAAAACCAGTTGGAGGTTGAGTTTTTGGAATTGAAGTAGGATGAAAAGAGTGTGGCCGAGTATGAGGCCAAGTTTACGGAATTGGCTCGGTTGGTACCCGTGTATGTGAGTACTGAAGCTCAGAAGGAGAAGAGGTTCTAGCAGGGATTGAAGCCAGAAATCCGTAGTGGGGTTGTAGCCTTGCAACTCAAGACATATCCCACTGTAGTTCAGGCCGCCCTAGTAATCGAAAGTGATCAGAAGTTGGCTGGCAAAGAAAAGGATGATAAAAAGAGAAAGTCTGAAGGTATTACTTGTGAGACAAATCCAGGGGGATCTAGTTGGAAGTTGTAGAAGGGATTTGTCCAAAATAGGAATAAAAGATTCAGAAGACAGCCTTTTCCTCAGGCTAGGCCTGTTAACGTTAGTCGCTAATCACGCGCTAATATTTCACACAAGTATAAGCGATCACAAGTAATATAGAATTATTTCTAGTTCGTTCCCATAGAGACTGGTTGTTTTAACTGTTAGATATATTTAAGATGTCATGTCTAATATGTTTCATGTTTAGTTTTCAGATCTTAATAAACAGGAAATATTAGGACTTACTGGAATCAGTACTTACTGGAAGTCGGAACATAATATCAGGACTTAAGGTCATGTCAGAACTTAAGTACGGGAGGAATTACAGTTAAAGAAGGAAGCTGATTAACAGTAGAAGATCGAGACTAAAACAAAAGAAGATATGCATGGAAAGAATTAGAAGACTGGAAGACTTGTATAAGATATCTGATTGATATATTTTAGGAGACAGAATTCTATTCCATATCAATTAGAAGTTATCCTGTAATTGTGTAGTATATAAACACATACATAGGTTTACACTATATGTGTTATCATTATCGATATACATTATTCATTGTAACCTAGCAGCTCTTAGTGATATTTATTTATCACTGAGAGAGAACAGTTACATTGTAACAGAGTTTATTATATTGAATATATCTGTTTACTGTTACTTGTGTTCAAGATCGATTTGATTGTAATAACACTGTCTTCAACCCCCTTCTACAGTGTTGTGTGACCTAACAATTGGTAACAGAGTTTATCTGTTAACATACATATAGTAAAGATCCAAAAAATCATGTCTGAAGAAGCACAAACTCCAACCAAGCACACCAAAACTGAAGAAACTAAAAACACTCAAATCCATAGTCGATATGAGACTATTAGGGTTCCCATACTGAGACTTTCTGAGTATCCCATATGGAAAGTGAAGATGGCTATGTTTCTGGAAGCTACAGATACAGAATACCTTGATAGGATTAATGAAGGACCATATAAGCCTACCAAGCTCTCTGTTGTAGTTGCAGATCAACCAATAAAGTCTATACCAAAGGAGAAAGATGATTACACAGCTGAAGACATCTCATATATTGCCAAGGATGCAAGGGTAAGGCATTTGCTGCATAGTGCCATTAATAATGTCATGTCAAACAGGGTAATTAATTGCAAGACTGCTAAAGAGATATGGGATGCTTTGGAGACAAGATGCCAGGGAACTGATGCAATTAAAAAGAACAGGAGGAGTATACTCACTCAAGAGTGTGAGCACTTTGACTCAAAAGCTGGCGAGTCATTAACTGAATTATATGATAGGTTTGTCAAACTCTTGAATGATCTGTCACTGGTGGACAAGGAATATGATCTTGAAGATTCAAATCTGAAATTCCTTCTAGCTCTTCCTGAAAATTGGGATTTGAAGTCTACTACCATAAGAGACAACTATGCTCTTGATGAAACTACTCTTGAAAGGAGTAAGAGACATGGGAGAAAGTCAAGGATAGTTGCTCTTAAGGCTAAGAAGAAATCTCCTAAAGTTGTTGTCTCAAAGAAAAGCAAAGAAAAGGCTCTCATCATAAAGTTTGATTCAGAGTCACCATATTCTGATGATGATGATTCAAAAACTGAAAGCTTACCTGAAATGGATGATGATGCAGAGATGATGAAATTATGTGCTCTTATGGTGAAGGGTATCACAAAGATAGCCTACAGGAAATTCAGAAAGGGAAAGAAGTTTTCCAGGAAAGGTGTAAGTGCTGATAAGAAAGGGTTCAGAAAGTCTAAAGGCAAAAGTGCAAAGTCTAACAGAGGAGACAACTCAAATGTCAAGTGCTACAATTGTGGTGAAAGAGGCCACATATCTCCTGACTGCAAGAAAGGAAAGAGTGACAAAGGCAAGGCACTTGTCACAAAGAAGAAAAGCTGGACAGACTTTTCAGATTCTGAAGATGAGGTGAATTATGCCTTGATGGAAAATGCTGATGGCAGCCCTGAAACTGCTGAATTGAAAGGCAACATGAAAGATATCCTAGTGTTGGACAGTGGATGTTCAGGACATATGACTGGAAATAAAGCCCTGCTATCAGAATTTGTGGAGAAAGCTGGCCCAGGAGTTTCTTATGGAGATGGAAACATGGGAAAAACTCTGGGATATGGAAATATCAATCTTGGGAATGTCATCATTGAAACAGTAGCTCTTGTCTCCGGACTTAAACACAATCTGCTGAGTGTGAGTCAAATCTGTGACAGAGGTTATCATGTGGATTTCTTTGAAGAACACTATGAAGTTGTAAGCACTTCTACAGGCAAAGTGGTTCTAAAAGGTTACAGGCATGGTAATATTTATGAAGCCAGACTTTCAACAAGTTCTGATGGTTCTGCAATCTGTCTGTTGAGTAGAGCATCAATTGAAGAAAGCTGGAATTGGCAGAAAGGACTCTCTCATTTAAATTTCAACAACATAAATGAGCTTGTAAAGAAAGATCTTGTGAGAGGATTGCCAAAATCGGTATTTGCTCCTGATGGCCTTTGTGATTCATGTCAAAAGGCAAAACAAAGAAAATCTTCTTTCAAGAGCAAAACTGAATTCCCAATTCTTGAGCCTTATCACCTACTTCATGTTGATCTATTTGGTCCAGTCAATGTCATGTCTATTGCAAAGAAGAAATATGCTATGGTTATAGTGGATGAGTTCACAAGATACACTTGGGTGTATTTCTTGCACAAGAAGAATGAAACTGCATATACTCTAACTGATCATGTCAGACAGCTGGATAAGTTGGTCAAAGATTTTGTTAAAATTATAAGAAGTGATAATGGCACTGAGTTCAAGAATTCAATCATGGAAGAGTTCTGCAAAAAGCAAGGAATCAAACAGGAATTTTCTGCACCCAGAACTCCACAGCAAAATGGAGTTGTAGAAAGAAAGAACAGGACTCTCGTTGAAGCTGCACAAACTATATTTGATGAAGCAAAGCTACCAACCTACTTTTGGGCTGAAGCTGTGCAGACTACTTGTTTTGCACATAATGCTACACTCATAAACAAGCATGGAAAAACACCATATGAGATGGTGAAGAAAAAGAAGCCAAATATGAAATACTTTCATGTACTTGGATGTAAGTATTTTGTTCTTAAGACTCATCCTAAACAGCTGTCAAAATTTGATCTAAAAGTTGATGAAGAAATTTTTGTTGGATATCCACTTTCCACAAAAGCCCTCAGAGTCTACAATTTAAGAACAAGGGTTGTCATGGAATCTATCAATGTATATTTTGATGATAAGAAGATTACTGGACTTGAAGATTTCAATGATCACGATCAGCTAAGATTTGAAAATGAAGACTTAAATTCTGATTCTGTAAATTATGATGACTTAAACTCTGATCCTGTAAATTCTGACGGGTTAAGTTCTGATGTCATTGAAACTGTGGTAACAACTCCAAAGGAAAATGCACCTATCTAGGGGGAGCAAGCTGAAGATCCTACCACAACTCAAGACTCTCAAAAAGCATCAGAATCTGTCTCTGGCTCTTCAAGTTCTGATTCATCAAGTTCTGATGAGCCAAATTCTGATAATTCTGGAAATTCTGATACTTCAAGTCCTGAACGATCTAACTCAAATTCTGAAGTCTCAGAGAGCATAACTACAGGGGGAGCATCAGAAAATGCTGATGGAGATAGCATGGATCGTGAGGGAGGATCCAGTTCTAGAAATTAACTTCCATCTGCAAGGAAGTGGACCAAATCACATACACCTGACTTAATTATTGGAGATCCTGAAGCAGGTGTCAGAACTAGAACTGCAACATCAAATGAATGTCTCTATCATTCTTTTCTATCTCAGACTGAACCAAAGAAAGTGGAAGAAGCTCTTCAAGATGCTGATTGGGTGCAAGCAATGTAGGAATAGTTAAATGAATTTGAAAGAAACAAAGTCTGGACCCTAGTGCGAAGACCAAAAAATAGATCAGTTGTTGGCATAAAATGGGTGTTCAGAAAAAAAACTGACAGTGATGGCATAAATACAAGGAACAAAGCTAGGCTGGTTTCTAAGGGTTACTCTCAACAAGAGGGTATTGATTATGATGAAACATTTACACCAGTTGCTAGATTGGAAGCCATAAGAATCTTTTTGGCTTATGTTGCTCACAAAAAGTTTAAAGTCTTTCAAATGTATGTAAAAAGTGCTTTTTTCAATGGAGAATTGGAAGAAGAGGTGTATGTTGAACAACCTCCAGGCTTTGTAGATTCAAAATTTCCAAATCATGTCTACAGGCTTGACAAAGCACTTTATGGCCTTAAGCAAGCCCCAAGAGCATGGTATGAGACTTTAGCTCAATTCCTTCTGGAAAGTGGATTTCACAGAGGTACAATTGATAAAACATTGTTCTACCTCAACCATGGAAATGACTTACTTTTAGTACATATATATGTCGATGATATCATATTTGGTTCTATAAATGCCAAACTCTGTGAAAGGTTTGCAAAGCTAATGTAGTCAAGATATCAAATGAGTATGATGGGAGAACTTAGTTATTTTCTGGGCCTTCAAGTCAAGCAAAATGAAGAAGGTACTTTTATCTGTCAATCCAAGTACACCAGAAATTTACTCAAGAAATTTGGAATGCAAGAAAGTTCAACAGCATCCACTCCCATGGTTACTGCAACCAAGTTAGATAAAGATACTGGTTCATCAGTAGATATTACTAATTACAGAGGTATGATTGGCTCTTTACTCTATTTAACTGCAAGTAGACCTGATATCATGTATGCTACCTGTCTTTGTGCAAGATTTTAGGCTGATCCAAGAGAACCTCATCTAAAAGCTGTGAAAAGAATTTTCAAGTACCTTAAGGGTACAGCTGATCTAGGATTGTGGTATCCTAGAGAATCAGATTTTAAGCTAATAGGTTACTCAGATGCATATTTTGCAGGATGCAAAATAGACAGAAAAAGCACAAGTGGAAGCTGCCAATTTCTTGGAGGCAGATTAGTTTCTTGGTTTAGCAAGAAATAAAAATCAATTTCTACATCAACTGCAGAAGTAGAATATATTGCTGCAGGAAGCTGTTGTGCACAGATTCTTTGGATGAAGAATCAGTTACTGGATTATGGGTTAGAATTTTCTAAAATCCCTATTTACTGTGATAATCAAAGTGCTATTTCTATGACATGTAATCCAGTTCAACACTCAATGACAAAGCACGTCAGCATTAGGTACCATTTCATAAGGGAACATGTGATGGAAGGTACAGTGGAATTGCATTTTGTTCCAACAGATCAACAACTAGCAGATATCTTCACAAAACCATTATGTGAAGCTACTTTTACAAGACTGGTATATGAACTTGGAATTATTTCAGGTTCTTTCTCTAAATCTGCTTAGTTTTTGTTCTCATGCATCAGACTTTATGATCAGTGTTTACAGATTGTCTTATCTTCGTATAATCTGTGCTTAAATTGAAATACATTAAATACTGATTATTATCTGATGTGGATCTTAATACTCTGATAGTGATTTGAATGTTCTATGACTATTCAATCCAATGAGGATACTATGCTAGATGCTGACCTAGTAGTCTTTAATATACTAGAAATCCCATGTTTGAATTAGTTGTTTATGTGGAAACTCATTAACACAAGCAAATTCTGATTTTGAGCTTAGTCAAATTTATTTTGTGTATCTTATTACTAAGTCACAAACTAGATTCTTGCTTCTTATCTGTCAAATTCTGATGTCAGTAAATCTTAAGGATGAACTAAATGCTTGGTAAGCCTCACTTATCTGAAGAAAATAAAAGAAAAGAAAATTAAAGTCAGGTACTCCTTTGAGATTTAGAGAAAATAATTTGGAAGGGAAGACCCAAGTGTGTTGTTGGTATTAAGTAATATGCATTAGAAAAGCAAACAAATTTTTCTTGGTGACTTTTCACATTCTCTGATTACTGGAGAAATACTCTGATAATAGCATGAATTCTGATAAGCAGTTGTGACTCACTTACACTGAGAAGCCACTGTAAAAAGGAATTTCAAAAGATGCATAAAATGAGCACAAATAGTTGAGGTGAACTCTTGCATAAATTTGTTCTATAGTAGACTTCATGATTGCTGACAGATTTTAAGCACTTTTCTTAGTTATTCCTTATTTTTAAGATATACTGAAGTTTATCAGACTTTAATCTTTATCTGATATTCTGCTAAATGCACACACTCTCACTACATATGAATGATGAAAATTACTGTGGTGATTAAGTTGTTTTTGACAAACAGTTAAGTGTCATTTGCATATATTCTGAGGACAAGTTCTGATGATTAAACTCTGAAGTATCAAGTCAGTATTTGTATGAAGAATCATAAAAAAAAGATATTCATTTTTTGAGTTGATAAGCCATATTCTGATGACTGTTAAAATCTAATAATAGTCAGCTTCTGATATTAAATCCTGATAGAAACTCTGATGCTTACGTGGCATTATTCTTTACTTGACTTATTTATGGTAAATACTGAAACGGTCATATATTTAATCAGAATATATTTAGGTGAGATAAAAACAATCATAATCATTTGGTTTAATGGTAAACATGTTTGTCCTGAAAAACTGCATGTGCACGGTAATTATTGCTTATTTCCCGTGCTCATTAACTCCTGCTTTAACTTTTTTACTGATTGTTCACATGTTGCCAGGTGTAAATTATCTAACATGCTTCATAAATATAAATGTTGAGTGGAGAGAGTATATATATGGGAGTTAAAAGATTTTTTAATCTTTTATCTACTTTTCTATTCTTAATCTCTCTTATTCTCTCTCTCTCTCTCTAATACACTCTGAAGCTTTTTCTTATAGGACTTTTATCAAACACCTTGCAAACACTCTCTTTCTCACTTAATCTCTTACAGAGTTGGCACCAAAAGACATTATTTTCAATGGATCGAAGTTTGTCCCTAATAATTACTTGGCCATTCTTAGCAAGGATGAAGCTCCATCGGAACATCACTTTATTCAGGACTTCCTTGCTCACTCCGATATTGGGTATGCTTTGACCCAACCTGAAATAATCTCTGGAACTCAAATGCTGGAGTTTTGAAGAAGTGGCGCATATGATGATGGTGGTGCTCATGGGTCCTCAAGTATCATCTTTTCAACAAGGGAGGATGCGCATGTAGTGACTGCGGCTACAGTACGCCAAGCACTGCAGTTTCCTGAGAACTACACTTATACAACTGTTGAAGAGCCAGTTCTTCAACAGCTAATGGCTAGTCTGGGGTATGAAAAGACATTGGCAAAGCTGGGTCAATTGAAGAGATCCAATATAAGGAGGGAATGGAGTTTCTTCTTTGACTGTATCACAAAGGCTTTTGCAAACAAATGTTCTAATTTTGATGTAATCCTAATTCTTAGTCAACAAATTGGGTATGCTCTCATTAATCAAACTGATTTTGATTATGCAAGTGCTATTTTAGGCTTGATTGGGGATAGGATGACAGAAGATAGGAATACAGTTTGCTTTGCTAGATTCTGTCAACTTATTTATAGTTTTTGTTGTTCTGATAAGCCCCAATTAGCTGGTGAGTCCATTTCACTATTCAGACTAGGTAAAATAGCTTTTAATGAGTTATTATCTACTGATAATAAGAAGGCTATGTTGAGACACCTCAAAATTCCCATCTCTGTCAAACAAGCCTTAATAAACTATGATCCAGTTAAATACACGGCATTATATCCTAATGTCCAACCATCTGAACCTCACCCATCAGAACCTTCAACCATTACACAACCAACAACTTCTCAACCACAACCAAAATCTACCATCAGGACATCTTTCAAACAATCAACTCAAGCATCTCAACCTGATTCATCAGCACATACTATCAGACTTTCACCTTCTAGGCCAAAAAGGACAAATTTTATTCCTCAGCCTCCACAAAAGAGAAGATAAATGATTTTTAGGGATGAATCTGATAGTGAAGAGGAAGAACAGGCTCATACTTCAGAACCTGTGATAGTTAAAGCTGAGAATATTACTTCTCAGAAAGAAACTGCGGCTCAAAGTTCTGATACTTTGAAGAGGAAATCTGTAAGTTCTGATGCTGCAACAGCAACTCCTTCATTGGCAAGGAGATTGAAGAAAATGAGGGCAAAGAGGTATAATGCTAAGCTTCCATCTGAGGATACTATAGAAGCTGAGGAAGGGGATTAGGAATCTCTGATCTCAAAAGAGCCAATTATAATTGAATCTCTGCCACCTCCAGCTAAAGACCACAACACTGTTCCTGAAACAATGGTTACACCTCCAGTCTCTCTCCTCTTCATGGAGATATTACAGTTGAAGATTCAGGCTTCAGTCCTGAAATTGACATTCATAGGCTGCACATTCCTTCTATTCTATATTTGGAAGCTCCTACATAACTCAGCAATCTCCAGTTCAATCTCCAATCTTAAATGCGGAGATGCCAACTTCACCTGTTTCTCCAAAGCATGCTGAAATTCCTACAGTAGATGAGGTTATTCCTGAATCTCCAGTTGCCTGACACACTATTGTTCTGTCAGAACATAATGAATCTTCTTCAAGTTCTGAAGAGAGTGTTTCTGTTGAGACTCCAGCTCCTATTCTTAGAAAGGAAGCACTGGTAAAGAAGTTTATTGAGCAGGATTCACCTATAGCTTGGAAGGATACTCGCAGGGGGGTTGAGTGGGCCAAGAAGTGGAATGATTCTGAATTTATTCCAAGCTCTAACATTCTGACAGAGCATGTGTCAAAAGCTGATGAGTTATTGTCAAATTCTGATTTCAAGACAGCTCAAGATCACTGCTCTCTCTACCAACCATCTTCAAGGTCTTCACTCTCAAACTCAAGAAAAGCTTAACAAACTTCTGGAAAAGGCTGAAAAGCTAGATACGGAAGCCAAGCTTGATAAAAAGAGGTTTATCAGACCTATTTCTGAGAAAGTAGAAGCAATTGAGAAAATCCAAGAGAAGCAACAGGCCCAAATTACTGAGGTTCTGGAAAATCAAGCTTCTCAACAGGCTCAATTGAATGAAATTAAATCTTCAGTAGAACTTCTTCTCTCACTCCTACTATCTGATGATTCCAAAAAGGGGGAGAAGATAGTTAAGTCCAAATGCTCAGATGATCAAATACTGAAGGAGATAGATGATGAAACTGATGACAAGGGAAACTCTAGTCAGGGTAGAGGTCAAGCTCAGAGTAAAGAAAGCAGCAAAGTGAAACTAAACTCTAATGCAAGCAAATCTTCTACTCATAAGAAGACAAGTTATGAAGCTGCTCAAACTGAAAATCTGATAGCAAATACTGAAATTCAAAATCTGAGATCAAGTGTTGATGAGCAAAGTCTGACAAAGCCTGATGTTTTGATATAAGGTGGAAGTCAAGATTCTCAAAAGTTCATGCTAACTTTGAAGCTCAAGGGAAAGCAGACTACTTTCTAATACAAGGATCCCAAGATTCAGACACTTGATGAAGAAATTGCTAGAAGATTGTTTCTGAAACATAATCCAGGAATGGATTTAGATAATCTCAAGGAGGAAGAAGCTAGATTTAAAGCTGAAAAGACAAATCTAAAGCCAAAAGCTTCTGTTGCAAAGAAACCTCCAAGGCTTAAGGAGAAAGGCATTGTGATCAAAGAGAAGACAATTTCTGAGGCATCAAAGCACTAAACAAGATCACAATCTGAGATTGATCTTAAATGGAAAGGAAAGGAAAAGGTTGATGAACCTACAAAGTTTCAAAAGAGAACAATACCTTCAGTTGTGATAGATCATGTCTATCAAACTACAATTCATGATGATGATACTCTGACTGAAGAAGATGTTCAAACTCTGAAAAGAAAGAAGATTTCTGAAGAATCAAAGACAACCTCTGACAAAGCTCAAGTTGTTCAGAGTGAAGAACAGCAAGCAAAAGCAAAAGCAACAAGTTCTGATAAAGTCAAGAAGTTAACCTCTGACAGTGCTCAAGTTGATTTAGACAAAATGGAAGTAGCTGATAAAAAAAAACTTCTGTGGAAAAATGTCAAACCATCAGATCCAAAGAAAAGCCAATTGATTTCTGATTTCATGTCTATTGGGTTAAATGTTAGAGAACCAAGAGACAGGGATGGACTAGGTTCTGATGAAGCTAAAATCAAAACAGGACTTGAAGTTGCTACAAGAGATCCATTTTTACTAACTGATAAACCTCTTGAAGATGTTACTCAGATCACCTTAACAAGGTTATTTCTGTTCAAGTGGTACTGGATGCTCATGATAAGCATAACATCAAAGAAAATATGATTCTATTTCTTGAAGATGGAAGGACATATTAGATGTCAGAATCAGATGTACTGAACAAAACTCTGAAAGAACTTCAATTCTTTCATCACCTTTTAGAGGTAAAGTCTAATATTACCAGGAGATGGTCAAACTTCATATTGAAAACATCAGAGATAAAGCAAGAATTTCTGGTTCAAGATTTACAGAATTCATTCCTAATATTTTTGAAGATGATGGAAGTGAAATTCCAATGAAGAAGAATTCTGTTAAGCTTGAGGTAATACTGAAAGAGAAATGTCTATGCTACAATAAAGACTCTTCTCATCCTAGGGTAATAAGACTGGACAATGTTTAGAAAGAAATCATATCTCTGTGATAAGGACTGCAATCTATCAGATTGGGAGTCAGAATGAAGAGATGAAGCAAGTCAAGACTACACTCTCTTAGGTCCTGAGGATTAAAGAAGAAAAGCTGATATCACACTTTGTTAAGAATAATTATGGATTCAGATTGACTCAGTGAGATTGGTAAAAGCTACAAGGACTGTAAGTTGTAGTTAGTTACTCAGTTAAATTCTCTATGCATTTGAACTTAAATGTTTTTGACATCATCAAATCTATGAACTTGTATATTTTGCATAATTTACAAGTTGGGGGAGATTGTTAGATATATTTGAGATGTCATGTCTAATATGTTTCATGTTTAGTTTTCAGATCTTAACAAACAGGAAATATCAGGACTTACTGGAATCAGTACTTACTGGAAGTCGGAACATAATATCAGAACTTAAGGTCATGTCGGAACTTAAGTACGGGAGGACTTACAGTTAAGGAAGGAAGCTGATTAACAGTAGAAGATCGAGACTAAAACAAAAGAAGATATGCATGGAAAGAATTAGAAGACTGGAATACTTGTATAAGATATCTGATTGATATATTTTAGGAGACAGAATTATATTCCATATCAATTAGAAGTTATCTTATAATTGTGTAGTATATAAACACAGACATAGGTTTACACTATATGTGTTATCATTATCAAGATACAATATTCATTGTAACCTAGCAGCTCTTAGTGATATTTGTTCATCACTGAGATAGAACAGTTCCATTGTAACAGAGTTTATTATATTGAATATATCTGTTTACTGTTACTTGTGTTCAAGATCGATTTGATTGTAATAACACTGTATTCAACCCCCTTCTACAGTGTTGTGTGACCTAACATTAACCTTGTGATTTATGCACTTATGCAACAATGATATGGCTATTATTCAATACTAAGACGAATAACAAATTGGGTTTTGATTATACTACGATTAACTATTGAGAATTATACTAGAGAACATTAACTAAGAGATTAAAGAGAGTTGAATAATATATGACACAATCATGGGATTCTAACTTTATTAAATACTTCATTCAATAACCTTTTCATTCTTGACCTTAGTATGAAATGGTTATGACACTAATCAGATAACACGAAACTGATAAACGCCAACTTTCGTTGTACGAATACCATACTACCAGACATCCACAAAAGAGATAGAAGCTGAATAGACACCAATTATATTGAGACCCTATATGTTTATAGAATTTGACAACATAACAGTTTAATGCATAAGTTATTTATCGTGATTACATAGGGCAAGTAAGATGGTTAAAATTACCTACGAATCATGCATAACAAATACATGAACCTATGCTAGCATGGCAAGTTCTAAACCCTTAAATTCATTTTTGCTTCATTAAGAATTAACACGCTATCTTATAAGTTCGTGACGCTCACAAGACGAATAAGCACAACCAATACTAGGTTATCATACAATCACCACACACTAAGGCATCGAAACAAATTAACTAAAAAATCCATAATTAAATCCCCTAGAACCCCACGATAACGATTAGCCCATAATCGGACTCATCATCAACGTGGGTTCCGATGAAAGCATGGTATAATAAACATAGTCTTTACACTGAATAAATAAATAACCAAGTATGAAACAAGAGTATAGGTTCACGAATAAGAAAATTAGCATTCAAAGTTACAACTTAAAATAAAGAATCACAAGTATAAACTAGATCTTCTTCGCCTTCGTTGAATTGTGCTAAAACGTTCTTCTTACGCCTTCTCATTGTGCTCTGGTGCGTCTCCTTATGAAAAATGACCTTTATTTAGGTATATATAGCAGCCCATGCATAGTAGAAGTCCTCCAATCAAAAGCCCATCAGAATCAGGATTCAGAAATCTCGACCTGGCACGGCCGCGCGCTTGATCAGCACGGGCACGCTGTGTCTCTGTTCTTCGGGCACGGGGAAGAAATTATAGTGCGGGCGCGCCTACCTTCTGGAGAAAATTCTTTTTTTCTTCTTTTCTTGCTGCAATGAGTTGGTCTTCACGAGCTTTATTCCTTGGACACCATCCTAACACCATATTAGCATCAAATCAATGTTAATTCACCTGAATTCCAGATTAATACCTGAAATACAAAAACACTAGAAAACACATTAAAACACCAATAACTTGAGTACAAAAACATCAATTCAAAGCTTAATGGAGCGTTATAAAGTGTCATAAATGCCACTCAATATACCCCCAAACTTGAATCGATGTTTGTCCTCAAGCATAAACAGACACAAAGAACAAGAAATTAAAATGCATGAATGCAACTATATGAATGCAACGATCCCCATAGAATAACTAAACAAATCAATAAGCAATATCTCAACAAATGCAATTATTCATATAAAGATCAATCAAACCCCACATATCAACCTACAAACTAGAGACGTGCATGTGTGCAAATGCTTACGGATATACCATCGCATCCATATCAATAATCATGACTCACTACTCATCAAAGCAATCGCAAGGTTATAGACAAAATAAAAGCTAGACGCAAAACAACTTATAACACTTCAATTCTTATATTGGAGTTTTATAT